>NW_027361884.1:0-645790 GCF_039654945.1 Dendrobates tinctorius
TTTTTTACCCTTTATAGCATGTAGACAGATGATGATTTTAGCCGGGGCGAGCAAGCTATGACCCCCTGATTGCCAATTCCTCTGTGTTCAGGGGCCCCATTGAGGTAGCCCCTTTTAGGTAGCAGTCTGAAGAACGTGTGTGCAAAATTTGGGGTTGCTGGCACCTTCCCCTCGGGAGTTGTGGGGTCTGAGGCCCCAGAAAGCTGATCCAGGCAGATCATTCTTTAGGAGGGCTGGTTCTTTTTGAGCTTTCGGGGTCCCCTGATCGGCTTCTGGGCATGCTAGCGGGGCGCACGAGGTGGCGTTGGAAAGCTTAGGACCTGCTCTGGGCTTGATAACAGGTCCTGGGGCCGTGAAGTACACCCCTGGAATTTTTTTACCCTTTATAGCATGTAGACAAATGATGATTTTAGCCGGGGGGAAGCACGCTATGACCCCCTGATTGCCAATTCCTCTGTGTTCAGGGGACCCATAGAGGTAGACCCTTTTAGGTAGCAGTCTGAAGAACGTGTGTGCAAAATTTGGGGTTGCTGGCACCTTCCCCTCGGGAGTTGTGGGGTCTGAGGCCCCAGAAAGCTGATCCAGACAGATCATTCTTTAGGAGGGCTGGTTCTTTTTGAGCTTTCGGGGTCCCCTGATCGGCTTCTGGGCATGCTAGCGGGGCGCACAAGGTGGCGTTGGAAAGCTTAGGACCTGCTCTGGGCTTAATAACAGGTCCTGGGGCCGTGAAGTACTCCCCTGGAATTTTTTTACCCTTTATAGCATGTAGACAGATGATGTTTTTAGCCGGGGGGAGCACGCTATGACCCCCTGATTGACAATTTCTCTGTGTTCAGGGGCTCCATTGAGGTATCACCTTTTAGGTAGCAGTCTGACGAACGTGTGTGCAAAATTTGGGGTTGCTGGCACCTTCCCCTCGGGAGTTGTGGGGTCTGAGGCCCCAGAAAGCTGATCCAGGCAGATCATTCTTTAGGAGGGCTGGTTCTTTTTGAGCTTTCGGGGTCCCCTGATCGGCTTCTGGGCATGCTAGCGGGGCGAACGAGGTGGTGTTGGAAAGCTTAGGACCTGCTCTGGGCTTGATAACAGGTCCTGGGGCCGTGAAGTACTCTCCTGGAATTTTTTTACCCTTTATAGCATGTAGACAGATGATGATTTTAGCCGGGGGGAGCACGCTATGACCCCCTGATTGCCAATTTCTCTGTGTTCAGGGTCCCCATTGAGGTATCCCCTTTTAGGTAGCAGTCGGAAGAACGTGTACGCAAAATTTGGGGTTGCTTACACCTGCCCCTCGGTAGTTGTGGGGTCTGAGGCCCCAGAAAGCTGATCCAGGCAGATCATTCTTTAGGAGGGCTGGTTCTTTTTGAGCTTTCGGGGTCCCCTGATCGGCTTCTGGGCATGCTAGCGGGGCGCACGGGGTGGCATTGGAAAGCTTAGGACCTGCTCTGTGCTTGATAACAGGACCTGGGGCCGTGAAGTACTCCACTGGAATTTTTTTACCCTTTATATCATGTAGACAGATGATGATTTTAGCCGTGGGGAGCACGCTATGACCCCCTGATTGCCAATTCCTCTGTGTTCAGGGGCCCCATTGAGGTAGCCCCTTTTAGGTAGCAGTCTGAAGAACGTGTGTGCAAAATTTGGGGTTGCTGGCACCTTCCCCTCGGGAGTTGTGGGGTCTGAGGCCCCCGAAAGCTGATCCAGGCAGATCATGCTTTAGGAGGGCTGGTTCTTTTTGATCTTTCGGGGTCCACTGATCGGCTTCTGGGCATGCTAGCGGGGCGCACGAGGTGGCGTTGGAAAGCTTAGGACCTGCTCTGGGCTTGATAACAGGTCCTGGGGCCGTGAAGTACTCCCCTGGAATTTTTTTACCCTTTATAGCATGTAGACAGATGATGATTTTAGCCGGGGGGAGCACGCTATGACCCCCTGATTGCCAATTCCTCTGTGTTCAGGGGCCCCATTGAGGTAGCCCCTTTTAGGTAGCAGTCTGAAGAACGTGTGTGCCAAATTTGGGGTTGCTGGCACCTTCCCCTCGGGAGTTGTGGGGTCTGAGGCCCCAGAAAGCTGATCCAGGCAGATCATTCTTTAGGAGGGCTGGTTCTTTTTGAGCTTTCGGGGTCCCCTGATCGGCTTCTGGGCATGCTAGCGGGGCGCACGAGGTGGCGTTGGAAAGCTTAGGACCTACTCTGGGCTTTATAACAGGTCCTGGGGCCGTGAAGTACTCCCCTGGAATTTTTTTACCCTTTATAGCATGTAGATAGATGATGATTTTAGCCGGGGGGAGCACGCTATGACCCCCTGATTGCCAATTTCTCTGTGTTCAGGGGCCCCATTGAGGTAGCCCCTTTTAGGTTAACAGTCTGAAGAACGTGTGTGCAAAATTTGGGGTTGCTGGCACCTTCCCCTCGGGAGTTGTGGGGTCTGAGGCCCCAGAAAGCTGATCCATTCAGATCATTCTTTAGGAGGGCTGGTTCTTTTTGCGCTTTCGGGGTCCTCTGATCGGCTTCTGGGCATGCTAGCGGGGCGCACGAGGTGGCGTTGGAAAGCTTAGGACCTGCTCTGGGCTTGATAACAGGTCCTGGGGCCGTGAAGTACTCCCCTGGAATTTTTTTACCCTTTATAGCATGTAGACAGATGATGTTTTTAGCCGGGGGGAGCACGCTATGACCCCCTGATTGCCAATTTCTCTGTGTTCAGGGGCCTCATTGAGGTATTCCCTTTTAGGTAGCAGTCTGAAGAACGTGTGTGCAAAATTTGGGGTTGCTGGCACCTTCCCCTCGGGAGTTGTGGGGTCTGAGGCCCCAGAAAGCTGATCCAGGCAGATCATTCTTTAGGAGGGCTGGTTCTTTTTGAGCTTTCGGGGTCCCCTGATCGGCTTCTGGGCATGCTAGCGGGGCGCACGAGGTGGCGTTGGAAAGCTTAGGACCTGCTCTGGGCTTGATAACAGGTCCTGGGGCCGTGAAGTACTCCCCTGGAATTTTTTTACCCTTTATAGCATGTAGACAGATGATGATTTTAGCCGGGGGGAGCACGCTATGACCCCCTGATTGCCAATTTCTCTGTGTTCAGGGGCCCCATTGAGGTATCCCCTTTTAGGTAGCAGTCTGAAGAACGTGTACGCAAAATTTGGGGTTGCTGACACCTTCCCCTCGGGAGTTGTGGGGTCTGAGGCCCCAGAAAGCTGATCCAGGCAGATCATTCTTTAGGAGGGCTGTTCTTTTTGAGCTTTCGGGGTCCCCTGATCGGCTTCTGGGCATGATAGCGGGGCGCACGAGGTGGCGTTGGAAAGCTTAGGACCTGCTCTGTGCTTGATAACAGGTCCTGGGGCCGTGAAGTACTCCCCTGGAATTTTTTTACCCTTTATATCATGTAGACAGATGATGAATTTAGCCGTGGGGAGCACGCTATGACCCCCTGATTGCCAATTCCTCTGTGTTCAGGGGCCCCATTGAGGTAGCCCCTTTTAGGGAGCAGTGTGAAGAACGTTTGTGCAAAATTTGGGGTTGCTGGCACCTTCCCCTCGGGAGTTGTGGGGTCTGAGGCCCCAGAAAGCTGATCCAGACAGATCATTCTTTAGGAGGGCTGGTTCTTTTTGAGCTTTCGGGGTCCCCTGATCGGCTTCTGGGCATGCTAGCGGGGCGCACGAGGTGGCGTTGGAAAGCTTAGGACCTGCTCTGGGCTTGATAACAGGTCCTGAGGCCGTGAAGTACTCCCCTGGAATTTTTTTACCCTTTATAGCATGTAGACAGATGATGATTTTAGCCGGGGGGAGCACGCTATGACCCCCTGATTGCCAATTCCTCTGTGTTCAGGGGCCCCATTGAGGTAGCCCCTTTTAGGTAGCAGTCTGAAAAACGTGTGTGCAAAATTTGGGGTTGCTGGCACCTTCCCCTCGGGAGTTGTGGGGTCTGAGGCCCCAGAAAGCTGATCCAGGCAGATCATTCTTTAGGAGGGCTGGTTCTTTTTGAGCTTTCGGGGTCCCCTGATCGGCTTCTGGGCATGCTAGCGGGGCGCACGAGGTGGCGTTGGAAAGCTTAGGACCTGCTCTGGGCTTAATAACAGGTCCTGGGGACGTGAATTACTCCCCTGGAATTTTTTTACCCTTTATAGCATGTAGACAGATGATGATTTTAGCAGGGGCGAGCACGCTATGACCCCCTGATTGCCAATTCCTCTGTGTTCAGGGGCCCCATTTAGGTAGCCCCTATTAGGTAGCAGTCTGAAGAACGTGTGTGCAAAATTTGGGGTTGCTGGCACCTTCCCCTCGGGAGTTGTGGGGTCTGAGGCCCCAGAAAGCTGATCCAGGCAGATCATTCTTTAGGAGGGATGGTTCTTTTTGAGCTTTCGGGGTCCCCTGATCGGCTTCTGGGCATGCTAGCGGGGCGCACGAGGTGGCGTTGGAAAGCTTAGGACCTGCTCTGGGCTTGATAATAGGTCCTGGGGCCGTGAAGTACTCCCCTGGAATTTTTTTACCCTTTATAGCATGTTGACAGATGATGATTTTAGCCGGGGGGAGCACGCTTTGACCCCCTGATTGCCAATTTCTCTGTGTTCAGGGGCCCCATTGAGGTATCCCCTTTTAGGTAGCAGTCTGAAGAACGTGTGTGCAAAATTTGGGGTTGCTGGCACCTTCCCCTCGGGAGTTGTGGGGTCTGAGGCCCCAGAAAGCTGATCCAGGCAGATCATTCTTTAGGAGGGTTGGTTCTTTTTGAGCTTTCGGGGTCCCCTGATCGGCTTCTGGGCATGCTAGCGGCGCACACGAGGTGGCGTTGGAAAGCTTAGGACCTGCTCTGGGCTTGATAACAGGTCCTGGGGCCGTGAAGTACTCCCCTGGAATTTTTTTACCCTTTATAGCATGTAGACAGATGATGATTTTAGCCGGGGGGAGCACGCTATGACCCCCTGATTGCCAATTCCTCTGTGTTCAGGGGCCCCATTGAGGTAGCCCCTTTTAGGTAGCAGTCTGAAGAACGTGTGTGCAAAATTTGGGGTTGCTGGCACCTTCCCCTCGGGAGTTGTGGGGTCTGAGGCCCCAGAAAGCTGATCCAGGCAGATCATTCTTTAGGAGGGCTGGTTCTTTTTCAGCTTTCGGGGTCCCCTGATCGGCTTCTGGGCATGCTAGCGGGGCGCACGAGGTGGCGTTGGAAAGCTTATGACCTGCTCTGGGCTTGATAACAGGTCCTGGGGTCGTGAAGTACTCCCCTGGAATTTTTTTACCCTTTATATCATGTAGACAGATGATGATTTTAGCCGGGGGGGAACACGCTATGACCCCCTGATTGCCAATTCCTCTGTGTTCAGGGGCCCCATTGAGGTATCCCCTTTTAGGTAGCAGTCTGAAGAACGTGTGTGCCAAATTTGGGGTTGCTGGCACCTTCCCCTCGGGAGTTGTGGGGTCTGAGGCCCCAGAAAGCTGATCCAGGCAGATCATTCTTTAGGAGGGCTGGTTCTTTTTGAGCTTTCGGGGTCCCCTGATCGGCTTCTGGGCATGCTAGCGGGGCGCTCGAGGTGGCGTTGGAAAGTTTAGGACCTGATCTGGGCTTGATAACAGGTCCTGGGGACGTGAAGTACTCCCCTGGAATTTTTTTACCCTTTATAGCATGTAGACAGATGATGATTTTAGCCGGGGAGAGCACGCTATGACCCCCTGATTGCCAATTTCTCTGTGTTCAGGGGCCCCATTGAGGTAGCCCCTTTTAGGTAGCAGTCTGAAGAACGTGTGTGCAAAATTTGGGGTTGCTGGCACCTTCCCCTCGGGAGTTGTGGGGTCTGAGGCCCCAGAAAGCTGATCCAGGCAGATCATTCTTTAGGAGGGCTGGTTCTTTTTGCGCTTTCGGGGTCCTCTGATCGGCTTCTGGGCATGCTAGCGGGGCGCACGAGGTGGCGTTGGAAAGCTTAGGACCTGCTCTGGCCTTGATAACAGGTCCTGGGGCCGTGAAGTACTCCCCTGGAATTTTTTTACCATTTATAGCATGTAGACAGATGATGCTTTTAGCCGGGGCGAGCAAGCTATGACCCCCTGATTGCCAATTCCTCTGTGTTCAGGGGCCCCATTGAGGTAGCCCCTTTTAGGTAGCAGTCTGAAGAACGTGTGTGCAAAATTTGGGGTTGCTGGAACCTTCCCCTCGGGAGTTGTGGGGTCTGAAGCCCCAGAAAGCTGATCCAGGCAGATCATTCTTTAGGAGGGCTGGTTCTTTTTGAGCTTTCGGGGTCCCCTGATCGGCTTCTGGGCATGCTAGCGGGGCGCACGAGGTGGCGTTGGAAAGCTTAGGACCTGCTCTGGGCTTGTTAACAGGTCCTGGGGCCGTGAAGTACACCCCTGGAATTTTTTTACCCTTTATAGCATGTAGACAGATGATGATTTTAGCCGGGGGGAAGCACGCTATGACCCCCTGATTGCCAATTCCTCTGTGTTCAGGGGCCCCATAGAGGTAGCCCCTTTTAGGTAGCAGTCTGAAGAACGTGTTTGCAAAATTTGGGGTTGCTGGCACCTTCCCCTCGGGAGTTGTGGGGTCTGAGGCCCCAGAAAGCTGATCCAGACAGATCATTCTTTAGGAGGGCTGGTTCTTTTTGAGCTTTCGGGGTCCCCTGATCGGATTCTGGGCATGCTAGCGGGGCGCACAAGGTGGCGTTGGAAAGCTTAGGACCTGCTCTGGGCTTGATAACAGGTCCTGGGGCCGTGAAGTACTCCCCTGGAATTTTTTTACCCTTTATAGCATGTAGACAGATGATGTTTTTAGCCGGGGGGAGCACGCTATGACCCCCTGATTGCCAATTTCTCTGTGTTCAGGGGCCCCATTGAGGTATCCCCTTTTAGGTAGCAGTCTGAAGAACGTGTACGCAATATTTGGGGTTGCTGGCACCTTCCCCTCGGGAGTTGTGGGGTCTGAGGCCCCAGAAAGCTGATCCAGGCAGATCATTCTTTAGGAGGGCTGGTTCTTTTTGAGCTTTCGGGGTCCCCTGATCGGCTTCTGGGCATGCTAGCGGGGCGCACGAGGTGGCGTTGGAAAGCTTAGGACCTGCTCTGGGCTTGATAACAGGTCCTGGGGCCGTGAAGTACTCCCCTGGAATTTTTTTACCCTTTATAGCATGTAGACAGATGATGATTTTAGCCGGGGGGGAGCACGCTATGACCCCCTGATTGCCAATTTCTCTGTGTTCAGGGGTCCCATTGAGGTAGCCCCTTTTAGGTAGCAGTCTGAAGAACGTGTGTGCAAAATTTGGGGTTGCTGGCACCTTCCCCTCGGGAGTTGTGGGGTCTGAGGCCCCAGAAAGCTGATCCAGGCAGATCATTCTTTAGGAGGGCTGGTTCTTTTTGAGCTTTCGGGGTCCCCTGATCGGCTTCTGGGCATGCTAGCGGGGCGCACGAGGTGGCGTTGGAAAGCTTAGGACCTGCTCTGGGCTTGATAACAGGTCCTGGGGTCGTGAAGTACTCCCCTGGAATTTTTTTACCCTTTATATCATGTAGACAGATGATGATTTTAGCCGGGGGGGAGCACGCTATGACCCCCTGATTGCCAATTCCTCTGTGTTCAGGGGCCCCATTGAGGTATCCCCTTTTAGGTAGCAGTCTGAAGAACGTGTGTGCCAAATTTGGGGTTGCTGGCACCTTCCCCTCGGGAGTTGTGGGGTCTGAGGCCCCAGCAAGCTGATCCAGGCAGATCATTCTTTAGGAGGGCTGGTTCTTTTTGAGCTTTCGGGGTCCCCTGATCGGCTTCTGGGCATGCTAGCGGGGCGCTCGAGGTGGCGTTGGAAAGTTTAGGACCTGATCTGGGCTTGATAACAGGTCCTGGGGCCGTGAAGTACTCCCCTGGAATTTTTTTACCCTTTATAGCATGTAGACAGATGATGATTTTAGCCGGGGGGAGCACGCTATGACCCCCTGATTGCCAATTTCTCTGTGTTCAGGGGCCCCATTGAGGTAGCCCCTTTTAGGTAGCAGTCTGAAGAACGTGTGTGCAAAATTTGGGGTTGCTGGCACCTTCCCCTCGGGAGTTGTGGGGTCTGAGGCCCCAGAAAGCTGATCCAGGCAGATCATTCTTTAGGAGGGCTGGTTCTTTTTGCGCTTTCGGGGTCCTCTGATCGGCTTCTGGGCATGCTAGCGGGGCGCACGAGGTGGCGTTGGAAAGCTTAGGACCTGCTCTGGGCTTGATAACAGGTCCTGGGGCCGTGAAGTACTCCCCTGGAATTTTTTTACCATTTATAGCATGTAGACAGATGATGCTTTTAGCCGGGGCGAGCAAGCTATGACCCCCTGATTGCCAATTCCTCTGTGTTCAGGGGCCCCATTGAGGTAGCCCCTTTTAGGTAGCAGTCTGAAGAACGTGTGTGCAAAATTTGGGGTTGCTGGAACCTTCCCCTCGGGAGTTGTGGGGTCTGAAGCCCCAGAAAGCTGATCCAGGCAGATCATTCTTTAGGAGGGCTGGTTCTTTTTGAGCTTTCGGGGTCCCCTGATCGGCTTCTGGGCATGCTAGCGGGGCGCACGAGGTGGCGTTGGAAAGCTTAGGACCTGCTCTGGGCTTGATAACAGGTCCTGGGGCCGTGAAGTACACCCCTGGAATTTTTTTACCCTTTATAGCATGTAGACAGATGATGATTTTAGCCGGGGGGAAGCACGCTATGACCCCCTGATTGCCAATTCCTCTGTGTTCAGGGGCCCCATAGAGGTAGCCCCTTTTAGGTAGCAGTCTGAAGAACGTGTTTGCAAAATTTGGGGTTGCTGGCACCTTCCCCTCGGGAGTTGTGGGGTCTGAGGCCCCAGAAAGCTGATCCAGACAGATCATTCTTTAGGAGGGCTGGTTCTTTTTGAGCTTTCGGGGTCCCCTGATCGGATTCTGGGCATGCTAGCGGGGCGCACAAGGTGGCGTTGGAAAGCTTAGGACCTGCTCTGGGCTTGATAACAGGTCCTGGGGCCGTGAAGTACTCCCCTGGAATTTTTTTACCCTTTATAGCATGTAGACAGGTGATGTTTTTAGCCGGGGGGAGCACGCTATGACCCCCTGATTGCCAATTTCTCTGTGTTCAGGGGCCCCATTGAGGTATCCCCTTTTAGGTAGCAGTCTGAAGAACGTGTACGCAAAATTTGGGGTTGCTGGCACCTTCCCCTCGGGAGTTGTGGGGTCTGAGGCCCCAGAAAGCTGATCCAGGCAGATCATTCTTTAGGAGGGCTGGTTCTTTTTGAGCTTTCGGGGTCCCCTGATCGGCTTCTGGGCATGCTAGCGGGGCGCACGAGGTGGCGTTGGAAAGCTTAGGACCTGCTCTGGGCTTGATAACAGGTCCTGGGGCCGTGAAGTACTCCCCTGGAATTTTTTTACCCTTTATAGCATGTAGACAGATGATGATTTTAGCAGTGGGGAGCACGCTATGACCCCCTGATTGCCAATTCCTCTGTGTTCAGGGGCCCCATTGAGGTAGCCCCTTTTAGGTAGCAGTCTGAAGAACGTGTGTGCAAAATTTGGGGTTGCTGGCACCTTCCCCTCGGGAGTTGTGGGGTCTGAGGCCCCAGAAAGCTGATCCAGGCAGATCATGCTTTAGGAGGGCTGGTTCTTTTTGATCTTTCGGGGTCCACTGATCGGCTTCTGGGCATGCTAGCGGGGCGCACGAGGTGGCGTTGGAAAGCTTAGGACCTGCTCTGGGCTTGATAACAGGTCCTGGGGCCGTGAAGTACTCCCCTGGAATTTTTTTACCCTTTATAGCATGTAGACAGATGATGATTTTAGCCGGGGGGAGCACGCTATGACCCCCTGATTGCCAATTCCTCTGTGTTCAGGGGCCCCATTGAGGTAGCCCCTTTTAGGTAGCAGTCTGAAGAACGTGTGTGCCAAATTTGGGGTTGCTGGCACCTTCCCCTCGGGAGTTGTGGGGTCTGAGGCCCCAGAAAGCTGATCCAGGCAGATCATTCTTTAGGAGGGCTGGTTCTTTTTGCGCTTTCGGGGTCCTCTGATCGGCTTCTGGGCATGCTAGCGGGGCGCACGAGGTGGCGTTGGAAAGCTTAGGACCTGCTCTGGGCTTGATAACAGGTCCTGGGGCCGTGAAGTACTCCCCTGGAATTTTTTTACCCTTTATAGCATGTAGATAGATGATGATTTTAGCCGGGGGGAGCACGCTATGACCCCCTGATTGCCAATTTCTCTGTGTTCAGGGGCCCCATTGAGGTAGCCCCTTTTAGGTTAACAGTCTGAAGAACGTGTGTGCAAAATTTGGGGTTGCTGGCACCTTCCCCTCGGGAGTTGTGGGGTCTGAGGCCCCAGAAAGCTGATCCAGGCAGATCATTCTTTAGGAGGGCTGGTTCTTTTTGCGCTTTCGGGGTCCTCTGATCGGCTTCTGGGCATGCTAGCGGGGCGCACGAGGTGGCGTTGGAAAGCTTAGGACCTGCTCTGGGCTTGATAACAGGTCCTGGGGCCGTGAAGTACTCCCCTGGAATTTTTTTACCCTTTATAGCATGTAGACAGATGATGTTTTTAGCCGGGGGGAGCACGCTATGACCCCCTGATTGCCAATTTCTCTGTGTTCAGGGGCCTCATTGAGGTATCCCCTTTTAGGTAGCAGTCTGAAGAACGTGTGTGCAAAATTTGGGGTTGCTGGCACCTTCCCCTCGGGAGTTGTGGGGTCTGAGGCCCCAGAAAGCTGATCCAGGCAGATCATTCTTTAGGAGGGCTGGTTCTTTTTGAGCTTTCGGGGTCCCCTGATCGGCTTCTGGGCATGCTAGCGGGGCGCACGAGGTGGCGTTGGAAAGCTTAGGACCTGCTCTGGGCTTGATAACAGGTCCTGGGGCCGTGAAGTACTCCCCTGGAATTTTTTTACCCTTTATAGCATGTAGACAGATGATGAATTTAGCCGGGGGGAGCACGCTATGACCCCCTGATTGCCAATTTCTCTGTGTTCAGGGGCCCCATTGAGGTGTCCCCTTTTAGGTAGCAGTCTGAAGAACGTGTACGCAAAATTTGGGGTTGCTGACACCTTCCCCTCGGGAGTTGTGGGGTCTGAGGCCCCAGAAAGCTGATCCAGGCAGATCATTCTTTAGGAGGGCTGTTCTTTTTGAGCTTTCGGGGTCCCCTGATCGGCTTCTGGGCATGATAGCGGGGCGCACGAGGTGGCGTTGGAAAGCTTAGGACCTGCTCTGTGCTTGATAACAGGTCCTGGGGCCGTGAAGTACTCCCCTGGAATTTTTTTACCCTTTATATCATGTAGACAGATGATGAATTTAGCCGTGGGGAGCACGCTATGACCCCCTGATTGCCAATTCCTCTGTGTTCAGGGGCCCCATTGAGGTAGCCCCTTTTAGGTAGCAGTGTGAAGAACGTGTGTGCAAAATTTGGGGTTGCTGGCACCTTCCCCTCGGGAGTTGTGGGGTCTGAGGCCCCAGAAAGCTGATCCAGACAGATCATTCTTTAGGAGGGCTGGTTCTTTTTGAGCTTTCGGGGTCCCCTGATCGGCTTCTGGGCATGCTAGCGGGGCGCACGAGGTGGCGTTGGAAAGCTTAGGACCTGCTCTGGGCTTGATAACAGGTCCTGGGGCCGTGAAGTACTCCCCTGGAATTTTTTTACCCTTTATAGCATGTAGACAGATGATGATTTTAGCCGGGGGGAGCACGCTATGACCCCCTGATTGCCAATTCCTCTGTGTTCAGGGGCCCCATTGAGGTAGCCCCTTTTAGGTAGCAGTCTGAAAAACGTGTGTGCAAAATTTGGGGTTGCTGGCACCTTCCCCTCGGGAGTTGTGGGGTCTGAGGCCCCAGAAAGCTGATCCAGGCAGATCATTCTTTAGGAGGGCTGGTTGTTTTTGAGCTTTCGGGGTCCCCTGATCGGCTTCTGGGCATGCTAGCGGGGCGCACGAGGTGGCGTTGGAAAGCTTAGGACCTGCTCTGGGCTTAATAACAGGTCCTGGGGCCGTGAATTACTCCCCTGGAATTTTTTTACCCTTTATAGCATGTAGACAGATGATGATTTTAGCCGGGGCGAGCACGCTATGACCCCCTGATTGCCAATTCCTCTGTGTTCAGGGGCCCCATTTAGGTAGCCCCTATTAGGTAGCAGTCTGAAGAACGTGTGTGCAAAATTTGGGGTTGCTGGCACCTTCCCCTCGGGAGTTGTGGGGTCTGAGGCCCCAGAAAGCTGATCCAGGCAGATCATTTTTTAGGAGGGATGGTTCTTTTTGAGCTTTCGGGGTCCCCTGATCGGCTTCTGGGCATGCTAGCGGGGCGCACGAGGTGGCGTTGGAAAGCTTAGGACCTGCTCTGGGCTTGATAATAGGTCCTGGGGCCGTGAAGTACTCCCCTGGAATTTTTTTACCCTTTATAGCATGTTGACAGATGATGATTTTAGCCGGGGGGAGCACGCTTTGACCCCCTGATTGCCAATTTCTCTGTGTTCAGGGGCCCCATTGAGGTATCCCCTTTTAGGTAGCAGTCTGAAGAACGTGTGTGCAAAATTTGGGGTTGCTGGCACCTTCCCCTCGGGAGTTGTGGGGTCTGAGGCCCCAGAAAGCTGATCCAGGCAGATCATTCTTTAGGAGGGTTGGTTCTTTTTGAGCTTTCGGGGTCCCCTGATCGGCTTCTGGGCATGCTAGCGGCGCACACGAGGTGGCGTTGGAAAGCTTAGGACATGCTCTGGGCTTGATAACAGGTCCTGGGGCCGTGAAGTACTCCCCTGGAATTTTTTTACCCTTTATAACATGTAGACAGATGATGATTTTAGCCGGGGGGAGCACGCTATGACCCCCTGATTGCCAATTCCTCTGTGTTCAGGGGCCCCATTGAGGTAGCCCCTTTTAGGTAGCAGTCTGAAGAACGTGTGTGCAAAATTTGGGGTTGCTGGCACCTTCCCCTCGGGAGTTGTGGGGTCTGAGGCCCCAGAAAGCTGATCCAGGCAGATCATTCTTTAGGAGGGCTGGTTCTTTTTGAGCTTTCGGGGTCCCCTGATCGGCTTCTGGGCATGCTAGCGGGGCGCACGAGGTGGCGTTGGAAAGCTTAGGACCTGCTCTGGGCTTGATAACAGGTCCTGGGGTCGTGAAGTACTCCCCTGGAATTTTTTTACCCTTTATATCATGTAGACAGATGATGATTTTAGCCGGGGGGGAGCACGCTATGACCCCCTGATTGCCAATTCCTCTGTGTTCAGGGGCCCCATTGAGGTAGCCCCTTTTAGGTAGCAGTCTGAAGAACGTGTGTGCAAAATTTGGGGTTGCTGGAACCTTCCCCTCGGGAGTTGTGGGGTCTGAAGCCCCAGAAAGCTGATCCAGGCAGATCATTCTTTAGGAGGGCTGGTTCTTTTTGAGCTTTCGGGGTCCCCTGATCGGCTTCTGGGCATGCTAGCGGGGCGCACGAGGTGGTGTTGGAAAGCTTAGGACCTGCTCTGGGCTTGATAACAGGTCCTGGGGCCGTGAAGTACACCCCTGGAATTTTTTTACCCTTTATAGCATGTAGACAGATGATGATTTTAGCCGGGGGGAAGCACGCTATGACCCCCTGATTGCCAATTCCTCTGTGTTCAGGGGCCCCATAGAGGTAGCCCCTTTTAGGTAGCAGTCTGAAGAACGTGTTTGCAAAATTTGGGGTTGCTGGCACCTTCCCCTCGGGAGTTGTGGGGTCTGAGGCCCCAGAAAGCTGATCCAGACAGATCATTCTTTAGGAGGGCTGGTTCTTTTTGAGCTTTCGGGGTCCCCTGATCGGATTCTGGGCATGCTAGCGGGGCGCACAAGGTGGCGTTGGAAAGCTTAGGACCTGCTCTGGGCTTGATAACAGGTCCTGGGGCCGTGAAGTACTCCCCTGGAATTTTTTTACCCTTTATAGCATGTAGACAGATGATGTTTTTAGCCGGGGGGAGCACGCTATGACCCCCTGATTGCCAATTTCTGTGTGTTCAGGGGCCCCATTGAGGTATCCCCTTTTAGGTAGCAGTCTGAAGAACGTGTACGCAAAATTTGGGGTTGCTGGCACCTTCCCCTCGGGAGTTGTGGGGTCTGAGGCCCCAGAAAGCTGATCCAGGCAGATCATTCTTTAGGAGGGCTGGTTCTTTTTGAGCTTTCGGGGTCCCCTGATCGGCTTCTGGGCATGCTAGCGGGGCGCACGAGGTGGCGTTGGAAAGCTTAGGACCTGCTCTGGGCTTGATAACAGGTCCTGGGGCCGTGAAGTACTCCCCTGGAATTTTTTTACCCTTTATAGCATGTAGACAGATGATGATTTTAGCCGGGGGGGAGCACGCTATGACCCCCTGATTGCCAATTTCTCTTTGTTCAGGGGCCCCATTGAGGTATCCCCTTTTAGGTAGCAGTCTGAAGAACGTGTACACAAAATTTGGGGTTGCTTACACCTTCCCCTCGGGAGTTGTGGGGTCTGAGGCCCCAGAAAGCTGATCCAGGCAGATCATTCTTTAGGAGGGCTGGTTCTTTTTGAGCTTTCGGGGTCCCCTGATCGGCTTCTGGGCATGCTAGCGGGGCGCACGAGGTGGCGTTGGAAAGCTTAGGACCTGCTCTGGGCTTGATAACAGGTCCTGGGGCCGTGAAGTACTCCCCTGGAATTTTTTTACCCTTTATATCATGTAGACAGATGATGATTTTAGCAGTGGGGAGCACGCTATGACCCCCTGATTGCCAATTCCTCTGTGTTCAGGGGCCCCATTGAGGTAGCCCCTTTTAGGTAGCAGTCTGAAGAACGTGTGTGCAAAATTTGGGGTTGCTGGCACCTTCCCCTCGGGAGTTGTGGGGTCTGAGGCCCCAGAAAGCTGATCCAGGCAGATCATTCTTTAGGAGGGCTGGTTCTTTTTGAGCTTTCGGGGTCCCCTGATCGGCTTCTGGGCATGCTAGCGGGGCGCACGAGGTGGCATTGGAAAGCTTAGGACCTGCTCTGGGATTGATAACAGGTCCTGGGGCCGTGAAGTACTCCCCTGGAATTTTTTTACCCTTTATAGCATGTAGACAGATGATGATTTTAGCCGGGGGGAGCACGCTATGACTCCCTGATTGCCAATTCCTCTGTGTTCAGGGGCCCCATTGAGGTAGCCCCTTTTAGGTAGCAGTCTGAAGAACGTGTGTGCAAAATTTGGGTTTGCTGGCACCTTCCCCTCGGGAGTTGTGGGGTCTGAGGCCCCAGAAAGCTGATCCAGGCAGATCATTCTTTAGGAGGGCTGGTTCTTTTTGAGCTTTCGGGGTCCCCTGATCGGCTTCTGGGCATGCTAGCGGGGCGCACGAGGTGGCGTTGGAAAGCTTAGGACCTGCACTGGGCTTGATAACAGGTCCTGGGGCCGTGAAGTACACCCCTGGAATTTTTTTACCCTTTATAGCATGTAGACAGATGATGATTTTAGCCGGGGGGAAGCACGCTATGACCCCCTGATTGCCAATTCCTCTGTGTTCAGGGGCCCCATAGAGGTAGCACCTTTTAGGTAGCAGTCTAAAGAACGTGTGTGCAAAATTTGGGGTTGCTGGCTCCTTCCCCTCGGGAGTTGTGGGGTCTGAGGCCCCAGAAAGCTGATCCAGACAGATCATTGTTTAGGAGGGCTGGTTCTTTTTGAGCTTTCGGGGTCCCCTGATCGGCTTCTGGGCATGCTAGCGGGGCGCACAAGGTGGCGTTGGAAAGCTTAGGACCTGCTCTGGGCTTGATAACAGGTCCTGGGGCCGTGAAGTACTCCCCTGGAATTTTTTTACCCTTTATAGCATGTAGACAGATGATGTTTTTAGCCGGGGGGAGCACGCTATGACCCCCTGATTGCAAATTTCTCTGTGTTCAGGGGCCCCATTGAGGTATCCCCTTTTAGGTAGCAGTCTGAAGAACGTGTGTGCAAAATTTGGGGTTGCTGGCACCTTCCCCTCGGGAGTTGTGGGGTCTGAGGCCCCAGAAAGCTGATCCAGGCAGATCATTCTTTAGGAGGGCTGGTACTTTTTGAGCTTTCGGGGTCCCCTGATCGGCTTCTGGGCATGCTAGCGGGGCGCACGAGGTGGCGTTGGAAAGCTTAGGACCTGCTCTGGGCTTGATAACAGGTCCTGGGGCCGTGAAGTACTCCCCTGGAATTTTTTTACCCTTTATAGCATGTAGACAGATGATGATTTTAGCCGGGGCGAGCAAGCTATGACCCCCTGATTGCCAATTCCTCTGTGTTCAGGGGCCCCATTGACGTAGCCCCTTTTAGGTAGCAGTATGAAGAACGTGTGTGCAACATTTGGGGTTGCTGGCACCTTCCCCTCGGGAGTTGTGGGGTCTGAGGCCCCAGAAAGCTGATCCAGACAGATCATTCTTTAGGAGGGCTGGTTCTTTTTGAGCTTTCGGGGTCCCCTGATCGGCTTCTGGGCATGCTAGCGGGGCGCACAAGGTGGCGTTGGAAAGCTTAGGACCTGCTCTGGGCTTGACAACAGGTCCTGGGGCCGTGAAGTACTCCCCTGGAATTTTTTTACCCTTTATAGCATGTAGACAGATGATGTTTTTAGCCGGGGGAGCACGCTATGACCCCCTGATTGCCAATTTCTCTGTGTTCAGGGGCCCCATTGAGGTATCCCCTTTTAGGTAGCAGTCTGAAGAACGTGTGTGCAAAATTTGGGGTTGCTGGCACCTTCCCCTCGGGAGTTGTGGGGTCTGAGGCCCCAGAAAGCTGATCCAGGCAGATCATTCTTTAGGAGGGCTGGTTCTTTTTGAGCTTTCGGGGTCCCCTGATCGGCTTCTGGGCATGCTAGCGGGGCGCACGAGGTGGCGTTGGAAAGCTTAGGACCTGCTCTGGGCTTGATAACAGGTCCTGGGGCCGTGAAGTACTCTCCTGGAATTTTTTTACCCTTTATAGCATGTAGACAGATGATGATTTTAGCCGGGGGGAGCACGCTATGACCCCCTGATTGCCAATTTCTCTGTGTTCAGGGGCCCCATTGAGGTATCCCCTTTTAGGTAGCAGTCTGAAGAACGTGTACGCAAAATTTGGGGTTGCTTACACCTGCCCCTCGGTAGTTGTGGGGTCTGAGGCCCCAGAAAGCTGATCCAGGCAGATCATTCTTTAGGAGGGCTGGTTCTTTTTGAGCTTTCGGGGTCCCCTGATCGGCTTCTGGGCATGCTAGCGGGGCGCACAAGGTGGCGTTGGAAAGCTTAGGACCTGCTCTGAGCTTGATAACAGGTCCTGGGGCCGTGAAGTACTCCCTTGGAATATTTTTACCCTTTATAGCATGTAGACAGATGATGTTTTTTGCCGGGGGGAGCACGCTATGACCCCCTGATTGCCAATTTCTCTGTGTTCAGGGGCCCCATTGAGGTATCCCCTTTTAGGTAGCAGTCTGAAGAACGTGTGTGCAAAATTTGGGGTTGCTGGCACCTTCCCCTCGGGAGTTGTGGGGTCAGAGGCCCCAGAAAGTTGATCCAGGCAGATCATTCTTTAGGAGGGCTGGTTCTTTTTGAGCTTTCGGGGTCCCCTGATCGGCTTCTGGGCATTCTAGCGGGGCGCACGAGGTGGCGTTGGAAAGCTTAGGACCTGCTCTGGGCTTGATAACAGGACCTGGGGCCGTGAAGTACTCCCCTGGAATTTTTTTACCCTTTATAGCATGTAGACAGATGATGATTTTATCCGGGGGAGCACGCTATGACCCCCTGATTGCCAATTCCTCTGGGGTAATGGGCCCCATTGAGGTAGCCCCTTTTAGGTAGCAGTCTGAAGAACGTGTGTGCAAAATTTGGGGTTGCTGGCACCTTCCCCTCGGGAGTTGTGGGGTCTGAGGCCCCAGAAAGTTGATCCAGGCAGATCATTCTTTAGGAGGGCTGGTTCTTTTTGCGCTTTCGGGGTCCTCTGATCGGCTTCTGGGCATGCTAGCGGGGCGCACGAGGTGGCGTTGGAAAGCATAGGACCTGCTCTGGTCTTGATAACAGGTCCTGGGGCCGTGAAGTACTCCCCTGGAATTTTTTTACCCTTTATAGCATGTAGACAGATGATGATTTTAGCCGGGGCGAGCAAGCTATGACCCCCTGATTGCCAATTCCTCTGTGTTCAGGGGCCCCATTGAGGTAGCCCCTTTTAGGTAGCAGTCTGAAGAACGTGTGTGCAAAATTTGGGGTTGCTGGCACCTTCCCCTCGGGAGTTGTGGGGTCTGAGGCCCCAGAAAGCTGATCCAGGCTGATCATTCTTTAGGAGGGCTGGTTCTTTTTGAGCTTTCGGGGTCCCCTGATCAGCTTCTGGGCATGCTAGCGGGGCGCACGAGGTGGCGATGGAAAGCTTAGGACCTGCTCTGGGCTTGATAACAGGTCCTGGGGCCGTGAAGTACTCCCCTGGAATTTTTTTACCCTTTATAGCATGCAGACAGATGATGATTTTAGCCGGGGGGGAGCACACTATGACCCCCTGATTGCCAATTCCTCTGTGTTCAGGGGTCCCATTGAGGTAGCCCCTTTTAGGTAGCAGTCTGAAGAACGTGTGTGCAAAATTTGGGATTGCTGACACCTTCCCCTCGGGAGTTGTGGGGTCTGAGGCCCCAGAAAGCTGATCCAGGCAGATCATTCTTTAGGAGGGCTGGTTCTTTTTGAGCTTTCGGAGTCCCCTGATCGGCTTCTGGGCATGCTAGCGGGGCGCACGAGGTGGCGTTGGAAAGCTTAGGACCTGCTCTGGGATTGATAACAGGTCCTGGGGCCATGAAGTACTCCCCTGGAATTTTTTTACCCTTTATAGCATGTAGACAGATGATGATTTTAGCCGGGGGGGAGCACGCTATGACCCCCTGATTGCCAATTCCTCTGTGTTCAGGGGCCCCATTGAGGTAGCCCCTTTTAGGTAGCAGTCTGTAGAACGTGTGTGCAAAATTTGGGGTTGCTGGCACCTTCCCCTCGGGAGTTGTGGGGTCTGAGGCCCCAGAAAGCTGATCCAGACAGATCATTCTTTAGGAGGGCTGGTTCTTTTTGAGCTTTCGGGGTCCCCTGATTGGCTTCTGGGCATGCTAGCGGGGCGCACGAGGTGGCGTTGGAAAGCTTAGGACCTGCTCTGGGCTTGATAACAGGTCCTGGGGCCGTGAAGTACTCCCCTGGAATTTTTTTACCCTTTATAGCATGTAGACAGATGATGATTTTAGCCGGGGGGAGCACGCTATGACCCCCTGATTGCCAATTTCTCTGTGTTCAGGGGCCCCATTGAGGTATTCCCTTTTAGGTAGCAGTCTGAAGAACGTGTGTCCAAAATTTGGGGTTGCTGGCACCTTCCCCTCGGGCGTTGTGGGGTCTGAGGCCCCAAAAAGCTGATCCAGGCAGATCATTCTTTAGGAGGGCTGGTTCTTTTTGAGCTTTCGGGGTCCCCTGATCGGCTTCTGGGCATGCTAGCGGGGCGCACGAGGTGGCGTTGGAAAGCTTAGGACCTGCTCTGGGCTTGATAACAGGTCCTGGGGCCGTGAAGTACTGCCCTGGAATTTTTTTACCCTTTATAGCATGTAGACAGATGATGATTTTAGCCGGGGGGAGCACGCTATGACCCCCTGATTGCCAATTTCTCTGTGTTCAGGGGCCCCATTGAGGTACCCCATTTTAGGTAGCAGTCTGAAGAACGTGTATGCAAAATTTGGGGTTGCTGGCACCTTCCCCTCGGGAGTTGTGGGGTCTGAGGCCCCAGAAAGCTGATCCAGGCAGATCATTCTTTATGAGGGCTGGTTCTTTTTGCGCTTTCGGGGTCTCCTGATCGGCTTCTGGGCATGCTAGCGGGGCGCACGAGGTGGCGTTGGAAAGCTTAGGACCTGCTCTGGGCATGATAACAGGTCCTGGGGCCGTGAAGTACTCCCCTGGAATTTTTTTACCCTTTATAGCATGTAGACAGATGATGATTTTAGCCGGGGGGAGCACGCTATGACCCCCTGATTGCCAATTTCTCTGTGTTCAGGGGCCCCATTGAGGTACCCCATTTTAGGTAGCAGTCTGAAGAACGTGTGTGCAAAATTTGGGGTTGCTGGCACCTTCCCCTCGGGAGTTGTGGGGTCTGAGGCCCCAGAAAGCTGATCCAGACAGATCATACTTTAGGAGGGCTGGTTCTTTTTGCGCTTTCGGGGTCCCCTGATCGGCTTCTGGGCATGCTAGCGGGGCGCACGAGGTGCCGTTGGAAAGCTTAGGACCTGCTCTGGGCTTGATAACAGGTCCTGGGGCCGTGAAGTACTCCCCTGGAATTTTTTTACCCTTTATAGCATGTAGACAGATGATGATTTTAGCCGGGGGGAGCACGCTATGACCTCCTGATTGCCAATTCCTCTGTGTTCAGGGGCCCCATTGAGGTTTCCCCTTTTAGGTAGCAGTCTGAAGAACGTGTGTGCAAAATTTAGCGATGCTGGCACCTTCCCCTCGGGAGTTGTGGTGTCTGAGGCCCCAGAAAGCTGATCCAGGCAGATCATACTTTATGAGGGCTGGTTCTTTTTGCGCTTTCGGGGTCCCCTGATCGGCTTCTAGAATTTCACCCAGAAAACAATGGCGTGTTTTTTTCCACGTTGCGTTAGTGGTTTTCGATTTAATGTGGCGTTTTACTTTTGTTTTAGGCAAAATGAATGATATTCTCCACTAACAAAGTGCCAGCGAGAAGAGGGGGCCCTGAAATGTGTTTGTGTGTGTGTGTGTGGGGGGGGTGCGCCCGTGCCCTCACCCTCCGAAAAATCTCCCCTTCCATGCCAATTGGCACGTCGAGGGCCCGGTAAGCGACGGCCATTTGCCACGGTCCTTACCCGGTTCTCGACATGCCAATGCCATCAGGCAAGTCGAGGTCTGGGTAAGAAACGTGGCTATACCACGTATCTTACCGGGATCTCGATACTATCCTTTGGATGGAACGTGGGGGGGAGCTCGCGGTTCTGGGTCTGTTTCTCTTGAACCACAAGTCACAGCAACCCAGTTTTGGTGTCTTTTTCGTAGAGGAGACTCTCAGCAGTCCACCCTGGGAGCGAGTAATGTCTGGCGCTTACGGCACGGGAGTGGTGGTCCTCAGAGCCAGGGCCTAGGTTCTCCGGAACCGCAAGTCGCAGCCGGGCGAAACGGGTCTTGAAATCTGGGGAATTCCCTCGGTTTTCATCCCCCAAAGTGGCTCGTCACTGTGCGCTTAGGCTGCGGAGCTAACCAGCAAAAAGATGAAAACGTCGGCCATTTTGACAGGGAGCTGGGGGTGCGAAACATTTTCCCCCTGGCGTGTGATATGTCAATCGAATAGAGAATTTCACCCAAAAAACAATGGCGTGCTTTTTTTCCACGTTGCGTTAGTGGTTTTCGATTTAATGTGGCGTTTTACTTTTGTTTTAGGCAAAATGAATGATATTCTCCACTAACAAAGTGCCAGCGAGAAGAGGGGGCCCTGAAATGTGTTTGTGTGTGTGTGTGGGGGGGGGGGGTGCGCCCGTGCCCTCACCCTCCGAAAAATCTCCTCTTCCATGCCAATTGGCACGTCGAGGGCCCGGTAAGCGACGGCCATTTGCCACGGTCGTTACCCGGTTCTCGACATGCTAATGCCATCAGGCAAGTCGAGGTCTGGGTAGGAAACGTGGCTATACCACGTGTGTTACCGGGATCTCGATACTATCCTTTGGATGGAACGTGGGGGGGAGCTCGCGGTTCTGGGTCTGTTTCTCTTGTACCACAAGTCACAGCAACCCAGTTTTGGTGTCTTTTTCGTAGAGGAGACTCTCAGCAGTCCACCCTGGGAGTGAGTAATGTCTGACGCATGTAGACAGATGATGATTTTAGCCGGGGGGAGCACGCTATGACCCCCTGATTGCCAATTCCTCTGTGTTCAGGGGCCCCATTGAAGTAGCCCCTTTTAGGTAGCAGTCTGAAGAACGTGTGTGGAAAATTTGGGGTTGCTGGCACCTTCCCCTCGGGAGTTGTGGGGTCTGAGGCCCCAGAAAGCTGATCCAGACAGATCATTCTTTAGGAGGGCTGGTTCTTTTTGCGCTTTCGGGGTCCTCTGATCGGCTTCTGGGCATGCTAACGGGGCGCCCGAGGTGGCGTTGGAAAGCTTAGGACCTGCTCTGGGCTTGATAACAGGTCCTGGGGCCGTGAAGTACTCCCCTGGAATTTTTTTACCCTTTATAGCATGTAGACAGATGATGTTTTTAGCCGGGGGGAGCACGCTATGACCCCCTGATTGCCAATTCCTCTGTGTTCAGGGGCCCCATTGAGGTAGCCCCTTTTAGGTAGGTAGCAGTCTGAAGAACGTGTGTGCAAAATTTGGGGTTGCTGGCACCTTCCCCTCGGGAGTTGTGGGGTCTGAGGCCCCAGAAAGCTGATCCAGGCAGATCATTCTTTAGGAGGGCTGGTTCTTTTTGAGCTTTCGGGGTCCCCTGATCGGCTTCTGGGCATGCTAGCGGGGCGCACAAGGTGGCGTTGGAAAGCTTAGGACCTGCTCTGGGCTTGATAACAGGTCCTGGGGCCGTGAAGTACTCCCCTGGAATTTTTTTACCCTTTATAGCATGTAGACAGATGATGATTTTAGCCGGGGGGGAGCACGCTATGACCCCCTGATTGCCAATTCCTCTGTGTTCAGGGGCCCCATTGAGGTAGCCCCTTTTAGGTAGCAGTCTGAAGAATGTGTCTGCAAAATTTGGGGTTGCTGGCACCTTCCCCTCGGGAGTTGTGGGGTCTGAGGCCCCAGAAAGCTGATCCAGGCAGATCTTTCTTTAGGAGGGCTGGTTCTTTTTGAGCTTTCGGGGTCCCCTGATCGGCTTCTGGGCATGCTAGCGGGGCGCACGAGGTGGCGTTGGAAAGCTTAGGACCTGCTCTGGGCTTGATAACAGATCCTGGGGCCGTGAAGTACTCCCCTGGAATTTTTTTTACCCTTTATAGCATGTAGACAGATGATGATTTTAGCCGGGGGGGAGCACGCTATGACCCCCTGATTGCCAATTCCTCTGTGTACAGGGGCCCCATTGAGGTAGCCGCTTTTAGGGAGCAGTCTGAAGAACGTGTGTGCAAAATTTGGGGTTGCTGGCACCTTCCCCTCGGGAGTTGTGGGGTCTGAGGCCCCAGAAAGCTGATCCAGGCAGATCATTCTTTAGGAGGGCTGGTTCTTTTTGAGCTTTCGGGGTCCCCTGATCGGCTTCTGGGCATGCTAGTGGGGCGAACGAGGTGGCGTTGGAAAGCTTAGGACATGCTCTGGGCTTGATAACAGGTCCTGGGGCCGTGAAGTACTCCCCTGGAATTTTTTTACCCTTTATAGCATGTAGACAGATGATGATTTTAGCCGGGGGGAGCACGCTATGACCCCCTGATTGCCAATTCCTCTGTGTTCAGTGGCCCCATTGAGGTAGCCCCTTTTAGGTAGCAGTCTGAAGAACGTGTGTGCAAAATTTGGGGTTGCTGGCACCTTCCCCTCGGGAGTTGTGGGGTCTGAGGCCCCAGAAAGCTGATCCAGGCAGATCATTCTTTAGGAGGGCTGGTTCTTTTTGAGCTTTCGGTGTCCCCTGATCGGCTTCTGGGCATGCTAGCGGGGCGCACGAGGTGGCGTTGGAAAGCTTAGGACCTGCTCTGGGCTTGATAACAGGTCCTGGGGCCATGAAGTACTCCCCTGGAATTTTTTTACCCTTTATAGCATGTAGACAGATGATGATTTTAGCCGGGGGGGAGCACGCTATGACCCCCTGATTGCCAATTCCTCTGTGTTCAGGGGCCCCATTGAGGTAGCCTCTTTTAGGTAGCAGTCTGAAGAACGTGTGTGCAAAATTTGGGGTTGCTGGCACCTTCCCCTCGGGAGTTGTGGGGTCTGAGGCCCCAGAAAGCTGATCCAGGCAGATCATTCTTTAGGAGGGCTGGTTCTTTTTGAGCTTTCGGGGTCCCCTGATCGGCTTCTGGGCATGCTAGCGGGGCGCACGAGGTGGCGTTGGAAAGCTTAGGACCTGCTCTGGGCTTGATAACAGGTCCTGGGGCCGTGAAGTACTCCCCTGGAATTTTTTTACCCTTTATAGCAGGTAGACAGATGATGATTTTAGCCGGGGGAAGCACGCTATGACCCCCTGATTGCCAATTCCTCTGTGTTCAGGGGCCCCAGTGAGGTAGCCCCTTTTAGGTAGCAGTCTGAAGAACGTGTGTGCAAAATTTGGGGTTGCTGGCACCTTCCCCTCGGGAGTTGTGGGGTCTGAGGCCCCAGAAAGCTGATCCAGGCAGATCATACCTTAGGAGGGCTGGTTCTTTTTGCGCTTTCGGGGTCCCCTGATCGGCTTCTGGGCATGCTAGCGGGGCGCACGAGGTGGCGTTGGAAAGCTTAGGACCTGCTCTGGGCTTGATAACAGGTCCTGGGGCCGTGAAGTACTCCCCTGGAATTTTTTTTACCCTTTATAGCATGTAGACAGATGATGATTTTAGCCGGAGGGAGCACGCTATGACCCCCTGATTGCCAATTTCTCTGTGTTCAGGGGCCCCATTGAGGTATCCCCTTTTAGGTAGCAGTCTGAAGAATGTGTGTGCAAAATTTGGGGTTGCTGGCACCTTCCCCTCGGGAGTTGTGGGGTCTGAGGCCCCAGAAAGCTGATCCAGGCAGATCATTCTTTAGGAGGGCTGGTTCTTTTTGAGCTTTCGGGGTCCCCTGATCGGCTTCTGGGCATGCAAGCGGGGCGCACGAGGTGGCGTTGGAAAGCTTAGGACCTGCTCTGGGCTTGACATCAGGTCCTGGGGCCGTGAAGTACTCCCCTGGAATTTTTTTACCCTTTATAGCATGTAGACAGATGATGATTTTAGCCGGGGGGAGCACGCTATGACCCCCTGATTGCCAATTCCTCTGTGTTCAGGGGCCCCATTGAGGTAGCCCCTTTTAGGTAGCAGTCTGAAGAACGTGTGTGCAAAATTTGGGGTTGCTGGCACCTTCCCCTCGGGAGTTGTGGGGTCTGAGGCCCCAGAAAGCTGATCCAGGCAGATCATTCTTTAGGAGGGCTGGTTCTTTTTGAGCTTTCGGGGTCCCCTGATCGGCTTCTGGGCATGCTAGCGGGGCGCACGAGGTGGCGTTGGAAAGCTTAGGACCTGCTCTGGGCTTGATAACAGGTCCTGGGGTCGTGAAGTACTCCCCTGGAATTTTTTTACCCTTTATAGCATGTAGACAGATGATGATTTTAGCCGGGGGGAGCACGCTATGACCCCCTGATTGCCAATTCCTCTGTGTTCAGGGGCCCCATTGAGGTAGCCCCTTTTAGGTAGCAGTCTGAAGAACGTGTGTGCAAAATTTGGGGTTGCTGGCACCTTCCCCTCGGGAGTTGTGGGGTCTGAGGCCCCAGAAAGCTGATCCAGGCAGATCATTCTTTAGGAGGGCTGGTTCTTTTTGAGCTTTCGGGGTCCCCTGATCGGCTTCTGGGCATGCTAGCGGGGCGCACGAGGTGACGTTGGAAAGCTTAGGACCTGCTCTGGGCTTGATAACAGGTCCTGGGGCCGTGAAGTACTCCCCTGGAATTTTTTTGCCCTTTATAGCATGTAGACAGATGATGATTTTAGCCGGGGAGAGCACGCTATGACCCCCTGATTGCCAATTCCTCTGTGTTCAGGGGCCCCATTGAGGTAGCCCCTTTTAGGTAGCAGTCTGAAGAACGTGTGTGCAAAATTTGGGGTTGCTGGCACCTTCCCCTCGGGAGTTGTGGGGTCTGAGGCCCCAGAAAGCTGATCCAGGCAGATCATACTTTAGGAGGGCTGGTTCTTTTTGCGCTTTCGGGGTCCCCTGATCGGCTTCTGGGCATGCTAGCGGGGCGCACGAGGTGGCGTTGGAAAGCTTAGGACCTGCTCTGGGCTTGATTACAGGTCCTGGGGCCGTGAAGTACTCCCCTGGAATTTTTTTACCCTTTATAGCATGTAGACAGATGATGATTTTAGCCGGGGCGAGCAAGCTATGACCCCCTGATTGCCAATTCCTCTGTGTTCAGGGGCCCCATTGAGGTAGTCACTTTTAGGTAGCAGTCTGAAGAACGTGTGTGCAAAATTTGGGGTTGCTGGCACCTTCCCCTCGGGAGTTGTGGGGTCTGAGGCCCCTGAAAGCTGATCCAGGCAGATCATTCTTTAGGAGGGCTTGTTCTTTTTGAGCTTTCGGGGTCCCCTGATCGGCTTCTGGGCATGCTAGCGGGGCGCACGAGGTGGCGTTGGAAAGCTTAGGACCTGCTCTGGGCTTGATATCAGGTCCTGGGGCCGTGAAGTACTCCCCTGGAATTTTTTTACCCTTTATATCATGTAGACAGATGATGATTTTAGCCAGGGGGAGCACGCTATGACCCCCTGATTGCCAATTTCTCTGTGTTCAGGGGACCCATTGAGGTACCCCATTTTAGGTAGCAGTCTGAAGAACGTGTGTGCAAAATTTGGGGTTGCTGGCACCTTCCCCTCGGGAGTTGTGGGGTCTGAGGCCCCAGAAAGCTGATCCAGGCAGATCATTCTTTATGAGGGCTGGTTCTTTTTGCGCTTTCGGGGTCCCCTGATCGGCTTCTGGGCATGGTAGCGGGGCGCACGAGGTGGCGTTGGAAAGCTTAGGACCTGCTCTGGGCTTGATAACAGGTCCTGGGGCCGTGAAGTACTCCCCTGGAATTTTTTTACCCTTTATAGCATGTAGACAGATGATGATTTTAGCCGGGGGGAGCACGCTATGACCACCTGATTGCCAATTTGTCTGTGTTCAGGGGCCCCATTGAGGTACCCAATTTTAGGTAGCAGTCTGAAGAACGTGTGTGCAAAATTTGGGGTTGCTGGCACCTTCCCCTCGGGAGTTGTGGGGTCTGAGGCCCCAGAAGGCTGATCCAGGCAGATCATACTTTAGGAGGGCTGGTTCTTTTTGCGCTTTCGGGGTCCCCTGATCGGCTTCTGGGCATGCTAGTGGGGCGCACGAGGTGGCGTTGGAAAGCTTAGGACCTGCTCTGGGCTTGATAAAAGGTCCTGGGGCCGTGAAGTACTCCCCTGGAATTTTTTTACCCTTTATAGCATGTAGACAGATGATGATTTTAGCCGGGGGGAGCACGCTATGACCCCCTGATTGCCAATTCCTCTGTGTTCAGGGGCCCCCTTGAGGTAGCCCCTTTTAGGTAGCAGTCTGAAGAACGTGTGTGCAAAATTTGGCGATGCTGGCACCTTCCCCTCGGGAGTTGTGGGGTCTGAGGCCCCAGAAAGCTGATCCAGGCAGATCATACTTTATGAGGGCTGGTTCTTTTTGCGCTTTCGGGGTCCCCTGATCGGCTTCTAGAATTTCACCCAGAAAACAATGGCGTGTTTTTTTTCCACGTTGCGTTAGTGGTTTTCGATTTAATGTGGCGTTTTACTTTTGTTTTAGGCAAAATGAATGATATTCTCCACTAACAAAGTGCCAGCGAGAAGAGGGGGCCCTGAAATGTGTTTGTGTGTGTGTGTGTGGGGGGGGGTGCTCCCGTGCCTTCACCCTCCGAAAAATCTCCCCTTCCATGCCAATTGGCACGTCGAGGGCCCGGTAAGTGACGGCCATTTGCCACGGTTGTTACCCGGTTCTCGACATGCCAATGCCATCAGGCAAGTCGAGGTCTGGGTAAGAAACGTGGCTATACCACGTATGTTACCGGGATCTCGATACTATCCTTTGGATGGAACGTGGGGGGGAGCTCGCAGTTCTGGGTCTGTTTCTCTTGAACCACAAGTCACAGCAACCCAGTTTTGGTGTCTTTTTCGTAGAGGAGACTCTCAGCAGTCCACCCTGGGAGCGAGTAATGTCTGGCGCTTACGGCACGGGAGTGGTGGTCCTCAGAGCCAGGGCCTAGGTTCTCCGGAACCGCAAGTCGCAGCCGGGCGAAACGGGTCTTGAAATCTTGGGAATTCCCTCGGTTTTCATCCCCCAAAGTGGCTCGTCACTGTGCGCTTAGGCTGCGGAGCTACCCAGCAAAAAGATGAAAACGTCGGCCATTTTGACAGGGAGCGGGGGGTGCGAAACATTTTCCCCCTGGCGTGTGATATGTCAATCGAATAGAGAATTTCACCCAGAAAACAATGGCGTGCTTTTTTTCCACGTTGCTTTAGTGGTTTACGATTTAATGTGGCGTTTTACTTTTGTTTTAGGCAAAATGAATGATATTCTCCACTAACAAAGTGCCAGCGAGAAGAGGGGGCCCTGAAATGTGTTTGTGTGTGTGTGTGGGGGGGGGGTGCGCCCGTGCCCTCACCCTCCGAAAAATCTCCCCTTCCATGCCAATTGGCACGTCGAGGGCCCGGTAAGCGACGGCCATTTGCCACGGTCGTTACCCGGTTCTCGACATGCCAATGCCATCAGGTATCTGGTCACACACGGTATCTGGTCACAGGAGCAGGACCCAAGACAGAGAAGCTGCGTCCCTCTAGACCTACCATGTGTGCGGCGTCGCTGCTGCGAACGCCAAGAAGGGCTGCAACTGCAGCACAGCGTAGGACACTGCCGCTCGACGACAAAGCCAGATAGCAAGCGCAATGTCAGAAGCTAGCATAGCGGTGCGGTGTGCACAGTAGCTTAAGGCTTGCCACTGACTGGCGCAGACTGCTAAACTAATACCCTATCACCATGCATAATATCAGAGGGAAGGGGTTTCAAATGAGTCAGTCACCAGAATCATACATCCATCACCATTCACACATAGCAAGTATAGCCTATACTAGCGCATGGCGGAACAGCCATGTGTTCCATGAGCATGCCCAGTAAGAGGAAAGAAGGACTTAGCCTCAGGAGAGATTTGCTGCAAGGCAATCTCCTCTGCAGTGGAAATATAGGAGGAGAGTGCAGAATGTGAGGATCTGTATCCCTGCTGAGTAAACGCAGAAATCCGACTCCTAACATTACCCCCCTCCTAGGGCACCCCCTCCCTGAGCCTTACGATCCACCTACTTGTGCCCGTAAGAGGTATAAGGCCTCAGACTCGTCCGCAGGCAAGTCTGATGTCCCGGTAGATGACAGAGAGGCCCGGGACATGTGGAAGGCCTCAGGGGTGGCAAGATCGCCAGGTCTGAAAAGGGGCCCGTGGGAGACAGCGGGAGCGGAAGTTACAGTGGAACGCAGTGGAACGCCACCGTGTGTCGGAAGGCGTCTCCGATCTTCGCTTAAGGAAGCTATTCCGAGCACAAAAGGCGCAGGCCCGAATATATTTTTTAACATCCTGAGCCCTGTGCGGCCACCAGTAAGACCCTGCCAGGAGTTTTGTGGTCTGCATATAGCCACAGTGACCACCTCTCCAGGATGAGTGTGCCCAGGCAAGAACCTTTGGCCGAAGGTGGGGAGGAACAAGGGCCTTACCCGGCGGTACAGAATTTGGCCTTTGCGGGGCACTGTTGTTTTGAGACACCGCGTGTTGACAAATAAGACCACGACTGGAGTCTTGTGCCAGACACGCCTGGAGAACGGTGCGAGACACCTCCATGGGCTCTGGGGGTGGAACCTCTGGCTCGGGTAGTTCCAGAGGCTCAAAAAAATTGGGAGCCGGAGTAACCTTCCGTTTGGATTGAGCACGCTCCATACCGCGCTCCAAAAAACAGAGGTCAATGCGGGTGGAAATGGCAATCAGTTCTTCCAAACTGGCAGGAACGTCTCTAGTGGAAAGAGCATCTTTAATGTGCTCCACCAAACCTCTCCAAAACACAGAGATGAGGGCTTTATCGGACCACTCCAACTCGGAAGCAAGTGTCCGAAAACGGACGGCATACTGACTAACCGAGAGAGCACCCTGAGTCAAAGCAAGAAGCTGAAGAGAGGTATCGTGCGTGACCTGTGGACCGAGGAAGACCTGCTTAATAGCTGTTAGAAAGTGAGCAGCGGTCCGGACTTCTGGGTCACCACGCTTCCATAGTGGCGTAGCCCACACCAACGCTTTGCCCGACAGCAGGGAAACAATAAACCACACCTTGGCCCGTTGCGTAGGGAATCGCGCAGCCAGTAATTCCAGCTGAATGGAGCACTGGCTGATGAAACCCCTACAGGAGGCGCCATCGCCATAAAATTTATCAGGCAACGGGAGGCGGGTAACTGTCAGCGCGGGGGAGGACGTGGACATACGGGAAACTGCGTCTGTGATTGCCTTTACAGCAGCTTCGGTGGATTGTGCAGCTGAGAGAGCCCTCTCAAGAGTGGCCAGCCGGCCCTCAAGCTGCCGAATACACTGTAAGAGTTGCTGCTGTTCTGCCATCACTAGCCAGACCCTGGCGCTAGTATAATGTTAGGAACGGTGGAACACACTAAATAAAAATAAATAATAAAGTGCGTTCGCTGCTCAGGGTCCACCGCGCAGTAGGTGTAACAACCTGCGTGATGACAGAGGAGCAATATGGCGGTATGATACACATGGGTTCAACGTCACCCGAAGTGCGCAGAGCAGGCTCTGTTCACACACAGAGGTGCCGCAACAAAAACATACAAAACACTGAACCTGTTATTGACACAGGCTTCAGATAGCATACAAAATGCTGAACCTGTTAGTGACACAGGCTTCAGGTAAATGCACACTCGGTATCTGGTCACAGGAGCAGGACCCAAGACAGAGAAGCTGCGTCCCTCTAGACCTACCGTGTTTGTGGCATCGCTGCTGCGAACGCGAAGAAGGGCTGCAACTGCAGCGCAACGTAGGACACTGCTGCTCGACGACAAAGCCAGATAGCAAGCACGATATCGGACGCTAGCATAGCGGTGCGGTGTGCACAGTGGCTTAAGGCTTGCCTCTGATTGGCGCTGACTGCTAAACTAATACCATATCACCATGCGTAATATCAGAGGGAAGGAGTTTCAAATGAGTCAGTCACCAGAATCATACATCCATCACCATTCACACATAGCAAGTATAGCCTATACTAGCGCATGGCAGAACAGCCATGTGGGTCGCCCTCCCAGGGCTGTTGGGTACTCGGTACCAGGCTGGTCTCTCAGAGGGGAATGTCACAGCAGCGGTGAACCGGTTCGTGGCCCTGGTCACCCATGTAAAAGGGATGAAGTGATGGAATAAAGTTTATGAGTGAATGATTTGTGACGCCACTTGTGGTGTTCGGCAATGAAGGTGTTAAGCCGACGCTGCAGACAGATCCTTTGGGACAGATGGTGGGGTGCAGCAAAGATGGGGTGGCCCTCTACAGTCAGGGCTGTAGTGCCATGCCAGAGCAGATGAAGAGGGTAGGTGTTGAGGAAGAGGGTGTAGTGTTTGGCACAGAGATGTAGCAGTGCTGGAGAGTTTGCAGGAAGAAGGCAAGGACACAACAGGGTGCAGTTTCTTTACCTTTACTTTGCTTGGCAAATGCAGTCCAGGGTCCAGATTACAGATGGCACAGGAGCTGGCTAGCCTGGAAGCAACTTAGGAATCTCTCTAGGCAGATGGGTTGTGTAGTCTCCTTCCTAGCGCTTAGTTTTAGGTACTTGCAGTACTGTGTTACACTGAAGTTCCACTTGCTTATTCTCTTTAGAACTCCCTCGTATGACAGACAGCTGTAGCCTTTCTCTTCTGCCTCACACATCGCTGTTGTGCCTCCGAGTCTTATGTGGAATAGAGCATTTACAGCTTCCTATTCCTCCGGTTTCTGTTGCAGGACCATCAGTGTCCATACAGCCTTGGATACCGGACTCCATATAATGCGCTATAACTGGGAATGAGCCTGAACTCTCTGCTTAATCCCCCAGCTCTTCTCCTCATGTCCACACACATTGCCCTCCTCATACAAACTCCTAATTTCCCCTTCCTGGACCTCAGAGAGCAGCTCTTCCCCCAGTTTTGGGTTCAGAGCTCCCTCTGCTGGGCTGGAATGAGAACTGTGTTGTGTGTTGTGATTAACTGTCAGAGTGATCCTTTATTGCTTCCAAGCACGACATCACACTCCCTAGGAGGAAGGTAATGCCACTGTGTCGACCATACTCCTGGGGATGCCACATTCCCCCCTAGTGCAAGTCAGTACTCCTGGACTGAAGGGAAAACATGTAAACGTATAAACAATTATAGATATAACAAGATTTTTAAAAAAATGAAAAATTACAAAAACCAAAGCTGAAAAATAGTCCTAATGATGATTAGTCCATGCGTCAATGTCCATGGTGCAATTCCTGAGCAAGATGGTGAACTATTTACAAGTAGAGTTCTGACCACACATAGTCCTGTGGTCCAATCGTCCATCAAAACAAAATAAGATCTTCAAAAAGTTTCTTGCAGAGTCTCTGTAGGCACATAAACTTCAACAGTTGCATATTTACATTTTAACAATTACAAAACTTATCTATTTGCGGAACCTTAAGGGTGGAATACCTTGGGTACTACGGACAGACCTACATAGCACTGGTGTTGTTGGGGAACTTACTGGATGCCTTGTGTTAACTACTGGTGTAGTGTGTGCTGTACTGGCTACAATACTGGTGCTTCTGCGTAGCACAGGAATACTAGATTTCCTAGGACCACTTCTACACACTGTGGGCATGACAAATTCACCACTGGCAGGGTGAGAATTCTCTTGTTCCACTGCTGGTGTAGCATCCACTGCTTGTACATGCTGGTTTTCAGGGTGGTCATGAGTAACTTCTTGCACTACCAGTTGGGGAAAGGTCAAAACTGGCACCAGTATGGCATTATTTGCTCTAGTCCAATTTGCAGGGAATTCTCCAAGTACAGTGCTGACCTTTTTTTCTTCCTCTATGGGCTGAAGGTTGTTTTGTTCTTCCATTCTGTCCTTTAGTTGGTCAGGGCACAGTTTCAGATGATCCCTCGATACTGCTGATGAGGTTTCTCCTCCATCCTTACTGATAAGGCACACTTTAGTGTTGTCGAAGTTTGATGGTAAGACGGTGTAGGGTTCAGCTTCCCATTGGTCATCCAATTTATGCATCCTTCTTTCCCTCTTTAAGACTTGTTCTCCTGGTGACAAGGGAACTGCAGGTGCATGTTGATTGTAGTTCTTTTCTGTTTTTGTCTCGCCTGAGCTACTCTTTTCTACACACTCTTGTACTCTACGGTACTGTTCTGCCGCTCCGTATCCCAGTCAGCATCTGGTGATGTTACCTCAGGTATCAGGACTCCCATATCCAAATCAATAGGCAGCTTGCCAGGCCTCGCTCTCATTAGGTAGGCTGGAGTGCAGTTGGTGGAATTCACAGAAATGTGATTGTAGAGGTCGACCAGATCTGGCAACTTCTCTGGCCACAGATTCCTCTCCTCCAAAGGCAAGGTCTTCAGTAGATCGATCACCACCTGATTCATCTTTTCACACATGCCATTGGTCTGTGGATGGTATAGTGTTGTCCTGATCTTCTTGCAACCGTACAAATTACAGAATTCCTGGAACACTTCTGCCTCAAAGGCTGGACCTTGATCTGTAAGCACTCCCTCGGGATATCAGTGTGGTCGACAAAAGTGCTGTTGGAATGCTCTGGCTGCTGTCCTGGCTGTTTGATCCTTGACAGGTACGACTACCAGGAATCTCGAGTAGTGGTCAACGATGGTAAGAGCATAAATGTAGCCTGAACGGCTTGGAACCAGCTTCACATGGTCCAGGGCGACCAACTCGAGTGGCTGTTTAGTTATTATTGGCTGCAAAGGAGCTCGCTGGCTGTTACGGTCCTTCCTGCGCAGGTTGCATTGTCCACACTCCCGGCACCAATTTTCAATGGCTTTCCTCATACCAGCCCAGTAGAATCTCTCCCGGAGCAAGGCCTTAAACTTCTTCCATCCGAAGTGTCCAGCTCCATTGTGGTATGCTTCCAAGACTATTGATGCCTCCCTCTTTGGGACTATCACTTGCCAGACCAACTCATGAGTGCGGGCGTTGATACTCCTCCAGTACAGCTTCCCTTCATAGATGAACAGCCTGCCTCTTTCCTTCCACAACTGCTGCGTTTCTTCAGGAGCATCTGGACCTGGGCGTGAGTCAGCTTGTGACAGTAGCTCCTTTACAAGGTGGACTGCGGGGTCGCTATCCTGCTTCTCTGCACAGTCCAGATGAGGCAATGGATTTAGGGTGGCCTCTTTCATGATAGACCCTCTGTTTCTCAATCCTTGGGCACATTGGGCCTCAATTGGCAGGTGGAAGGCAGGTAACTCTATTTCTTCGAGTGCCTCAGGGTCTTCTCCTGCATCTGGCAGATTGGGCATTCTGGACAGCGCATCAGCATTGGCATTCTTGTGCCCCGCTTGGTACTTGATGGTAAATTCATAGTTAGACAGCCGGGCCATCCATCGCTGCTCCAGTGCATCTAGCTTGGCAGTTTCCAAGTGAGTCAATGGGTTGTTGTCCGTGAAGATGGTAAACTTGGCTGAAGCTAGGTAATGCTTGAATCGTTCAGTCACAACCCAGACTATGGCGAGGAACTCCAGTTTGAAGGAACTGTAGTTGTCAGGGTTCCTTTCAGAGGGACAAAGCTTCCTGCTGGCGTAGGAGATCAATCTTTCTTTGCCATTCTGTACTTGTGACAGTACTGCTCCCAGTCCCACGTTGCTGGCATCAGTATACAGAACAAATGGTTGGTCATAATCTGGGTAGGCCAGAACTTCATCTCCTGTGAGAGCCATCTTCAGTCGAGTGAAAGACCTCTCCAGTTCCTCATTCCATTCAAATGTAGGACTCTTCTTCCTGGCCTTCTTGGGCTGGCCCACCAGAAGATTTTGCATAGGCGTGGCTATTTCAGTGAAGCCTTTGATGAACCTTCGGTAGTAGCCTACCAACCCGAGGAATTGACGTACTTCATGGAGGTTGCTGGGCTTCTGCCAGTGCCGGATGACTGTGACTTTGTCAGGATCTGGTGCCACACCTTCTGCACTCACTACATGACCGAGGTACTGTACCTTGGGCTTCAGGAGGTGGCATTTGGAAGGCTTCACTTTCAGACCAAAGTTGGACAAGGCTTCAAACACCTCAGCCAGGTGCTTCAGATGGTCTTCATAAGTCTTGGAGAAAACAATGACATCATCAAGGTATAACAGAACTGTCTCGAAGTTTTTGTGTCCAAGACAGCATTCCATTAGCCGTTGAAATGTCCCTGGGGCGGTGCAGAGCCCGAACGGCATGTAGTTGAACTCGCAGAGACCCATTGGTGTAGTAAACGCTGTTTTCTCCTTGTCTGCCTCTGCCACGGGAACCTGCCAATACCCACTAGTGAGATCTATAGTGGAAAAATAGTTAGCAGTTTTAAGTGCAGCTAATGACTCCTCAATTCTGGGTAATGGGTAGGCATCCTTATGTGTAATGCTGTTAATTTTTCAGTAATCAACACACATTCTCATGGTACCATCTTTCTTTTTCACAAAGACTATTGGGGCTGCCCAGGGGCTACAACTGTCTCTGAGCACCCCAGCCTCCTTCGTTTCCCGCAACATACTTTTGGCACATTGATATTGTGTTAGGGGTATAGGCCGGTACCTTTCTTTAATGGGTGGATGATCTCCAGTGGGGATATGATGTTGAACCCGTTTTGCCTGCCTAAAATCTAGTGGGTGTTTACTGAATACCCGCTCATACTCCTGAGTCACTCGGTAAACCCCACACTTTTGGTATGAAGGGATGGAGTCAGTTCCCACATGCAGCTGCTGACACCACTCCTCTAGCTGCTTTACAGAGCCATTGTCCTCCACCTGGTCGGATGAGACCAAGGGCTGGTCGGATGAGACCAAGGGCTCTGCTGCCTGTATTGCATTGTTACAGACAGTAAGCAGCTTAGCAACTGGCATACCGAGGTATTGTGGCCTCCTCCTCCCCACAATTCAAGAGGCGTACAGGTACTCTCCCTTTGCGGACATCAACTACACCTCTGCCTGTCAGGACAGTGGGCCGGCTATCAAAGTACACTGGCTCTACCAATGCTTGGTAATCTTTTCCTCTGAGGCCTATGGCTGCCCGACACCAAATTAACATTTCACATCTGGGGGGTATCGCAATGGCGAAAGAATCACTCACTCTGACGCTGCCAATTTCTCTGCCAGAGAGTTCTACCTGCTGTCTTTGCATCAGGGCCTTGATCTCCTTCTGCAGGACTCGTTGTTCACTGGAACCAGCAGTCTCAGCCACCTGTTGCAACAAAACAATAACCTCGGCAAGACAATTTTCAATCACATTAGTACCTAAGGTCCTCATTAGGTTACATTCTCGTCGATCAATGTCTACAACTATCAGACCTTGAGATTTTAACTCTACTCACCCCACTTTAATGGTAATCTCTTTACATCCTACTTGCGGCAAAGACTTACCGGGCAGCATGGTGGCTCAGTGGTTAGCGCTGCAGCCTTGCAGCGCTGGGGTCCTGGGTTCGAATCCCACCAAGGACAACATCTGCAACGAGTTTGTATGTTCTCCCCGTGTTTGTGTGGGTTTCCTCCGGGTACTCCGGTTTCCTCCCACACTTCCAAAGACATACTGATAGGGAATTTAGATTGTGAGCCCCCATCGGGGACAGTGATGAAAATGTGTGCAAACTGTAAAGCGCTGCGGAATATGTTAGCGCTATATAAAGATTATTATTTATTATTACCATTGCTGGCAACTACTGTCAGTTCATCACTTGGGTCGCGAGTAAGTTCAGAGTCAGCCCAATATCGCTTGTAAAGGATATATGGCATAGTTGTCAGCCTTCATGGGGATGCCGTCAATCACCACTGGGAGGACCGGTCGCCCTCCGACATACTTGGCTCGCCAGTTCTTTGGGCCTTGTGGTCCGACTCCTGGGGGTTGGCCCTCTGCCCCAGGGTAGCAGAATCTTGCGATGTGGTCTGCCTTGTAGCAGCGACGACAGTTGGGATATCCGTCCAGGTCATAGCGATCATTGTCTCTCCCTCGGCGTGGTGGGATCCTCTTCTTCCGTAGCCACGGGACATCCTCTGGACTGGAGGCCAGCTGGATCTTCTCCTTGGATGACGCCTGCAGGGACTGCACAGTTTTGACAAATGCAGCCATACTTTTGGTCAGCTCCTGGACCTGAAGACGCAGTTCGGCAGATGGGTCTTTGTCCACAGTCTGTGCATCAGCCTCCACAGGGCTGGGAGGTAAAGATGCAGCTTCTTGGTGGTATGTGATCGCTGGGCACCTAGGGGGCACTGGACGGCTGACAATTGGTTCATGCAGCACCCGGATAGCCTTTTCCTTGAAGTCTGCAAAGTCTAGGTCAGGGTTTTGTAGGGCTATAATGCGCAGCTGTGCTCTGTGGGTACTGGATAGGAGGCCCTCAATAAATTGCTCCTTTAGCAGTCTGTCTCCATCTTTCACACTGTCTGGATCAATCTGCTTGATGGCTCGCAGTGCCTCCTGCAGGTTAAGGGCATAGTCCCGTATACTGTCCTGCGCTCTCTGCTTACACCCAAAGAATCTCATCTTTATTTCAGCTGCAGGGCGGGTGTCAAAGGTGCTTCTTAGCTTAGCAAGGATCTTTTTAACAGTCTCTTTATCAGTGTCCTGCCAGGCTTTTACTTCCCTTTGCGCTGCACCAGTCAGCTGCCCAATAAGGATGTTCAATTTCTGGCTTTCATACAAACTGCACAGTCTCTCTTTAAATTCAATCAGGGTATGTGACTCCCCTGAGTACTGCGGTAGCCAGGCTGCTCCCGGTATATACGGCATGGACAGCGGCATTATGGGGACCTCTGCAGTGGGCGCTGATTCTTGTGGCGCTGTGGAGGCAGCGCTGGCTGCTGGATGCAGCGGCGCTATGGGAGTCGCAGCTGCGCTGGGCCCTGCAGCTTGTGGCACTGTGGGGTTTGCAGTGGCGTCCGCCGCTGCGTCTGCTCTCGCTTCAGACATTCTCTTCCCCCCTAGTTAATGTTTGCCAAGCCCTGAGTTTCGCTGGCTTACTGGCTGCCATTCTGCAGGCTGGAGGATCAGGGGACGCCGGGACTGCAGGCCTCGGCTTCTCACTTCTCGCGCGCTGGCCTCTTCCCGCGCCGCACTTCACTGTTTTGCGCTTTTCTGCTGGCTCCGCCCACGATGGCCCGCCCCTTTTGCTTCCTGTGCACGCCAAGCAGCGGGGTAATGGCGGCAATTGCACAAATAGTCTATGGCACAAAACACAGTCTCTGGCACACAGGACCCGGGGACACCGGGCTCCATAAATCCTGTTCATGATGCCAAAATGGGTCGCCCTCCCAGGGCTGTGGGGTACTCGGTACCGGGCCGGTCTCTCAGAGGGGAATGTCACAGCAGCGGTGACCTGGTCCAAGGCCCTGGGCACCCATGTAAAAGGGATGAAGTGATGGAATAAAGTTTATGAGTGAATGATTTGTGATGCCACCTGTGGTGTTCGGCAATGAAGGTGTTAAGCTGACGCTGCAGACAGATCCTTTGGGACAGATGGTGGGGTGCAGCAATGATGGGGTGGCCCTTCACAGGCAGTGCTGTAGTCCCAGGGCAGAGTAGATGAAGAGGGTAGATGTTGAGGAAGAGGGTGTAGTGTTTGGTACAGAGATGTAGCAGTGCTGGAGAGTTTGAAGGAAGAAATCAAGGACACAACAGGGTGCAGTTTCTTTACCTTTACTTTGCTTGGCAAATGCAGTCCAGAGTCCAGATTACAGATGGCACAGGAGCTGGCTAGCCTGGAAGCAACTTAGGAATCTCTCTAGGCAGATGGGTTGTGTAGTCTCCTTCCTAGCGCTTAGTTTTAAGGTACTTGCAGTACTGTGTTACACTGAAGTTCCACTTGCTTATTTCTCTTTAGAACTCCCTCGTATGGCAGACAGCTGTAGCCTTTCTCTTCTGGCTCACACATCGCTGTTGTGCCTCTGAGTCTTATGTGCGAATGGAGCATTTACAGCTTCCTATTCCTCCGATTTCTGTTGCAGGACCACCAGTGTCCGTACAGCCTTGGATACCGGGCTCCAAATCATGCACTACAGCTGGGAATGAGCCTGAACTCTCTGCTCAATCCCCCAGCTCTTCTCCTCACGTCCACACACGTTGCTCTCCTCACACGAACTCCTAATTTCCCCTTCCTGGCCCTCAGAGAGCAGCTCTTCCCCCAGTTTTGGGTTCAGAGCTCCCTCTGCTGGCCTGGAATGAGAACTGTGTTGTGTGTTGTGATTAACTGCAAGAGAGATCCCTAGGAGGAAGGTAATGCCACTGTGGCGACCATACTCCTGGGGGCGCCACACATGCGCGCCTTTTATAGCAAGCGGGACCTTCTGCACGCTTCCAGATCTCTGAGATGGACCAATGAGAACTGGAGCGGGACCTGAGCACATGACTCCCGCTCTCCAATAGGAGATCATCCCATGAGCATGCCCAGTAAGAGGACAGAAGGACAGCCTCAGGAGAGATTTGCTGCAAGGCAATCTCCTCTGCAATCTCTTCTGCAGTGGAAAAACAGGAGAGTGCAGAATGTGAGGATTTGGATCTCTGCTGAGTAAACACAGAAATCCGACTCCTAACACATGCGATACCGCGCTCCAACTGTTGGCCTTGACACAGGGTTCATTCCTGGTCAATAAGTATGCCATTTGGTTTCGGACACTGGCTTCCGAGCTGGAATGGTCAGACAATACCCCAATTTTTTGGAGGGGTTTGGCTGACCACGTTAAGGATGCTGTGGCCACTCGGGAGGTTCCCGGCACTCTGCAGGAGCTCATTACCAGCTCCAACCATATTAATCTCCGCTTCTTCGAGCGAGGGTTGGAGCGCTCCCAGTCCAGACAGAGGTTTAGGTTGGCTCCAACTTTCTCCAAACCTCTGGAGTCTCCCGATCGAGCGTTCGAGTTGTCGGCAGTTAGGGAGGTGCCTCACACGGGCTCTAAGTTCTGCCCAGATCGAACCTCCATAGCCCACGCTCACTGCCGACAGTCTGGTCACCTTGCCAATAGGTGCCCACAGCGTTCAGAGATGTCCGCGTCTAGTGGCAACAGCAAGAGGGTTACGAGACACCACACTGTTTTCCTCCAAGCTAACCTTTAAGGGGGTGTTGGAGTTCGGCTCCTCTCCTCTGGCGGTGGAGGTTTGCGTAGATTCTGGAGCACGCAGTCCCATTGGTTATGCTACCTCAGCTGGTCACCATCAGGGTGGTGAACGTTTCGACATTACCCTCGCAAATTACCCATCAATTACTCCATTAAAACTCTCACTGCCTCTGTCCTGTCACGAGACAGTGTCGCTCCTTATTATCGCCGAGGGCATTAACCAGGTCCTCCTAGAAGTTCCCTGGTTGCGCTGCCACTCTCCCCATATAGAGTGGTCCTTGGGGAGAATACTGGGTTGGAGCAAGTCCTGTGAGGATAGGTGTGTGAAGGACCGCGTTCAGATAGCCTCCACCGATGTCCTCATGGATCTATCCGCACTCCCAAGTCACTACCAGCAATGCGCGGACATGTTCTTGAAAAAGTCCGCTGAGACTCTTCCGCCCCATCGCCCCTACGACTGTCCTATAGACCTCTTGCCAGGCGCAGAACCCCTCGAGGTCGCGTATATCCTCTGTCCCTTCTGGAGATGGAGGCCATGTCCCAGTACATCAGTGAGAACCTGGCAAGGGGGTTTATTAGGAAGTCGGTGTCACCAGCGGGGGTGGGATTCTTCTTCGTACAGAAGAGTGGAGAGCTGCGCCCGTGCGTTGATTACAGAGGTCTCAATGCCATAACCGTCAAAAACAAATATCCTCTTCCCCTGATCTCTGAGTTGTTCGACAGGTTGCGTGGGGCCCGGGTCTTCACTAAGCTAGACCTACGAGGGGCTTACAACCTGATCCGCATACGCGAAGGGGACGAGCAGAAGACAGCCTTTAATACCAGGGATGGCCATTATGAGTATCTGGTCATGCCCTTCAGCCTCTGTAACGCCCCAGCTGTCTTCCAGGACTTCGTAAATGATGTCTTTTGCGATATGCTCTCCACCTCGGTGGTGCTCTATCTGGATGACATCCTCATCTTCTCTCCAGATTTGGCTTCTCACCGGAGAGACGTCTGAAAGGTCTTCGACCGCTTGCGGGCGAATTCTCTCTTCGCCAAGTTGGAGAAGTGTCAGTTTGAGCAGGAGTCTTTACCTTTCCTGGGCTATATCATCTCGGCCCAGGGGTTGGCTATGGATCCTGCCAAATTGCAGGCGGTAATGTAATGGCAGGAACCCCATTCCCTTAAAGCGGTGCAGCGCTTTTTGAGGTTCGTTAATTACTACCGTCAGTTCATTCCCCACTTCTCCACACTGGTAGCTCCTTTGGTCACCCTCACCAAAAAGGGAGCCAATCCCAAGGTTTGGTCAGAACAGGTCTCCGCGGGCTTCTCGTCTTTTAAGACCCATTTTGCTGGCGCTCCTATCCTCCACCGTCCCGATGTGGATAAACCCTTTATCCTAGAGGTGGATGCCTCGTCTGTCGGTGCAGGAGCAGTCCTTTTCAAGGTCGGAAGCATCTCTGCTTCTTCTCAAAGACCTTCTCACCGGCGGAGAGAAACTACTCCATTGGGGACAGGGAGCTGCTGGCAATGAAGTTGGCCTTTTCCGAGTGGAGACATCTCCTGGTCTATTTACAAACAGCCCAGCGCTTGAACTCTCGACAAGCTAGGTGGTCGCTCTTCTTCTCCCGCTTCCATTTTACCTTGCACTATCTGTCCGGTGAGAAGAACGTCCTGGCTGATGCTCTCTCTCTCGCTCGGTAGTGTCAGTGGAGGAGGCTGAGCTTCGGCTAATCGTCCCCTCTGAGAGTCTGAGGACCGTGGCTCGGGTTGCCCTCGAGTCAGTGCCACCGGGCAAGACCTTTGTTCCTCCCCGCCTGCAGCCAGAGATTCTCGCGTGGGCAAACACGTCCAGGGTGGGTGGTCACTTTGGTGATAAGCGGACCACGGAACTTCTGGCAAGGACTTATTGGTGGCCGCATATGGCTCGGGACATGAGCGAATACATTCAGGCATGAGTCTTTTGTGCTCGGAACAGGTCCTCTAGGCAGAGGCTGGCTGGGTTATTGTTACCCTTTGCCGGTGGCAGACAGACCCTGGGAGATGGTTGGCATGGATTTTGTGGTCGGCCTCCCCAAATCCAGTGGCAGCACGGTCATCTGGGTGGTCACCGATCATTTTTCTAAAATGGTGCATCTGGTGCCACTCGTGCGGCTGCCTTCTGCCCGTGGTCTCACTGCGCTGTTCATAAAGCACGTATTTCGTTTGCACGGTATGCCGGACAAGATAGTTAGTGACCGAGGTCCCCAATTTGCGTCTCAGTTTCGGAGGGAGCTCTGCAGTCTACTCAGTATTGAGCTAAATTTGTCCTCCGCTTATCATCCCAAGATGAACGGGTTGGTTGAGAAAGCTAACCAAACTCTGGTCACATACCTGCGACATTTTGTCTCGGCCAGGCAGGATGACTGGGCATCCTTACTACGGTGGGCAGAATTTGCCCTGAATAATGCAGTGGCTGATTCCACTGGTCAGACTCCATTCCTCAATCAACTCCGCCATGCTGGAGGACTGGCCGCAAAAAATTCACAGAAAGGCGGACCCATGATACAGGAAGAATCTGATTCGTATATACAAGTGTATGGCCAGGTAGAAACAGGACAGGGCACAGCAACCAGAGCAGGACAGCTGCCGTGTCAATTTGTAATAAATGCAGTGGGACATTGATATGACCCTATCAATATTCCTAGGTCCCAACAATTGCTTACTGAGGCTGTCCAGAACGCAATCCTGTATGCCTCCTCTCTCCCCCCGATACGATGCCTCAACGTACAGTGGCTATACCATTAATCTCTGCCGGTATTTTTCAATATCCCAGGAAGGATGCTGCCATGGTCATAGTATCAGCAATAGAACGGTGCATACAGGGAAACCCCATAAAATTGGAGGAGGTCCGATTTGTCCTCTGCAGCCGCCTAACGGCCCATCAGGCAATACAATCTCTAACTGTAACAGAGCCTCCTGCCCCGCTCCCACAGCAGATGCCTCTTGTGCCCGTACTGCCGCTACCTCCTCCCTCCGAGTTGTCAGTAATATATGAATTTAAAGAAGAAAATGTGGAAACGACTCCTGACAGGTCAAAGTATACTCCCTTCACCCCATCACAAATAGACACTCTTTGCAATCAATTACCCGTTCCAGAGACTTCCCCCATGGCTTTCTACAGGCAAATGGCATCAAATCGAGAGATTTATTCTACTCCCCGAAGAGATCTATTGCACATACTTCGAGTAAAAGCTGGGGAGGGGTATTTTCCAATTATTGAGGGTGGCATAATGTATAATGTGGATCTGGATGGGGGAACCTATGAGAATGGTGTTGATTTCTGCAATGCTTTAAAGGTCTGGGCACAAGATAGATTGGCGGACCAAGCTACCTCTCTCACAGATGTCACACAGGACAAGGGGGAGACTGCCGAGAAGTTCTATGGGCGTCTTATGGTAGTATTTAGAGATCTGGGATTCTCACTGTATAATAAAGCCCATACACATCTTTTTGTGGCAGCTTTGATGTCCGGCCTTAAACCCGAATTGCAAGAGGCGATAATGTCAGTTAGACCTGATGTTGAGAATTCCACTCCGGATGATGCTTTGAAAGTAGTAAAAAGTTTTCAGAAGAATTTAACCCATTCTGCAGCGGCAGGGAAACAAAAATAAGCCTGCAGCTGCAGCTGCAGCAGCTCCAGTTCCTCCAATAACAGCAGCCCCCACCATTGCGCCCAGCGCGGCTGCGAGTACACAGCTGGTTCCTTATCACTGGAGCACACAGCAAACTCTGGCCCCCCCTCAGACTTCAGCTCCCTACTCCAATATCTCTGCTAATCCTATGAATAGGAACCTTCCTCCCCAGATCCGCTGTGCCAATTCTCGTCTACAATGCTGGCGCTGCAGCCGACTCGGTCACTTTCAGAGGGACTGTCACACTCCCGCTGATAGATGCTACCCTCAAGTTCTCTCTTCCAATCGTAATCTAAATACTGGGAACCCTAGAGGATACCCCGGTTACGGACAGCCCCAAAATCCTGATAATTGTCCATACTGAAGGGTTGGCCAACCAGGGTCTTCCATCACAATGTCCTCCACCAAACCTGGGGCATGCTCATCCGTCACGCTCCCTGTAGGGGACACCCTTGTTAAGTTCATGGTAGACACTATGGCAGTCAATTCTATAATCAAATCATCAGATGTACCTACGGATATCCCTATTCAATTCTCAGATCAAGAGCTTGTTTTAATTGGAGTAGATGGCAGACCCAATAAACATACTCTTACAAAATCCATCCCTGTGGGACCCAAGGTTACTGCTCAGTTCGTGATCTCTCTCACATGTCCAGTAAATTTACTGGGGGTAGATTTATTATCACAGTTCCGCTCCAGAATACAATTCCAAGATGATGGTCAGATGGTTCTTAGGTTACATAACCCCTATGCAGATGAAGACAGTGAGGAAATCTGTATTTTGCATGCCCTTCCCACAGTTACGATGGCCCTGATAGGCCCAGATCCACCCCCAATATTGCCTGAGGATCAACGACTCACCCCATACCTCTCAGAGGTACCATCTAAACTTTGGTCAAAAGGTCCAAATGATATAGGGAAAATGCCCGTAGAACCAGTAAAAGTATTTCTCAAACCTGGTGCCCCTTTTCCCAAAGTCCATCAATGTCCTTTGAAACATGATCAGGAGCGGGGCCTTCAGGAGCAAATACAAACATTACTTGATAACGGTGCTCTGGTACCCTGTTTTTCTCCATGTAATACGCCCTTGTTTCCCGTTAAGAAAAAGACCCCACCTGGCCAGCCCCCTGTGTACCGGCTGGTGCAAGATCTGCGGGCAGTTAATGCAGCTACTATTCTGGAAACTCCAGTGGTGCCTAATCCACATACTCTAGCAGGATGCTGCTTGGTTTACAGTCATTGACCTTGCCAATGCCTTCTTTAGCATTCCGTTAAACCCAGATTGCTAGTTTCTGTTTGCATTCAGTTTTCAGGGACGACAGTTAACATGGACAGTTATGCCACAATGGGCCCAAAACAGTCCCAACCAGTTTGCAAAAAACATGAGCGAGTGTCTCGCCCTGGCAGTTAGGTCACCCTCAAGTTACGCTGCTTCAGTATGTGGATGATCTTTTGTTGTGTGCACGGACGGAGCAGGAAGCCATTGCTGCCACTGTTAGCCTCCTCAAGCATCTGGCAGCACTGAACTGTCGGGTTTCAGCCTCGAAACTTCAGTTCTGCCTTGGTCAAGTGATATTCTTGGGTCACTGTCTCCTTCAGGGTGTCAGACACCGCACAGAAGAAAGAAAAATAGCTGTCAGCTTCCTTCCTTTCCCAAAAGATGAAATTGAACTCCAACGCTTTCTTGGACTGTGCACTTATTGTCGTCAGTGGATACCGGATGCATCCCACATAATGCACCCCCTTTACAATGCCTTGAAAGACGGCATAATGAACTACAAGGAAAGATCACCGGTTTGCATGGAAAGCCTTCATCATGCCTTCTCTGAGTTGAAGCGGCTTATTGCTTCCGCCCCTGCCTTGGGTATCCCGGACTATACTCGACCGTTCCATTTGTATGTGTCTGAGAATGAAGGACACGCAGCAGGGGTACTTACACAATCACATGGCAGCAGGCAACGACCAGTGGGCTATTATTCGGCCCGCCTCGACCCAGTGGCCAGAGCATCACCAAGATATGCTGACGAGTTTGATCGATTCCACACGGGATACGCTGTTACCACAGAGGACACTGTAGTGCACGCAGCTGCACTCCCGCCTTCACAGTCAGCACAAGAAGCAGACCTCCAGGCTCTGTCTACTGCATGTACTTTGGCCAAGAACAGACGGGCTAATATATATACGGACTCACAGTATGCATTTGGTATTGCTCGCGATTTTGGGGCTTTATAGGCCAATCGAGGGTTTATTACTACTGCCGGAACCCCAGTTAAAAATGCTGCTAAAGCTGTTAAAAACCTCATGGACTCGATTAAATTACCTACTCAGGTGGCTATTATCAAAGTTAAGGCGCACGGTCCTAGGAACAGTCCACAGACTGTTGGCAACGCATTTGCAGATATGCAAGCAAAAGCCGACGCTCTTTTACCCGTTGAACCAACAATACCAACTATGGTGACCACACGCTCTCAGCGTAAACAGTTACAAGAAGCATTGACCCTACGAGAACCTGATGATCTACAACAGACTGAAGTTTTCTGGTGGACCCTGCGAGACCGCTTAATGACGATGCAGAGAATGTCTCCAAAGGAAGAGGTGAAGCAATGGAAGGCTGATGGGGCACGAATAGATAATGGTCTCTGGAAAAAGGACCAACTTGTGTGTCTCCCTAAGCGGATGTACCCTGCTATTGCCACATGGGCACATGGACCTACACATCGAGGAAAGAATCAGGCCCTCACACTGGTGCGAAAATTCTACTGGGCCCTGGGAATTTCCACAGTTTTGACAGCGCTCAACCGTGCCTGTAATATCTGTCAAACTTGTAATCCCGGTCAACTTCAACGTGTACCCCCGAAGCATCTTGCTAAGCCCGACTATCCTTTCCAAAGGCTCCAGGTGGACCATATCACGTTACCTAAGTCTGGAAGGTATGAATACTGTTTGGTTGTTGTTGACATGTTCTCCAGTTGGCCGTAAGCATTCCCTGTTACCAACATGACTGCAAAAACCACAGCAAAGAAACCGGTGATGGAAGTCATATGCAGATATGGGGTTCCAGAAGTTGTTGAAAGTGACCAAGGCCCAGCCTTTTCTTCTCATGTGTACCAAGAAGTTCTGACAATGCTTGGATCCACTGTAGCCCTCCATACTCCGTACCACCCACAATCCAGTGGGAAAGTTGAGAGGTTGAATGGCACACTGAAGGGACAATTGACCAAAATGATACAGGAGACTACGGCTCCATGGCCAGAGCTCCTACCCATTGTACTATACCATATTCGTACTACCCCTATTGCAAAACATGGCCTGTCCCCATATGAGATATTGTTTGGTACTAGGCCCCCAGTTGCAAATTTCCAACCTCAGCAGTTATCAGAAGAGACTGACCGTGCTGTTCAATATGTTATTCAGCTTAGTAAAAATCTTGCTAACACCCATGCTCTAGTTTCTTCTTCTCTTCCAGATTCAGCAGAAACCGACACCTGTCATAACCTGCAGCCTGGTGATTTGTTAGTCGTGAAAAGACATGTCAGGAAGCATGGACTAGAACCCTTGTATGACGGTCCATATCAAGTCCTCCTCATCACCCCTACATCAGTGAAACTAGAAGGAAGACTGACTTGGATTCACGCATCGCACTGCAAGCTGGTTAAACAAGCCAATAGCAAATAAGGGGGCATAATGTTCTGGTCTTTCGCATTTTCGATATTATTATTGGTAACCGCATGGGACAGCCTAAATTCCCCAATGTCCTTGAATAAGTTTATACAACATCATGAAAAATTACTGAGAGATTTGTTGGGCAATTCCCAGTCTCTGGCAGACTGTTGGATCTGCATGTATTCACCAATGTCAGCCACGAGCATCCCCTTTTTGGCTATCCCTGTTCCACCTGAGGAGTTATTTGCTTGGACTAACTGTTGTGACACACTCGCTAATAATGCCACAGATAATGCTAAATTATGGAATTTAACTGTTGGTATACCTATTGTGGGATGGGTAGGATACCCCTGGTGACAAGGTAACCTTTCAGGAAGCAATACCCAACTTCAATATTTGGCCTACAAAGGAGGGGCTTGGGTCCCTAAGAATAAGACTAGTCTAACAAATCTAGGGCAAATTCCAACATATGGTTTACAAGTCAGCTTCAATGTAACTTCACACTCTACTGATGCCTTCAAACCAATGTTGCTAGAAAGAAGGTTGCATAATACGTCATGGAAATTTTCTAATTTGTTTCCCCAGGGTTCTAACGAAACCTGTGCCAGTATTCCTGGCAATATATCTTGTAATGAGTCCTCTGAATATATACTAGGAACCTCCACTTGTGGAAATCCCGATGTAGGCTATTGTAGTCCTTTAGGACAATCTCCAGCTTGGTGTATGCTTCAGAATGTATCTGCATTCATAGACTTAGTTCATAGATTGGTGCTGCAACATTAAGCCCTATGGGATTTACCTGATGATATGTTCTAGGTATGTGGAGACAATGCTTATTAATGGTTGCCAGTAGGGGTATGAGGAACTTGTTCTCTGGGTCGCTTGACCCTGGCCACCTTTGTTATTCCAAACAAACAGTTGGATACACAGGCTATACCCAAACATACATTATACAAAAGAGCTGCAGACAATTCACTCTGCCCTTCAGGGAGACCACATATAGTGCAGATGAGTGTGGCCAATAAAATTGTCAGTTCCATTTTCATTTACCCTATGATTACACAAATGCGAGATAAATTGGTTAGGGCCACAGACTATCTAGATGATCAAATTTGGAATATACTGGACATACTTAATACTACTGTTGCTGTCCAAAATCAAATTATTATAGTCACTAATCAACTTACTATAGTGCTGGACTACTTAACAGCAGCGCAAGGTGGTATGTGTCAGGTCATTGGACCCGCTTGCTGTCATTATATAGATCCTAACAGTACTATGAAGTTAAAGTTAAAGTTAGAAGACATTCGAAGACGCAGAGATCATTACAATAAAGACAATGATCGTACTAAGGACAGTTGGTGGTCAGACACCTTCTCCTTTCTCAATCCAGCCAATTGGTTTAAGGGAATTGGGGGCTGGATAGCTGGGATCTTACAAAGCTTGTTACACATTGCTGCCTGTATCCTTTTTGTATATGTGATACTAAAACTTGTTTTTTGGTGTACTTCTGTATGTATTAGGAAATTCTGCACCAAGACAGCTAATGACGATACCAAAGGTGTCGTTGTCCCTGCTCTTCTCTGCACCGATCACAAAAGGCTACTTGATGAAGATGTTGAAGCCAAGCACATGGCTACCTACAAAAGATCTCCACCACCGTCATCAAAAATTGTTATTCGTGAATTGCAGCATACAGGGGCATGGGTGCGCCGCGACAGCCATGACTGGTAACACGGCATCAGTCATGTGAAGACCAGTACCCCTCAAGCTGTTAGCTTGGGATAGCACCTCTGATGCTGCATATGTGTTAAAAAAATGTATCTAGGGGGATTGTGAAGGGTTAAAACAAAAGTCAAAGCTGAAGTTTCGTTTTATCCATTCTCTGAAGGTTTTATTTCTCCATTTTTTTTGCTGTAAGATAATTTTTTGTAATTGGCATGGGCTGTCATGAAACCTGACTGTTCCTATCAGGTGCAAGATAAGGGAACCGGGGGTGTACTACTCTGAAGAATATGCCACTATACTACTTTCAATGATGGACATATATGTAGTTTCCGGTTTTCTTGCAATATTATTGGCTTATAAAGTGAAATGATGTTATTGGTATTTGAGAACTTTGCATAATTAAGCAAAATATTATAAAAGAAGTGACTACAATAAACGGGTTACCGATCTCTTTGGATCGTCCCACACAGAGACACGTCTCCGTTTGGTCAATTGAGTTGCTAGCAACACTCTGTGGAATAATTTGGACATCACTGGCTCAACTATGAAGGGTTAATTTAACTCTCTCCCTATCAACCTGTGATCCAGTGTCCACGAGGGTGGTGAAGGGGATACCATCCACTACCACGCTCCCAGAAGAGTCAAATCGGTCTGTTCTCCTGCCGGTGCAATTCAGTTGCCACTGATGTTGCGGCATCCTCTTCGGCAATCGCCATGGGAGATCAACCGGGCTTGATGCTAGCTGGATCCTCTCTGTGGGGGGACAAGTTTGCAGAGTCTGAACAGTTTTACATAGAACAGACATATTTTTAGTCAGTTCCTGTACTTGCAGTCGTAAATCTACAATAGAATCTTCAGCTGGAGTCTGCACATGCCGAACTGCAGGCACCTTGGGTGAGGATACTGCCCCCTGGAGGTACGTAACTGCTGGATCTTTAACTGGCTCAGTGCAGACATAAGTAGAAAGTCTTAAGATATGTATGGATCTGTCTTTAAACTGAACAAAGGGTTCTGTAATGACATCAAGCGCAGTTGTGCCTTACTGGAATCAGACAAAAGACCTTCAATGAACTGTTCTTTCAGCATTTTGTTCTCATCTCTTACACTGTCTGGATCACTTTGTTTAATGGCCTGCAGCGACTCCTGCAGGTTTAAGGCATAGTCTCCAACAGTGTCCTGTGGTTTCTGTCTGCAGCTGAAAAATCGCATCTTTATTTCTGAAGCAGTACGGGTGTCAAAAGTATCCTTTAATTTAGCAAAAATGTCTTTTACAGTCTTTTTATCAGTAGCTGGCCAAGATTTAACTTCTCTCTGAGCAACGCCACTGAGCTGACTTGTAAGTATACTGACTTTCTGCTCCTCTGACATAGGATAAATTTCACACATGCTGCGCAGCTTCCCCTTGAAGTCACTTAAGGTGTGCAATTCTCCATTGTACTGTGGCAGCCATGTCGCACCCAATAAAAAAGGCATGGTGAGAGGCAATATGGGAGCTGCAGCTGCTGCACCCTGGGTGTCACTGGGATTAGACATCTTCCCCCCTAGTTAACCCTTGCAGGGGTGCGACTCACCGCTTCGGTTGATGCAGGTCGTTGCTCCTGTAGTACTTTAGGCATGCACGGTATCCTGTTCGAATCCTGTTCGTGACACCAAAATGACGTGCCCCAGGAGCCGTGGGATGCTCGGTGCCGGGTCGGTCATCTTAAAGGGATATGTCACAGTGGCAGTGACCCGGTCTGTGGCCCCAGGTGGTCATGTAAAAGAGGTAGAATTGAATGGGAATAAAATTTATGTAGTGATTTGTTACAACAGTTGGAGTGTTCGACTATAGTATACTACTGGGGGAGTAGACGGTGATGGCAGTGCAGATATTTAACCCTCTCCAACCAGGGCAGACCCCCAGAGATTGTGATGGAAGTAAAGGGCACAGAGTAATAAGGCAGGATACAAGAAAAGTCTATCATTTACTGAAGTTCAGGTGCAGTTCAGAGGAGATATCACAACTCTCACCAGGTTACAGTCTGCTCTGGAGAATGTGAGTTATCCTTCCTCTGCTGTGACTCGGTGTAAGCTTCCTGCTGTTTTATTCCCCTGAGAAAACAGCAGGAGCGGAGCTGCAAAGATCCTTCCTGCCCGGCGCTAGAGCTTCCTGTGTCTCTCTGACACAGATAGCAGCACGGCTGAATGACGTCATCATTGTGCGGCGCGGCTGCTGTGCTAGAGACACAGGAAGCAGCCGGAGGGAGAAGACGGTGATGCTGCAGACCGGACATGTGAGGTACTGTGCTGCCTGTCACTGCTGCTGTGTGTGTGTGCGAGTGACTGTGTATGTGTGTGTATGTATGTAGTGTGATGATGGGAGTGATGGGGAGTGATGGAGAAGGCAATGATGTAATATGTAGTATGTGTGTGAAGTGGATGTGTGTGTGTATGTATGTATGTGTCGTGTGTATGTGTGTGTGTGGATCGATGTGTATGTGTAGGCGGAGAAGGCCATGATGGGGTAATGGGGAGAAGGCCATGATGGGGTGATGGGGAGAAGGCCATGATGGAGGTGATGGGGAGAAGGCCATGATGGAGCTGATGGGGAGAAGGCCATGATGGAGGAGAGGGGGAGAAGGCAATGATGGAGGTGATGGGGAAAAGGCCATGATGGAGGTGATGGGGAAAAGGCCATGATGGAGGTGATGGGGAAAAGGTCATGATGGAGGTGATGGGGAAAAGGCCATGATGGAGGTGATGAGGAAAAGGCCATGATGGAGGTGATGGGGAAAAGGCCATGATGGAGGTGATGGAGAGAAGGCCGTGATGGGGAGAAGGCCATGATGGGGAGAAGGCCTTGATGGAGGTGATGGGGAAAAGGCCATAATGGAGGTGATGGGAAGAAGGCCATGATGGAGGTGATGGGGAGAAGGCCATGATGGAGGTGATGAGGATAAGGCCATAATGGAGATGATGGGGAGAAGGCCATGATGGAGGTGATGGGGAGAAGGCCATGATGGAGGTGAGGGTGGGAGGAGACCATGATGGAGGTGATGGGGAAAAGGCCATGATGGAGGTGATGGGGAGAAGGCCATGATGGAGGTGATGGGAAAAAGGCCATGATGGAGGTGATGGTGATAAGGCCATGATGGGGGTGATGGAGAGGGCAATGATGGGGATGGTGGGGAAAGAGAAAATGATGGAAGTGGTGGAAAGGGCAATGATGGGGTGGGGGAGAAGGCAATGATGGTGGTAGTGGAAAAGACAATGATGGGAGTGATGAGGAAGGAGGCAATGATGGGGGTGGTGGAGGAGAAGGCAATGATGGAGGTGGTGGAAAAAGGAAATGATGGGGTGGCAGGGGAGAAAGCAATGATAGTGGTGGGGGAGAAGGCAATGATGGAGGTGGGAAAGAGGGCAATGATGGGGTGGGGGAGAGGACAATAATGGGATGTGGGGAGAGGAGGACAATGAGGGGTGTAGGGGATTGGGATGGGAGGAAGGGGGACCTATAATGGCCTTAGGAACAGGGGGAGGTGGAGTACGACATTATTATCGCTTATTATGTCTAACACAGTCCCTTAGTATATAGTGTACTCACTTATTATGTCTAACACAGTCCCTTAGCATATAGTAAATGTACTTATTATGTATAACACAGACCCTTAGCATATAGTGCACTCACTAATTCTGTATAACACCATCCTTAGTTACATAGTTTCCTCTTTTATTATGTATAACACCATCCCTTATTACGTACCATCCTATCTAGTTATATATGGTGCCGTCCCTTATTATATAGCTTCCTCTGCTGTTATGTACAGTGCTGTCTCTTACATAGTGTATTCTTGTTAATTTTGTAATTAACATTGCTCTCTTTTATTACATAGTCCCCACTCATTTAGATATAAAGTGACTGTTGATGGAGGAGCCGATGACCAGACGACTAGTCCACCATCTCCTCCATTAGAAAGGAAGCTTTCCTAGCCATCATTGCATTATACAGCTAACAAGACGGTATGTAATAAAAAACAGGGATCTATATAATACAATATGCAGGGAACGGTGCTGTACATAACAAGAGAGGGCACTGCATAATAAGGGACAGCAATATACATAATAAAGGAGACTATGTAATATATATATGTATGTGTGTGGCGCAATATATATATATATACAGTATATATATATATATATATATATATATATATATATATAGCTTTGTCGCCATAAAAGGAAGAGGGCCCAGACACATTTCTTGCACAGGGGCTCCAAGCTGTCAGTGTCCGCCCCTGGATTGAACCCCAGGTGGAAGATTCCCTATAATGAGGCAGATGGAGGCACTGTGGGTGCTATAGAAGGACCTGTGATCCAGTGGTGTCCATCTTTTTAGGATTGCATAAACGTGCTCTCAGCCACAGTTTTGTGCACTTCTGAAAAGAATACCACTGAACAGAGGCCAGACGGAGTCCAGAGTAACTCTGCTGCCTCATTATAGTGAATAGATCAATCGCAGGCCAGGATTGATAATCTGCCCAACCGGGCATTTTCCCTCTGGGCCACGATGTTTCCATTCATAGTGGGTGCGGGCCGGTAATGCCCACTGATCTTGCCGACCGACTGGCCGCTAATCTGGCCACCGACCCGTTTTTCCGGCTACTGGCCCTTTAAATCTGCTGGCACGGTGGTTCTAGAAGGGTTGCAACAAGAATGGAGTTGATTTTTTGAGGTAATTATACCACCGGAAGGGGCGGGCCTAGAGCTGTTTAGACCAGAGTTGATTTTTGTGATCCTCATTTTAGCCACTCTAATCAATATGGCTCTAGTCCCCGCCCCTTCTGGTGACATCATTACCTCAAAAAATCGTTCTAGTCGCTACTGTGCCGGAAGAGGAGCTGCTGCTGCTGCCAGAGAGATATCTGTGCTTGCAGCTTTGTGCCTGTCTGCTGGTGATCTGTGCCCCTCAGCTATGTGCCGCCCAGTGATCTATGTGTCCCCCCTGTGATCTCTGTGGCTCCAGCTATGTGCCCACCCTGCGATTTCTGTAGCCCCAGCTATGTGCCCCCCAGATTTGTGCCCCATGTGATATCTGTGTTCCCTTCCAACTATATGCCCCCATGTGATCTGTGCCTCCCAGCAATGTGCCCCCCATGATCTCTGTGGTCCCAGCTATGTGCCCCCCTGTGATCTGTGCACATAGCTATATGGACCCCTGTGATCCCTGTGCCCCCCAGCTATGTGTCCCCTGTGATCTCTGCTCCCCCTGTGATTTCTGTGCCCTTCAGTTATGTGCCCTCCTGTGATCTCTGTGGCCCCAGTTATATGCCCCTTTGTGATCATTGTGGCCCTAGCCATGTGCCCCCATGATCTCTGTGGCCCCAGCTATGTGCCTCCCTGTGATCTCTGTGACCCCAGCTATGTGCCTTCTCTATGATCTCTGTGGCTCTAGCTATGTGCCCCCCTGTGATCTCTGTACCCCCTGTGATTTGTGTGCCCTCCATCTATATGCCCCCCGGTAATCTCTGTGGCCCCAGCTATGTGTTCCTCGTGATCTCTGTTCCCCCACTGATATCTGTGCCCTTCAGCTATGTGCCCTCCCGTGATCTCTGTGGCCCCAGCTATGTGCCTCCCTGTGATCTCTGTGGCCCCAGCTATGTGGCTTCTCTGTGATCTCTGTGGCTCTAGCTAAGTGCCCCCTGTGATCTCTGTACCCCCTGTGATTTGTGTGCCCTCCATCTATATGCCCCCTGTGATCTCTTGCCCCAGCTATGTGCCCCCCAGCTATGTGCCCCAATATGATCTCTGTGCACCCATGTGATCTCTGTCCCCCCAACTATATGCCCCCTGTGATCTCTGTGCCTCCCAGCTATGTACCCCTGTGATCTCTGTGCTCTCAGCTATGTGCCCCCCCTGTGATCTCTGTGGCCCTAGTTATGTGCCCCCTGTGATCTGTTCCCCATGTGATCTCTCTGCTCCCCCAGCTATATGCCCGCTGTGATCTCTGTGGCACCAGCTATGCACCCCTCTGTGATCTCTGGCCCCAGCTATGTGCCCCCCAGCTATGTTCCCCAATATGATCTCTGTGCACCCATGTGATCTCTGTCCCCCAACTATATGCCCCCCTGTGATCTCTGTGCTCCCAGCTATGAGCCCCTGTGATCTCTGTGGCCCTAGCTATATGCCACCCTGTAATCTCTGTTGCCCCAGCTATGTGCCCCCTTGATCTCTGTGGCACCAGCTATGTGCCCCCCTGTGATTTCTGTCCCCCATAGCTATATGTCCTTCTGTGATCTCTGTGCCTCCCAGCTATGTGCACCTGTGATCTCTGTGCTCCCAGCTATGTGCCCCACTCTGATGTCTGTGGCCCTAGCTATGTGCCCCCTGTGATCTCTGTTGCCCCAGCTATGTGCCCCCTGTGATTTCTGTGTCCCATAGCTAAATGTCCTCCTGGGATCCCTGTGCCCCCAGCTATGTGCCCCCTTCTGATCTGTTCCCCATGTGATCTCTCTGCTCCCCCAGCTTTATGCCCCCTGTGATCTGTGCCCCCCAGCTATGTACACCCCTGTGATCTTAGTGGCTCCCAGCTTTGTGACCCCTGTGATCGCTGTGCCCCCCTGCTATGTACCCCCTGTGATATTTGTGCTACCATGTGATCTCTGTGCCCCCTGTGATCTTTGTCCCCCCCAGCTATGTGCCCCCCAGCTATGTGCCCTCCTGTGATCTTTGTATCCACCTGTGATTTCTGTGCCCCATGATCTTCGTGCCCCCCAGGTGATCTCTGTCCCCCCGGTGATCTATGAGCCCTACCCGGTAATTTATGTGCCTGCCTGGCAATACCTGTACCCCCCAGTGCTGTATATCCCCCCTCCCCCAGTGCTGTAAATCCTCCCCAGGGCTGTATGTGCCCCTAACTGATATGTATATTCACCAGTGCTGCATTTACCCCAGAAGTGCTGTATATCCCCCCAGTGCTGTATATCCCCCATCTGTGATGTATGTAGCCCCCACCAGTGATGTATATTCTCCCAAGGGACATATATACCCCCAGGGCTGACGATGCTTCCTAGTGATGTATATAGCCCCTCAGTGATGTCTATTCCTCCCAGCCTCCCCAGTGATGAATATGTCCCAGCCTCTCCTGTGACATCTATGCCCCCAGTCCCTCCTGTAATTTATATGACCCCAGAGGTTCCTGTGATGCAGCAGTCTCAATGTTATGTATGTACAGCAGTCCCAGCGTCTCCTATGTGACGTATATACAGCAGTCCCATCGTCTCCTATGTGATGCATGTACAGCTGTCTCAGCGTCTCCTATGTGATATATACAGCAGTCCCAGCATCTCCTATGTGATGTATAGACAGCTGTCACAGTGTTTCCTATGTGATGTATATACAGCTGTCTCAGTGTTACCTATGTGATGTATATACAGTAGTCTCGGCGTCTCCCATGATTTACAAAACTTATTATGACAAAAAGTTGACTGCGCTCCTGGCCGTCACAAACCTGGAAAAGCAGCTGTGAGAAGCAACATGATCAATACCACCTAACATTACAAATGCACCAAAGAGAAGCAGCTCCAGCCGTCACATTAAGGGTGAGTTACCGCAATTGATTGTTTGACTAAATATACCGGGGTAATTTTCAAGGTGGTCATTTTTGTGTGGCCCCTGAATGATGGTACAAATTTCCCCCACCAAGAAACGGGTTACCCACCCCTGCTCTAGTGCATTCCATACTGAGACAGCTAGAATGTATGGTTGTAGTCAGGATCTGGAAGGAGCCCATACATTCTAACTACAACCCTGCTGTTAGTCGAGCCCTGCAGTGCAGCACCAGGACGTATCAGGGACAGCTGGAGCTCCTACCTGCATGCCTGATCTCGGCTGCTGCCTGCTTCCATTTAAGTTCGGGTCTGGGTGAGTGTTCCCAGCCCTGAAACAAGTATACAGCCAGGGTCATACTTGTAGTGGGCACGGATCTGATTAAGGAAAGTGCCACTGACTGGGTGTGCCTTTCCTACCCTCCCCTTACCCCTGATTGGTTCGGGCATGACAGCTGCCCTTCCATGATTTAGTGAGGTGGGGTTTAAGTATGAGGGGGCCAATTGGGATGAAGAAGGGATTAGCACAGCCCCTTCCTACGTATATAAAGTCCTTGGACGTTAGCAGCCCTTCCTCTTCCTCCGTTCACTGCGGTCCTGGAAGTGCTTTTCCCACCCTCCCTCCCCTTTTTGTTACAAATTTGCTGATGTTATGTTATTTCGTTCTTTTATTCGTAGTTATTACAAGTCACGGCGGTGGAGAAGTTATGGCATGAAGCTACGGCTTGCCGGCTGACTTGCCTGCGTCTATGGAGCAGGGCATTGAGCGGCTAGCGCGTTTTAAGAAAGCTAAGTGCCTGTTTACAAAAGGTTGTTAAATTTTATAAAAGAAGTTTAATAAAGCTGTGACCGACTTTCACCCATCATTTGATCTCAGTGTTTGATTAATAGTGGTTAAGAGGGGCTGAGGAAATGCGTTAAGGGGTTACCTTCCCCTCCTTTTAGGTCGACACAGTCTGAGAAACTCGCACGAGACTGGCACCTCAATACTAGGCACTGCCACCGGAGCTTCAGACCAGAGCGTTCAGCTGCATAGAAAAACATGCAGCTGCACACTCCAGTCCAGAGCAGTGCCGGGTATTGAGGTGCGAGTCTCGTGTGAGTTTCTCGCAAGTGTGACCCCGGCCTACATGAAAATATGTTCTGATTCCCTTGCCTTTTCCCTTCCCTGGTCCAGAACTGGCTGCAGGCTGCCTACTGGGACTGGGGATATGAGTTATCATAATTAGATTTTCCCCTTCTTAAAGTGGCCAGTCCTCCAGCAAGTTTTGCACCAGGAGCTTATTTGTCAAAGAGATGCTATGATTTCTATAGGGACTGATTTTCCAGAGGTCATATCACAATAAGCCCCTGCAAAGATCACCATTCTTTTTTTGGATGCTGTATGTGATGGAACCGCGTGAGGACAGTGTGAAACAGTAATACTGCTTGTATACTGAAGGGTAGTTATGAACAATTATTTTTTAGGGTATGTGCACACTATCAGTAAACACTGCAGCTTGGACGCTGTGTACAGCCGCAGCATCCAGATGTTAAAGCATAGTGGATGGGATTTCAAGAAATCCCATGTTCACTATATGTCCGTAGACGGCTGCAGAGACGCACATGTCTCTCCAGACCGCAGCATGTCTATTTATCTTGCGTAGACACGAGTCTCCGCAAGATAAATTTCACCAGTACAACGTATTGGACACAGGCGGAATCACCTGCGTTCAATAGCCGGCAGCGCTTTGGATGCAGCGGACATCTGCTGTGTCCAAAGTGCTGCTAATTACTGACCATGTGCACATACCCATAACGGGGTTGTCCAGGCTTATGGCAAAGTCTGCACTCTATATGACTAGACAAGCTGTGAGGATTCTCCATCGCCGGCGGGAACAGGCGTTCACGTGACTGTTAATATGCGGTATGCATGCGGACAGCCATATTCTGACCAGTCTGCATAACCTCACTCAATATACAGTACTTGTATTGAACGAGGCCAGATGTGTCTCACAATGTGGCCTGATATATGCGTATCGCATATGGCCGCTTGGTCTCAGCACCGTAAAATCCTGACAGCTGCACCTGCTGGGAGGATTCCCAAATCTGCAGTCATATAGAGTGACACACTGTGAAAAATGTTGACAACCCCTTTTAAGAATGCTGGTTTCACAATAATATTTCAGTTAGACAGGCTTCTGATCAAAGGTGAAAAAAGATAATAATAATAATAATAATAAATTTTATTTCTATAGCGTCGACATATTCCGCAGCATTTTACATTTCAGAGGGGACTTGTACAGACAATATACATTACAGCATAACAATAATCACATAGATCATAACAGATACCAAGGGGAATGAGGGCCCTGCTCGCAAGCTTACAATCTATGAGGAAAAAAGGGGAGACACGAAAGGTGGGTGGTAACAGTTACCCTGATTGTATGTGGGTCGCCCCTCACACCCAGGGCAGCGGGGTACTCGGTACCGGGCTGGTGTCAGGGGGAATGTGTCACAGCAGTGGTGACCCGTTCCGTGGCCCTGGGTGACCAATATCAATGGCGGTGATGTTAATGATGTTAAAGTTTATTGGAATAGTTCGTGACGCCACCTGTGGTGTTTGGCAAGCAAGATGTTAAGCCAACGCTGCGTGCAGATCCACTGGGACTGATGGTGTGGTGCAGCAAAGATGATGTAGCTCTCCACAGGTGGAGCTGTAGTCCCAGGGCAGTGTAGGTGCAATGGATGAGGAGAGGCGCAGAATAGTATAGATGCTGGTACCCAGGTGTAGCGGTGCTGGAATAACTGGAGGACACCAGAGTATGCGGTTCCAAAGCTTTACTCACTGCTTGCAGTTCACACAACTGCCTGCCTCCGCACTGTGTTCTTCAGGTCAGGGCCCCAGTCAACCTCCAGGCAGGATAGTATTCTCCTCTCCACACTCCGCCAATATGTGCCTTACTGAACGACTCCTCAAATGCGCCTTTAGGTTCGAAGCACTCCAGTACTTAGTTACCCTGGAATGCCTCTCTCTAGGTGTTCCTAGTCTCTACTTGTATGACAGACAGCTGTAGCCTGCTTGGGGGGCTCCGCTCTGCGTCCCGGCTCACTATCCAAGTGCTGTTGTGTCCCAAGTCTGCGATGGGAGTAAGGCGTTGGTGGCTCACTACTCCTCCGGTGTCTGTTGCCGGACATAAAGATCCAATCAACCTCGGGGACCGGGCCCCTGCCTTTGCGCTCTGGACTGGAAGGGTTCTCTCTCTTTCTCAACCTGCTTCCCACCATCCTTCTATTCTCCTTCGTTCCGATCTGTTCTATCTCTCTTATGGAATCTGTAGTCTCCAGTCTACATCTCTTTCTCCTTCTCTTCCTTCACTGCCCCAGTTCACTGGGGCAGCTGCAGCACTCCTTCCTCCATTCCTTCTTCCAGGGATCCCCACTCTTCACCGAGTGGCTGTTCTCTCCTACTCTGCCTGCCTTCTTCTGCGGACTGACCTGAAATCCTACACCTTCCCTCTCTTTTATATCTAACTCCACCCGCCTCCCCAGCACCTTTCGTGTTACGAAGCAAGGAACAACAAAAGGCACCCTATGACCTTTCCAGCATAAAGCATGGATGGGTCCCTGCTGAACTATCCTGTGTGTGGGGTGCAGGTGTGGGAATGTGGAAGGGAGTTCCCACCCTACCTGGATGGTGGGGTACCACACCTTAGGAGAAGGTGCAGTACCTCTGTGGCGACTGAAGCCTCAGGGGCGCCACATATGGACCAGCCATAATGTTAAGTGTGTAACAGTTCAGATGCAGAGGGCTAATGGAAGCATAAAGCATGTGGGAACATGATGCGGGGAACCTGGTTATGGTAAAAAACTTTTGGCTGTGCCACATAGGGATAGATTAGGTTAATGTGTTGAGGCGGTAGGCCAGTCTGAATAAATGAGTTTTCAGGGCACGCTTAAAATTGTGGGGATTGGGGACTAATCGTATTGACCAGGGAAGTGCATTCCAAAGAATTGGCGCAGCACGTGTATAGTCTTGAAGACGGGAGTAGGAGGTTCTGAGTATTGAGGATGCTAACCTCAGGTCATGAGCAGAATGGAGGGCGCGGGTAGGATGGTATACTGAAACAAGGAAGGAGATGTAGGGTGATGCTGAGCCATGAAGAGCTTTGTGGGTGAGGGTAATAAGTTTGTACTGGATTCTGGAGTGAATGGGTAGCCAGTGTAATGACTGGCACAAGGTAGAGGCATCGGTGTAACGATTGGTGAGAAATATGATCCTGGCAGCAGCATTCAAGACAGATTGGAGGGGGGGAGAGTTTGGTAAGAGGGAGACCGATTAGAAGGGAGTTACAATAGTCGAGACGAGAATGAATAAGAGAAACAGTCAGAGTTTTTGCAGAGTCAAAAGTAAGAAAGGGTCGAATTCTTGAAATGTTTTTGAGGTGCAGATAACAAGAGCGAGCCAGTGATCGGATGTGGGGGACAAAGGAAAACTCAGAGTCAAGTATGACCCCAAGACAGCGGGCATGTTGCTGGGGAGTAATAGTAGAACCACACACGGAAATGGCAATGTCGGGTATAGGTACATTAGTAGCGGGAGGAAACACAAGGAGTTCAGTCTTTGACAGGTTCAGTTTCAGACATAGTGAGGACATGATGTTATACACAGCATTTAGAAAATTGTTGGTGTTTTCTAGAAAGGCTGGCGTGATGTCAGGAGAAGAAGCGTATAATTGGGTGTCGTCAGCATAGAGATGGTACTGGAAACCAAATCTACTGATTGTTTGACCAATAGGGGCAGTATACAAAGAGAAGAGGAGGGGGCCTAGGACTGATCCTTGAGGAACCCCAACAGTAAGGGGAAGATGAGAGGAAGAGGAGCCAGCAAAAGATACAGTAAAGGAGTGGTCAGAGAGATAGGAGGAGAACCAGGAGAGAACGGTGTCCTTGAGGCCAATGGAATGGAGCATAGTGAGGAGAAGCTGATGATCCACAGTGTTGAATGCTGCAGAGAGATCCAAGAGAATTAGCATGGAGTAATGACCCTTTGATTTAGCTGTTAGTAGATCATTAGAGACTTTATTGAGGGCAGTTTCAGTAGAGTGTAAAGAGCGGAAACCGGATTGGAGAGGGTCGAGAAGAGAGTTTTCTGAGAGATAGCGGATAAGACGGGAGTGGACCAGGCGTTCCAGGAGTTTAGAGATGAAGGGAAGATTAGAAACAGGTCTATAGTTAGCGGCACAGTTTTGGTCAAGGGATGGTTTTTTAACTAGTGGATGTATGATGGCATGCTTAAATGAGGAGGAAAAGATAAGAGAAGAGAGAGAGAGGTTAAATATTTTAGTTAGGTGAGGGGTGACAGCAGGGGAAAGGGGCTGGAGTAGATGTGACGGAAATGGGTTACTGGTGCAAGTGGTTGGGCGAGAAGATGCAAGGAGCCTGCTTACTTCTTCTTCTGTGACTGGTTCAAAATCAGAGAGTGAGCTAGATGCAGTGGGGGAGGGAGGACAGTGCATGGTATGAGGTGATTGGGAGATAATTTCCTGTTGGATCTGGTCAATTTCTTCATTGAAGTAATTGGCCAGATCGTCAGCTCGAAGCTCCGTGGTTGGGGCCTGTACTCTTGGGTTGAGTAGAGAATGAAAAGTGTCAAAGAGAACTTTAGGGTTATTGGACAGTGAAGTGATGAGGGTGTTGAAGTAGGTTTGTTTTGAGAGGTGAAGGGCAGTGTTGTATGTTCGAAGCATAAACTTATGATGGATGAAATCTTCGGGTAGGTTGGATTTTCTCCACAGACTTTCGGCGCACCTGGAGCACCGCTGCAGGAAACGTGTTTGCAGGGTGTGCCAGGGTTGTCGCCGTCTGTGTTGTGGTGTTCTAGGTATAGGAGGAGCAAATTCATCCAGGGCACTTTGAAGTGTTTCATTGTAATGCTTCAATGCAGAATCAGGACATGAGAGGGAGGAGATAGGGGCCAATGAAGACTGCAAGTTCTTCATAAGTTTCTGGGTGTTAATGGCCTGTATGTTTCTATAAATATGGACAGTGGGGGTGACCTGAGCAGCCTGGCGGTTCTTGATAGAGAATGAAAGAAGGTTGTGGTCAGAGAGCGGGAGAGGGGAGTTTGCAAAATCATCCACTGCACAAAGCCGAGAGAAGACCAAGTCGAGGGAGTTTCCATCTTCATGCGTTGGAGAATTAGTAAGCTGCAAAAGGCCAAATGAGGAGGTTAGAGATAAAAGGTGAGTAGCAGATGGGGAGAGTGGAAGAGCAATGGGGATATTGAAATCTCCCATTATGAGGGTAGGGATGTCACAGGAGAGAAAATGTGGAAGCCAAGTGGCAAAATGATCCAGGAACTGAAGGGAGGGGCCGGGAGGACGATATACCACCGCCACTCGCATGGAGAAGGGGGTGAAGAGTCTGACGGCATGGACCTCAAAAGAAGGAAAGACAAGTGAGGGTACTTGAGGGATAACCTGAAAGGTACATTTTGATGATAGGAGCAGACCAACGCCTCCACCTGCTCTATTGTCTGATCTTGGGGATCATCCTAAAGGACGAATAATCACAGTCATCCATCTAGTCCATGTAACAGAGCCCAAGTTAGACGTGTTGTCTAGTCAGGTAATACTGATCACCCCTCTGCAGGTTAAATAATCATTCTGAGACTTGAGTAGAGTAATGTTTGGATTCAGCTTTACTGGGAGCTCAAGCAGTTGACACATGACTGTAAGTATGCTTTTACCAACCAGATTCTCATCCATTTTTCTCAAAGGGGTTATCTAGTCTAAATCCACGAGTCTGCATTCACGCTATATGTCACTAGTAAGTATATTGCAAGTGTGAATATGGCCGGGTCAGAGCTGGACTGGCCATCTGGCAATTCTAGCAAATAGCAGAATGGCCTGTCTGGTCATGGGCCAACATTGCCTGCTACGTTGTAAACAGAATTGGTGTTCTCAAGACACCCATACTGTTAAGAGTTGTGACGGAGCACAAAGTCGCCGACTCCGTCGCTTATCCCAGCAGGCCACGGGTATCATTAGAAATATTGGTCATGTTGTAATTCTTGCTTTGCTCCATCCAGGGGAATATTAGTAATATATTCCATCTGGTGCTTGGGGATATGAACAGCATGGGCCTGTATGATTTCAAATGCCAGGGCTGAATTTCAGTCCCAGTCTGTACCTGGGCCGGGTGTATGCATATTGACTACTCGCAGTCACGAGACCAACTGACCGTCATTCCCAGCTCTGAACCAAAGAATCCACAAAGTGTGCAGTGTGTACAGTGTGAGGATTCACAAGTCTGCGGTCATATAGAGTGACAAAGAGTAAATGCAGACTTGGGGATTTAGACAACCCCTTTAAGGCTTCTTTCACACTTCAGTCTTTTGGCGTCAGTCAAAATCCTTCAAAGTGTGAAAAAATGGATCCAGTGAAGATTGGCTAAAAACTGAAGCACCGGATCTGTTTTTTTGACGGATCCGTCGAAGTTGCAGATTTTGGAATTTAAAGGAGGAGAGAGAGAGACAATTTTGCTGTGCCAGAACGGCTTTTTGAGTTAAATTAAATGAATGAAAAATCTTGTGGGCATGCTCAGTTTAAAAAACGGAATCCATCACTTGATTCCGTCATGTGACGGACGGTGACGGATCTGCCACCCATAGTCATCCATTATAGCAAACAACGGACTGCGACGGATCCGTCACCATCCGTCTTTTCAACGCAGACAAAAAACGTTACTATGTCCGTTGTATCCAGGCGACGGATGCTGAAATTTCGAAGGAACGGTCAAATGACGGATGCAATGGATGGCCATCCATTGCAATCCGTCCTTAATGCAAGTCTATGAGAAAAAAAACGGATTCCGCTAAAAAAAGATCCGTTTTTTTCAAAAAAGGGCAGATTTCGACTGACGTCAAAAGACTGAAGTGTGACAAGTGCTTCAACCACCTAATAAAGTCCAATCTGAAGATTGCATTCTTTTAGTAATCAGCACTGGTGACTAAACATTTTCACTGGGTGGAAAACCCCTATAATAAGGATGTGCTGAGTATAAACTATAACTATTAGGCCAGGATAACACTACCGTATGTGATGCGAGAAACTCGCATGAGTCTCTCGCATTAACACCAGGCGCTGCCGCCGGCACACAGGAGCGGAGCAGCTGCTGCATAGAAATACATAAAGTCACACTATTGTTTAATCTGGATGTGAACCTGCTTTTCATCTTGTTCTTGATTACCACACACCAACTGCTTGATCAATACTGTTTACATTATTATCACCATATCCTATATTGACCAGTTTTTTCGGCTTTACAGCTAAGGTGTATATTATGCTTTTCTGTATCAGCTTAGTGCATTGTGAGGTTTTACAGGCAGCTAAGAATAATGTAACCATATGAATAACGACTGATATAGATCCATATTCACTTACAGTGAGTATTGTAGCACAGCCAGATAGGACAGGGTTAAACCCAAACTCTGCAGGCTCTGATTATTAGCACCTGGCTGCTCTGCATATAATCGGGCTAGGTGCTCACATTAGTCAATCTGCTTGGGAAAAGCTGACCAGAGTGGGTGATAGTGGAGCTGAAGAGAAACTGCACAGGCTGTGTGCACCAAACTGCAAGTATCACTGGTTACTGTGGACAATAGCTGTTTTGTTTGACCGAACTGAGACTAGCTCAGCCGTGCCTGAGTAGCCAGGGTATATATTGTGTAGTCAGCCCCTGGATAAGGCTAGGGATTTATGCTTATGGTTTTGTTTTTTTGGTCCTTTACAACCTGTGGAAAAAATGTCACATTATTCCACAAGAAACCTGTGCCTGTGTGCAGAGCCACCATAAGAGCATTACTGCCCTTACTAGTGTATGGAGCATGGTGAGCAGAAGCAAAGAGAGGGGCGGTGTACTTCTTCTTACTGGGCTCCAGGGGCAGGATTCGGCCAGGTCAGTAAAGGAACGCATGTCCGAGGACACACAATAAGTTAAAATCTATGCACAGCTATAGCTTTCTGCACGGCAATAGTTTAAAGCTGCCAGTCAATCAGAGGCCGGCAGCTGATGTCAGCATGTTATGTCATTGCCATGCACTGGCGCATCAAATGAATGAGGAAGAGGATGCTGCTGGACCGCGGCCAGGTAAAAAGAAGCTTTTATTCTACTGAAAGCTGCCATATGGGGGCTGGGATAGTAGAGTAGAAGTTGGGGAATGTGCTATGGAAGTGATCAGCTATTGAGCACTGTGTGCTTATTTTCTGCAGAGACGAGTCCTGGCTGGAAGAAGTGATGTCAGTCTGCACTGGATGAAGAAGAAAAAGAGAAGTTGAAGGACTTCAAAAACAAATTTCACTGATGAGTCAGTGTATTGCATACAACATACAGAGCTCCTGTTTATAATGTCACTGCTGATCACCATTACCTGCACACCGACACTATATACAGAGCTCCTGTGTATAATGTCACTGGTGATCACTGTATTACTTGTACACTGTATACTATATACAGAGCCCCTGTGCATAATGTCACTAGTGATCCCTGTATTAACTGTACACTTACACTATACACTGCATACTATGTATAGAGTTCCTGTGTATAATGGTAATATTAGTATTGTGGTTTTTTTTTTTTTAATTAATGATGAGTTTTGTAGTATTCGGTCACTGTGGTCTGGTCATGGTGTGGCGATATTTATCCCTTGTATGTAATATTATTCGGACATTACAGTGCCTTGTGAAAGTATTCAGCCCCCTGGAACTTTTCCCACATATCATGCTTAAAACATAAAGATACCAAATATACATTTTTGGTGAAGAATCAACAACAAGTGGGACACAATGATGAAATTTATTGGTTATTTTAAATTTTTGGGGAAATTCAAAAACTGAAAAGTGGGGCGTGCAATATTATTAGGCCCCTTTACTTTCAGTGCAGCAAACTCACTCCAGAAGTTCATTGTGGATCCCTGAATGATCCAATGTTCTCCTAAAATGATTAATGATGATAAATATAATCCACCTGTGTGTAAACAAGTCTCCGTATAAATGCACCTGCTCTGTGATAATCTCAGGGTTCTGTTTGAAGCACAGAGAGCATCATGAAGACCAAGAAACACAACAGGCAGGTCCATGATACTATTGTGGAGAAGTTTAAAGCTGGATTTGGATACAAAATGATTTCCAAAACGTTAAACATCCCAAGGAGCACTGTGCAAGCGATCATATTGAAATGGAAGGAGTATCATACCACTGCAAATCTACCAAGACCCGGCTATCCCTCTAAACTTTCATCTCAAACAAGGAGAAGACTGATCAGAGATGCAGCCAAGAGTCCCATGATCACTCTGGATGAACTGCAGAGATCTATAGCGGAGGTGGGACAGTCTGTCCATAGGACAACAATCAGTCATACACTGCACAAATCTAGCCTTTATGGAGTGGCAAGAAGAGAGCCATTTCTCAAAGATATCCATAAAAAGTGTCATTTAAAGTTTGCAACAAGCCACCTGGGAGACACACCAAACATGTGGAAGAAGGTGCTCTGGTCAGATGAAACCAAAATTGAACATTTTGGCATAAAGGCAACACAGCTCATCACCATGAACACACCATCCTAACCGTCAAACATGGTGGTGGCAGGATCATGGCTTGTGGTGGTAGCATCATGGTTTGGGCCTGCTTTTCTTCAGCAGGGACAGGGAAGATGGTTAAATTTGATGGGAAGATGGATGGAGCCAAATACAGGACCATTCTTGAAGAAAACCTGTTGGGAGTCTGAAAAGACCTGAGACTGTGACGGAGATTTGTCTTCCCACAAGACAATGATCCCAAACATGAAGCAAAATCTACAATGGAAAGGTTTACAAATAAACGTATCCAGGTGTTAGAATGTCAAAATCGAGACCTGAAAACAATCGAGAATCTATGGAAAGAGCTGAAAACTACTGTTCACAAACGATCTCCATCAAAGCTCACTGAGCGCAAGCTGTTTGCCAAGGAAGAATGGGCAAGAATTTCAGTCTCTCGATGTACCAAAACTGATACAGACATACCCCAAGCAACTTGCAGCTGTAATCGCAGCAAAAGGTGGCGCAACAATGTATTAAGTTAAAGGGGCCAAATAATATTGCACGCCCCACTTTTCAGTTTCTGAATCTTAACAAAAAATTAAAATAACCAATAACTTTCGTTCAACTTCACAATTGTGTCCCACTTGTTGTTGATTCTTCACCAAAAATTTACATTTGGTATCTTTATGTTTTGAAGCATGATATGTGGGAAAAGGTTGAAAAGTTCCAGGGGGCTGAATACTTTCGCAAGGCACTGTATGTGGTTCGGCTATTGTAATACAGTATTTGTTCCTTTTATGTGGTATTATTCGGTCACTACGTGGTTTCGTCATAGTGTGATGGTATTTGTCCTTTGAATGTGGTATTATTAGTAATTTTAAAAAATGTTTGACACATACTTACAGAAAAATAAATAAAATGTACCTAAAAAGATTATTAGGTATTTTAAGAAATGTTTAATAGTTTAGAGTAGGGTCCGGCCAAAACAGTTTACCTTGCTGTTTGTGGTGGCGGCTTAAAAAAATCTTTTGGCCAAAACAAAAGCTGCTGGCTGTGAATGTGATATGGTGTTAGATGGTAACTGTTATAAGGTATGTCTCCACGGGGCATACTGGCAGCACTTTGGGCAAAGCGGAAACATGCTCTGCCCAAAGTGCCGCCCCCCTTTGTATGCGACTTGATACCGCATGTGTTCATTGAACATATGCAGAATCACCGCATCGTACCCATAGACAGGGTTATTTACAGTCATATGTTAAAGTTTGGGCACCCCTATTAATGTTAACCTTTTTTCTTTATAACAATTTTGGTTTTTGCAACAGCTATTTCAGTTTCATATATCTAATAACTGATGGACTCAGTTATATTTCTGGATTCAAATGAGGTTTATTGTACAGAAAATGTGCAATCTGCATTTTAACAAAATTTGACCGGTGCAAAAGTATGGGCACCTCAACATAAAAGTGACATTAATATTTCGTAGATCCTCCTTTTGCAAAAATAACAGCCTCTAGTCGCTTCCTGTAGCTATTAATGAGTTCCTGGATGAAGGTATTTGTGACCATTCCTGTTTACAAAACAATTCCAGTTAAGTTTGATGGTCGCCGAGCATGGACAGCCCGCTTCAAATCATCCCACAGATGTTCAATGATATTCAGGTCTGGGGACTGGGATGGCCATTCCAGAACATTGTAATTGTTCCTCTGCATGAATGCCTGAGTAGATTTGGAGCGGTGTTTTGGATCATTGTCTTGCTGAAATATCCATCCCCTGCATAACTTCAACTTTGTTGCACATTATTGTCAAGAATCTGCTGATACTGAGTTGAATCCATGCGACCCTCAACTTTAACAAGATTCCCAGTGTCAGCATTGGCCACACAGCCCCAAAGCATGATGGAACCTCCACCAAATTTTACTGTGGGTAGCAAGTGTTTTCTTGGAATGCTGTGTTTTTTAGCCTCCATGCATAACGCCTTTTTGTATGACCAAACAACTCAATCTTTGTTTCATCAGTCCACAGGACCTTCTTCCAAAATGTAACTGGCTTGTCCAAATGTGCTTTTGCATACCTCAGGCGACTGTGCTTGTGGCGTGCTTGCAGAAACGGCTTCTTTTGCATCACTCTCCCATACAGCTTCTCCTTGTGCAAAGTGGCTGTATTGTTGACCGATGCACAGTGACACCATCTGCAGCAAGATGATGCTGCAGGTCTTTGGAGGTGGTCTGTGGATTGTCCTTGACTGTTCTCACCATTCTTCTTCTCTGCCTTTCTGATATTTTTCTTGGCCTGCCACTTCTGGGCTTAACAAGAACTGTACCTGTGTTCTTCCATTTCCTTACTATGTTCCTCACAGTGGAAATTGACAGGTTAAATCTCTGAGACAACTTTTTGTATCCTTCCCCTGAAAAGCTATGTTGAATAATCTTTGTTTTCAGATCATTTGAGAGTTGTTTTGAGGAGCCCATGATGCCACTCTTCACAGGAGAATCAAATAGGAGAACTACTTGCAAGTGGCCACCTTAAATACCTTTTCTCATGATTTGATACACCTGGCTATGAAGTTCAAAGCTCAATGAGGTTACAAAACCAATTTAGTGCTTCAGTAAGTCAGTAAAAAGTAGTTAGGAGTGTTCAAATCAAGAAAATGATAAGGGTGCCCATACTTTTGCACCGGTCAAATTTTGTTTAAATGCAGATTGCACATTTTCTGTTAGAACAAGAAACCTCATTTGAATCCAGAAATATAACTGAGTCCATCAGTTATTAGATATATGAAACTGAAATAGCTGTTGCAAAAACCAAAATTGTTATAAAGAAAAAAGGTTAACATTAATAGGGGTGCCCAAACTTTAACACATGACTGTATCTTGCGGAGATGGAGCGTCTCCACAAGATAAATAGACATGCTGCGGTCAGGAAAGACGCACTGCATGTCCATATACGCAGGGCCGCCGGATGCAGCCCTGCACGCATAGTGGAGACAGGATTTCATAAAATCCCCTCCAATATGCTGTAACATTTGGATGCTGCAGCTGTACGCAGCGTCCAATCCACAGCAAATAGTGAATGTTTCCGGACCATGGAAACATACCCTAAAAGTGTGAATGGTGAGGACATGGTGCAGAAGTGGAGTTTTTCCAAGACTAGACAGTGGGACTGTGTATAATGTCACTGGTGATCCCTGTATTACCTGTATACTTACACTACTGTATATACAGAGCTCTTTGGTATAATGGCCCTTATGGTAATATTAGTATTGTGTTTTTTTAAATTAATGATCAGTATTGTAGTATCTGGTCACTATGTGGTCTGGTCATGGTGTGGTGGCATTTATCCCTTGTATGTAATATTATTTGGTCATTATATTGTGGTAATATGTGGTCCAGCCATGGTATGACAGAATTTGTTCCTTGTATGTGGTATTAGTCATTTTTAAAAATGTACCTAAAGAGCATTGAATATTTTAAGAAATGTTTAATAGAGTAGGGCCCGATCAAAAGAGTCTTCCTTGTGGTGGGGCTTAAAAAATCGATGGCTGTATGTGATCTGGTGTTCGATGGGAACTACTAATGTGTGATTGGTGAGGACGTGATGCAGAAGTGGAGTTTTTCCAAGACAGGGCAGGGGACTGTAGAATATGGGGCTCCAAAATTCCTGGTGACAGCCCTGCCTGTGTGAATGCTACCTAATGTCTGATAGTAAGAAATCCTTCATTGTGTGGGTTTATATAATAGTATTTATGCACTCATAGAAATATAGATCTATATCGCTTAAAGTATCCTCTAAAGAAAGCAGCACTATACAAAACTGACACTGCAAACGAGAGCACGCTTCAGAGTATCGACCCAGTATCCTCCATATATACATGGCCCATCCTTTGTCACACTGGAGGGATGAGACCCATAGATGGGTGTCTGTCAATTTGGTAGACAGCACTAAATTATAATACATATAATGGGTGAGAGATACAGACAACCATCTGGATACTAACTAGTAGTCTGCCACGAATGGCACCCATTTCTTCTTATACCAGAAACAGACTGGATAGATTCAATGTATCTGCAGTTTCCATCTGCTATGTGGCCATTGCCCTTTGTTCACATAGGTCCCTGTTCAAACAAGGTAGCTCTTCTTCCTATACTATTATTTATTACTTCCATACCATCTTTTTTATATACTAGATATATCTGTAATTCTGCTTATTTTGCCTATATTTTACTATTGAGAAACCAGAGCAATCTTCAAATTATCTACAAGCTTATACAGCCTGTGCCGGAGTGTGAGCATTCCCCACTCCAATATGGCAGGTACATATAACTGAGTGCAGTAGACATGCACAGATTGAGGGCAGCTCCCTGATCTAATATGGCGCCACACAACTTGATGGAGAGAAGAGAGCATGTGCAAATCAGTCAGTGCCGGGGTGTACACTGACAGCTTGGGGCCCCTGTGCAAAAAAAATGTTTGGGCCCCTCTATGTTTATGGCAACCAAGCTACAGATATTTGTCTCCTCTCAATATGAATATTACTGTCCCCTATTACATGATGCCCTCTTATGTACAGCACCATCCCTTACATATCGGAATCTCGTTATTTAGAGCATCCTGTTTTATTATAGTATCCACTCTTGTTATATAAAAACTGAAGTGATTGCTGATGGAAGTTGGTAAAGCTTCTTTTCTGATAGCAAAGTATGATTAACTGGTGAGATGTTGCACCATCAGCAGTCATGTTATATCTAACAAGAGAGGACACTGTAGTAAAGAGAGAGCGCTGTGATTAACAAAAATAACAAGAAAGCAATATGTAAAGAACGGTGCTATATATAAGAAGATATAATACTTTGTAATAATGGGACAATAATGTACATAAAAACAGAGGACGCAACATATTAGGGGACTGTCCCATACATAACTAAAGAGGATGGTACGTAATCAGGGATGCCCCTTCCTGGGATAATGTCCCCCATACTGGGTCCATTCCTGGGATAGTGTGCCCCTTCCTGGGATAATGTCCCCCATACTGGGACCATTCCTGGGATAGTGTGCCCCTTCCTGGGATAATGTCCCCCATACTGGGACCATTCCTGGGATAGTGTGCCCCTTCCTGGGATAATGTCCCCCATACTGGGACCATTCCTGGGATAGTGTGCCCCTTCCTGGGATAATGTCCCCCATACTGGGACCATTCCTGGGATAGTGTGCCCCTTCCTGGGATAATGTGTTCTGTTCTCCAATACATAAAAAAATACTACTCGTCTTCCCCCTACGCTGCCTGGTGTTCGCTTCTACAGCCGCTGCAGTTGACTTCAGCATCCTCGCCATGGTGCATGATGTCGATGCCATGTGTCACCAGTCACGGGCACGCCGACGTCAGCTACCAGTCTCTGATAGGCCACTGGCATGTATTGCAGCTCAGTGAGCCAGCGGGTCCCCTGCACCACAAAACATTTCAGCAGAATGTGGCTCCAAGGACTTGCATCCAGCTGATATAGTCGTTGGTGTTGGCGTGCCCCCTCCACCTCTAGGCCCCTGGTGTAGTGAGTAGCTGGGATCACTGACATCACACTTGAGCCTAGAGCACATTCTATGTATATTACTACCGTCAGCAGTTATATGAGCAATCATTAATTATAACACTTGTGTTATCACATTATCTCTATCAAGCAATTAAGGTTTTAATATTATATGCACAATACCTGTGAACTGGCACAGGATGAAAATCAGTTATTGTTATATGCTTAATGACTCATGAGGAGATTGATATTATTGCACTGTATACATATGCAGGGCCAGCGTCAGCTCTTGGGTAAGTGTCAGGGCCCTGAGCAGGCTGGGGGGCCCACTCACCATTGGGGACACCAGCACGCTATGGGGACCGGTGCCAGCACCCACAAGTTGGCCCCCCCGCTTGCTTAGGGCCCAAGTACTAGTAATACTTACCTCTCCCTGTTCTTCCGCTGCAGTGTCTTCCACATCTTCTCACTCTGGGATGTTTCAGGTCAGATGGTGCGATGATGTGACTAGTGTGCTCCCTCTTCTCTGAACAGTCACAGTGCAAAAAGCCGGACGACTGCAATGCTGAGGAGTCTGGAGCAGAGCAGCGGCCAGCGAGGAGAGGTGAGCATTTCATTTTTTTTACGCTTGGCGCAATATATTGGACTCATATATACTGGAGCATTGTATGGGGCCCATCATATACTGGAGCATTATATGGGGCCCACGATCCTGTATGGAGAGCTATGTGGAACCCATAATACTGGAGCCCAACACCGGAACTGCTGTAACCCACCAACCTACTGTCTCCTTCCCCACCATCCTGTAGCATGTAAGCCCGAAAGGGCAGGGTCCTCTCCCCTCTGTATCAGTCTGTCATTGTTAGTTTACTGTAAGTGATATCTGTAATTTGTATGTAACCCCTTCTCATGTACAGCACCATGGAATCAATGGTGCTATATAAATAAATAATAATACTGTATAGAGGACTAAACTGTCCGGTTTCTGAGCTAAATAGTTATTACTCATGTAATGTAAGAAGTAAGTGAAATCTTTGGCATTGTTCTATACCTATATTTCTCTGCCGTATCTGTGTATCGTGGTATGTCTTAAAGGGACCCACTGAGACCATTTCCCCAGGGCCCATGAAAACCTGGAGCCGGCCCTGTACATATCAACTATTCTTTCCTGATGTATATTGATTGATCACTGATTATACAGTGTAACCTATATGTACTGTGCTTATACTCTGTGAATGTTGATGGCTTGAGAAAGGTTCACAGTTTGAAAAGTTGAAATGTCGCGCATATCTGGGTGAATAAAGACCACAGTTTATTTCACGATCTCATGCCTGGAGTGCTGCTATATTTTTTTTTTTTTTGCCATGTATCTACATCAATCTATATTCATATGGTTACATTTCTATATGAAAAACAGCTGCATACATGTGTCCATATATATATATATATATATCAGTGTATAATACACAGACTTGATTATTCTGACACAAGCATCCTGGCTGAATGTGGCATGTAATACAAGAGTGTACTATTTCTTGACCAAATGTGTAACTTTCCATGACCCTAACTGGATTCCCATGGAGTCCTGTAAATCTTTTTATTCGGCTTTACAGTACACTGCATTATATACTGATTCTGGGTTACACAATGATTTTGGCCATGGCACAGGTTGTGCAGCATAAAATCATTGTAAGCTGCTGCTACATGACATAGCAGCAGAAATAAAGTGATTAGGGTCACAACACATCCCCTGGGTACCACGACAAGCAGATTGAAAAAAAAATCAGAACTTGTCCCACCACTGCAGGGGTCGCAATGTGACCCTCCTCACCTGTATCAGAGGCATGAAGAGAAGTTTGGCAGCTTGATCTATGCTGTAACTAAACATCATTTTGCTTCAGCATGTGTTTATGGGATAACGTTCCTGCCGTGCACGTCACTGTCAGCTGCTATCTCCACGGTGCAACACACTTGGATGCACATACACCTGACGTGGGGGTCCCCCTTCAGTATGGACCCGGTTGCACCCTCTGTAATTGCAATCATTACACCCATGAGTAATAGAGGACATGTGACAGTGCTATCACCATTGTGGTGTGAGGTGTAGTGATCGGTGCTGAACTGCCACAGATGGAAGCACAGGATCACTACTCAGTCAGTTTCAGTGCTGGAATGAATGATAGTATCTGCCCCAGCACTAATCTTAAAAGCCAATGATTGTGTAGTGCGTGGGAAGAGGGCAGCGCTGGAGGAGAGTTTAGGGGAAAAAAAGCAGAGCAATTTGCCTAGTGTGGGGAGCAGCATGTAATCAAACTCCGTGCAGGCAATAAAGTGAAATTCAGGGTGTCATAAATTCAATAGAGGTGAAACTAGCTTTATTAATACATTAGAATGTTATTTTTTAATGCTGGCAGTATATCTCGGGCTGCGGCTGGCAGTATATCTCGGGCTGCGGCTGGCAGTATATCTCGGGCTGCGGCTGGCAGTATATCTCGGGCTGCGGCTGGCAGTATATCTCGGGCTGCGGCTGGCAGTATATCTCGGGCTGCGGCTGGCAGTATATCTCGGGCTGCGGCTGGCAGTATATCTCGGGCTGCGGCTGGCAGTATATCTCGGGCTGCGGCTGGCAGTATATCTCGGGCTGCGGCTGGCAGTATATCTCGGGCTGCGGCTGGCAGTATATCTCGGGCTGCGGCTGGCAGTATATCTCGGGCTGCGGCTGGCAGTATATCTCGGGCTGCGGCTGGCAGTATATCTCGGGCTGCGGCTGGCAGTATATCTCGGGCTGCGGCTGGCAGTATATCTCGGGCTGCGGCTGGCAGTATATCTCGGGCTGCGGCTGGCAGTATATCTCGGGCTGCGGCTGGCAGTATATCTCGGGCTGCGGCTGGCAGTATATCTCGGGCTGCGGCTGGCAGTATATCTCGGGCTGCGGCTGGCAGTATATCTCGGGCTGCGGCTGGCAGTATATCTCGGGCTGCGGCTGGCAGTATATCTCGGGCTGCGGCTGGCAGTATATCTCGGGCTGCGGCTGGCAGTATATCTCGGGCTGCGGCTGGCAGTATATCTCGGGCTGCGGCTGGCAGTATATCTCGGGCTGCGGCTGGCAGTATATCTCGGGCTGCGGCTGGCAGTATATCTCGGGCTGCGGCTGGCAGTATATCTCGGGCTGCGGCTGGCAGTATATCTCGGGCTGCGGCTGGCAGTATATCTCGGGCTGCGGCTGGCAGTATATCTCGGGCTGCGGCTGGCAGTATATCTCGGGCTGCGGCTGGCAGTATATCTCGGGCTGCGGCTGGCAGTATATCTCGGGCTGCGGCTGGCAGTATATCTCGGGCTGCGGCTGGCAGTATATCTCGGGCTGCGGCTGGCAGTATATCTCGGGCTGCGGCTGGCAGTATATCTCGGGCTGCGGCTGGCAGTATATCTCGGGCTGCGGCTGGCAGTATATCTCGGGCTGCGGCTGGCAGTATATCTCGGGCTGCGGCTGGCAGTATATCTCGGGCTGCGGCTGGCAGTATATCTCGGGCTGCGGCTGGCAGTATATCTCGGGCTGCGGCTGGCAGTATATCTCGGGCTGCGGCTGGCAGTATATCTCGGGCTGCGGCTGGCAGTATATCTCGGGCTGCGGCTGGCAGTATATCTCGGGCTGCGGCTGGCAGTATATCTCGGGCTGCGGCTGGCAGTATATCTCGGGCTGCGGCTGGCAGTATATCTCGGGCTGCGGCTGGCAGTATATCTCGGGCTGCGGCTGGCAGTATATCTCGGGCTGCGGCTGGCAGTATATCTCGGGCTGCGGCTGGCAGTATATCTCGGGCTGCGGCTGGCAGTATATCTCGGGCTGCGGCTGGCAGTATATCTCGGGCTGCGGCTGGCAGTATATCTCGGGCTGCGGCTGGCAGTATATCTCGGGCTGCGGCTGGCAGTATATCTCGGGCTGCGGCTGGCAGTATATCTCGGGCTGCGGCTGGCAGTATATCTCGGGCTGCGGCTGGCAGTATATCTCGGGCTGCGGCTGGCAGTATATCTCGGGCTGCGGCTGGCAGTATATCTCGGGCTGCGGCTGGCAGTATATCTCGGGCTGCGGCTGGCAGTATATCTCGGGCTGCGGCTGGCAGTATATCTCGGGCTGCGGCTGGCAGTATATCTCGGGCTGCGGCTGGCAGTATATCTCGGGCTGCGGCTGGCAGTATATCTCGGGCTGCGGCTGGCAGTATATCTCGGGCTGCGGCTGGCAGTATATCTCGGGCTGCGGCTGGCAGTATATCTCGGGCTGCGGCTGGCAGTATATCTCGGGCTGCGGCTGGCAGTATATCTCGGGCTGCGGCTGGCAGTATATCTCGGGCTGCGGCTGGCAGTATATCTCGGGCTGCGGCTGGCAGTATATCTCGGGCTGCGGCTGGCAGTATATCTCGGGCTGCGGCTGGCAGTATATCTCGGGCTGCGGCTGGCAGTATATCTCGGGCTGCGGCTGGCAGTATATCTCGGGCTGCGGCTGGCAGTATATCTCGGGCTGCGGCTGGCAGTATATCTCGGGCTGCGGCTGGCAGTATATCTCGGGCTGCGGCTGGCAGTATATCTCGGGCTGCGGCTGGCAGTATATCTCGGGCTGCGGCTGGCAGTATATCTCGGGCTGCGGCTGGCAGTATATCTCGGGCTGCGGCTGGCAGTATATCTCGGGCTGCGGCTGGCAGTATATCTCGGGCTGCGGCTGGCAGTATATCTCGGGCTGCGGCTGGCAGTATATCTCGGGCTGCGGCTGGCAGTATATCTCGGGCTGCGGCTGGCAGTATATCTCGGGCTGCGGCTGGCAGTATATCTCGGGCTGCGGCTGGCAGTATATCTCGGGCTGCGGCTGGCAGTATATCTCGGGCTGCGGCTGGCAGTATATCTCGGGCTGCGGCTGGCAGTATATCTCGGGCTGCGGCTGGCAGTATATCTCGGGCTGCGGCTGGCAGTATATCTCGGGCTGCGGCTGGCAGTATATCTCGGGCTGCGGCTGGCAGTATATCTCGGGCTGCGGCTGGCAGTATATCTCGGGCTGCGGCTGGCAGTATATCTCGGGCTGCGGCTGGCAGTATATCTCGGGCTGCGGCTGGCAGTATATCTCGGGCTGCGGCTGGCAGTATATCTCGGGCTGCGGCTGGCAGTATATCTCGGGCTGCGGCTGGCAGTATATCTCGGGCTGCGGCTGGCAGTATATCTCGGGCTGCGGCTGGCAGTATATCTCGGGCTGCGGCTGGCAGTATATCTCGGGCTGCGGCTGGCAGTATATCTCGGGCTGCGGCTGGCAGTATATCTCGGGCTGCGGCTGGCAGTATATCTCGGGCTGCGGCTGGCAGTATATCTCGGGCTGCGGCTGGCAGTATATCTCGGGCTGCGGCTGGCAGTATATCTCGGGCTGCGGCTGGCAGTATATCTCGGGCTGCGGCTGGCAGTATATCTCGGGCTGCGGCTGGCAGTATATCTCGGGCTGCGGCTGGCAGTATATCTCGGGCTGCGGCTGGCAGTATATCTCGGGCTGCGGCTGGCAGTATATCTCGGGCTGCGGCTGGCAGTATATCTCGGGCTGCGGCTGGCAGTATATCTCGGGCTGCGGCTGGCAGTATATCTCGGGCTGCGGCTGGCAGTATATCTCGGGCTGCGGCTGGCAGTATATCTCGGGCTGCGGCTGGCAGTATATCTCGGGCTGCGGCTGGCAGTATATCTCGGGCTGCGGCTGGCAGTATATCTCGGGCTGCGGCTGGCAGTATATCTCGGGCTGCGGCTGGCAGTATATCTCGGGCTGCGGCTGGCAGTATATCTCGGGCTGCGGCTGGCAGTATATCTCGGGCTGCGGCTGGCAGTATATCTCGGGCTGCGGCTGGCAGTATATCTCGGGCTGCGGCTGGCAGTATATCTCGGGCTGCGGCTGGCAGTATATCTCGGGCTGCGGCTGGCAGTATATCTCGGGCTGCGGCTGGCAGTATATCTCGGGCTGCGGCTGGCAGTATATCTCGGGCTGCGGCTGGCAGTATATCTCGGGCTGCGGCTGGCAGTATATCTCGGGCTGCGGCTGGCAGTATATCTCGGGCTGCGGCTGGCAGTATATCTCGGGCTGCGGCTGGCAGTATATCTCGGGCTGCGGCTGGCAGTATATCTCGGGCTGCGGCTGGCAGTATATCTCGGGCTGCGGCTGGCAGTATATCTCGGGCTGCGGCTGGCAGTATATCTCGGGCTGCGGCTGGCAGTATATCTCGGGCTGCGGCTGGCAGTATATCTCGGGCTGCGGCTGGCAGTATATCTCGGGCTGCGGCTGGCAGTATATCTCGGGCTGCGGCTGGCAGTATATCTCGGGCTGCGGCTGGCAGTATATCTCGGGCTGCGGCTGGCAGTATATCTCGGGCTGCGGCTGGCAGTATATCTCGGGCTGCGGCTGGCAGTATATCTCGGGCTGCGGCTGGCAGTATATCTCGGGCTGCGGCTGGCAGTATATCTCGGGCTGCGGCTGGCAGTATATCTCGGGCTGCGGCTGGCAGTATATCTCGGGCTGCGGCTGGCAGTATATCTCGGGCTGCGGCTGGCAGTATATCTCGGGCTGCGGCTGGCAGTATATCTCGGGCTGCGGCTGGCAGTATATCTCGGGCTGCGGCTGGCAGTATATCTCGGGCTGCGGCTGGCAGTATATCTCGGGCTGCGGCTGGCAGTATATCTCGGGCTGCGGCTGGCAGTATATCTCGGGCTGCGGCTGGCAGTATATCTCGGGCTGCGGCTGGCAGTATATCTCGGGCTGCGGCTGGCAGTATATCTCGGGCTGCGGCTGGCAGTATATCTCGGGCTGCGGCTGGCAGTATATCTCGGGCTGCGGCTGGCAGTATATCTCGGGCTGCGGCTGGCAGTATATCTCGGGCTGCGGCTGGCAGTATATCTCGGGCTGCGGCTGGCAGTATATCTCGGGCTGCGGCTGGCAGTATATCTCGGGCTGCGGCTGGCAGTATATCTCGGGCTGCGGCTGGCAGTATATCTCGGGCTGCGGCTGGCAGTATATCTCGGGCTGCGGCTGGCAGTATATCTCGGGCTGCGGCTGGCAGTATATCTCGGGCTGCGGCTGGCAGTATATCTCGGGCTGCGGCTGGCAGTATATCTCGGGCTGCGGCTGGCAGTATATCTCGGGCTGCGGCTGGCAGTATATCTCGGGCTGCGGCTGGCAGTATATCTCGGGCTGCGGCTGGCAGTATATCTCGGGCTGCGGCTGGCAGTATATCTCGGGCTGCGGCTGGCAGTATATCTCGGGCTGCGGCTGGCAGTATATCTCGGGCTGCGGCTGGCAGTATATCTCGGGCTGCGGCTGGCAGTATATCTCGGGCTGCGGCTGGCAGTATATCTCGGGCTGCGGCTGGCAGTATATCTCGGGCTGCGGCTGGCAGTATATCTCGGGCTGCGGCTGGCAGTATATCTCGGGCTGCGGCTGGCAGTATATCTCGGGCTGCGGCTGGCAGTATATCTCGGGCTGCGGCTGGCAGTATATCTCGGGCTGCGGCTGGCAGTATATCTCGGGCTGCGGCTGGCAGTATATCTCGGGCTGCGGCTGGCAGTATATCTCGGGCTGCGGCTGGCAGTATATCTCGGGCTGCGGCTGGCAGTATATCTCGGGCTGCGGCTGGCAGTATATCTCGGGCTGCGGCTGGCAGTATATCTCGGGCTGCGGCTGGCAGTATATCTCGGGCTGCGGCTGGCAGTATATCTCGGGCTGCGGCTGGCAGTATATCTCGGGCTGCGGCTGGCAGTATATCTCGGGCTGCGGCTGGCAGTATATCTCGGGCTGCGGCTGGCAGTATATCTCGGGCTGCGGCTGGCAGTATATCTCGGGCTGCGGCTGGCAGTATATCTCGGGCTGCGGCTGGCAGTATATCTCGGGCTGCGGCTGGCAGTATATCTCGGGCTGCGGCTGGCAGTATATCTCGGGCTGCGGCTGGCAGTATATCTCGGGCTGCGGCTGGCAGTATATCTCGGGCTGCGGCTGGCAGTATATCTCGGGCTGCGGCTGGCAGTATATCTCGGGCTGCGGCTGGCAGTATATCTCGGGCTGCGGCTGGCAGTATATCTCGGGCTGCGGCTGGCAGTATATCTCGGGCTGCGGCTGGCAGTATATCTCGGGCTGCGGCTGGCAGTATATCTCGGGCTGCGGCTGGCAGTATATCTCGGGCTGCGGCTGGCAGTATATCTCGGGCTGCGGCTGGCAGTATATCTCGGGCTGCGGCTGGCAGTATATCTCGGGCTGCGGCTGGCAGTATATCTCGGGCTGCGGCTGGCAGTATATCTCGGGCTGCGGCTGGCAGTATATCTCGGGCTGCGGCTGGCAGTATATCTCGGGCTGCGGCTGGCAGTATATCTCGGGCTGCGGCTGGCAGTATATCTCGGGCTGCGGCTGGCAGTATATCTCGGGCTGCGGCTGGCAGTATATCTCGGTTTTCCTTTATAGAGTTTGGATATAACAAACAATTTTAAAGCGCATTCAAGCTACAAGATATTGATATGCTATCCTCAGGACCTACAGTATATCACAAAAGTGAGTGCACTCCTTACATTTTTGTAAATACTTTGTTTTCATGGGACAACAATGTATCAAGGTGTCAAATCTTCAAAATAAAGTAGTACAGCTTGTATAAATGTGGCATTTCCTCTACATAACTCAACACGCAGCCATTAGTATCTAAATCGCTTTCAACAAAATTGAGTACGCCCCTAAGTGAAATGGCTAAGTTGTTCCTAGTTTAGTATTTTCCCTCCCCAGTTTCACGTAACTCATTAGTGTTACAAGATCTCAGGTGTGAATGGGTGACAGGTGGGTTAGATTTGGTGTTATCGCTCTCACACATTCTCATACTGGTAAATGGAAGTTCAACCTGGCTCCTCAGGGCAATGAAACTCTATGAGGATCTGTAAAAATCAATTATTGCTCTGCTAAAAGATGGCCTAGGCTGTAAGAAGATTGCCAACAACCTGAAACTGAGCTGCAGCATCATGGGCAAAACCATACAGCAGTTAAACAAGACAGGTTCCACTCAGAACTGTCCTCGCCATAGTTGAACAAACGAGTTGAGTACATGTGCTCACCATCATATCCATTAGCTGTCCTTTCAACATAGACATATTAGTGCTGCCAGCGTTACTGCAGAGGTTACAGGAGTGGTGGGTCAGCCTGTCAGTGCTCAAACCATATGACGCACACTGCATCAAATTCGTCTGCATGGCTGTCATCCCATAAGGAAGCCTCTTCTAAAGATAATGCACAAGAAAGCCTGCAAACACTGCTAAAGACAAGCAGACTAAGAGATGGATTACTGGAATTAAGTCCTGCGGGCTGAGACCAACATAAACATATTTGGTTCAGATGGTGTCAAGTGTGTGGCAGCAACCAGGTGAGGAGTACAAAGACCTACAGTCAAGCATGATGGTGGGAGTGTCATGGTTTGGGGCTGCATGAGTGCTGCCATCTGTGGGCAGCTATAGTTCACAGAGGGAACCATGGATGCCAACATGGTCAGCTTCAGTATTTCACAGTACATGATCCCCTCTCTTCAGAAACTGGGTCGCAGGGCAGTATTTCAACATGATAATTACCCCAAACACACCTCTAACATGACCACTGCCTTGCTAAAGAAACTGAGGGTAAAGGAGCTGGACTGACCAAGCATGTCACCAGACCAAAACCCTACTGAACTTCTGCATGGCATCTTCAAACAAAGGTGGAGGAGTGCAAGGTCTCCAACATCCACCAGCTCCGTTATGTTGTCATGGAGGAGTGGAAAAGGATTCCAGTGACAATCTGTGAAGTTCTAGTGAACTCCATGCCCAAGAGAGTAAAGGCAATGCTTTAAAATAATGGTGGCCACACAAAATATTGACACTTAGGGCACAATTTGGCCATTTTCACTTAGAGGTGTGCTCACTATTGTTACCAGCGGTTTACACATTAATGGCTGTGTGTGGAGTTATTTACAGGCCACACCAAATTGAAACTCTTATACAAGCTGTACCCTGACTGGCAGGGATGAGCGCAGATAACATATGCACTTGGCAGGGAAAAGTGATGAGAATATATGCACTAGGCAGGGATTAGTGCAGAGAATATATGCACTAGGCAGGGAATAGTGTGGAGAATATATGCACTAGGCATGAAATCGTGTGGAGAATATGTGCACCAGGCAGGGATTAGTGCAGAGAATATATGCACTAGGCAGGTAATAGTGTGGAGAAAATGTGCACTAGGCAGGAAAGAGTGCAGAGAATATATGCACTAGGCAGGGATTAGTGCAGAGAATATATGCTCTAGGCAGGGAATAGTGAGGAGAATATATACACTAAGCAGGGAATAGTGCAGAGAATATATGCACTAGGCAGGTAATAGTGTGGAGAATATATGCACTAGGCAGGAAAGAGTGCAGAGAATATATGCACTAGGCAGGGATTAGTGCAGAGAATATATGCACTAGGCAGGTAATAGTGTGGAGAAAATGTGCACTAGGTAGGAAAGAGTGCAGAGAATATATGCACTAGGCAGGGATTAGTGCAGAGAATATATGCTCTAGGCAGGGAATAGTGAGGAGAATATATACACTAAGCAGGGAATAGTGCAGAGAATATATGCACTAGGCAGGTAATAGTGTGGAGAATATATGCACTAGGCAGGAAAGAGTGCAGAGAATATATGCTCTAGGCAGGGAATAGTGTGGAGAATATGTGCACTAGGTAGCAAAGAGTGTTGAGAATATATGCTCTAGGCAGGGATTAGTGCAGAGAATATATGCACTTGGCAGGTAATAGTGTGGAGAATATATGCACTAGGCAGGAAAGAGTGCAGAGAATATATGCACTAGGCAGGGAATAGTGCAGAGAATATATGCACTAGGCAGGGATTAGTGCAGATAAAATATGCTCTAGGCAGGGATTAGTGCAGAGAATATATGCACTTGGCAGGTAATAGTGTGGAGAATATATGCACTAGGCAGGAAAGAGTGCAGAGAATATATGCACTAGGCAGGGAATAGTGTGGAGAATATATGCACTAGGCAGGTAATAGTGTGGAGAAAATGTGCACTAGGCAGGAAAGAGTGCAGAGAATATATGCACTAGGCAGGGATTAGTGCAGAGAATATATGCTCTAGGCAGGGAATAGTGAGGAGAATATATACACTAAGCAGGGAATAGTGCAGAGAATATATGCACTAGGCAGGTAATAGTGTGGAGAATATATGCACTAGGCAGGAAAGAGTGCAGAGAATATATGCTCTAGGCAGGGAATAGTGTGGAGAATATGTGCACTAGGTAGCAAAGAGTGTTGACAATATATGCTCTAGGCAGGGATTAGTGCAGAGAATATATGCACTTGGCAGGTAATAGTGTGGAGAATATATGCACTAGGCAGGAAAGAATGCAGAGAATATATGCACTAGGCAGGGATTAGTGCGGAGAATATATGCACTAGGCAGGTAATAGTGTGGAGAAAATGTGCACTAGGCAGGAAAGAGTGCAGAGAATATATGCACTAGGCAGGGATTAGTGCAGAGAATATATGCTCTAGGCAGGGAATAGTGAGGAGAATATATACACTAAGCAGGGAATAGTGCAGAGAATATATGCACTAGGCAGGTAATAGTGTGGAGAATATATGCACTAGGCAGGAAAGAGTGCAGAGAATATATGCTCTAGGCAGGGAATAGTGTGGAGAATATGTGCACTAGGTAGCAAAGAGTGTTGAGAATATATGCTCTAGGCAGGGATTAGTGCAGAGAATATATGCACTTGGCAGGTAATAGTGTGGAGAATATATGCACTAGGCAGGAAAGAGTGCAGAGAATATATGCACTAGGCAGGGAATAGTGCAGAGAATATATGCACTAGGCAGGGATTAGTGCAGATAAAATATGCTCTAGGCAGGGAATAGTGAGGAGAATATATGCACTAAGCAGGGAATAGTGCAAAGAATATATTCAATAAGCAGGGAATAGTGTGGAGAATATATGCAACAGGCAGACAATAGTGTGGAGAATATATGCACTAAGCAGGGAATAGTACAGAGAATGTATGCAATAGGCACGAAATAGTACGGAACATATATACTGTACATTATGCAGGGATTAGTGCACATATTCATAGCACTGTGTGAGCAAGGCCACTTACAAACCTGGATCAGTTAAACTAGTTTTGTCAGGAGGAATGGGCCCAAATTCCAACCAACTATTGGGAAAAGCTTGTGGAACGATATCCCAAATATTTGATCTAAGTCATTTAGTTTAAGGGCAATGGTACCAAATACTAATTAAATGTATATAAACTTTTGACTTTGCAGTAAGCAATAAAAATGCCTTAAAGGTAACCTGTCAGCAGGATTGTGCTCAGTAACCTACAGACAGTGTCAAGTCTGCACCATTAGGCCGGGGTCACACTAACCGATGCAAAATACGGTCCGTAGTTTACATGCGTAATACGGATGAATGACCCCTAAATAGTGCTCCGTATGTCATCTGTAAGCAAGGTGTGGTTGCATATTTTGTGCATGTCTGCATCTGTATGTAATCCGTATGGCATCCGTATGCAATCCGTATGGCGAGATTTTCTCGCCGCCTTGCAAAATGGACATATAATGGAGCCCTATGACAGAGTTTCTAACAGAAACAAAATAATAGATATAGACACATAGAATACATATATATATATATATACACACAAGTCATTGAGACAAACATATATATATATATATATTTATATTTCACAGAGTTCTTCATAGCAGAATAGCCGCTAATTAAATTGCCGGCTTCTTTCAAATCATTCCCCAACCCGACATGAAATGACACCTGGTTTACATTCAGTAAAGTATTTCATTTCATGTTTTTGAATATGTCCCAGACTAATAATTAGATGAGGGTTTGTGTGCAAAATTTGTGAGTTGTAGTTGTTATTTAAAGGGGTTAATTCGTTGTTAAAAAATGTGTGGGCTTCCCTTTGCCCTGTAGCGGTGGCGAATGGGTTAATCTAACAAAGGGTTAATGTCACCTTACAATCGAATGGTGACATTAACCCTTTGTTAGATTAAACCACTCGCCACCACTATAGGGCAATGGGAAGCCCACGCATTTTTTAACAACGAATTAACTTCTTAAAATAACAACTAGAACTCCCAAATTTTGCACACAAACCCTCATCTAATTATTAGTCAGGGACATATAAAAATACATGAAATGAAATGCTTTACTGAATGTAAACCATGTGTAATTTCATGTCGGGTTGGTGAATGATTTGATAGAAGCCGCCAATTTAATTAGCGGCTATTCTGCTATGAAGAACTCTGTGAAATATAAATATATATATATATATATACTGTATATATATATATATATATATGTTTGTCACAATGACATGTATGTTTGTATGTATATATATGTATTCTATGTGTATATACTGTATCTATTCTTTCATTTCTTTATTAAACCTGTCAGTGTGAGTTTACTGTATAGCGCACTGAATTGCCAGCTTTTATAAAAGACACCGGGTGCGTATTTCTCGCAAGTCACATGTGTGGTCCATGTGTAATCCTTTTTTTTGTGCACTCATAGACTTGCATTGGCGTATTACGGGCGTAGTACGCTGACAATCGCAGCATGCTGCTATTGGCACGGACAGTAGAATACGCCCAAGAAATATACGGCTGTTGGGAGCAAACCCATAGAGAATAATTTGTCCATGTGTAATGCGTGCTTTTAACGCCTCTCACTCGTCCGTATTCCTCGCCAGTGTGACCCCGGCCTTATACTTAATAAAATGATGCCTTGGTTGATGAAATCCGTCTTGTGCTTCTTTTTGCCATCTAGTTTGCTTAGTGAATATATTAATGTGTATATTTAAAAAGACATGTCACTTCATCAAAATGGTGGCGTCTACGGGGCCTGTGCACTTGTCAGTTAGTGCCTATTATTTTGCTGTGTTGAAAAAAAAAAATTTACCATCAAAATGGCGCCGCTGGCTGCGCCTGCACATTGGCATCTATCGCATACCAATAGATAGTACTGTGCAAACGCCTCCGCCCACCCCTTGTTGCTACAGCCAAAAAATTTTACACTACAACAAAATGGCGCAGGAGGCGACTCTTTTACAGTAGTATCTATTGGTACACGATAGGTGCAAATGCACAGGCGCAGCCGACGGTGCCATTTTGATGGTGTTTTTTTTTCTTTTCAACACCACAATATAATAGGCACTAACTGACAAGTGATAATGTGCAGATGCTGGAGGCACCGCCTTTTTGATGAAGTAACATTTTTTTTTCAAATACACACATTAGTATATTCATTATGCAAACTAGGGGGCAGGTCAGTGAGGGATCAGTGACCTGTTAGGTATTCATAATGCAGACTGCTATCAGAGCACCATAAACACCAACCCCGTCTTAGAGCAGAAGCATATCATAAACACAAAACTAAAAATAAGGATTAAAAAAGTACAAGATGGATTTCATCAACCAAGGTATAAATTTATTAAGTTTAACAGCACCAACCTGACAGTGTGTGTAGGTTACTCAGCACAATTCTGCTGACAGGTTCCCTTTAAAGCATTCTCTCTCTCTCTCTCATTATTCTGACATTTGGCAAATATTAATAATTATGGTAATTCTAATTGACCTAAAATAGGAAAAGTCTATTCTGATTTCATGTTAGATATTGAGAAAAACATGTATATGTGCCTTTGTATATAGTGTATGTAAACTTCTGGTTTCAACTGTATACTCATTTATTTATATGTAATAATTGAGCTGTCAATATATACATACATAATAAGGTATATATATATATTTATCTCTCTCTATATATATATATATATGTATATATATATATATACTGTGTATATATATATATATATATATACACACACACTCATATTATGTATATCTATATATATGTGTGTGTATATACATCTATCGTCACGGTGCATGTGTAGATTGCCGATGAACAATGTGCAAGCGCATGTAAGAAACATACTGCGCAAGCGCAGCTCCACTCTCTGACCCGGTGGGGGTCCGACTACCATTCGTCCTCCCACAGATCCTGAGAGTGGAGAGCCCACAGTGCTGGTCAGTGCCGCATCCTCTCTATTATTCCAGGTACCACAGTGCTCTCAGCCATGTCTGTATTGGGGGCAGCACTGCCTCAGTCACCTACATGGAGCGGTGGTTAGCCCCCTGTAAAGTAGGGGGTTTTAATTGAATCTTGCTGGTCACTATTGTTCTACCCAGTCAAGTTCTGATGTTTCCCTGTAACTTAGTGTAAAGTGTAACCTAAACCCCCACTAAGTCATAGTCCACAGTGGGAGGCAGTAATTCTATATATCACTGTGCAATCTGTGAGGTTTGCTGTTATTAGCTCAATAAATCTCAGCACTTACAGAGTCAGATGTATAATCTCCATCTCCATGATCTCGGTGCTAACTTCTTCTTCCGGCCACTGTATGGTCTGCTCCCTATGGTACATGGAACATATATATCTCATATAGAAAGGTACAAATACCATTAATTGTTAGGATGTTCAATACCATTAGTGATCATGACAAATGTGGCTTCATTCCTCCCCTCCTCCCTCCATTCCAGGTACTTTCTTTGCCAACATTTTACATTGACTACATTCCAGAGATACAAAAATATCTGTCAGCAGGTTTCTGCTGTTTAATCTGAGAACAGCATTGTGTAGGGGCAAAGAGCATGATTCCAGCAAGTTGTCACTTACTGGGCTGCTTGCTGTAGTTTCAATAAAATTATTGTTTTATTAGCAGGATATTATCATTAGAGGACTAGTTGCCTCATGCCATGTAGTCCTCCTGCTCTGTATAACTCCGTCCCCACCGATGATTAGCAGCTTTCTGGCAAAGTATAATTTACCTAGAAAGCTGTCAATCAGTAGTGTGGGAGGGGTTATACAGGGCTCAACATTCAGAGCACTGATAGATCTGTACAAGAGAAAACAGGGATTTTAATAAAACTGCACCAAGAAGCCTAGTAAGTGGCACATTGCTGGAATCATTTTCTCTGTCCCTACATCATACCATTTTCAGATTATGTAGCAAAAACTTGGTTTCAGATTCCCTTTAAAGAGAATTTGTCACCAGGATTTTGCCTCCTAATCTGAGAGTAGCATAACTTAGAGCTGGAAACCTTGCTTCCAGGGATGTGTCACTTGTTGGGTTGTTTGCTGCAACCTAAACAGGAGAAAATCCATCTCAATGAACTTGTGAACAACCTTCTTCCTTTATTCACCAAAAGTGCTCAATAGAGGATAAAATAGAATCAGCGACGCAAGTTACATGATATGTGACATCGACACGTCTCTGGTGAATGCGCATCCATAATTATGGAGCTGTTTGCTGTAGCTTTGATAAAATCACGCTTTTATCAGCAGAAGATTATCTCTAGAGGACTAGTAAACCTGCTGCCATGTAGTCCTCCTTATTTATGAGCTCTGCACCACCCCTGATTGGCAGTCTTTTTCCTATGCACAGTGTACATTGAGCAGCCGATCAGTGGTGTGGGCGGAGTTATACAGGGCTCAACATTCAGAGCACTGCTAGATCTGCAGCAGATAAAATAATTTTATCAAAATTGTAAGCAGCCCAGTAATGAGAAACATTGCTGAAATTGTTGCTTTTAGATGCGGCAGCAAAAACCTGGTGATAGATTCTCTTGAAATCCTCAAATTCTGTCTGGCAGCAGCTGCCAATAGAGGATGTTTCTGTACGGGGATACCGAGAGAACTAGAAGATTATTGGCAGAAAAAGATCCCATGGCCTTTCTTGTCTTTATTATTTCCCTTTTTAAATTTACAATAGATGATTATTCCAAACATAATGAATTTAATTTAGTGGTGATTTTCTAACTATACACTGTTCATTGGGAAAACTGTCAGATGAGCTCTGAATACAGATCCCTAGAGAAGGTATATGTCCTTCCTTTCTAAGAAGCCATACTACCATAATGGCTCCTGTGTTTTCTCCTCCTACCATTGAACAAGTGAAGTAACAATCCCTGTGTTGTGGCATCTTTGTGCTGTAAGATACGATCCATGAGCGGTGCCCAAAACATGGCGGCTCTCTGTGTAGACAGATATTGTGTGCAGACAGGATCTACAGGGGAACATCCCTCCCAGAATATAATGACTCAGTCATCAGAGATAAGGAGACAGCTCCATCATTATGGAATCCAGAAGGTTGGTTTATATTAGAGCGTTACATTTTTATCACTTACCAAATTGTGATCCTTTCTATATATTTTATCATCAGTGTCGTAAATTTAGGGAACCCTGTGAAGTCCATCCTATAGTACAAGGAAATACATCAATGCATAGATTAGGTAAGGGTTAACTAGAAGGTATGGTAACACTAGTAATTGATGGGAGCTGTTAAAATAGATGTTCCCACTTATTTATCCCCAATCCACAGTATAGGGAATAAGCTGCTGTTTGCTGGGGCTGCGTTCCCCGGACCCTCCAGCCCTGAGATGCCCCTGTAGCATGGAGCCGAGGTGGCGCATGCGCCCCACACACTGTACAATGATGAGAAAGACTCTTACCTGCGATTTACACCTTCAGCTGAAAAAGAAACAACAGTTTACAATTGGATTTATTGAAGTATTTAATAACAGTTGCAGCGGACGACTTATTTTTGGGTCGTATTCACACGTCTTTGTTTTTCTCATCTGCACAAACCCAAACTAATTTTCATCAGTGCGCTGCTTCCAATTTTCATCTAGTTTTACTCCATGTGTCCATTTTTTACCATCAGTATCTCATCCTTTTCTATTGTATGCAAAAAGAAAACCAAAACCTGATGGAAGTTTCCCAAGTTTCTCCTAGTAGTCAGTCAGTGGGTGAGTGTGATCCACAATTCGCCCCACAGCTGACATGTTACCAGCTCCATAGAACAGAAGGGCCAGTGAAAAATACTGGCAGCACCCCTGGTACATAGACACACACGTGACTGAGCCCTTCCTTTACAACGTGATTGTACAGAGACTTCCTTACACAATATCGGATCTGATCTGGCATCCAGCTTTCGGCTATACAGTCCCTACTGGACTGCAGGGGCGTCACATCAATAGCAGGGGGCCACACGACCCGTGAGTCCTGGGGAGTGTTGGCTTTGTTTCCCCATCATCATAATTTTACCATCAGCTTCTTGTTCCACCATTCAGCCTGAGACTCGGCTCAGCAGGCGCGATAGGCAGCAATAGATCGCGCCTGCTGTAGAAAACCTCAGCCCCACACTGCACAGACCGGAGCAGGGCGCTGGGGGACACGGCCAGGCATAAATGCTATAAATGCATGTGAGAAGAATGTGATACTTACATGGGATGTCAATCACTGCAGGCTGTAAAAGTAAAACAGAGAAGTGTAAAAAGTCTATGAAATCTTTCATCTTCTTACATTGTCCTGTACATCACATACTCATAGGCTTCCATTACACCCATTACACTAGACAATGAATGTGACATTATCACACAAGATAGACTGCGCTAGTATTAATAAATCTATGAGCAGAGCGCCAGTCCGTGCCCCATGCAGCATTCATACAGTCCATAAACAGCACGCCTGCTATGTGACCCGGCATCGGCTGACAGCTATAAGATATGTGGAATATATTTATACATTAGTTGTGCATTAGGAAGCTCTGGAGCTGCGTCCATTCTGTACATATTTATTGGGTTTAAAAATGGGGGTAAACTGGCATCGCTGCGTTACTACATCTGCCGTAATGTAACAAAGAGTTGTGTGTGTTTCATGGCACTGCAGCCTTGCAGCGCTGGGGTTCAAATCCCACCAAGGACAACATCTGCAAGGAGTTTGTATGTTCTCCCCATACTGATAGGGAAAGTAGATTGTGTGCTCCATTGGGGACAGCGATGATAATGTATGCAAAGCACTGCACAATATGCTAGCGCTATATATAAGTAAACGTTATTATGCTACAAAGATTTAACTCTTTAAAAGAGTTGTCCACTACTTGGACAATTCCTTCTTGAACTAAATGTTTGGTCCCAATAAAATAATAAAGCTTAGACTCCCCTCCCATGCTGGTGCTGTTCCAGCAGTGTCAGCACTTGCGGTCCCCAGAGCTCTGGTGCCGTGTTGTGACACGTGGTGCTCGGCGCCCAATCAGCGCTGGCATCATTGTCCCCACCTTCGTACAGATTGAACATGAAGAGGAAGTCCGGGCTGCAGCTGATCTCAGTCTTCCTTCCAGCCCTGAGAACCCCTCTATACTTGATACCCAGCCTTGCTGAAGCTGACAGCTGAGCATTGGGGCCCCAAGCTGTCAGTTTTGCCTGGCAGGTTATCAAAAATACAGGGGAGCCCACACATTGTTTTTTTAATTATTTATTTAGAGAGCATGAGTCATCACCTGCTCTCAATGTTATTAGCAGCAGCTGGCGTCGGTTGATGGGAGCAGATGTCTCATCAGCCGACACCAGTGACTGGAGGTAAACTTTGTACCGCCGATCTCAGCGGTGGGTTCACGCTGTCATTTGTAGTAGTAGTGCATGGCAGACACTGGATATTCGGGCTCCCCATTCAAGTGAATGGGGTCCGGGTTTTTTAACAGTTCGGCCGAACCCGCTGGACCCAAACAACCAGGGGTCCACTCATCTCTACCCATGAAAGAAAAAAGTTTTTAAAAATGTAAAAAGATAAAAATTCAAATCAACCCCCTTTCCTCCAGTTAATATTAAAGAAAGGGAAAAATAAAAGAAAAACACATATTTGGTATCAATCTGTTCAGAAAAGTCTGACCTATGAAAATATAAAATTAACTGACCTAATCTGTAGAAACTGTAAAGCATAAAAAAGAATCAAAATGCCAACGTTGCAGGTTTTTGGTTGCTACAACTCCACAAAAAAAATACATAACAGCAATCACATAATCATAACTACCTCAAAATATTATTAATACATCAGGATACCATGCAAAAAAAGAAAGTGTATAAAGAACGGACATCAGACAACAGAAATTCATTATTACATACACGTATAGAGACAGCATTACTATCACTATTCTGAATTCCACGGCTTTTCTTATTTGGAACTTACATAGATCGGTCTCTCGTTTGTGCTCCACATTCTTCTTCTTCTTCAATCGCACAATCCTGAATAGGACAAATAGAGAAGTTTCCATATAAATAGCCTAATCTCAAATGCCAACTTTATCAACAGTAAATATTACTGTAACTAATTAACAAATAAAAGGTTTTCTTTCTAAAAATGTATGGGACATGAGAATTGGGAAATAGGGGAAGCTTATCACAAGAAATCAGAAATTTGTATAGCTAGGAAATGGGGAATACTGAGGGCAGGAGCATCAGACGCGCATACTCACTCTCATCCACAACTGCAACTCTCAAAGGAGTTCCAGTAGAGCGGCTGACAATAGCGCCGATCCTGTGATGTCACAACATTCTAGAATGGCTGCAGGAGACAATCAGATCCAGTATAATCCTGTATAATAAAGTATTGGAGGATTTATAGATATATGTAAATAATGTGATACAGCATATTATAGAAAACAGCACCCCTGCGCCCCCCCACTCCACACACACATGAACACATGTATAAAGAAGAGTATAGTCCAATTTTTTTCTTATATTGTTATTATACATATGCACATAAGTGTAGGGATACGGAATTTTATAACATGTTACTCAAAATTCATAGGCATTAATGTGGCGTTTGTCTTTTTCTCCAAGATTTTGGAGGTGTCTGTGGGGATTTTTGCCCCTTCAATCAGGATTGCATTTGTGACAGTAGACATTGATGCTGGATGGGTGGTCCTGGCTAGCAATCTTCATTCTTGTTCATCCCAAATGTGTTGGATGGGGTTGAAGTCAGGGCTCTGTCCGGCCTTAGCGGCTGCAGGTCCTTCACTGCTCCTTTGCATGGTGCTGCTCCTCTATCCTGGAAATGTTCACTGCACACTCAATTCAGTTCAAGCAAAATGGATGATTTGTATTTATTTCCATAGGTATAAGTCATGTATTCATGTATTGATTCAATGAATCTTTCTCAAATATGTCACAGGGTATTCCAGAGCCACGGTTATACAGGTGGTCCTGTAAGGACACTGTGCAGCGTCATATGTTATAGCACACCACATACTATTTGCGCACACACAAGCCACATACTATATACACACACCATATACTAGATACACACACCACATACTATATACACACATACAAGCCACATATAACATACACACAACGTACTATATACACACAACATACCATATATACACACACAAGCCACACATTATATACTCACACCATACTATATACACACACCACATACTATATACACACACCATATACTAGATACACACACCACATACTATATACACACATACAAGCCACATATAACATACACACAACGTACTATATACACACAACATACCATATATACACACACAAGCCACACATTATATACTCACACCATACTATATACACACACCACATACTATACACACACAAGCCACATACTATACACACACCATATACTAGATACACACATCATATACTATATACACACCACATACTATATACACACATACAAGCCACATATAACATACACACAACGTACTATATACACACAACATACCATATATACACACACAAGCCACACATTATATACTCACACCATACTATATACACACACCACATACTATATACACACAAGCCACATACTATACACACACCATATACTAGATACACACATCATATACTATATACACACCACATACTATATACACACATACAAGCCACATATAACATACACACAACGTACTATATACACACAACATACCATATATACACACACAAGCCACACATTATATACTCATACCATACTATATACACACACCACATACTATACACACCATATACTATACACACACCATATACTATATACACACCACATACTATATACACACATACAAGCCACATATAACATACACACAACGTACTATATACACACAACATACCATATATACACACACAAGCCACACATTATATACTCACACCATACTATATACACACACCACATACTATATACACACAAGCCACATACTATACACACACCATATACTAGATACACACATCATATACTATATACACACCACATACTATATACACACATACAAGCCACATATAACATACACACAACGTACTATATACACACAACATACCATATATACACACACAAGCCACACATTATATACTCACACCATACTATATACACACACCACATACTATATACACACAAGCCACATACTATACACACACCATATACTAGATACACACATCATATACTATATACACACCACATACTATATACACACATACAAGCCACATATAACATACACACAACGTACTATATACACACAACATACCATATATACACACACAAGCCACACATTATATACTCATACCATACTATATACACACACCACATACTATATACACACCATATACTATACACACATCATATACTATATACACACCACATACTATATACACACATACAGTGGGGCAAAAAAGTATTTAGTCAGTCAGCAATAGTGCAAGTTCCACCACTTAAAAAGATGAGAGGCGTCTGTAATTTACATCATAGGTAGACCTCAACTATGGGAGACAAACTGAGAAAAAAAAATCCAGAAAATCACATTGTCTGTTTTTTTTTCATTTTATTTGCATATTATGGTGGAAAATAAGTATTTGGTCAGAAACAAAATTTCATCTCAATACTTTGTGATATATCCTTTGTTGGCAATGACAGAGGTCAAACGTTTTCTGTAAGTCTTCACAAGGTTGCCACACACTGTTGTTGGTATGTTGGCCCATTCCTCCATGCAGATCTCCTCTAGAGCAGTGATGTTTTTGGCTTTTCGCTTGGCAACACGGACTTTCAACTCCCTCCAAAAGTTTTCTATAGGGTTGAGATCTGGAGACTGGCTAGGCCACTCCAGGACCTTGAAATGCTTCTTACGAAGCCACTCCTTCATTGCCCTGGCGGTGTGCTTTGGATCATTGTCATGTTGAAAGACCCAGCCACGTTTCATCTGCAATGCCCTTGCTGATGGAAGGAGGTTTGCACTCAAAATCTCACGATACATGGCCCCATTCATTCTTTCAAGTACCCGGATCAGTCGTCCTGGCCCCTTTGCAGAGAAACAGCCCCAAAGCATGATGTTTCCACCACCATGCTTTACAGTAGGTATGGTGTTTGATGGATGCAACTCAGTATTCTTTTTCCCCCAAACACGACAAGTTGTGTTTCTACCAAACAGTTCCAGTTTGGTTTCATCAGACCATAGGACATTCTCCTAAAACTCCTCTGGATCATCCAAATGCTCTCTAGCAAACTTCAGACGGGCCCGGACATGTACAGGCTTAAGCAGTGGGACACGTCTGGCACTGCAGGATCTGAGTCCATGGTGGCGTAGTGTGTTACTTATGGTAGGCCTTGTTACATTGGTCCCAGCTTTCTGCAGTTCATTCACTAGGTCCCCCCGCGTGGTTCTGGGATTTTTGCTCACCGTTCTTGTGATCATTCTGACCCCACGGGGTGGGATTTTGCGTGGAGCACCAGATCGAGGGAGATTATCAGTGGTCTTGTATGTCTTCCATTTTCTAATTATTGCTCCCACAGTTGATTTCTTCACTCCAAGCTGGTTGGCCATTGCAGATTCAGTCTTCCCAGCCTGGTGCAGGGCTACAGTTTTGTTTCTGGTGTCCTTTGACAGCTCTTTGGTCTTCACCATAGTGGAGTTTGGAGTCAGACTGTTTGAGGGTGTGCACAGGTGTCTTTTTATACTGATAACAAGTTTAAACAGGTGCCATTACTACAGGTAATGAGTGGAGGAAAGAGGAGACTCTTAAAGAAGAAGTTACAGGTCTGTGAGAGCCAGAAATCTTGATTGCTTGTTTCTGACCAAATACTTATTTTCCACCATAATATGCAAATAAAATGAAAAAAAAACCAGACATTGTGATTTTCTGGATTTTTTTTTCTCAGTTTGTCTCCCATAGTTGAGGTCTACCTATGATGTAAATTACAGACGCCTCTCGTCTTTTTAAGTGGTGGAACTTGCACTATTGCTGACTGACTAAATACTTTTTTGCCCCACTGTACAAGCCACATATAACATACACACAACATAGTATATACACACAACATACCATATATACACACACAAGCCACACATTATATACTCACACCATACTATATACACACACCACATACTATATACACACAAGCCACATACTATACACACACCATATACTATACACACACATCATATACTATATACACACCACATACTATATACACACACCACATACTATATACACACATACAAGCCACATATAACATACACACAACGTACTATATACACACAACATACCATATATACACACACAAGCCACACATTATATACTCACACCATACTATATACACACACCACATACTATATACACACAAGCCACATACTATACACACACCATATACTATACACACACATCATATACTATATACACACCACATACTATATACACACATACAAGCCACATATAACATACACACAACATACTATATACACACAACATACCATATATACACACACAAGCCACACATTATATACTCATACCATACTATATACACACACCACATACTATATACACACAAGCCACATACTATACACACACCATATACTAGATACACACATCATATACTATATACACACCACATACTATATACACACATACAAGCCACATATAACATACACACAACGTACTATATACACACAACATACCATATATACACACACAAGCCACACATTATATACTCATACCATACTATATACACACACCACATACTATATACACACCACATACTATATACACACCATATACTATACACACATCATATACTATATACACACCACATACTATATACACACATACAAGCCACATATAACATACACACAACATAGTATATACACACAACATACCATATATACACACACAAGCCACACATTATATACTCACACCATACTATATACACACACCACATACTATATACACACAAGCCACATACTATACACACACCATATACTATACACACACATCATATACTATATACACACCACATACTATATACACACACCACATACTATATACACACATACAAGCCACATATAACATACACACAACGTACTATATACACACAACATACCATATATACACACACAAGCCACACATTATATACTCACACCATACTATATACACACACCACATACTATATACACACAAGCCACATACTATACACACACCATATACTATACACACACATCATATACTATATACACACCACATACTATATACACACATACAAGCCACATATAACATACACACAACATACTATATACACACAACATACCATATATACACACACAAGCCACACATTATATACTCATACCATACTATATACACACACCACATACTATACACACATCATATACTATATACACACCACATACTATATACACACATACAAGCCACATATAACATACACACAACATACTATATACACACACCATATACTAGATACACACACCACATACTATATACACACATACAAGCCACATATGACATTCACACAACGTACTATATACACACAACATACCATATATACACACACAAGCCACACATTATATACTCATACCATACTATATACACACACCACATACTATATACACACACCACATACTATATACACACCATATACTATACACACATCATTAGATTAGATTAGATTAGATTAGATTAGATTAGATAAACTTTATTGATCCCGGAGGAAATTACAGTATTACAGCAGCAGAACAAAGATCAAGAACATTACAAGAACAATACACACTTTACAAAATAAGTCTATATGGACAGCAGATGCGGATAGACTGGTACTTGTAACTCACCAATTCCCCCCCATACACTTTGAACTTCATTTAGTCTTGGGATGCTTTACACTTATACATTTGTTAAACATCCCCACAGCTGTCGGAACAAACGATTTTCTATATCTTTCCTTTTTACACATTAGTTGGAGTAGACGCTTGCTGAATGTGCTCTTATGCTTCGCAAACAGTTCATAGAGCGGGTGTGTATTGTTGCTCATTATAGCCTTGCATTTCTTAGTAATTCTATCCTCTAATACCTCCTCGAAAGTCCTGAGTTGTAGACCCACCGCCGCACTAGCCTTCTTGATAAGTTTATTCAGCTTATTCGCGTCAGCTGTGCGCACACTACTACCCCAGCATATAATTGCATCAAAGATTGCACTCGCCACAATGGATTGGTAGAACATTTCAAGCATTTTGCTACACACATTAAACGACCTTAACTTCCTTAGGAAGTAAAGTCTACTCATCCCTTTCTTGCAAACCTTCTCCATATGGCACCTCCAATCAAGCTTGCTGTCCAGGTGAACCCCCAAATATTTGAAATTCTCCACCATCTCCACATCCTGACCATCAATAGTGATAGGTAAGCAATCCTTCATGCACCTTCCATAACTCAACACCAGCTCCCTGGTTTTCTTTACGTTGAGTTCTAAATGGTTAGCCTGGCACCAGTCAACAAAGTCCAAAACCACCCTTCTGTATTCCTCCTCCCCCCGGTCTCTCTCAATACCTCCGACTATCACTGAGTCATCAGAGTACTTCTGAAGGTGACAAAGGTCTGATTTATACTGAAAATCAGCTGTGTATAACGTAAAAAGGAATGGCGACAGCACCGTTCCCTGAGGGGCTCCAACACTACTCCGCACACTATCCGATACGGCCGCCCCCAACCTCACAAACTGTGGCCTGTCCGACAGATAATCAATGATCCAATTCACTAGTCCCTCATCAACCGCCATTTCAACCAGCTTTTTACGTAATAATAGTGGCTGTAAGGTGTTGAATGCACTGGAGAAATCGAAGAACATGGCACGCACAGTGGTTCTATCATTGTCCAAAAAGGAATGTACTGTTTGTAGTAGATACGCTACAGCATCGTCCACCCCCAGACTCTGCCGATACGCAAACTGAAGGGGGTCCGTAAAAGCAGACACCCTCGGACACAAGTAGGCAAGTACAATTCTCTCCAAGGACTTCATCACATGCGATGTTAAGGCCACCGGTCTATAGTCATTATGGGAGCTCGGGAAGGTAGTCTTGGGAACCGGCACCAGGCAAGAAGTCTTCCATAGAACTGGTACTCTCTGTGATTGTAAGCTCCAGTTAAACAGGTGCTGGAAGACAGTGCACAACTGATTCGCACACACTCTGAGGACACGTGGACAGATACCATCAGGCCCTGCTGCTTTACCCATGACCAGCTTACTAAACTGTTCCCTCACATCATTTTCGGAGATCAAGAAAGACTCCGACTTCCTCCCCCCAGTTGATATTGCTCGTCTCTCCCCGGCCCTCTCCTCTGTTGACATGGCACATTTATTGTTGAATCTGTTGAAAAAAACATTCATTTCATTAGCCATGATCAGCCCCCCACCCCCCTGATCTGACCTTGCCTTAAACCCAGTCAAAAGCTTCATTCCAGCCCACACTTCTCTGGAGTTGTTATGTGACAATTTATTTTCCAATTTAATTCTGAATGCTTCACGGGCAATCCTAATTTTCCCCTTTAAGTCTCTCTGAACAATTTTCATTTCCTCCTTGTCCTTCCTTTCAAAAGCTTTTTTTTTCCTGTTTAGTAGATGTTTCAATTCTTTTGTAATCCAAGGCTTATTGTTTGCAAAACACCGAACCTCATGAATAGGTACAATATTGTCAGTACAAAAGTTGATGTAATCAGTAACTCTCCTGGTAACCTCATTAACATCATCATTAGGTTCCCTGGCACATAACACCTCCCAGTCTGTGCATTGTGGTGTGCATCATATACTATATACACACCACATACTATATACACACATACAAGCCACATATAACATACACACAACATACCATATATACACACACAAGCCACATATTATATACTCACACCATACTATATACACACCACATACTATATACACACAAGCCACATACTATACACACACCATATACTATACACACATCATATACTACATACACACCACATACTATATACACACATACAAGCCACATATAACATACACACAACATACTATATACACACAACATACCATATATACACACACAAGCCACACATTATATACTCACACCATACTATATACACACAAGCCACATACTATACACACACCATATACTATACACACATCATATACTATATACACACCACATACTATATACACACATACAAGCCACATATAACATACTCACACCATACTATATACACACACCACATACTATATACACACATACAAGCCACATATGACATACACACAACGTACTATATACACACAACATACCATATATACACACACAAGCCACACATTATATACTCATACCATACTATATACACACACCACATACTATATACACACCATATACTATACACACATCATATACTATATACACACCACATACTATATACACACATACAAGCCACATATAACATACTCACACCATACTATATACACACACCACATACTATATACACACAAGCCACATACTATATACACACACCATATACTAGATACACACACCACATACTATATACACACATACAAGCCACATATAACATACGCACAACGTACTATATACACACAACATACCATATATACACACACAAGCCACACATTATATACTCACACCATACTATATACACACACCACATACTATACACACACCATATACTATACACACATCATATACTATACACACACATCATATACTATATACACACCACATACTATATACACACAAACAAGCCACATATAACATACACACAACATACCATATATACACACACAAGCCACACATTATATACTCACACCATACTATATACACACTCCACATACTATGCACACACCATATACTATACACACATCATATACTATATACACACCACATACTATATACACACACCACATACTATATACACACATACAAGCCACATATAACATACACACAACGTACTATATACACACAACATACCATATATACACACACAAGCCACACATTATATACTCACACCATACTATATACACACACCACATACTATATACACACAAGCCACATACTACATACACACACCACATATTATACACACACCACATACTATATACACACATACAAGCCACATATAACATACACACAACATACTATATACACACAACATACCATATATACACACACAAGCCACACATTATATACTCACACCATACTATATACACACACCACATACTATACACACACCATATACTATACACACATCATATACTATATACACAACACATACTATATACACACATACAAGCCACATATAACATACACACAACATACTATATACACACACCATACCATATATACACACACAAGCCACACATTATATACTCACACCATACTATATACACACACCACATACTATACACACACCATATACTATACACACATCATATACTATATACACAACACATACTATATACACACATACAAGCCACATATAACATACACACAACATACTATATACACACACCATATACTAGATACACACACCATATACTATATACACACATACAAGCCACATACGACATACACACAACGTACTATATACACACAACATACCATATATACACACACAACCACACATTATATACTCATACCATACTATATACACACACCACATACTATATACACACACCACATACTATATACATACCATATACTATACACACATCATATACTATATACACACCACATACTATATACACACATACAAGCCACATATAACATACTCACACCATACTATATACACACACCACATACTATATACACACAAGCCACACATTATATACTCACACCATACTATATATACACACCACATACTATATACACACAAGCCACATACTATACACACACCATATACTATACACACATCATATACTATATACACACCACATACTATATACACACATACAAGCCACATATAACATACACACAACATACTATATACACACACCATATACTATATACATACCATATACTATACACACATCATATACTATATACACACCACATACTATATACACACATACAAGCCACATATAACATACTCACACCATACTATATACACACACCACATACTATATACACACAAGCCACATACTATATACACACACCATATACTAGATACACACACCACATACTATATACACACATACAAGCCACATATGACATACACACAACGTACTATATACACACAACATACCATATATACACACACAAGCCACACATTATATACTCATACCATACTATATACACACACCACATACTATATACACACACCACATACTATATACATACCATATACTATACACACATCATATACTATATACACACCACATACTATATACACACATACAAGCCACATATAACATACTCACACCATACTATATACACACACCACATACTATGCACACACCATATACTTTACACACATCATATACTATATACACACCACATACTATATACACACACCACATACTATATACACACATACAAGCCACATATAACATACACACAACGTACTATATACACACAACATACCATATATACACACACAAGCCACACATTATATACTCACACCATACTATATACACACACCACATACTATATACACACAAGCCACATACTATACACACACCATATACTATACACACACATCATATACTATATACACACCACATACTATATACACACATACAAGCCACATATAACATACATACAACATACTATATACACACACCATATACTAGATACACACACCACATACTATATACACACATACAAGCCACATATAACATACACACAACGTACTATATACACACACCATATAATAGATACACACACCACATACTATATACACACATACAAGCCACATATAACATACACATAACGTACTATATACACACAACATACCATATATACACACACAAGCCACACATTATATACTCACACCATACTATATACACACACCACATACTATATACACACAAGCCACATACTATACACACACCATATACTATACACACATCATATACTATATACACACCACATACTATATACACACATACAAGCCACATATAACATACACACAACATACTATATACACACACCATATACTAGATACACACACCACATACTATATACACACATACAAGTCACATATAACATACACACAACGTACTATATACACACACCATATACTAGATACACACACCACATACTATATACACACATACAAGCCACATATAACATACACACAACGTACTATATACACACAACATACCATATATACACACACAAGCCACACATTATATTCTCACACCATACTATATACACACACCACATACTATATACACATCACATATTATACACACACCACATACTATATACACACATACAAGCCACATATAACATACACACAACATACTATATACACACAACATACCATATATACGCACACAAGCCACACATTATATATTCACACGATACTATATACACACAAGCCACATACTATACACACACCATATACTATATACACACCACATATTCTACACACCACATACTATATACACACATACAAGCCACATATAACATACACACAACATACCATATATACACACCATACAAGCCACATATAACATACTCACACCATACTATATACACACACCACATACTATATACACACAAGCCACATACTATATACACACACCATATACTAGATACACACACCACATACTATATACACACATACAAGCCACATATAACATACGCACAACGTACTATATACACACAACATACCATATATACACACACAAGCCACACATTATATACTCACACCATACTATATACACACACCACATACTATACACACACCATATACTATACACACATCATATACTATACACACACATCATATACTATATACACACCACATACTATATACACACAAACAAGCCACATATAACATACACACAACATACCATATATACACACACAAGCCACACATTATATACTCACACCATACTATATACACACTCCACATACTATGCACACACCATATACTATACACACATCATATACTATATACACACCACATACTATATACACACACCACATACTATATACACACATACAAGCCACATATAACATACACACAACGTACTATATACACACAACATACCATATATACACACACAAGCCACACATTATATACTCACACCATACTATATACACACACCACATACTATATACACACAAGCCACATACTACATACACACACCACATATTATACACACACCACATACTATATACACACATACAAGCCACATATAACATACACACAACATACTATATACACACAACATACCATATATACACACACAAGCCACACATTATATACTCACACCATACTATATACACACACCACATACTATACACACACCATATACTATACACACATCATATACTATATACACAACACATACTATATACACACATACAAGCCACATATAACATACACACAACATACTATATACACACACCATACCATATATACACACACAAGCCACACATTATATACTCACACCATACTATATACACACACCACATACTATACACACACCATATACTATACACACATCATATACTATATACACAACACATACTATATACACACATACAAGCCACATATAACATACACACAACATACTATATACACACACCATATACTAGATACACACACCATATACTATATACACACATACAAGCCACATACGACATACACACAACGTACTATATACACACAACATACCATATATACACACACAACCACACATTATATACTCATACCATACTATATACACACACCACATACTATATACACACACCACATACTATATACATACCATATACTATACACACATCATATACTATATACACACCACATACTATATACACACATACAAGCCACATATAACATACTCACACCATACTATATACACACACCACATACTATATACACACAAGCCACACATTATATACTCACACCATACTATATATACACACCACATACTATATACACACAAGCCACATACTATACACACACCATATACTATACACACATCATATACTATATACACACCACATACTATATACACACATACAAGCCACATATAACATACACACAACATACTATATACACACACCATATACTATATACATACCATATACTATACACACATCATATACTATATACACACCACATACTATATACACACATACAAGCCACATATAACATACTCACACCATACTATATACACACACCACATACTATATACACACAAGCCACATACTATATACACACACCATATACTAGATACACACACCACATACTATATACACACATACAAGCCACATATGACATACACACAACGTACTATATACACACAACATACCATATATACACACACAAGCCACACATTATATACTCATACCATACTATATACACACACCACATACTATATACACACACCACATACTATATACATACCATATACTATACACACATCATATACTATATACACACCACATACTATATACACACATACAAGCCACATATAACATACTCACACCATACTATATACACACACCACATACTATGCACACACCATATACTTTACACACATCATATACTATATACACACCACATACTATATACACACACCACATACTATATACACACATACAAGCCACATATAACATACACACAACGTACTATATACACACAACATACCATATATACACACACAAGCCACACATTATATACTCACACCATACTATATACACACACCACATACTATATACACACAAGCCACATACTATACACACACCATATACTATACACACACATCATATACTATATACACACCACATACTATATACACACATACAAGCCACATATAACATACACACAACATACTATATACACACACCATATACTAGATACACACACCACATACTATATACACACATACAAGCCACATATAACATACACACAACGTACTATACACACTCACCATATACTAGATACACACACCACATACTATATACACACATACAAGCCACATATAACATACGCACAACGTACTATATACACACAACATACCATATATACACACACAAGCCACACATTATATACTCACACCATACTATATATACACACCACATACTATATACACACAAGCCACATACTATACACACACCATATACTATACACACACATCATATACTATATACACACCACATACTATATACACACATACAAGCCACATATTACATACACACAACATACTATATACACACAACATACCATATATACACACACAAGCCACACATTATATACTCACACCATACTATATACACACACCACATACTATGCACACACCATATACTATACACACATCATATACTATATACACACCACATACTATATACACACACCACATACTATATACACACATACAAGCCACATATAACATACACACAACGTACTATATACACACAACATACCATATATACACACACAAGCCACACATTATATACTCACACCATACTATATACACACACCACATACTATATACACACAAGCCACATACTATACACACACCATATACTATACACACACATCATATACTATATACACACCACATACTATATACACACATACAAGCCACATATAACATACATACAACATACTATATACACACACCATATACTAGATACACACACCACATACTATATACACACATACAAGCCACATATAACATACACACAACGTACTATATACACACACCATATAATAGATACACACACCACATACTATATACACACATACAAGCCACATATAACATACACATAACGTACTATATACACACAACATACCATATATACACACACAAGCCACACATTATATACTCACACCATACTATATACACACACCACATACTATATACACACAAGCCACATACTATACACACACCATATACTATACACACATCATATACTATATACACACCACATACTATATACACACATACAAGCCACATATAACATACACACAACATACTATATACACACACCATATACTAGATACACACACCACATACTATATACACACATACAAGCCACATATAACATACACACAACGTACTATATACACACACCATATACTAGATACACACACCACATACTATATACACACATACAAGCCACATATAACATACACACAACGTACTATATACACACAACATACCATATATACACACACAAGCCACACATTATATTCTCACACCATACTATATACACACACCACATACTATATACACATCACATATTATACACACACCACATACTATATACACACATACAAGCCACATATAACATACACACAACATACTATATACACACAACATACCATATATACGCACACAAGCCACACATTATATATTCACACGATACTATATACACACAAGCCACATACTATACACACACCATATACTATATACACACCACATATTCTACACACCACATACTATATACACACATACAAGCCACATATAACATACACACAACATACCATATATACACACACAAGCCACACATTATATACTCTCACCATACTATATACACACACCACATACTATATACACACAAGCCACATACTATACACACACCACATACTATATACACACATACAAGCCACATATAACATACACACAACATACTATATACACACAACATACTATATACACACAACATACCATATATACACACACAAGCCACACATTATATACTCATACCATACTATATACACACACCACATACTATATACACACCACATACTATATACACACAAGCCACATACTATACACACACCATATACTATATACACACCACATATTATACACACACCACATACTATATACACAAACAAGTCACATATAACATACACACACCACATACAATATACACAAGCCACATTTTATATACACACACCACATACTGTATACACACCACATATTACTGTATATACACACAAGCCACATACTATATACATGCCACATACCCACCTCATACTACACATACACAAGCCACATACTATGTATACACACCACATACTATATATACTCCACATACAATATATACACAAGCCACATCTAATATATAAAGCTCAAGTGTGTGTATGTACTGTATGTATGTATGTATGCATGTGTGTATGTCCAGGATTGGCATCCGCACCGTCGCAGCTACAGCCACAAAATTTGGCACAGTCACACGTCTGGACCCCGAGAGTGTCCTAGGCTATGTTGTGAGGTGAAATTTCAGCCCCACGCGTTCCAATTCACCAAACAATTTTGCCCCTATCTACATAATGGGGAAAAAGTGTGTGTGTGTGTGTATTAAGCCCCGCCCCTCATTATGATGTCATAATGGTTGAGTATGAGATGGAGGATGTGTGATGGGTATATGGGCACTGAACTATGGGATGGAGGATATGTATGATGGGTATATGGGCATGGGACTATGATATGAAGGATGTGTGATGGGTATATGGGCACTCGACTATGGGATGGTGAATATGTATGATGGGTATATGGGCATGGGACTATGGGATGGAGGTTGTATGATGGGTATATGGGCATGGGACTATGGGATGGAGGATGTGTGATGGGTATATGGGCACTCGACTATGGGATGGAGGATATGTATGATGGGTATATGGGCACGGGCCTATGGGATCGTGGATATGTATGATGGGTGTATGGGCACAGGACTATTGGATGGAGGATAATTATAATTTGCTATAACTAACCACAGTTAGTTACTATGCCCGGGCAGCGCCGGGCTCTTCAGCTAGTATTATATAAAAGAAAAAAGGGGTTCGGTACCATTTTAGCCAGTTGAAAAATAATGCATAGCATATTATATACACACATACACCATACTATATACACACCACATACACACCTCATACTATAAACCAGGAGCATTGCTAGAGTCCTATAAGATCAGGGGCCCAAGCCCCAAAGTGCATATTTCCCCATATAACTCCCCTAAGCCATTTAAAATATCATCTATACATACATAATTATAGTATACCAATGTTGCTAACCAAAAATACACAATGCAAAGACCAATATTATCAATATGCTACTTTAAAATATGGCTACACAATGTCCACTACCATCACCACTACACAGCGAATACATATTATAATAAGCAATATTATTATAAGAAAGCTGACTACACAGACACAAATGGAACCAAGATTAAGCTGGCTGGCTTAGTGATAGAAAACAAAGAGTGGTTATTAATGGGGCATACTCAGATTGGGCCAGGGTTACTAGTGGGGTACCACAGGGTTCTGTATTGGGCCCCCTACTATTTAATATATTTATTAATGATCTAGTGGATGGCTTACACAGTAAAATATCAGTATTTGCAGATGATACAAAACTATGGAAGGTAGTTAACACAAAGGAGGACAGTTTGCAACTACAGACAGATTTGAGTAAATTGGAGAATTGAGCTGAAAAATGGCAAATGAGGTTTAACACAGATAAGTGTAAGGTTATGCACATGGGAAGGAGAAACAGATGCTATAATTACTTACTAAATGGAAAACTGCTGGGGAAATCAGACATGGAAAAAGACTTAGGCATCTTAGTCAATAAGAAGCTAAATTGGAGTGCCCAGTGTCAGGCAGCTGCCAGCAAAGCAAATAGGGTCATGGGATGCATTAGAAGAGGTCTGGGGACACGAGATGAAAACATAATTCTCCCTCTGTACAAATCACTCGTCAGACCACACTTGGAGTATTGTGTGCTATTTTGGACGTCGGTGCTCAAGAAAGACATTACTGAACTAGAAAGGGTTCAAAGGCGGGCTACTAAAATGATAAATGGAGTTGGTTCACTACAATACCCAGAAAGGTTATCAAAATTAGGTCTATTTACTCTAGAAAAGAGAAGACTTAGGGAAGACCTAATATATATGTACAAGTATATCAGAGGGCAATACAGAGATCTCTCCAATGAACTGTTTGTACTAAGGACTGTGACAAGAACAAGGGGGCATTCTCTTCGTTTGGAGGAAAGACAATTTCTGCACCAGCATAGAAGAGGGTTCTTCACGGTAAGAGCAGTGAGGCTCTGGAATTCTCTTCCTGAGGAAGTGGTGATGGCCAACTCATTGAATGAATTTAAGAAAGGAATGGATGCTTTTCTTGTGAGTAACAGTATACAAGGTTATGAATAACATAATATTATAGGTAGATGATTGACCCAGCTTAGGGGAAGGAATTTTTTCCCTATGGAGAAAATTGGCTTCTACTCTGTGGGTTTTTTGCCTTCCCCAGGATCAACAATGCAGAACAGCTGCACTAAAAATAGGCTGAACTAGATGGACATAAGTTCTTCCTTCAGCCTTCAAAACTATGTTACTATGTTATTACTACGTAGATAAGGGAACTGAGATATGGGAGCAAAACCGATCTTACTACAAAGATAAGGGAGCAGAACCAAGCTTAATACAGAGCTATAGGAGCAGAACCGAGACTACTACAGAGCTATGGGAGCAGAATCAAGCTTACTAGAGAGATATGGGAGTGGGTCGCCGTCCCATGGCCGTGGGGTACTCGGTACCGGGCCGGTGTCAGTGGGACGTGTCACAGCAGTGGTGACCCAGACCGTGGCCCTGGTCGCCCAAGTAATAGGAAGATGTGAATAGTGAAATTTAGTTAGATGAATAGTTCGTGACGCCACCTGTGGTGTTCGGCAAGGGAGGTGTTAAGCCGACACTGCATGCAGATCCTCCAGGACAGATGGCGTGGTGCAGCAATGATGGTATAGCCCTCCACAGGCAGGGCTGTTGTCCCAGGGCGGTGTAGATGTGGAGACACTTAGGTGATGTATTGTCTGGCGCAGGGGATGTAGCAGTGTCAGGCAGACGGACGCAGGAAGGAATGGAGGACACCAGGGCATGTACTTCCAAAGCTTTACTCACAGTCTGTAGTGCCCGCTTCTGTGCCGTGTCCTTCGGGTCAGGGACTCAGTCAACCTCCAGGCAAGATGGAAAGCTCCCTTCTACACTCCGCCAACTTATGTGCCTTTCCTGAAGGTCTCCTCTAAAGCGCCTTTAAGTGTGAAGATCTCCAGTACCGTGTTACACTGGAGTTCCTCCTGACAGATGTTCCCAAGAACTCTACTTCCACGGCAGACAGCTGTAGCCTGCTTCGTGGACTCTCTACTCCTAAGTCCCGGCTCTCTATCTGTATTGCTGTTGTGCCCTTTGGTCGCCCTCGCACACCAAGGGCAGCGGGGTACTCGGTACCGGGCCGGTGTCAAGGTGGGAATGTGTCACATCAGCGGTGACCCGGTCCGTGGCCCTGGGCGCCCAATATCAATGGCGGTGATGTTAATGGTGTTAAAGTTTATTAGAATAGTTCGTGACGCCACCCGTGGTGTTTGGCAAGTAAGATGTTGAGCCAACGCTGCATGCAGATCCGCTGGGACTGATGGTGTGGTGCAGCAAAGATGGTGTAGCTCCCCACAGGTGGAGCTGTAGTCCCAGGGCAGTGTAGGTGCAATGGATGAGGAGAGGCGCAGAATGGTATGGAGGCTGGTACCCAGGTGTAGTGGTGCGGGAATAACTGGAGGACACCCGAGTATGTGGTTCCAAAGCTTTACTCACTGTTTGCAGTTCACTCCACTGCCTGCCTCCGTACTGTGTTCTCCAGGTCAGGGCTCCAGCCAACCTCCAGGCAGGATAGGATTCTCCCTTCCACACTCCGCCAACACGTACCTTACTGAATGACTCCTCCAATGCGCCTTTAGGTGCGAAGCACTCCAGTACTTAGTTACCCTGGAATGCCTCTCTCTAGGTGTTCCTAGTCTTTGCTTGTATGACAGACAGCTGTAGCCTGCTTCGGGGACTCCTCACTGCGTCCTGGCTCTCTATTCAGTTGCTGTTGTGTCCTGTTGTGAGTTCATTTTCCCCTTCGTCACTGAGGTCTGGTGAACTCTCTATTCTGGTAAAGGAAGGTAATGAGTCTGATTATCAGGCACCTGAGCCTGATGATGATGACTGGCTGAGTGGAGTCAAGGACTGGATATAAGGCTGCCGACGCCCTTCTGCCCTGCGGGTGATTTCTCTGTGGACTTCTAGGAGACCAGTCTGATTCCTGCTCCTCTAAAGCTAAGTTTTCTGCTTTGCCTGTTAGCATTTGTGTTTGTTTTTGTTTGCCTTGCTTTTCTGGATTCTGCCATTCCCTGCTGGGGTGAGCTGAATCTCCTTTTGCCGGTTGCTCTGTCTTCAGAATATTCCTGAGTACTGACATAGCTTTTTGAAGCCTAGCGTCTTCAGGGCCTTTTTCACTGTCAGTTTGTTGGCTCTTATTTTCATAGGGTTTTTCACGGATTGCAGACAGCAGCCTTCCTGTCCTTTCCTATCTAGTTAGCTTGGGCCCCGTCTTTGCTCAGTCTATCTTTCTGTCTGTGTTAGGCTATGTGCCCACGCTAGCATTTTTAAACGCTCAGGAAAAGGATCCCCTTCCCAGAAATCGCGCGTCTTTTTCCGCGCGTTTTTTGCGCGATTTTTGACGCGTTTTTGACGCGTTTTTTTGACACGCAATTTCTGGGATCATTGGGGATGGCTAAAAATGCTCAGCAATGCGGAAATTAATGAGCATGCTGCGTTTTTAGCCGCTAAGCGATTCCTGAGCGGTTAAAAACGCATGCATTGGCACAAAAAGCCAAAAACGCATGCTAATTAATTTGATGCATCTTTTAAGCATTTCTGCAGCGTCTGAGCCGGCTCAAACGCTGCAGAAACGCTTAAAAAAACGCATTGTGTGCACACAGCCTTAGTGTTCTTTCTTCTTGCTTCACCGTCATTATATGTTGGGGGCTGCTTTATGCTTTGGGGTCTGCTCTGGGGCAGTTTAGATTTCCCTTTCTGTCTTTAGGCTTTATAGTCCTCCGGCTGTGATCGTGGGGTCTAGGGCATCGTAGGAACCCCCCACGGCTACTGCTAGTTGTGTTGATAGGTTCAGGGGTCTGCAATCCGATAGCTGCCAACTTCTCTGGTTTTCTGGACTTAGCTAGCATTTCTATTTTTGCCTCCTACGGTGACTCATTCATAACAGTGTCCCAAGTCTATGATGGAAGCAAGGTGTTAGCGGATCACTACTCCTCCGGTGTCTGTTGCCGGACATAAAGATCCAATCAACCTCGGGGACCGGGCCCCGGCCTTTGCGCTCTCTGGATTGGAAGGGTTCTCTATCTTTCTTCAACCAGCTTCCCACTGTCCTTCTATTCTCCTTCGTTCCGATCTGTTCTATCTGTCTTATGGAAGGTTAGGTTATCAATCTTATCAATCTCTTTCTCTGTTTTTCTCGTACCAGCAGCCCAGATCACTGGGACCTGCTGCAGCACATCCTTCAGACACCCATCTTCTCTCTTCTCTCTCCAACTAACCAACCAACTCCTCCCTAACTCTCACTCTTCCCACTCTTTTATATCATCTCACTCCACCCGCCTCCCAACACATCTCGTGTTATGAAGCAGGGTTCCACGAGGGGTGCTCTGCTAACCCCCAGCCTGAAGCTGTTAGGTGGCCCCATTGAACTATCCTGTGTGTGGAATGCAGGTGTGGAGGTCAGGAGTTCCCACCTTACCTGGATGGTGGGGCACTACACCTTAGGAGAAGGTGCAGTACCTCTGTGGCGACTGAAGCCTCAGGGGCGCCACATACCCCCCGTTAAACACAGCACGTCCGCGGGTTGTAAGACAACAAAAGGTACAATACAGGAACACACAAAAATTTTTAAATGCTATTCAACAATACTTATCTAATCTTCCTAATTACATTTCTTAAACATTACAAACAGCTTAACTTCCTATCTTAGTATCAAAAATTTACTTAAGTGCAATTCATAGTTCAAAGTGCAATTATTCTTTCTCTCTCTTTCTACTGGATGCAAGACACTGACTATCTGTACTTGGCCTGTCACCTGTCACTTTCAATTCTTCAGTCTTTATTCAATTCTCACATTCTATCTCAAAACTTTTCTAATTCCCTGTATCAAATATTCTATAAAAGACATTTACTTTCCACAAGACACAACATTATCAAATAGGTTATCATAAAACAATCAAAGATTCTTGCAAAGTGTGATGTGAGACTTAGGTAGATCTCCTGGAGTGGACCCGCTGGACCATGGCAACGAATCTCCCACGGGCGAGCTGGCCAGGTGGACCACCCCCTATACAGGGAGTGTTTGGGGCAGGCCCGCGGGTAACTATCACCACGGCAGCTGGTACCCAGAGAGAATACAGGAGAGCTGGCAAGGGGCCAGAGATGCTGGCGGAGGACCTCCCCAGAAACAAGAATACGGATGGCGGACAGGTCAGGAACACAGGCGATACGGAGGGAAGCAGGCACGAACTGGAGAACTCAGCCAGGGGACCAGGACAGACCGGAGCACGAGCTCAGACTTCCAGATCCTAGGAGAGAGGACAGTGGAGAAGACGGGTAAGCTACAGGCAGGGAGGCAACGGGGGTGCACACAGAGACAAGGGCCAGAATCACCGCCAGCAGGAAGAGGCCGCCTGATATAGGGAGTCATGGCAGGGACTTCCGGGTCATGACCCCTCCCAGCGCAAGGTGAGGAGAGCGCGCGGCCTCAGGAGGGGTAGAGAGCACGCGTGCTCCTGACCACAGTGTGTGCACGCACGCCCGCCGAGGAACAGGAAGCTGAACCGGGGCGCGCGCCCGACGGGACACAGGAGACCAGGCAGGAGCGAGTGCCGGGAACAAGAGACGGGGAAAGGAGGAGCGCGGAGAAGGCCGAGGCAGCTGGGACCGCGGCGTGGAGGCCGCCAGAGAGTGGGCAGACTGCCGGCAGAAGAGAAGGTATTGGTAGGGGCTGCGGCGGCAGCAGCGTGACAGTACCCCCCTCCCTACGCGCCCCCCTCCGCAGAGTGGAAAAAACTTAGCCAAAATTCGAGGAGCCCGAATATTCTCCCGAGGCTCCCAGGACCTCTCCTCAGGACCAAAGCCCTTCCAATCGACCAGAAAAAAGGTCCTCCCCCTTCGCTTCTTCATGGTCAAAATGTCTTTAACCTCAAACTCATTGTCAGCGGAGACAGGCGGCGGCGACTGAGTGGCAGAGGTTTGAGGATGACCGGTTTTAGAAGGGAGACATGAAAAGCACTGGGGATGCGAAGTGAGGCGGGAAGTCGCAGTTTGTAGGAGACGTCGTTAATACGAGCCAATACCTCAAAGGGTCCAATATAGCGGGGACCCAGTTTATGTGAAGGGATCTTGAGACGAATGAACTTGGAGGACAGCCAAACTTTAGCACCAGGGTGATATGGCAGGGAATCCAGGCGCCTTTTGTCTGCGTGTCTCTTTACCTTGTCGCGTGCTAACTCGAGAGCGGCCTTTGTCTCCTGCCAGATCCTGGAGAAATCCCCGGACAGATCAGCCGCCAGTACACCCGAGGCAGAGGGAACCGGTAGAGGTACACCCGGATGCTGCCCGTAGACAACAAAAAAAGGAGATTTGCCAGAAGACTCGCTGACGTGGTTATTATAGGCGAACTCTGCCCACGGGAGTAAGTCTGACCAGTCGTCCTGGTGGGCATTAGAAAAGTGCCGGAGATAGTTCACCAAATTCTGGTTAGTCGGCTCCGCTTGACCATTGGACTGTGGGTGGTAAGATGAGGAGAAGTCAAGTGTGACATCCATCGACTTGCATAGGGCTCTCCAAAATCGAGAGGTAAATTGGACTCCTCTGTCAAAAACAATATGTTGGGGTAGTCCATAGAGACGGAAGATGTGGTGAACGAAAACTTTTGCCAAGTCTCGTGCTGAAGGTAACCCGGGGAGAGAGATGAAATGTGCCATCTTAGAGAATCTGTCTACCACCACAAGGACGACGGTACAATCTGCAGACCTGGGTAGATCGGTAATGAAATCCATGGCAATGTGTTGCCAAGGGGACAATGGAACTGGAAGCGGATGCAGAATACCGGAAGGCAAATGCCTAGGCACCATGGTTTTAGCACAGGACGGACAGGAAGCGACAAAATCTCGGACATCCAGGGGAAGAGTCGGCCACCAGTAGTAGCGGGAGACAAGGACAAGTGTTTTTTTAAGGCCGACATGACCAGCAAGTTTGGAAGCATGCCCCCAGTGTAGGATCTGTCTTCGGTCCATCTCTGCCACGAAAGTCTTACCACGTGGCGGCGAGACGAGAGAGAGAGGTGCCACCGTGATGAGCCTGGAGGGATCGAGATATGTGTGGGTTCCTCCTCCAAATCTGCAGAAAGGAAGGACCTGGACAAAGCATCAGCCTTGAGGTTCTTGTTGCCGGGACGAAAGTGCAGATCAAAATCGAATCGGCCAAAGAACAGAGACCACCTGGCCTGCCGAGGATTGAGTCTGTGCCGATTCAAGGTAAGTCAGATTTTTATGGTCCGTGTAGATTGTAAACGGATGTAGGGCTCCCTCTAATAAGTACCTCCATTCCTCCAGAGCTAATTTGATGGCAAGCAGTTCCCGGTCTCCGATGGAATAGTTTCGCTCCGAAGTGAAGAAGGACTTGGAAAAGAAACCGCACGTAACAAGTCTACCAGAGGGAGATTTTTGAGACAGAACTGCTCCGGCCCCAGTTGCGGAAGCATCCACCTCGAGGATGAAAGCTTTATTGGCTTCTGGGCGATGGAGCACGGGTGCCATGGCGAATGCGTGTTTCAGAGACAAGAAGGCGTTCTCGGCTTCAGGGGACCAGGCGTGCGGATTAGCTCCCTTACGGATCAAAGAGGAGATAGGACCAGTCAAAGAGGAAAAATGAGGAATGAACTGCCGGTAGTAATTTGCGAAGCCAAGAAATCACTGAATGGCTTTTACCCCATGGGGACGCGGCCAGTTAAGCACGGCAGATACTTTCTCCGGGTCCATGCATAAGCCTGAGTCAGAGATGACGTATCCTAGGAATGGAAGGGTGGACTGTTCAAAGGTGCATTTCTCCAGCTTAGCATATAGGCAATTCTCCCTTAGGCGTAACAGTACTCGACGGACATCTCTCCTGTGGGCGGGCAGATCGGGAGAGAAGACGAGGATATCGTCCAGATATACGACCACACAGGAGTACAGAAGGTCTCGGAAAATGTCATTTACAAATTCCTGAAAGACTGCGGGGGCGTTGCACAAACCGAATGGCATGACGAGATACTCGTAGTGCCCATCCCTGGTGTTAAAAGCGGTATTCCATTCATCTCCGGAGCGAATACGAATGAGATTGTAGGCTCCACGGAGATCCAGTTTGGTAAAGATTTGCACCCCTCGCAGCCGGTCGAATAACTCGGGGATGAGAGGTAGGGGGTATTTGTTCTTGATAGTGATTTCATTAAGACCCCGATAGTCGATACACGGGCAAAGGGACCCATCCTTCTTCTTGACAAAAAAGAAACCTGCTCCGGCGGGTGAAGATGACTTCCGGATAAAGCCCCTGGCCAAATTCTCCTGAACGTACTCAGTCATGGCTTGGAATTCGAGCGGACTCAAAGGATAGATTCGCCCCTGGGGCGGAGTTGAACCTGGAACAAACTCGATCGGGCAATCACATGGCCAGTGCGGTGGAAGAGTCTCTGCCTCCTTTTTGTCAAAGACGTCAGCAAAGGCCCAGTAGGCCGGGGGCAGATCCGCTGGACCCAAGGCAGGTAGCGAAGTCATGAGAGGTTGTACCGGAAGAAGACATTTAGTCTGGCAGAAACGACTCCAACGAAGAATGTCTCCAGAGCGCCAATCCAAGACGGGTGTGTATCCTCAACCATGGAAGACCCAGAAGCAAGGTGTGGGACAGTGACGGCAGCACGAAGAAGGCTATCTTCTCACGGTGCAGGACCCTGATCTGTAACTCCACCTCTTCGGTGACCAAAGTGACGGTCTCGTGCAGGGGAACACGGTCGACTGAAGCTAACTGCTGGGGAACCTCCAAGGACCTGACAGGTATCTGCAATCTTTTTACCGCCTCGAGTTGGATGAAGTTCCCTGCAGCCCCTGAGTCAATATAGGCCACCTCAGAAAAACGTTTGGATCCCAGGACAAACAAAACAGAGAGGGTCAAGGGTAGAGAGGTATCACAGACACCTAGGGAGGCCTCTCTTACCTGTCCTAGGCTGAGGTGTTTCCCAGCCTCACTGGACAGGAACGCAGAAGATGGGAGGCGCTGCCACAATAGAGACAAAGACCATGTGTAAGTCTCTCCTGGCGACGCAGCTCCGCTGGTCTGAGTCAGTCCACTTGCATGGGCTCCAAAGCTGACGCCACGGTGGTAGGTCGTGGGCGAGGAGGACTGCGTGGAGAAGGGGAAAAACGAGAAGGCCTTCTCTCCCTGGCGGCTTCGCGGGAGCACTCCTGGAAACGCAGATCAATTCGCGTTGCCAGAGAGATGAGGTCCTCCAAAGACGTGGGTGTGTCTCTCCCAGCCAACTCGTCTTTGATTCGAGCCGACAAGCCGCGCCAAAAAGCCCCCACTAGAGCCTCGTTGTTCCATCCAAGCTCGGAGGACACTGTACGGAACTGGATGGCATACTGCCCCACAGAGAGAGCACCCTGGCGGAGGTTAAATAAGGACTCGGTGGCCGAGACCAGGCGACCGGGCTCATCGAAGACTCTACGAAAGGTCTCTAAGAAGGTCGCAAGCTGGGAGACTAACGGGTCGTCACGTTCCCACAAGGGATTTACCCAAGCCAGCGTCTCACCCTCCAAATGGGATACCACAAAGGGCACCTTGGCCCGGTCGGTAGGATACTGCAGGGGCGTCAACTCAAAATGCAGCTGGCATTGGCTAATGAACTGCCGCCTGAACAGGGGCAGCAGCAGCGGTCTGGAGAGCTAGTAGGAGTTTATCCACCGAGGCCATGTAATTCAGAATGTGGGCCTGGGTGTCGCGCTGCTGGGCAAGCTCCTGCTGGAGATCTGAGAGGCAGTCCCTGGATCGGAGGCTTGCAAAGAGGAAAGACGGGACTCCATAGATTTGAGGAATGACATGATCCTCGCCTGATTTTCTCGGAGGAACAAAAGTTCCTTCTGGGTCGGGGTACCAGCGGGATCCATGGCCTGATTATTCTGTGATTTGAGACTTAGGTAGATCTCCTGGAGTGGACCCGCTGGACCGTGGCAACGAACCTCCCACGGGCGAGCTGGCCAGGTGGACCACCCCCTATACAGGGAGTGTTTGGGGCAGGCCCCGCGGGTAACTATCACCACGGCAGCTGGTACCCAGAGAGAATACAGGAGAGCTGGCAAGGGGCCAGAGGTGCTGGCGGTGGACCTCCCCAGAAACAGGAATACAGATGGCGGACAGGTCAGGAACACAGGCGAGACGGAGGGAAGCAGGCACGAACTGGAGAACTCAGCCAGGGGACCAGGACAGACCGGAGCATGAGCTCAGACTTCCAGATCCTAGGAGAGAGGACAGTGGAGAAGACAGGTAAGCTACAGGCAGGGAGGCAACGGGGGTGCACACAGAGACAAGGGCCAGAATCACTTAGCAGGGCACAAGTGATAATCAGGCACCGCCAGCAGGAAGAGGCGGCCTGATATAGGGAGTCGTGGCAGGGACTTCCGGGTCATGACCCCTCCCAGCGCAAGGTGAGGAGAGCGTGTGGCCTCAGGAGGGGTAGAGAGCGTGTGTGCTGCAGACCACAGTGTGCGCGCGCGCCCGCCGAGGAACAGGAAGCTGGACCGGGGCGCGCGCCTGACGGGACACAGGAGACCGAGCCGGAGCGGGCGCCGGGAACGAGAGACGGGGAAAGGAGGAGCGCGGAGAAGGCCGAGGCAGCCGGGACCGCGGTGTGGAGGCCGCCAGAGAGTGGGCAGACTGCGGCAGAAGAGAAGGTATCTGAGGAGGCTGCGGCGGCAGCAGCGTGACACAAAGGTGCTGAACATTGCTCCCAGCCAGGCTTTCTTGCTGTGTCCCTTGAGGTAGACATCATTCCTCGAAAAGTGTCCATGCAAAAACATTATCTTCGCAAAGTGTCTTTATATGTAAAACCAAGAAAGGGCACCTAAAGAGGTGCAACTATTTACAATAAAACTTTTTGGATTAATCAGTGTCTATGATCTCCACAGTTCCATTTCAAAAGCAACGCTGCCAATCAAAACTGGGCAACATGATGAACAAAAAGGCAAAGGCACAACTGGTGCAACAAACCCTCCTGGGTAACAAGATTTAGTAAATTATTTCAATTGTGGTCCCCTCCTGGGGTTCTGGTAGCTGAACTGGAACTGTTCTCAGAGGTGGTATCTTCGTCCCGTTGGCTACTTGCTAGCCGCATATACTCAATCTCCCATACAGAGGGATAGGGACTGTTGGGGCGCAGGGAAAGGGCCATGGATATTTCTACTGTCTGTGGGGATATGGGTCCCTCCAGTTCCATAGGAAGTTCAGGAGATGGTGCCGCAGCCCGAGGCCGCCAGCCAGGAACAACTTGATCATCTCCCCTATAGGCACTGCAGCCGGGGATCGTCGGCGAAGGTCAGTGGGCCCGTTCCTATCTGTGGGTTCCGCTCCCAAAACCAGGGTCAGACCGGGGGTAGCGATCATACCTGGCGTTTCCAGCCGCGGTTCCGGCTCTGCTTCCTGGTGGTAGATGGCAGCAGCCGCAACTCCCGGAGTGACTGGTGGAGTAGGCCGCAGTTGGATCCGTGCCGGGACCAGGCCGGTCTCAGCTGGGGTTGATGGTGGAGGCCGGTGCCACCGCGCCCGATCCAGGCAGAGACACGGTCCCGGTCCTCCATTCTGTTCCAGAGCCTTCATGTATCTCCTCCGGACGTGGCTCCCCCAATGACAATATCTGTTGTGAGGCGGTGGCAGACGCAGCTGAGGATGAATCAGCGGTCGCAACCTCCGCGTAGGCGGACTAGGGGCGAGTGACTTCTCCCCTCCCTGTTCTTCTGTCTTCTCATCTGCTTTCATGATGGCATTCTGGCGTTCTCCTCGCTCCGCCCTTCTGCTCACCAGAGGCTTCATCTGCCCCTCCTTCTGGGGGCGGCGTCTTCTTCCAGCGCCTCCATACCAAGCCAGTGTACGAACCCCTCGGGGGGGGTGGGCCATGCATCGGTCACATAGTAATTCAGGCAGGGATGGCCCAAGACTCTTCGCAGTCTTTTCTTAGGACCTCCCATCTCTTCACGCCCTTCTTCTCCGCACCAGTGGCCATTTCTAATGTCCATTTTACAGTCTATTTAATTTGGTCTTCTGCACATTTTCAAAAGTTGTAAATCCAAGGCACACAGAACCCGATGGCATTGGGTCTCGTCATCCTGTTCGTGACGCCAAAATTGGGTCGCCCTCGCACACCCAGGGCAGCGGGGTACTCGGTACCGGGCCGGTGTCAAGGTGGGAATGTGTCACAGCAGCGGTGACCCGGTCTGTGGCCCTGGGCGCCCAATATCAATGGCGGTGATGTTAATGGTGTTAAAGTTTATTAGAATAGTTCGTGACACCACCCGTGGTGTTTGGCAAGTAAGATGTTGAGCCAACGCTGCATGCAGATCCGCCGGGACTGATGGTGTGGTGCAGCAAAGATGGTGTAGCTCCCCACAGGTGGAGCTGTAGTCCCAGGGCAGTGTAGGTGCAATGGATGAGGAGAGGCGCAGAATGGTATGGAGGCTGGTACCCAGGTGTAGTGGTGCGGGAATAATTGGAGGACACCCGAGTATGTGGTTCCAAAGCTTTACTCACTGTTTGCAGTTCACTCCACTGCCTGCCTCCGTACTGTGTTCTCCAGGTCAGGGCTCCAGCCAACCTCCAGGCAGGATAGGATTCTCCCTTCCACACTCCGCCAACATGTACCTTACTGAACGACTCGTCCAATGCGCCTTTAGGTGCGAAGCACTCCAGTACTTGGTTACCCTGGAATGCCTCTCTCTAGGTGTTCCTAGTCTTTACTTGTATGACAGACAGCTGTAGCCTGCTTCGGGGACTCCTCACTGCGTCCCGGCTCTCTATTCAGTTGCTGTTGTGTCCCAAGTCTATGATGGGAGCAAGGAGTTAGCGGATCACTACTCCTCCGGTGTCTGTTGCCGGACATAAAGATCCAATCAACCTCGGGGACCGGCCCCGGCCTTTGCGCTCTCTGGACTGGAAGGGTTCTCTATCTTTCTTCAACCTGCTTCCCACCGTCCTTCTATTCTCCTTCATTCCGATCTGTTCTATCTCTCTTATGGAAGGTTAGGTTATCAATCTTATCAATCTCTTTTTCTGTCTTTCTCGTGCCAGCAGCCCAGATCACTGGGACCTGCTGCAGCACGTCCTTCAGACACCCATCTTCTCTCTTCTCTCTCCAACTAACCAACCAACTCCTCCATAACTCTCACTCTTCCCACTCTTTTATATCATCTCACTCCACCCGCCTCCCAGCACATCTCGTGTTACGAAGCAGGGTTCCACGAGGGGTGCTCTGCTAACCCCCAGCCTGAAGCTGTTAGGTGGCCCCACTGAACTATCCTGTGTGTGGAATGCAGGTGTGGAGCGTGGTCAGGTGTTCCCACCTTACCTGGATGGTGGGGCACTACACCTTAGGAGAAGGTGCAGTACCTCTATGGCGACTGAAGCCTCAGGGGCGCCACACCCTCAAGTCTTAGATGGGAGTAGTGCATTTACAGCCCACTACTCCACTGGTGTCTGCTGCAGAACCATTAGCGTTCGTACAACCTCGGGGACCGGGAGCCGGCCTTTCGCTTAGAACTTCTAGGCAGGGTTCTTCCTCTAACCCACGTCCTCTGTGTTCCCTTTTACTCCTACGTTCCGTGCTTGTCCTTTCCCTTCTATGGAAGCTCAGGCTTCAGGTCAACGTCCTTCTCCTTCTTTTCTTTCCTTTCCCGTGCCAGCGTCGGCAAGGGAGGCGTTAAGCCGACGCTGCATGCAGATCCTCCAGGACAGATGGTGTGGTGCAGCAATGATGGTATAGCCCTCCACAGGCAGCGCTGTTGTCCCAGAGCAGTATAGATGTGGAGACACTTAGGTGATGTAGTGTCTGGCGCAGGGGATGTAGCAGTGTCAGGCAGACGGACGCAGGAAGGAATAGAGGACACCAGGGAATGTAGTTCCAAAGCTTTACTCACAGTCTGTAGTGCCCGCTTCTGTGCCATGTTCTCCGGGTCAGGGACTCAGTCAACCTCCAGGCAAGATGGAAAGCTCCCTTCCACACTCTGCCAACTTATGTGCCTTTCCTGAACGTCTCCTCTATAGCACCTTTAAGTGTGAAGATCTCCACTACCGTGTTACACTGGAGTTCCTCCTGACAGATGTTCCCAAGAACTCTACTTGCATGGCACACAGCTGTAGCCTGCTTCGGGGACTCTCTACTCCTAAGTCCCGGCTCTCTATCCTTATTGCTGTTGTGCCCTCAAGTCGTAGATGGGAGTAGTGCATTTACAGCCCACTACTCCACCAGTGTCTTCTGCAGAACCATTAGCGTTCGTACAACCTCGGGGACCGGGCCCCGGCCTTGCACTTAGAACTTCTAGGCAGGATTCTTCCTCTAACCCACGTCCTCTGTGTTCCCTTTTACTCCTACATTCCGTGCTTGTCCTTTCCCTTCTATGGAAGCTCAGGCTTCAGGTCAACGTCCTTCTCCTTCTTTCCTTTCCTTTCCTTTCCTTTCCCGTGCCAGCTGGCTCAGGTCACTGAGGCAGCTGCAGCACTTCTTCTTCCATCCCTTCTTCCAGGGATCCCCACTCCTCCCGAGTGGCTTCCTTCCTCACTGACCTCCTGTCAGACTGACTTGTCATTCTAAACCATCCCACTCATATATATATTCTGAACTCCACCCACCTCCCAGCACGTCTAGTGTTCCAAGCAGGGAACCACCAAAGGTGCTCTGCCTCTCTCTAAGCAAAGAGCCGCAATGTGGTTGTGGTGAACTACTCTATTGTGTGGGGTGCGAGTGTTGGAGCGTGGTCAAGAGCCTCCGACTTACCTGGATGGTGGGAAACCACACCTAAGGAGAAGGTGCAGTACCTCTGTGGCGACTGAGCCTCAGGGGCGCCACAGGAGCAGAACTGAGCTTATTACAGAGCTATGGGAGCAGGATCAAGCTTAATAGAGGGATATGGGAGCAGAACCGAGCTTACTACAGAGCTATGGGAGCAGTACCGAACTTACTACAGAGCTATGGGAGCAGAACCGAGCTTACTACAGAGATATAGGAGTGGGACTGAGCTTACTACAGAGCTATAGGCGCAGAACAGAGCTTACTAGAGAGATATGGGAGCAGAACCGAGCTTACTAGAGTGATATGGGAACAGCACCAAGCTTACTACAGCTCTATGGGAGCAGAATCAAGCTTACTACAAAAATAAGGGAGCAGAACCAAGCTTGCAACAGAGCTATGGAAGCAGAACCGAGATTACTACAGAGCTATGAGAACAGAACCAAGTTTACAAAAGAGCTATGGAAGCAGAACTGAGCTTACTAGAGAGATATGGAAGCAGAACCGAGCTTACTAGAGAGATATGGGAGCAGAACCAAGCTTACTAGAGTGATATGGGAACATAACAAACCTTACTAAGGATCTGTGGGAGCAGAAACAAGCTTACTACAGAGCTATGGGAGCAGAGCCGAGCTTACTACAGAGATATGGGAGCAGAACCGAGCTTACTACAGACATATGGAAGCAGACCCGAGCTTATTACCGAGATATGGGAGCAGAACCAAGCTTACTAGAGAGATATGGGGGAGGAACCGAGCTTACTACAGAGTTAAGGGAGCAGAACTGAGCTTGCTACAGTGATATCAGACCAGAACCCAGCTTACTACAGAGATATCAGTCCAGAACTGAGCTTATGGAGCGCCCACCAGGGCCGTGGGGAACTCGGTACCAGGCAGTTCTTAAAGGGGAAGTGTCACGATAGCGGTGACCTGGTCCGTGGCCCTGGGCATCCAATGAAAATGTTCAATAAAGTTTATAGTGGATGATTTAAAAGGAAATTAGTTCATGATGCTACCTGTGGTATTCGGCAAATAAGGTGTTAGCCGACCCGGCTTCAGAGTCCGATGGGGCTGATGGTGATGCAGTAGAGTTGTTACAGCTCTCCACAGGTAGAGCTAGGCCCCAGGGTAATTGTATGTGTAAGTGATGAGATGATGGTGGTTGTAGTGCAGGGCAGATGGTATAGCAAACAAATCTGAGGACACATCAGGGTTGTATTTCCTTTACCTTTACTGAATTTATAGAGGTGCCGATGGGAGCACTGGTTACAGGTGTCAATGAAGGTCCAGGCAGCCCGAAGCAACTTAGGATCCACTCAGCCAGGTGGCTTGGAGGCCTCCTTACTGCGCTGCTCTATTTGAGGTCCTTGCTGCCTAAAGCTCAGCTCAGTCCTCTGTTCCTCTCACTGTCTTTTAGAAAACGTTACTCGCATGACAGGCAGCTTGAGCTTTTCACAGGAGTCGCTCCTCGTGGCATCTCCGGGCTCTATCCTGCTGCTGTGCCTTCAGGTGTGTGATAGGGGCCAGAAGACCTGCAATCTGTCCTCCGGATTTAGCTGATGAGACTGTAGTGCTCTGCAGCTATAGACTCTGTTGTCCAGTTCTAGCACTGAGCTCTGGGATGAGCGTGGTCACAACTCCTCTTCCCAAGCTTCCCTATACTTTTATCTTCCTCTCTGACTCAGAATGCACTCTAGTCTGGGGACAAGCTTCTCACTCGTCCAGTTCCCAGCACTGACTGACTGAAACTCTAACTAACTTCCTCCTCCTGACCAGATAGAGCAGCTCCCCTCAAGTCAGGTTCAGAGTTCCCCCTGCTGGCCTAGAGCAGGATCTGTGTTGCATGCTGTGTATACCTGGCCAGGGGATCCCTCCTTGCTTCAGGCCTGACATTATCCCCTGTGAGGAAGGCAATGCCCTTGTGGCTACCGGACTCCTGTGGTGCCACACTTACAACAGAGATAAGGGAGCAGAGCCAAGCTTACTACAGAGATAAGGGAGCAGAACGGAGCTTACTAGGTCTACTACATAGATACGGGAACAGAACCAAGCATACAGCATATATATGGTCCCTGAATCTAGATTACTACATCGATAGAGTACGAGAACCAAGCTTACTAGAGAGATAATGGGAGCAGAACCAAGCTTACTAGAGAGATATGGGAGCAGAACTGAGCTTACTAGAGCTATGGTGGAAGAACTGAGCTTACTACAGAGATAAGGGAGCAGAATCAAGCTTATGTGATAATCATGTGGGAATAGTGGATGAGGGCAGGTATATCTCGCCCAGATTCCTTTCCTATGTGGCCTAGTCTGGTTAGTATCGCACCTGCTTGCTAATGAATAATGGGAGGTGGATATAAAAGGATGCCAGGTGGTTGTGTGAGTGTCTCAGCCTGGGAACACAGAGAGCCTGTCTGTGTGAGAGACACACGTGAGTGAAAGCAGTGCCCACTGCAACTGTGGTTTGGCTGGACGGGAGAAGCCCGCCAGTTGGTAGTTAGGTTGTCCATTGTTTAGTTAGTGCCGGACAGGCAAGGATTTGTTTTATGTTTTTTTTCTTTATGCATTGCTTTCACCGTTAATAAACCTGACCCAGTGTCAGTTATACCCGGACCCCGACTCTGCGCCTGAGTTTCATGCTGAACGCACGTGACCTTTGACCCCAGCAAAGCCGATCCCGGAGTGTTTTATCACACTTGCTACAGAGATATCAGACCAGAACCAACTAGGTCTGGTATATAGATACGGGAACAGAACCAAGTTTACAGCATAGATATGGTTTCAGAATCTAGATTACTACATTCATAGAGTCCCTGTTCCCACCATATGTATAGTATGATGGCTCCAGTTCCCCCATATATATAGTAGGATGGCCCCAGTTCCCCATATATAGTAGGATAGCCCTAGTTCCTCCGTATATCTAGTAGGATGGCCCCAGTTCTCCCCATATATATAGTATCATAGCCCCAGTTCTCCCCATATATAAATTATGATCGCCCCAGTTCCTCCTTGTAACGCCGGTGTGTTTGTACTTTGCTTCCCCGGCGTTACTCTGCATGTCTGCATTAACCCTTTGCTCCTCTCCTCCTAACTAGCAGGGATACTGTTGCCTGTTACCGTTATGGATGCTGCTCAGGTCCCTGCCCCGCTGCGTAGCCGTACATGCGTGCGTGGCTCAGCTGCTTTGCAAGACCACCCGCTGGTGCGGTCCCTGGCTGCTGCTGTGGAAAGCTATCGGTGGGTTAATAGGTCCTCTACATTGTGTATGGCTTACCACGTATGTTCAGGCTTGCAGCTCTCGCCAGGTGTCCTCTGCAATGCTGATTTGTTTGGCCTTGCTTAGGGTGCGCGCGGCCACACCTCCCCTGCTTTTATGAGGAATGGGTGTGTGCTACAATTGCTGCTCCAGCCTATCACTGTGAGGCAGCTGCTATATAAAGTTCCCTCCCCCTTTGGGGCATCGCCAGAGCTTCGCATTGAGTTCCTGAACCTAGCGATGTGAGTATGTGTGTTCAGCTCCTGCTCTGATTGTGATCAGTTCTGGGGGAGCTGGTGCTCTTTGTCCCCATGTGAACTGTGTTTTGCCACCTGCCAGGAGGCAGAATATCCTGGCCCTCGGCCCTGTCCGCCTTCCCAGGAGGCAGAATATCCTGGCCCTTGTCCGCCCTCCCAGAAGGCAGAATATCTTGGTCCCTGTGTTTGTGTGGAGTCTTGCCTTGCACCTGTGTCTTGTTCCCTGAATCCTGGATCCTGAATTTGTTCCTGCACCTGACTCTGTCTGAATTGTGTCTTGTTTCTTTGCCTGCTCTGGGGGCAGTAATACCAAGATCGCCCTTCCTGGAGGCTGCATATCCAGGCCCGTCTATGTTGTGTCTTGTTCCCTGAATTCTGGACCAGCTCCTTTACCTGACCCTGTCTGAACTATGTCCTCTGTGGGATGTTCCTGAGGTCCCTTCATGTCTTGAACCCTGTGCCCAGTGACTGTGACTCTATGCTACCTGACTTGCTGTGATTTAACCTGGGTTCATCTAGGAAGTAGGAGTCCGGTGTGTCCGCTGGGTTTCTGCCACTCTGTGCTCAGCTGGGGATTCAGTGCAATTCCCTGCCAGTTCCAGTCCAACCCGGCAGGGATTGCACCAGACCGCTGGGGTTCCTTTCTAGGTCTCTGCCAGATGACCGGAGCCTGATGACCACGGCCTGATGTCCGGTGTCTGACGACCCCTTCCAGATGTGCTGTGCCTGATGTCCTCTGCCAGATGTCCGGATCCTATGCTTCTCTGCCCGATGTCCGGAGCCTGCCGATCGCTGCCAGTGGTCCGGAGCCTGATGACTGCGGCCTGATGTCCGTAGCTGATGCCCGCAGCCTGATGTCCGGATCCTGTCGGTCGCTGCCAGATGTCTGGAGTCCGATGCCAGTGTGCTGATGCTCTATCTAAGATCCGAGTCCTGATGCCCTGCCTGTGTCCTGATGTCCAGTCCATGTTCCTGGTGTCCTGATGTCCGTGTTCCTGGTGTCCTGATGTCCGTGTTCCTGGTGTCCTGATGTCCGTGTTCCTGGTGTCCTGATGTCCGTGTTCCTGGTGTCCTGATGTCCGTGTTCCTGGTGTCCTGATGTCCGTGTTCCTGGTGTCCTGATGTCCGTGTTCCTCGTGTCCTGATGTCCGTGTTCCTGGTGGCCTGATGTCCGTGTTCCTGGTGGCCTGATGTCCGTGTTCTTGGTGGCCTGATGTCCGTGTTCCTGGTGGCCTGATGTCCGTGTTCCTGGTGGCCTGATGTCCGTGTTCCTGGTGGCCTGATGTCCGTGTTCCTGATGTCCAGTCCGTGTTCCTGATGTTCTGCCCGTGTCCCGATGTTCCGCCAATTATCTGAGGTCCACCCAGTGATGACGTCCTTCTCGGATCGGTGTTTGATGTTCTCCTGCTGAGCCTGTGCTATGCCTGAGGCCTGAGAGAGAGGCCATCCTAGTATGCCCGTGCCAGAGGATCCTGGACTGCATCAACCCATGATGACTCCTGCCATCGTCTGACATCTGTCCTGGGTATGTGTCTGATGTTCTCCTGCTGAGCCAGTGCTATGCCTGAGGCCTGAGAAAGAGGCCGTCCTGATATGCCCGTGCCAGATGACCCTGGACTGCATCAACCCATGATGACCCCTGCCATTGTCTGAAGTCAGTCTGAGGTTGGTGTCTGATGTTCTCCTGCTGAGCCTGTGCTATGCCTGGGGCCTGAGGAAGAGGCCGCCCTAGTATGCCCGTGCCAGACAACCCTGGACTGCATCAACCCGTGATGTCCTCCTGCCTTCGTCTGTTATCCTGAGACGTGTACCCTTCCCTGATGTGCAGAATCGAGAGCCTTGCATAACTATTTTGTTTCTGTACCATGTCTTGTTCAAGTAAACTTTGTCTATACCTGAAGTTGTGCGGTGTCGTTCTGCCTCCTCGTCCACATGCTCAGCTGCCACAGACCCCGGTCTCTACTCTTCCCTCGTCTGGGTATGCCAGGGTCCCCCTGTGGTCCAGTGGATCCACATTCCGTTCCCACCTGGGATGCTCGCCCCACGTCGGCGTGGTCGGTCGACGTGGAGGTGCCGGCTCGGCCGCGAACGCGGTCGCTAGTCGCGACACCCCTATATATAGTTGCTTCTCACAAAATTAGAATATCATCAAAAGGTTAATTAATTTCAGTGAAACACATATTATATAGAGTCATTACAAACAGAGTAATCTATGTCAAGTGTTTGTTTCTGTTAATGTTGATGATTATGGCTTACAGCCAATTAAAACCCAAAAGTCATTATCTCAGTAAATTAGAACACTTTATAACACCAGCTTGAAAAATTATCTTAAAATCCAAAATGTTGGCCTACTAAAATGTATGTTCACTAAATGCACTCAATACTTGGTCAGGGCTCCTTTTGCATCTGAATTGTTGGGCCTGGTGTCTCTCATCTTTCACTTGACAATACCCTTTAGATTCTCTATGGGTTTAAGGTCAGGCGAGTTTGCTGGCCATTCAAGCACAGTGATACTGTTGTTTTTAAACCAGGTATTGGTACTTTTGGCAGTGTAGACAGGTGCCAAGTTATGCTGGAGAATGAAATTTCCATCTCCAAAACCTTGTCGGCACAGGGATGCATGAAGTGGACCTACACCAGCTGGCGGCATGGCTCCCCAAAACATCACTGATTGTGGAAACTTCACACTGGACCTCAAGCAGTTTGGATTGTGTGCCTCTCCACTCTTCCTCCAGACTCTGGGACCTTGATTTTCAAATGAAATGCAAAATTTACTTTCATGTGAAATCAACACCTTGGACCACTGAGCAACAGTCCAGTTCTTTTTCTCCTTGGCCCAGGGAAGGCGCTTCTCGTCTTGTCTATTGTTCATGAGTGGCTTGACACAAGGAATGAGACACTTGTAGCCCATATCCTGGATACGTCTCTGTGTCCACAGCAGTCCACTCCTTGTGAATCTCCCCCCAAACTTTTAAATGGCCTTTTCTTAACAATCCTTTCAAGGCTGTGGTTATCTCAGTTGCTTGTGCACCTTTTTCTACCACACTTTTTCCTTCCATTCAACTTTCCATTAATATGCTTGGATACAGCACCCTGTGAAAAGCCACCTTCTTTAGCAATGACCTTTTGTTGCTTAGTATGTTGGTCACAGTTCCCCCCCATATATATAGTAGGATGGCCCCAGTTACCGTATATATAGTAAGATGGCCCCAATTCCCCCATATATATAGTATGATGGCCCCAGTTCCCCCCATATATAGTATGATGCCCCAGTTCCCCTAAATATAGTAAGATGGCCCCAATTCCCCCATATATAAAGTATGATGGCCCCAGTTCCCCATATATATAGTATGATGGCCCCAGTTCCCCCCACACATATAGAATGATGGCCCCAGTTCACCCCATACATATAGTATGATGGCCCCAGTATACCCCATATATATAATATGATAGGCCCAGTTCTCCGATATATATGGTGTGGTTGACCCAGTTCCCCCATATATACACAGTTGTGGCCAAAAGTATTGACACCCCTGCAATTCTGTCAGATAATACTCAGCTTCTTCCTGAAAATGATTGCAAACACAAATTCTTTGGTATTATTATCTTCATTTAATTTGTCTTAAATGAATAAACACAAAAAGAATTGTCCTAAAGCCACTCCCACTCCCTGCCGACTTTGCTTCCCCATTGACTTGCATTGGGTTTCTGTCAGAGACACCGCACTACACTTGCTCATAGAGCCAGTGCGCGTGTCCTGAGTACAGAAGCAGTGCTAAGAGTTACCTGGGGAGCAGGGCAGCAGAGGTGACCGGGCATGCTTCAACTATTAGTGTCAGGGTCCAGTCAGCGCTGGAAAGTAAAGAGGCACGGGACCTGCGGACACTGAAAATGAACAAGCTTGAACGGGACCTATGGTCATGTGACTGCAAGGGGGCGTAGCTTAGCGTCCTGCTTTCAGATATGACAGTACACCATACAACAACTCAGAGTCAGGCAAAATGGAGGTCACAACAGTATGGGCAAATGAAGTACAGGAGGGACAAACAGACGGGAGGTCAGACAAAGCCAAAGGTCATACAAAGGATCACAGTACAGTACCAGGGATGAGACAGAGCGGATAATCAGGGTCAAGCAGAGATCAAGACCAAACAGACATAGGAGGTACCAGGCAGAATCCAAAGCGATATCCATGGAACAGACCGAGTCATATACAGAGAATCAAGTAACCAGAACACAGCACTAACACACTCAGGGGTCACCACACAATGCCAAGGGCAAGAGTATAACTGACAGGGATGGGAGCGTCCTGAGGCTATAAGAAGCCTCCCCAGAACCAGGGAGAGGCCGCAATCATAGCCCCAGGTGTGCAGGTAAGACTGCATCGGGATCACAACCTTTAACCCCAGAAATGCCAGTCATCAGCACTGGTTCCAAACATTAACCCCACGTGTGCGAGTCAAACCCGCACTGAGATCATGACAGTTTCGTGTTTCAGTTGGACCTCCGACTTTTCCCTATAGTCGGCCGTTTTCGTTCAACCCGACTTTTGCGAAAGTCAGGTTTCATGAAACCCGACTTGACCCTAAAAAAGGCAAAGTCGCTCATCTCTATATTAAAAATTTTTTTTACAATTCTTAACTTCTTTTGAGTACCCTAGAGTCTGCGGTTAGGCTGGTGATTCTGTTATGAATGGGTCACTGAGGAGGATGGCAGGAACAGGCTAAACCACCAGAGAACCAGAGAGGTTGGTAACTAAGGGGATTGCAGGCCCGTGATCCTATCCACATAACTAGCAGTAGCCATGGAGCGTTCCTACGATGCCCTAGACACTTCGTCACAGCCGGAGAACTATCTAAGCCTAAAGACAGAAAGGTGAAATCTAAACTGCCCTGGAGCAGATCCCCAAAGGAATAGACAGCCCCCAAACATATATTGTCGGTGAGACAAGATGAGACACAAACACAGGCAGAGAACAGACTGAGCAAACGGGGGGGGGGGGGCAAGCTGTCTAGACAGGACAGGACAGAAAAGATGCTGTCTGCAATCACACACAAAACCCTAAAAAAGTCCAACACTTCTGATATACAAAAAACCTGAGGTCACATGACCTCACCCCCGCTAGATCAGCACTCTGGTATGAACTGGAAGCAAAGCAAAAAGATACTAACATGACAGGGGACTGAACAAGCTGCAACATATGAAGCAGGGCCCAGCGCTGCCCTCAGCAGGGAGCACGCTGAATCCTGGCAACAAAGCAGAAAGCAAAAAAAAGGCAAAACCAGATTAGATGCAAAGGATTAGCAAAAGAATCACTTAGCTGAACAATGCAGATCAGGCAGGGGACAAAAGAACTCCAAATGCACAGGGAGGAAATCACCAGCAACCTCAAAGAGCAGCCAGCTCAATTATATGCACCCAGCTAGTAATCCCAGGTTTCCAATTATCATCGTCAGGTGGGGATCTTCCGTCCACCTTGCCAGCTCCACTAATCTCAGTAACCACCAGAGGGAGCAGAGGGAGTTTCGGCTCAGAACTCCGATCAAGAGAATTCACAACATCTTCTGCTATAAACTGCTAATGTATGACCATTTTATGTATATTTTATAAAAGATATTAACAGTCATATCTATACATGTAATATTAAATTCAATGCGCCATTATTTAGGAATGGAAGAATACTTATAAAAAGCTGGCATACAAATATGTAACGGAATCTTGTTCTTCTACCAATTTAAAGTACTTACAACATTTGGGTGGCATTGTGAACCTGCCTACATGCACAATCTTTGTCTCAAAGACAAGAAAATTTAATGTCTGTACATTGTGCACAGGGGATTTAAGGTGACTTCAGATCATACTAGGTTCCAGGAACACACAGATAGACATAAATGTGCAAATAGACGGTGCAAGAGTGACAACAATAGATTGAAGCACGCATTGCACTGTAACTTTAAATCGGAAAAATCTTATTTTTGCAGTAGTATTATACAGTTGTGGCCAAAAGTATTGACACCCTTGCAATTTTGTCAGATAATACTCAGTTTCTTCCTGAAAATGATTGCAAACACAAATTCTTTGGTATTATTATCTTCATTTAATTTGTCTTAAATGAAAAAACACATAAGAGAATGAAGCAAAAAGTAAAACATTGATCATTTCACACGAAACTCCAAAAATGGGCCAGACAAAAGTATTAGCACCCTCAGCCTAATGTCTTAAATTAAAAAACACAAAAAGAATTGTCCTAAAGCCAAATTGGATATAATTCCACACCAAACATAAAAAAAGAGGGTGGACAAAAGTATTGGCACTGTCTGAAAAATCATGTGATGCTTCTCTAATTTGTGTAATTAACAGCACCTGTAACTTACCTGTGGCACCTAACAGGTGTTGGCAATAACTAAATCACACTTGCAGCCAGTTGACATGGATTAAAGTTGACTCAACCTCTGTCCTGTGTCCTTGTGTGTACCACATTGAGCATGGAGAAAAGAAAGAAGACCAAAGAACTGTCTGAGGACTTGAGAAACCAAATTGTGAGGAAGCATGAGCAATCTCAAGGCTACAAGTCCATCTCCAAAGACCTGAATGTTCCTGTGTCTACCGTGCGCAGTGTCATCAAGAAGTTTAAAGCCCATGGCACTGTGGCTAACCTCCCTAGATGTGGAAGGAAAAGAAAAATTGACAAGAGATTTCAACGCAAGATTGTGCGGATGTTGGATAAAAAACCTCGACTAACATCCAAACAAGTTCAAGCTGCCCTGCAGTCCGAGGGTACAACAGTGTCAACCCGTACTATCCGTCGGCGTCTGAATGAAAAGGGACTGTATGGTTGGAGACCCAGGAAGATCCCACTTCTTACCCCGAGACATAAAAAAAGCCAGGCTGGAGTTTGCCAAAACTTACCTGAAAAGCTTAAAACGTTTTGGAAGAATGTTCTCTGGTCAGATGAGAAAAAAAGTAGAGCTTTTTGGGCAAAGGCATCAACATAGAGTTTACAGGAGAAAAAAAGAGGCATTCAAAGAAAAGAACATGGTCCCTACAGTCACACATGGCGGAGGTTCCCTGATGTTTTGGGGTTGCTTTGCTGCCTCTGGCACTGGACTGCTTGACCGTGTGCATAGCATTATGAAGTCAGAAGACTACCAACAAATTTTGCAGCATAATGTAGGGCCCAGTGTGAGAAAGCTGGGTCTCCCTCAGAGGTCATGGGTCTTCCAGCAGGACAATGACCCAAAACACTTCAAAAAGCACTAGGAAATGGTTTGAGAGAAAGACTTCTAAGGTGGCCAGCAATGAGCCCAGACCTGAATCCCATAGAATACCTGTGGAGAGATCTAAAAATGGCAGTTTGGAGAAGGCACCCTTCAAATATCAGGGACCTGGAGCAATTTGCCAAAGAAGAATGGTCTAAAATTCCAGCAGAGCATTGTAAGAAACTCATTGATGGTTACCGGAAGCGGTTGGTCGCAGTTATTTTGGCTAAAGGTTGCGCAACCAAGTATTAGGCTGAGGGTGCCAATACTTTTATCTGGCCCATTTTTGGAGTTTCGTGTGAAATGATCAATGTTTTACTTTTTGCTTCATTCTCTTATGTGTTTTTTCATTTAAGACAAATTAAATGAAGATAATAATACCAAAGAATTTGTGTTTGCAATCATTTTCAGGAAGAAACTGAGTATTATCTGACAGAATTGCAGGGGTGTCAATACTTTTGGCCACAACTGTATGTTTTTCAGCTTAGTAAAAATCTTGCTAACACCCATGCTCTAGTTTCTTTTTCTCTTCCAGATTCATCAGAAACCGACACCTGTCATAATCTTAAGCCTGGTGATTTGGTAGTTGTGAAAAGGTATGTCAGAAAGCATGGACAAGAACCCTTGTATGACGGTCCCTATCAAGTCCTCCTCATCACCCAACAAGCCAATAGCAAATAAAGGGGGCAAAATGTTTTGGTTTTCCACATTTTCTGTATTATTATTGGTAGAAATTAAAGTTAAAGTTAGAAGATATTCAAAGGCTCAGAGATCAATATAATAAAGACAATGATCATAATAAGGACAGTTGGTGGTTCTCAATCCAGCCAATTGATTTAAGGGAATTGGGGGCTGGATAACTGGGATTTTACAAAGCTTGCTGTATATTGCTGCCTGTATCCTTGTTGTATATGTGATACTAAAACTTGTTCTTTGGTGTATTTCTGTATGTATTAGGAAATTCTGCACTAGGATAGCTAGCGATGATACCAAAGTCATCGTTGCCCCTGCTCTTCTCTATACCGATCTCAAAAGGCTACTTGATGAAGATGTTGAAGCCAAGCGCATGGCTACCTTCAAAAGATCTCCACCACCATCATCAAAAATTGTTATTTGTAAATTGTAGCATACGGGGAGATGGGTGCGCTGCAACAGCCATGACTGATAACATGGCATCAGCCATGTGAAGACCAGTACCCCTTGAGCTTATGGCCTGGGATAGCACCTCTGATGCTGCACATTAGTTAACTAAATTTATCTAGGGGGGATTGTGAAGTACAGTATTCAGTTGTACGGGACATCTTGTTCTCCAGACCTCCATTTTAGTGCTTGCGACGCCATTTTGTTGCTTACGAGTTAAATTTTGTAGTTAGGTGAAAGTTTGCGGTTGTTAAGAAACCAGACTGTCCCAGTCTGAACAAGATATGATATATGAGACCCTGATGAATGTGCTATTGTTCTATTCTCTGCGTCACGTAGCTAGGGACATATTCCGATTTTCTTGCAATACTATTGGCTTATAAAGTAAATGTGTCACGACGATGCTATTGGTAGCTGAGTACTTTGCATATTTAAGCAAAATACTATAAAAAGGTGACATAATAAACGGGGTTAGTGATCTGCCTTGATCCTCCCATACAGAGGCATACGTCTCCGTCTGGTCATTCCCAGTTGCTAGCAACGCCCTGTGGATTAATTTGGAAATCACTTGGTCAACCGTGAGGGGTTAATTTAGCCCTCCCTCAATAGCTCCCTCATCATACGGTATTAAGAAATGGGGTATGTAAACTTTTGATCAGGGTCATTTGAATGTTTTGGGTTGTCATTATGATTTAAAACGTGAAAACACATTGGTTTGACAATAAATGGCTTCACACAACCACTAACCATGAGTGAAGAAAAAGTTTTGGTGTTATCATTCATATTCTCTGAAAAAAGGCCAAGAAAGTAAAAATTCTGCCAGGATATAAAAACTTTTGAGCACAACTGTATGTAAACTTCTGGTTTCAACTGTATGTGAGCTGAGTGCTCACAATAGTATCAAAGAGAAGAGACTAGCAGCTTACAAGAAACTGTAACCCTTTCAAAATAAACCTTTATTAGGAAATAATTAAAATCCATCAGACTAACGAAAAAATGATAATCATATATACCATGGATATATGATATAATACAAAACATATAGATATAACAGCAGACTATACAAATTTGTACCATGTGCCCACAGGTAATCCTGTAGCCAGGTGAGCAATACTATACAATCTACAATGTTAATTGCCTGGGTAATGCCATATTATGCGCATTTTGTTTTTTGAGCTATACTACCAGAGGTCTACAGCAGCATTTAAGGAGCTACAAAAATTTCTGGCAAGTACTGGTTGGGTACTGCAAGTGACAACAATCTCATGTATTCTTCATAAATATGGCCTGTGGGGTAGGTTGGCAAGTCGCAAGCCTTTTCTTACAAAGAAAAAACACAAACGTGGCAATCTATTGCCAAAACCTACATCAAGTCTGCCAAAATCATGAGGGAAAATGTGTTGTGTGATGAGACCAAGATGTAACTTTGCACCAACCATATCGTTAACAATGTGTATCACCAAAAGAACACTATACCCACAGGGAAGCATGGTGGAGGCAGCATTGAAGCATGGTGGAGGCAGCATTTGTGACTATTTTCTTGCAGCTGGAGTTGGGGAGAATTATGGAGAGCTCTAAATATCAGTCAATTTTTCATCAAAACCTGTTAGTTGAAAATGAAGAGTAATTTCACTTTGTAGCACAACAGCGATCTTAAGAAGACCAAAGTTTTGAAAATAGCCCAGTTAGAGCCCAGACCTGTATAGAATTGAAAATTTGTGGGTTGACCTAAAGAGAGCTCTACACAAGTGATTCCCTTGCAATCTGACAAATTTGGAGCGCTATGCAAGGCAGAGTGAACAAAGATTGCAATTTCTAGGTTTGTCATGCTGAAATACTCCTACCCAACAACACTTAATGTTGTCATAAATTCAAAGGGTACATAAAAAAGTATTTGTTTAAGGCTAGTTTCACACTAGTGTATGGCTGATGTGCGGAGGGCTGCTGGCTTCCTCCGTGAAGCTCTGCCCCTGCACCTCAAGTTGACAGACGGCACAGAGAGGCTGCAGCTTGCCGGCTCCCAGTATTCAATTGCACTCGCATCTTTCAGAGCGACTCTAGCTGCGTGATCAGGTCATGTGATCACGCTGATGATGTCACTCCCTGAGGCACAATGGTGGTAAGTGCTTCATGCTAGTGGAGCTGAAGACACCTAAGATTGGATCTATCTATCACAATAAGTGACATCACACTTTCCCCTGTACCAGGAGTCTGCTGCCTCGGAGTAACCCCTGACTCCGCCCTGTCCTTCAAACTGCACATCCAAGCTCTCGCCACCTCCTGTCACCTCTAGCTAAAAAATATTTCCAGACTACATTCTTTCCTCAACCCTCAATCTACTAAAATGCTTGTGCATGCCCTAATCATCTCCCACCTTGACTACTGCAACATTCTTCTCTGTGGCCTACATTCTAACCCTCTTGCACCTCTCCATTCTGTCCTTAAAAGTGCTGCCAGACTAATTCATCTCTGTCCTCTCTACTTCCCTGCTTCCCCCCTTTGCAAATCCCTTCACTGGCATCCAATTTCCGAGCACATCCTGTTCAAACTACTAACACTGACCTACAAAGCCATCCATAACCTTTCTCCTCTGTATTGTTCCGAACTAATCTCCCAATATCTTCCCTCACGTAATCTCTGGTCCTCCCAAGACCTCCTTCTCTCCTTCATGCTTACTCACTCCTCACCCAATCGCTTCCAAGACTTCTCCTGAATATCCCCCATCTTCTGGAACTGTGTGCCCCAACACATCTGATTAGCCACCACAATTGGATCATTCAAGTGGAACTTGAAAACCCATCTCTTCAAGAAAGCGTACAACCTGTAATGACCACGCTGCCACATCAACACCATCGGAGCTACTGCAACCCCCAACCTTCTGTCTCCTTCCCCATAATCCTGTAGAATGTAATCAGGCAAGAGGCAGGGACTTCTTCCCTCTGTACTAGTCTGTCATTGTTTCTTTGTCTTCTGTGAGGCCTCGTTCACACGTACCGTTTTTTCGCGTTTCCGCGGCGGTATTTTCCGAGCGTTTTTGCCGCGAAAACGTGAAACATAAGCATCCCATGCATTCCTATGGGATTCCGCAATGCTGTGCTAATGCTGCGGTTTTTACCGCTGCAAAATTGCTTCGTGGTAAAAAACGCAGCATGCTCATTAATTTTGCGGAATCGCGGCGATCCCACACCCATAGGAATGCATTGTTCTGCTTACTTTCCGCATGTGGCTGTGCACACCATGCGAAAAGTAAGCAGAACATTTGCGGATGGCACCCACGGTCCGGAGGAGAGGATACTGTCCTCCGGGCTTTGGGTACCATATCCCTGTAAAAAATAGAATTTAAAATAAAAAATATTGTTATTCTCACCTTCCGACATCCCGCGCAGGCTTCCCGCCTCTCTCCACGCTCCCGGTCCCAGTAAGCCTTTGCGAGCGATGACGTCCGTTCTCACGGTCATTCGCACAACGTTATCGCGAATGACCGCGAGACGTCACGATCACGTGAGAACGGACGTCATCGCGGTAATTGTCGCAAATGATTACTGGGACCAGGAGCGTGGAGAGAGGCGGGAAGGCTGCGCGGGACATCGGAAGGTGAGAATAACAATATTTTTTTTTTATTATTATTTTTTACATTCTTTTACTATTGATGCCGCATAGGCAGCCTCAATAGTAAAAAGTTGGTCACACTCGTCAAACACTATGTTTGACGAGTGTGGCCAACCTGTCAATCAGTTCTCCAAGCGATGCTACAGATCGCTTGGAAAACGCTAGCAATTCTGCAAGCCAAATACGCTTGCAAAATGCTAGTTTTTCTGTGGGAAAATCGCCGGAATTTAAAATGCGATTTTCCCGCGGAATGGAATTCCGGAATTCTCGCGGTAATTTCCGCGAGAGTTCCGCTACGTGTGAACCCAGCCTAAGTGATATTTGTGTTTTGACGTAACTCCTTCTCATGAACAGCACCATGGAATCAATGGTGCTATATAAATAAATAATAATTGGAGGAGTAGGTGAGATTACTGTGTTTGTGTGTGTGTGGTATTTACTGTGTGTGGGGGGGTGGTATTACAGTGTGAGTGGGGAGTATTTAGTGTGGGTGGGTGTTACTATGTGTGGGGGGGTATTTTGTGTGGAGGCATAAGATAATGCTCACTGTATGGTTTGGGGTCACTCACTTGGCAACAGGATTAAGGCACACAGGAACGGTTTCTCACTTAAACAGACCATCCGGTTAATTTAGACACGGCATAAACCGGATAGACTACAGACCGTTTAGTTACATTCATGAACATAACAAGACACCAGTCTGCTCATGTAGCAGATATACCTCCCTGCCATTCTTACAACCCCCTTGTCTGAGGTTAGCTTCCAGGAGCTCAGCTCCACATGCTGTCTTTTTGTCAGTCCTGGCTTCCAGGGAAGCTGCCTAACTGGAATCCCTGTCCCGGGCAATGACTGGCTCAGCAGGTCAAACCCGACAGTTCCAGACCCTCAGAAGGGCGAAGGTCGGTAGCTTCCCCAATGCAGTTAGCCATCACAGACTGCAGGTACATGGCCTCACCATGTGCTATTCAGGAATCCAGTCCTCTTGCAGGACCTTCCAACACAGAGACCATGTGACTAAACCACAGTCTCATTATAACGTATGAGACCCACCCCTTGATTGGAGGTCTGTGACTAGCCAGATCCGCCCAGCTCTCTGGCTAACCCTGTAAGCACAATGCCTTATAAGCTAAATAAGTCTCATGGAAGTACAGGTCCCAGAGCAACAGGCTAAGAGCCCAGAGGACCTTCTCCTCTGCAACACATACCGTCCATTCACCACAACACCAGTCACTGTCTCACATACCCCCCTCTGTTCAAACTTGTGGGGTTGAACACTTGACATAAACCAGGGGCCTCGAGACATGTCACGCATGTCACCATGCCCTACCTGTCGACAGGGCCTTCTCAGTCCCGAAAACATAGTCCATCAGTCACTAAATTCTTTGTCGCCTTACGTTTCATAGTCATCAATTTGTTAGGCCTCCCCTGCCCCCAGAGGTCCGTATGTAGGCTTTGAGCTTCAGCCCTTGAGCCCTTGAGTCACAGTCTGTCTGTGTCACCAGACCCTTTTTAGTCACCACATTTCTCAAGTATAACCTTCACCCGACCTTTCTCTCCATGACCGCTTCCAATGGTTGGTGCAGTCACGAGACTCACTTACAGTCGAACCTACTGTCTGAGTCTGACACATCTAGTATGTTACAGGGGCTATTGTCCAGGTCCTTCAGCTTTGCCCTGAGAGTAGATCTGCCATTTTCAGATTCTTGACATCCTTGTTTTCCTTCCTGAACTTCCAAGGTTTCTTCTTTCTAGATGTCTTTGGCTGTCAGCAATTCCATTATTTGGAGGGCCCCTTCAGTTCCCATTACCTTGGGTTGAAGGCGGCAGCCATCATCCACCAATGTGGCAAAGCTGTCCTGTAAGAAGCAATCTTTCGAGCCTTAACTGCTCTATCTCCTTTAGATACACCATTCAGCATTTAAGGAAACCAGGATGGATGAACACAGAACTTAAGCACATGCTAAAAAGGAAGAAAAAAATGTTTATAAAATGGAAAGAGGGAGGCATATCTAAAGAAGAATATAATGCTGTCTGCAGAACCTGCAGGGCACAAATCAGATTATCTAAAGCTGAAAATGAATTGAGGCTTGCAAGAGATGTCAAAAGCAATAATAAAGGATTTTGGGGATATGTCAAAAGTAAAAGAAAAGTCAAAGATGCTATAGGATTTTTACAGGATGAAAATGATGAAATGGTAAGACAGGATGTTGAGAAGGCTGAACTTTTAAATTCCTATTTTGCATCTGTTTTCTCTCAGAAAGGAAATGTAACATCAACTGTTATTCACTGTCCTATTAAGGGAATAGAAGAATCCAGGATATCTATAAACAGAAAGATAGTGAGGAAACACTTAGCTAACCTAAATGAATTCAAGTCTCCAGGTCCAGATGAATTACACCCCAGAGTACTGAAGGAGATAGCAGAAGAAATTTTTGAACCCCTCTCCATAATCTTTGAAAATTCTTGGAGAACAGGAGAAGTGCCAGAAGACTGGAGAAGAGCAAATGTTGTTCCTATCTTCAAAAAGGGGAAGAAGGTGGACCCAGGCAACTATAGGCCGGTGAGTCTGACTTCTATACCAGGAAAGATCTTTGAACAAATTATTAAACAACATGTATGTCAATACCTAGATAAGAATGAAGTGATTAAACAGAGTCAGCATGGGTTTGTAACTAATAAGTCATGTCAGACTAATTTAATTTCCTTCTATGACGGTATTACTGATTGGGTGGATCAAGGAAATGCTGTAGATATAGTATATCTTGACTTCAGCAAAGCATTTGACAAAGTCTCTCATACAATCCTTATTGAAAAAATGACTAAGTATGGAATGGACAAGGCAACTGTTAGGTGGATTCATAACTGGCTTAGTGATCGGACCCAAAGAGTGGTCGTAAATGGCTGCACATCCAGTTGGAAGAATGTCTCAAGTGGGGTACCACAGGGCTCTGTCCTGGGCCCTGTATTGTTCAACATCTTTATCAACGATTTAGATGAAGGAATTGAGGGTAAACTGATTAAATTTGCTGATGACACAAAGCTAGGAGGGATAGCTAATACTAGAGAAGAGAGAGAGAGGATTCATAAAGATTTAAATAAACTGGAGAAGTGGGCAGCAACTAACAGAATGGTTTTTAACAGGGAGAAATGCAAAGTACTACATCTGGGCAATAAAAATGAAAAAAGCATATATAGAATGGGAGGAATAGGGCTAAGTGACAGCACATGTGAAAAAGACTTGGGTATACTAATAGATCACAGACTGAATATGAGTCAACAGTGTGATGCAGCAGCAAAAAAGGCAAATGCAATTCTAGGATGTATTAACAGAAGCATACAGTCTAGATCACGTGAAGTAATTATTTCCCTCTACTCCTCTTTGGTCAGACCTCATCTGGAATATTGTGTCCAATTTTGGGCACCACATTTTAAAAAAGACATCAACAAACTGGAGCAAGTTCAGAAAAGAGCGACCAGAATGGTGACCGGTCTGCAAACCCTGTCTTATGAAGAAAGGTTGCAGGATTTGGGAATGTTTAGTTTGCAAAAGAGAAGACTGAGAGGAGACTTAATAGCTGTCTACAAATATCTAAAGGGCTGTCACATTGTAGAAGGATCAACTTTATTCTCATTTGCACAAGGAAAGACTAGAAGCAATGGGATGAAGCTGAATGGGAGGAGACACAGATTAGATATTAGAAAAAACTTTTTGACAGTAAGGGTGATCAATGAGTAGAACAGGCTGCCACGAGAAGTGGTAAGTTCTCCTTCAATGGAAGTCTTCAAACAGAGGCTGGACAGACATCTAACTGGGATGATTTAGCGAATCCTGCTTTGAGCAGGGGGTTGGACCAGATGGCCCAGGAGGTCCCTTCCAACTCTACCATTCTATGATTCTATGATTCTAAAAAACCATTCGATACTCCAACAGAGTATAGCTCCGAGACTCTCCATCGTACCCAAGACGAAGAATCGAATCATACCCTTTTCTCTGGGTTTCTGGTCTTCATGGTCACCTGGAATTCTTAATCTCACCACTCCAGACTTATCCACCATCTCTTGCATGGCTCAACCATTTCTTCCAATGACTTTTTCCACCATAGGAATAGGCAGAAGACTCTGAGCTTTCCTCATATGCTCCAGCTGCCTAGCAGCGTCTTCATTCCTCAATCGAAACATCCACGTTGCACGCACACATCTCCACTCAGGATAGCTACTCTCCTCGCTGTGACATCATTTGTGGACAGTACCAGTAACTGTTTAGCTTCTGGGGGCCAGTACACCTTACACGCCCCCACAGCCTTCTTGAATTCTTCAAGCACAGACTGCCTGGCACATGCCTCTCTCAGGTCCTCGGGTACCTCAACAACTCACTTGAATTTCAAAGTGCTATTCTCTTCACGGACGGACGGCTCCTGTTTTGCCTAGGACATTTCCATCAAGACATCTGCCATGACTGGCTGATTGTCTTGTCCAGCTCTTAGTGCAAACTCTCCCTGAGCTTTACCCTCTTCAAGACCCTTTGCCAAGATGGGCCTTTACAGCTTTGCCTCATTACCACTCTGGCACTGCCGCTGTAAGTCTGCGACCACCAACTCCTTCTCTTGTAGAAGTCCTCCTAATGCTTCTCTGAGCACCACCATATCTTCAAATGTGGCCTTGTTCACGGTTTGACACTTTGACAGGTGACCTCTGAGCTCAGAGACTTCCTTCTCCAGCTCATCCACTCTGTGCCCAGGACCCTTTCTCGTTCGACATGCTCTTTTACCGTCTCTTTAAGCATCTTTATTTCATGATCCTGTTCTCTTTTGGCCAGCATGTGTCGCACCATAACTTCTTTAATTATATTTTCAGATGGGCCAGCTTGCCCACCCAAACTCTGCTGCTTGAGAGTTCTATCTGTTCCTTCATCACCAGGTTTAGCTTTCTCTTGGGTCTTCCATCCATTACCTTCGACTGCCTCTAGGGTCTCTGCTGGGCTCTCTGAAGAATCACTGTTCTTGCTCCCAGACTCAAAAACTGAGTTTTTGTCAGATTTTTGTTCCTTCAAATGCTTTACTTCGGCTTGTAAATCTGTCACTTTTTCCTACTCCCGAGACAACTCTTTGGCGAGGTCCTGGAACTCCTGCACTTTGTTCCAGCAGGTCATTTCCAGCTGAGACACGTTTTCTGCATTCTCCTGCCAAGCAGAGCACAGCTTCTCCTCGGTGGAGTGGAGGGTATGGAGCAGCTTCTGCTCCTGCGCATCCTTCTCTCTGAGCTGAGCCTTGACTACCGAGAGCTCGGACTCCAGGTGACGCACCTGATCCAGCTGCGTGGAGTTGGCAGCTTTCATACTCGACACCTTCAACCTCTCTTGAGGCTCTGCCCGGTCACCCTTAGGTACCTTTCTACTCTCTAGAACTTAAGAGAACTCCACACTCTCCAGCTCTTCAGCATCAGGTTCTCTGTAGGCTTCACCATACTCAACAGCTTGACTCTGGTGGGATCTTTTTTGCTGAGGTGCGTGTTTAGCCCGCTACGTAGCTTTGAGGTAGCTTTTGGTGCCGCCAACGCGTTCCCGAGTGCCCGACGGCCCGCCGGTACAAATTTGGCGCAAATCGTAGAACACGAAAATTTCCGTCCCTTACCAGGCACTCAACCGCCGGCCCCTTTTCACGCCCATTTCACGCAGTTTACCGGGCGCTCAATTTTGACATTGGTCTGCAGTACCGCAATGAACACCAGGTGTCATCATTGTATTTTTTTTTTAATCAGAGACCACAAGGTGGCAGGATTGCCTTATTTAATAGAATGCTAATGTCTTTCAGTAAAGCTTTGCCTTAAATGACATTTTTAAATAGCTTTTTTGAAGGAACCGGCTGCAGGAACCCGGGGGCAGGTTGTCAGAGGCTGCAGGAGACCGGGGGCAGGTTGTCAGGGGGCTGCAGGAGACCGGGGGCAGGTTGTCAGAGGCTGCAGGAGACCGGGGGCAGGTTGTCAGGGGCTGCAGGAGACCGGGGGCAGGTTGTCAGAGGCTGCAGGAGACCGGGGGCAGGTTGTCAGGGGCTGCAGGAGACCGGGGGCAGGTTGTCAGGGGCTGCAGGAGACCGGGGGCAGGTTGTCAGGGGACTGCAGGAGACCGGGGGCAGGTTGTCAGGGGCTGCAGGAGACCGGGGGCAGGTTGTCAGAGGCTGCAGGAGACCGGGGGCAGGTTGTCAGGGGGCTGCAGGAGACCGGGGGCAGGTTGTCAGGGGCTGCAGGAGACCGGGGGCAGGTTGTCAGAGGCTGCAGGAGACCGGGGGCAGGTTGTCAGGGGCTGCAGGAGACCGGGGGCAGGTTGTCAGAGGCTGCAGGACACCGGGGGCAGGTTGTCAGGGGCTGCAGGAGACCGGGGGCAGGTTGTCAGGGGCTGCAGGACACCGGGGGCAGGTTGTCAGGGGCTGCAGGAGACCGGGGGCAGGTTGTTAGGGGCTGCAGGACACCGGGGGCAGGTTGTCAGGGGCTGCAGGAGACCGGGGGCAGGTTGTCAGGGGCTGCAGGAGACCGGGGGCAGGTTGTCAGGGGCTGCAGGAGACCGGGGGCAGGTTGTCAGGGGCTGCAGGAGACCGGGGGCAGGTTGTCAGGGGCTGCAGGAGACCGGGGGCAGGTCTGCCAGACTGAGTGTAACATAGGGCAGTGGAGTGGTAGGGGTAGGGAGATGTGTGACGCGGCCGGGCAGCTTGTCACTCAATCCCCTGTTCTCTGCACTGTGTGGCCGGTGGGCGGGTATGGGGGCGGGGCTATTTCCTTTTGTCGCCAGACATTCATCCCATTCATCCCCCTTGTGCCATGCTGTCTGGCCGGGGTGGGAGTCAGTGGTGTGCGTCCGGAGGAGGAAGGTCGGGTGTCAGCGCTCTGTGAGCCTGTGTGTGACATAGGGCAGTGGAGTGGGAGGGGCGGGGAGATGTGTGACGCGGCCGGGCAGCTTGTCACTCAATCCCCTGTTCTCTGCACAGTGTGGGCGGGGGCGGGGCCAGCGTCCTGTGAGGCCGGGTCACTGTCCATCTCGCCGGGCTCTGTGTGCTGTGGGAAATTTAAAGCTTGGAAGCCGCCTGCTGGTAAGTATGTACACCCCTATGGGCACCACCAATACATAGCTACTGTATGGGGTCAGCTGTGTGGGGCATGGTAGGGATACAGGCTGTCCCGGTGGGGTGGAGGGAGGGGAAGCTCAGCACAGTGTATGGGGTCAGCTGTGTGGGGCATGGCGGGGATACAGGCTGTCCCGGTGGGGTGGAGGGAGGGGAAGCTCAGCACAGTGTATGGGGTCAGCTGTGTGGGGCATGGCAGGGATACAGGCTGTCCCGGTGGGGTGGAGGGAGGGGAAGCTCAGCACAGTGTATGGGGTCAGCTGTGTGGGGCATGGCAGGGATACAGGCTGTCCCGGTGGGGTGGAGGGAGGGGAAGCTCAGCACAGTGTATGGGGTCAGCTGTGTGGGGCATGGCAGGGATACAGGCTGTCCCGGTGGGGTGGGGGGAGGGGAAGCTCAGCACAGTGTATGGGGTCAGCTGTGTGGGGCATGGCAGGGATACAGGCTGTCCCGGTGGGGTGGAGGGAGGGGTAGCTCAGCACAGAGTATGGGGTCAGCTGTGGGGGGCACGGCAGGGATACAGGCTGTCCAGTTGGGGTGGAGGGAGGGGATGCTCAGCACAGTATATGGGGTCAGCTGTGGGGGGCACGGCGGGGATACAGGCTGTCCCGGTGGGTGGGAGGGTGAGCTGACATGCAGGGGGCTGTGTTATCACTGCTGTGAACACTAGCAGGGCTTAGAATAGAAATAATAGTAAAATACAATAATTCGATAATTCATTTTTTTTTCTTTCCCTGTTTGTCATTAGCTAACAGAGCATAACCCACAGGTAACACTTGAGGAAGCCGCCACCGCGCGCTGTGTCTGCTGGAAACATACACTCATGGATGAAGATTCATATTTAATGTATTAATAGAATTAATAGGATTTAGAATAAAAATAATTTTAAAATTCAATAATTTCCTTTTTTTTTTCAACTAGTTAACAAGGCATCTCAGAGACTGAACTGGCTCCATGTGGCAAGGACAACAAATTTCCCTGCTGGACGACATCACGATGGAGGGACGATGCTCTCCGGCCTCCATCATAATGTGGACCAGCTAGCCTCTTCATCCTTTGTTTGGGTAAGTAAAAATCCATGTACGTATCGTCAAAGTAGCTGTCATGACACGTACATTCATGTATGTGTATACATGTATATACAGTCACCTGTCATGACACCAGAGAGCTGTGTGGCTCTGTAGCACTCTCCAGCACCACACAGCGTCCTACACAGCATTGCGGCCTGCCACAGCCTCCTCCGCCCTCTGACAACCTGCCCCCGGGCTCCTGCAGCCCCTGACAACCTGCCCCCGGGCTCCTGCAGCCCCTGACAACCTGCCCCCGGGCTCCTGCAGCCCCTGACAACCTGCCCCCGGGCTCCTGCAGCCCCTGACAACCTGCCCCCGGGCTCCTGCAGCCCCTGACAACCTGCCCCCGGGCTCCTGCAGCCCCTGACAACCTGCCCCCTGGCAGTGCCGCAGAGTCCCTGGCAGTGCCGCAGAGTCCCTGGCAGTGCCGCAGAGTCCCTGGCAGTGCCGCAGAGTCCCTGGCAGTCTCACTCAGTGCCTGTGATAAGAGTGGTCCCTAAAATGTGGGGGGGCGCCGTGCCCTCACCCTCCGAAAAATCTCCCCTTCCATGCCAATTGGCACGTCGAGGGCCCGGTAAGCGACGGCCATTTGCCACGGTCGTTACCCGGTTCTCGACATGCCAATGCCATCAGGCAAGTCGAGGTCTGGGTAAGAAACGTGGCTATACCACGTATGTTACCGGGATCTAGATACTATCCTGTGGATGGAACGTGGGGGGGAGCTCGCGGTTCTGGGTCTGTTTCTCTTGAACCACAAGTCACAGCAACCCAGTTTTGGTGTCTTTTTCGTAGTGGAGACTCTCAGCTGTCCACCCTGGGAGCGACTAATGTCTGGCTCTTACGGCACGGGAGTGGTGGTCCTCAGAGCCAGGGCCTAGGTTCTCCGGAACCGCAAGTCGCAGCCGGGCGAAACGGGTCTTAAAATCTGGGGAATTCCCTCGGTTTTCATCCCCCAAAGTGGCTCGTCACTGTGCGCTTAGGCTAGCCGGCTCTCATCCTCAGTATGTCACATTCAACAGTGAGAGCCGGCTAATGGTGCAGGCTTGAGGGGGAACAAATGCCCAACAGAGCAGCACACAGCCCCAATAAATATTTCCCCACATCAGTCTGGTAATTAGATTTCAAATGACACCCCAGTGGCCCCTCTGGCTTTACCAGAAGTCGCACCAGGGGCCCAATATCTGATTTGGACAGCAGATTTGAAAAGACATTTTGAGGCCTTGGGTCGGTTTTGAGGTTCTGAAACCCCACAACTACCCAGCAGAAGGTACCAGGCCAACCAAACTTGGCAGGAAAATTGTCCAGGATGCCTCCTACAAACAGAGACATCACTTGTCCCCCTGCTGCCCAGGGAATTTGAATTCTGGGGTCAGAGCATGGCTGTCCATTGATGAAAAGGATCCTGGTGGTGCAGGCTTGAGGGGGAACAAATGCCCAACAGAGCAGCACACAGCCGCAATAAATGTTCCCTCACATCAGTATGGTAATTAGCTTTCAAATGACACCCCAGTGGCCCCTCTGGATTTTACAGAAGTCGCACCAGGGGCCCAATATCTGATTTGGACAGCAGATTTGAAAAGACATTTTGAGGCCTTGGGTCGGTTTTGAGGTTCTGAAACCCCACAACTACCAAGCAGAAGGTACCAGGCCAACCAAACTTGGCAGGAATATTCTCCAGGATGCCTCCTTCAAACAGAGTCATAACTTGTCCCCCTGCTGCCCAGGGAATTTGAATTCAGGGGTCAGTGCATGGCTGTCCATTGATGAAAAGGATCCTGGTGGTGCAAGCTTGAGGGGGAACAAATGCCCAACAGAGCAGCACACAGCCCCAATAAATGTTCCCTCACATCAGTCTGGTAATTAGCTTTCAAACCACACCCCAATGGCCCCTCTGGCTTTACCAGATGTCGCACCAGGGGCCCAATATCTGATTTGGACAGCAGATTTGAAAAGACATTTTGAGGCCTTGGGTCGGTTTTGAGGTTCTGAAACCCCACAACTACCCAGCAGAAGGTACCAGGCCAACCAAACTTGGCAGTAATATTGTCCAGGATGCCACCTACATACAGAGACATGACTTGTCCCCCTGCTCCCCATGGAATTTGATTTCAGGGGGTCAGAGCATGGCTGTCCATGGATAAAAATGGTCCTGGTGGTGCAGGCTTGAGGGGGCACAAATGCCCAACAGAGCAGCACACAGCCCCAATAAATGTTCCCTCACATTTGTGTGGTAATTTGCTTTCAATTAACACCCCAGTGGCCCCTCTGGCTTTACCAGAAGTCGCACCAGGGGCCCAATATCTGATTTTGACAGGATGCCTCACAGAGACATCACTTTTCCCCCTGCTCCCCATCGAATTTGATTTCCTACCAAGTTTGGTTGGCCTGGTACCTTCTGCTGGGTAGTTGTGGGGTTTCAGAACCTCAAAACCGACCCAAGGCCTCAAAATGTCTTTTCAAATCTGCTGTCCAAATCAGATATTGGGCCCCTGGTGCGACATCTGGTAAAGCCAGAGGGGCCACTGGGGTGTCATTTTAAAGCTAATTACCAGACTGATGTGAGGGAACATTTATTGGGGCTGTGTGCTGCTCTGTTAGGCATTTGTGCCCCCTCAAGCCTGCACCACCAGGATCCTTTTCATCAATGGACAGCCATGCTCTGACCCCAGAATTCAAATTCCCTGGGCAGCAGGGGGACAAGTGATGTCTCTGTTTGTAGGAGGCATCCTGGACAATTTTCCTGCCAAGTTTGGTTGGCCTGGTACCTTCTGCTGGGTAGTTGTGGGGTTTCAGAACCTCAAAACCGACCCAAGACCTCAAAATGTCTTTTCAAATCTGCTGTCCAAATCAGATATTGGGCACCTGGTGCGACCTCTGTTAAAGCCAGAGGGACCACTGGGGTGTCATTTGAAAGCTAACTACCAGACTGATGTGAGGGAACATTTATTGGGGCTGTGTGCTGCTCTGTTGGGCATTTTTTCCCCCTCAGGCCTTCACCACCTGAATCCTTTTCATCAGTGGACAGCCATCCTCTGACCCCTGAATTCAAATTCCCTGGGCAGCAGGGGGACAAGTGATGTCTCTGTTTGAAGGAGGCATCCTGGACAATATTCCTGCCAAGTTTGGTTGGCCTGGTACCTTCTGCTGGGTAATTGTGAGGTTTCAGAAGCTCAAAACCGACCCAAGGCCTCAAAATGTCTTTTCAAATCTGCTGTCCAAATCAGATATTGGGCCCCTGGTGCGACTTCTGGTAAAGCCAGAGGGGCCACTTGGGTGTCATTTGAAAGCTAATTACCAGACTGATGTGAGGGAACATTTATTGGGGCTGTGTGCTGCTCTGTTGGGCATTTGTTCCCCCTCAAGCCTGCACCACCAGGATCCTTTTTTATCAATGGACAGCCATGCACTGACCCCAGAAATCAAATTCCCTGGGCAGCAGGGGGACAAGTGATGTCTCTGTTTGTAGGAGGCATCCTGGACAATATTCCAATATGAAACGTGAATATACTACGTGTGTTACCGGGCTCTCGATACTATCCTTTGGATGGAACGTGGGGGGAGCTCGCGGTTCTGGGTCTGTTTCTCTTGAACCACAAGTCACAGCAACCCAGTTTTGGTGTCTTTTTCATAGCGGAGACTCTCAGCAGTCCACCCTGGGAGCGACTAATGTCTGGCGCTTACGGCACGGGAGTGGTGGTCCTCAGAGCCAGGGCCTAGGTTCTCCGGAACCGCAAGTCGCAGCCGGGCGAAACGGGTCTTAAAATCTGGGGAATTCCCTCGGTTTTCATCCCCCAAAGTGGCTCGTCACTGTGCGCTTAGGCTGCGGAGCTACCCAGCAAAAAGATGAAAACGTCGGCCATTTTGACAGGGAGCGGGGGGTGCGAAACATTTTCCCCCTGGCATGTGATATGTCAATCGAATAGAGAATTTCACCCAGAAAACAATGGCGTGCTTTTTTTCCACGTTGCGTTAGTGGTTTTCGATTTAATGTGGCGTTTTACTTTTGTTTTAGGCAAAATGAATGATATTCTCCAAAAGTGCCAGCGAGAAGAGGGGGCCCTGAAATGTGTGGGGGGGCACCGTGCCCTCACCCTCCGAAAGATCTAGTGGCCGACTGCCACCGCCACGGAGATATGATCGATTTCCAATGCATGTCTACAAGAAAAACATGCCAAAACTTCGAGGGTTCAATGGTCTGATGCTAGCCCTTTTACGGGAAGAAATCCCAAGGTGTGCCCTTCAAATAGACACCAAAAGCATGTGGCTGCAAATTGTGGTTCCAGAGAAATGAGACCAAGACCTCCGGCACCCAAGGTTCAATGCAAATTGGATGGTCAAGGCCTGGTTAACGAACGGGGCGTGTATGCGGCTGTTACCCGGATCTCGATATAGTAATTTAAATGGAACGGAGATACCACTTTGATTAGGTGGTTACACTTCCTCTTGTACCTAGGTGGCACAAGAAGACGTGGAGCTGCCTTTTTCTTGCAGTGACTAGGGTTCGAATCCTTTTATTGTTTAACTCAATATTTATTTTTCTATTTCTTTAAGGGGTGTGTTCTTAAACTTGAGTAGTGACAGCACAGCCAATCATGATGAGGAGGAAGTTGAGGTGAGGATTTGAATATGGGGCATGTCTTTACTTGCTTTCAAACTGCCTACGAGGAAAGATGGCTGAGAGACAAACTGTAAGTACATAAATCAGCAACCCGGTTTTGGTGTCTATTTGAAGTGCAGTGCCTGGGCTTTCTTCCCCTAAAAGTGCTAGTGTCCAGGGCTTATGAAGGCAGAGCAGTGACCCCAGATTTTGGGCATTTTTTTTCTCATAGATATGCATTGGAAAGTGGATAAGGGTGGTCCGTTTTGGGCAAATTTCTCTGGAATTCAAGTCACTGCAGGGCAGTGAGGGTCTTAAAATTTGTGGGAGACTCTGTACTCACCCTGTTAAAGATCTAGATTCTGTGTGCATCAGCCACGGAGATATAATCGCTTAGCTCCCTATGATGAATCCCATTAATTTAGGACTTTGACAATTTTTTCACCTACAAATTACCAGAAGTCCTAAATGAATGGCATAGTAGGAAAAGCGCACTGGCAAATAGTACATGTGTTGATGAGCATGCTTCCTATAATTTATAGCATTTTTTACAGAGAGGCTTCAAAATGGCACATGCTCTGAAGTACAATTCGAATTGACCCAGATTCCTTGTCCTTAACTATGTGCACATGCTGCGGATTATGTGCGGATTCATCCGCGCGGATTTTGTAAAATCCGCAGGTGAAACCGCAGGTCAAAAGACCTGCGGATTGCTCTGCGGTTTTGCCCTGCGGTTTTTCATCTCCTCAATGGAGGAGATGGCAAACCGCAGGAGAATCCGCAGAAAGAATTGACATGTCAATTCTTTCTGCGGATTGAAAACCGCAGATAATCCGCGAGGAAAATTCCGCACCGTCTGCACTGCGGTTTTTGATTCCCATAGGGAATCATGGTACTGTACACCGCAGCAAAAACTGCTGCGGGTCCGCAGCGGCCAAAACCGCTGCGGAACCGCAGCAAAATCCGCAGCGTGTGCACACAGCCTAAGATGTCTTTATTTTTTGTAGGATTTTGCACACTACAATTATGAAGAATCATTGGTCCATGTTTCCCAAAAAAGAGGTGGGTTGAATCATAAAAGAACATGAGGCTGTGGTGTCACATGCAATATTTAATAGCATTTCATATTCGGTTTCAGCTATTTCTGATGTAATGGTGAAAAAGTGAAGCGTTCCAGGGAGGTGGAGGTGTTTACCATACAGGTAATGTTCTGCTCACATATTCATCCACGTTCCCATTTGTTCTCCATCCTCTTAACCACATTACTCTCTCTGTAGGTCAGAGGTTGGCGTCGGTACAGAATGTTAAAACTGATAAACGATGCCCTGGAACATCAGGATGAAGCATACCAGTTGAAACCCAAGGTACGGAGTCCTGTTAAATTACTTTTACGCGGGATGATTTATCAGGCTATTACGCCCATCTAGCACCTCGATTGTCAATGTGACTTTACACACAACTATTAAGCAACTGTCGCTCAGTAGTCGGTGATGAGCGACTATCGTTCCAATTGTGCACGACCACACACCGGACACTAAATGATATTCCCTCAGTCACTCAGATCATGCAGTGTTGTTTTGTTTGGCTGAGTACATGCTATCGCCAGTATTTCATTAGCACACTGGCTGGGGAACAGTTCCAGTCTTTTGTCTGCACTGCATTAGCACTGTGAAGAGGTTTGTACTACACCACGATGCATGACACTTCACCAAATAGCACTCCGGTATATGATAAAAGGGTTAAACGCTCACCCGAATGCTGACCGAGGCATCCTGCAGTACTTCAGGACCTTCAACAGCATCAGAGATCATTTGATCTCCAACATCATTGAAGGTCCTGCAAGAAGCCTCATTGAGCAGCGGTGTCATTCAGGTGTGTAAAGCCAGCCCTTTGATTTAAAAAAAAAAAGTGACAATGAACACTGAGCAACTTCTAGATCAGCAATCTTGGGCAGAAAACAAGTATTTTGCTCTGAAGGTACACAGCCTATCAGTACAGGATCCATTAAAGTTGTTCACTGACTGGGGTGGGAGGTGGTAGGGGAGGTAGTGAAGAAAAAATAAAATAAAATCAGTTGGAAAAAAAACTTGCACATCTCCACAGCCAGGTTGTCTACATTCAACCCTTCTGATTGCAGGCACAGACATCTCAGAACCTCCCATATAACAAAGGAGATAAGAGTTGGTGTGTAGAAAACATTGCTATGCGGAGGGGTAGACATTACATTTTTATAAAATAAAATGAGCAAACTCCACATAGCAAAGTTTTCTACAGCCCTTAACTTGTTATCTCCTTTCCTATCTGCTACTATTGTGACCTGACTCGCAGCCTAAGGCTATGTGCACACGGGGAAAATCCTCCTGCGGATTTTTCTGCGCAGAATTCACGAAATCCGCAGGTCAAATGAGCTGCATTTTTCCTGCGGATTTCTTCCTTTTTTAGTGCAGTTTTGATGCGGTTTTTCAGTGCGGTTTTCCCCCTGGGGTTTTTGAGAATGGGGAGATAGAAAACCGCACAAAAGAAGTCACATGCAGTTGTTTGAAAACCGCACACCCACTTTCTGCAGCGTCTGCACAGATTTTTTTTTTTCCATAGATTTACATGCTACTGTAAATCACTGTGCGGTTCTGCGGGAAAAATGCATCGTGTGCACATGGCCTAAAAGCATCTTTGATTACAGTATATAATGTATAATATTTTGTGGGTGACAATGTTGCCGAGGTGCCATACCAGACTGTCACTATGTATAATGTTGCACTGTGCAATATTGATCAAATTTTTTTCTCTCCCCAGTTTGGATACGGTTTCACAAATTGGCAATAATGAAGATGGAGAAAGGAAGCTATGCCATTGCTGTAAAGCACAGGAATAAGACCAAATATAGTTTTATGTTTGTTTCTCTAAATAACATGACGTTTGCTTTGGTTTTGTTCCCTTTTCTATAGTATAGTGGTGATATGAATATGTTATGTACATGTCAGCATACCCTGTGGACTTTTTCTACTGTGAATTTTAGGAGCTTGACACTTGCACAATGAATAATGATGAGGTGTCCGTGTGACCAGAGGTTACAGAATGCAATTGTACCCATTGTATCTGATGAGGTTATTCTCATATGTGTTTTTCTGTCACAGGCCAGAAAAAGGAGATGAAAGTAGAATGGTCCTGGATAATCAGACAGTGCATGCACTAGGGCTCATGCCTTGTCTTTCAGGCAACTAACTCACAGCTATGTGAATACAGCTACAAGCAAGCTAAAGTACTTAATGACTAGTAGGGAGTGAGAGGTGCTATAAAAGTACAGAGTACCTGAAGGCCATGAGTACAAAGATGGCTTTACAAACCCTAATACCATTAAACAAGTCTTCTATAGCCCACACACAACTACAACATAGCCAGCTTAAATAATATTTTATTGAATTAAAACGAAAGCTCAAACTGTTAAAAATATAATTCAAATAAGAGTGCATTTACTCAGGCAATTAATCCAGTGACATTGTCAAGGGATGGGCCTTAAATTTATCAGCTCAGATCCCTGTGCATAGTCCTCACTTTGGCCATGATGCCAGAGCAATTGACAGGTTTTTTTCATCATTGCTGATAGCCCTAGGCCTTAAAAGCGTACAAATTTTTATATATATATATTTACTGTGACAGATCTGTCACTTCTCTGTGTGCGAAATTCACAGTAAATATGCAGGTGACTACATTGCATATTTACTGCAACGTGTACCAGTTTTACGTGCAAGAACCATCCATACGCATGTGTGGATCAGCCCTTGGAATCCCCTGTTTCTCTATATATATATATATATATTACACACACACATTGGAAAGAAACAGGGGATTCCAAGGGCTGAGCCACACATGCGTATGGATGGTTCTTGCACATAAAACTGGTACACGTTGCAGTAAATATGCAATGTAGTCACCTGCATATTTACTGTGAATTTTGCACACAGAGAAGTGACAGATCTGTCACTTCTGTGTTTTAACCCTGTAACATCTTATCTGATATACCAGCACAGATGTTACAGGTGGATGGGGCATCAAGGGTTAATTACTTACCTCCTTCTGCACACTTATTGCAGGATACACACGGATTTTGTGTGCATTCCACATTTGCAGAAATCACACAAAACACTTGATAACAATATGCATGTGTGGATGGGCCACAAGTTTGAAGACCCCCCCCTGAATATATATATATAAAAAGTTTAGTTACGCTTTAACAATACACTAGAATAAAAACCATTAGTTTAATAAACAAAAACATTGCAGAGCAGCAACATGCACATTATTTAAAAGACTAAATTTCACCTGCAAAAGAGAAAAAAAAAAGTTAGAATAGACTCAATTAAAGGTGAACTATAGTATTAGAAGAACAGCTGCCTCCTTGCAAAAAACTGCCACTTCCAAACTGGCGTTAAGTGAAGTCATGATGCTCAGCTCCATTGAACTCAATAGAGCTGAGCCTCAATATCACATATTTCTGGAAGCTGTTTTTCTGTTGCTAGAGTACCCACCTAAAACGCAAACAAAAATGAACTTTAACTTCGGAGTCTCTTCAGCATGACCACAGGGTTCATATTCCATCTCCTCATCTGCGATGTACTTGTTTCTTTAGTGCTTAGAAGGAAAAAGGAATGATGTTACAACTGAAAGATATGCATAAAAAAATCCACACTTCTAGAATACTGGCACTCAGCCAAAGTACAGTAATGCTTCACAGAAATGCTGCAAAGTGTTACTATGCTTTAAGGTTTTTCCATGAGTCCTGGCTATCACATTAAAGGGTGAGCGCCGGTGGCAGGATTTTTTTTTTCTTCCAATGTTATCCCCTATCCATAGAATAGTTTTTAAAGTTCCATACAATAGAATTATCTACAGTTTCAAACTCAGTGGCTGGTGTGGCTAGTCCCTGACAAGTACAGTAAGAATTTAATATAAATAGAAGTGTTCAATAATTACCTTGAAGAGCTCCTTTTCTGGTTCTGCCTCATGGAACGTGTCTGCATGAGAAAGGACGGGGAAGGTACATGTGCCCTGAAATGAATACATTAGTATTAAAAGCTGGTAATGAGTGCATCCATTAGCTTGGCACCATGGTATTGGAGTAAAGGTATTTTCACCTTGCACTCGAAGTCTCTTCATGCTCACTCTCCAGTTCTTCGGGAATCAGTTCTGGTATCTGGGAACTGTGGACTGCAGCTGTCTGGTCTCTTCTTCCCCTGGTGTTCTCTTCTGCAACCCTTTAGGGGAATCAAAAAGAAGAAAAAAAGAAGTCTTTGTCAAGTTTATTTCAAAGCATGTATTATTTTCATTTCACAATAAAATACCTTGAAGTGCTGGCTGTGGCTTCTTGACTCGCTGACTTCCGTGCTTCCATCAGTAGGCTTTGTCCATGGCAAATGTCATCCATGTTCTTTTCCCGGTAGTTCCTGTCCGCTGTAAGATTTGAATGTGCCAAATACCTGGCGACCAGACGTTGTTGCACGTCAGTACATCTTGAGAGAGTCCAGGATTCAAGCACTTTTCTAACCATCTGGCTGGTGACTATGGGGAGATGAAACCTAAAAAAAAAAAAAAAATTTTATATATATATATATATATATATATATATATATACACTACATGTAGAGACTAAGTTGTATGACTTTTAATAATCTTACTTCCTGTGAAAACGGTTCATATCATTGGTTATGTTTTTTGTAGAGGAGACTCTCGGCTGTCCACCCTGGGAGCGACTAATGTCTGGCGCTTACGGCACGGGAGTGGTGGTCCTCAGAGCCAGGGCCTAGGTTCTCCGGAACCGCAAGTCGCAGCCGGGCGAAACGGGTCTTGAAATCTGGGGAATTCCCTCGGTTTTCATCCCCCAAAGTGGCTCGTCACTGTGCGCTTAGGCTACGGAGCTACCCAGCAAAAAGATGAAAACGTCGGCCATTTTGACAGGGAGCGGGGGGTGCGAAACATTTTCCCCCTGGCGTGCGATATGTCAATCGAATAGAGAATTTCACCCAGAAAACAATGGCGTGTTTTTTTTCCACGTTGCGTTAGTGGTTTTCGATTTAATGTGGCGTTTTACTTTTGTTTTAGGCAAAATGAATGATATTCTCCACTAACAAAGTGCCAGCGAGAAGAGGGGGCCCTGAAATGTGTGTGTGTGTGTGTGGGGGGGTGCGCCCGTGCCCTCACCCTCCGAAAAATCTCCCCTTCCATGCCAATTGGCACGTCGAGGGCCCGGTAAGCGACGGCCATTTGCCTCGGTCGTTACCCGGTTCTCTACATGCTAATGCCATCAGGCAAGTCGAGGTCTGGGTAGGAAACGTGGCTATACCACGTGTGTTACCGGGATCTCGATACTATCCTTTGGATGGAACGTGGGGGGGAGCTTGCGGTTCTGGGTCTGTTTCTCTTGAACCACAAGTCACAGCAACCCAGTTTTGGTGTCTTTTTCGCAGAGGAGACTCTCAGCAGTCCACCCTGGGAGCGAGTAATGTCTGGCGCATGTAGACAGATGATGATTTTAGCCGGGGGGAGCACGCTATGACCCCCTGATTGCCAATTCCTCTGTGTTCAGGGGCCCCATTGAGGTAGCCCCTTTTAGGTAGCAGTCTGAAGAACGTGTGTGCAAAATTTGGGGTTGCTGGCACCTTCCCCTCTGGAGTTGTGGGGTCTGAGGCCCCAGAAAGCTGATCCAGACAGATCATTCTTTAGGAGGGCTGGTTCTTTTTGAGCTTTCGGGGTCCCCTGATCGGCTTCTGGGCATGCTAGCGGGGCGCACGAGGTGGCGTTGGAAAGCTTAGGACCTGCTCTGGGCTTGATAACAGGTCCTGGGGCCGTGAAGTACTCCCCTGGAATTTTTTTACCCTTTATAGCATGTAGACAGATGATGATTTTAGCCGGGGGGAGCACGCTATGACCCCCTGATTGCCAATTTCTCTGTGTTCAGGGGCCCCATTGAGGTAGCCCCTTTTAGGTAGCAGTCTGAAGAACGTGTGTGCAAAATTTGGGGTTGCTGGCACCTTCCCCTCGGGAGTTGTGGGGTCTGAGGCCCCAGAAAGCTGATCCAGGCAGATCATACTTTAGGAGGGCTGGTTCTTTTTGCGCTTTCGGGGTCCCCTCATCGGCTTCTGCGCATGCAAGCGGGGCGCACGAGGTGGCGTTGGAAAGCTTAGGACCTGCTCTGGGCTTGATAACAGGTCCTGGGGCCGTGAAGTACTCCCCTGGAATTTTTTTACCCTTTATAGCACGTAGACAGATGATGATTTTAGCCGGGGGGAGCACGCTATGACCCCCTGATTGCCAATTCCTCTGTGTTCAGGGGCCACATTGAGGTGCCCCCTTTTAGGTAGCAGTCTGAAGAACGTGTGTGCAAAATTTGGGGTTGCTGGCACCTTCCCCTCGGGAGTTGTGGGGTCTGAGGCCCCAGAAAGCTGATCCAGGCATATCATTCTTTAGGAGGGCTGGTTCTTTTTGAGCTTTCGGGGTCCCCTGATCGGCTTCTGGGCATGCTAGCGGGGCGCACGAGGTGGCGTTGGAAAGCTTAGGACCTACTCTGGGCTTGATAACAGGTCCTGGGGCCGTGAAGTACTCCCCTGGAATATTTTTACCCTTTATAGCATGTAGACAGATGATGATTTTAGCCAGGGGGAGCACGCTATGACCCCCTGATTGCCAATTTATCTGTGTTCAGGGGCCCCATTGAGGTACCCCATTTTAGGTAGCAGTCTGAAGAACGTGTGTGCAAAATTTGGGGTTGCTGGCACCATCCCCTCGGGAGTTGTGGGGTCTGAGGCCCCAGAAAGCTGATCCAGGCAGATCATTCTTTATGAGGGCTGGTTCTTTTTGCGCTTTCGGGGTCCCCTGATCGGCTTCTGGGCATGCTAGCGGGGCGCACGAGGTGGCGTTGGAAAGCTTAGGACCTGCTCTGGGCTTGATAACAGGTCCTGGGGCCGTGAAGTACTCCCCTGGAATTTTTTTACCCTTTATAGCATGTAGACAGATGATGATTTTAGCCGGGGGGAGCACGCTATGACCCCCTGATTGCCAATTTGTCTGTGTTCAGGGGCCCCATTGAGGTACCCAATTTTAGGTAGCAGTCTGAAGAACGTGTGTGCAAAATTTGGGGTTGCTGGCACCTTCCCCTCGGGAGTTGTGGGGTCTGAGGCCCCAGAAGGCTGATCCAGGCAGATCATACTTTAGGAGGGCTGGTTCTTTTTGCGCTTTCGGGGTCCCCTGATCGGCTTCTAGAATTTCACCCAGAAAACAATGGCGTGTTTTTTTTCCACGTTGCGTTAGTGGTTTTCGATTTAATGTGGCGTTTTACTTTTGTTTTAGGCAAAATGAATGATATTCTCCACTAACAAAGTGCCAGCGAGAAGAGGGGGCCCTGAAATGTGTTTGTGTGTGTGTGTGGGGGGGGGGGTGCGCCCGTGCCCTCACCCTCCGAAAAATCTCCCCTTCCATGCCAATTGGCACGTCGAGGGCCCGGTAAGCGACGGCCATTTGCCACGGTCGTTACCCGGTTCTCGACATGCCAATGCCATCAGGTATCTGGTCACACACGGTATCTGGTCACAGGAGCAGGACCCAAGACAGAGAAGCTGCGTCCCTCTAGACCTACCATGTGTGCGGCGTCGCTGCTGCGAACGCCAAGAAGGGCTGCAACTGCAGCACAGCGTAGGACACTGCCGCTCGACGACAAAGCCAGATAGCAAGCGCAATGTCAGAAGCTAGCATAGCGGTGCGGTGTGCACAGTAGCTTAAGGCTTGCCACTGACTGGCGCAGACTGCTAAACTAATACCCTATCACCATGCGTAATATCAGAGGGAAGGGGTTTCAAATGAGTCAGTCACCAGAATCATACATCCATCACCATTCACACATAGCAAGTATAGCCTATACTAGCGCATGGCGGAACAGCCATGTGTTCCATGAGCATGCCCAGTAAGAGGACAGAAGGACTTAGCCTCAGGAGAGATTTGCTGCAAGGCAATCTCCTCTGCAGTGGAAATATAGGAGGAGAGTGCAGAATGTGAGGATCTGTATCCCTGCTGAGTAAACGCAGAAATCCGACTCCTAACATTACCCCCCTCCTAGGGCACCCCCTCCCTGAGCCTTACGATCCACCTACTTGTGCCCGTAAGAGGTATAAGGCCTCAGACTCGTCCGCAGGCAAGTCTGATGTCCCGGTAGATGACAGAGAGGCCCGGGACATGTGGAAGGCCTCAGGGGTGGCAAGATCGCCAGGTCTGAAAAGGGGCCCGTGGGAGACAGCGGGAGCGGAAGTTACAGTGGAACGCAGTGGAACGCCACCGTGTGGCAGGCGTCTCCGATCTTCGCTTAAGGAAGCTATTCCGAGCACAAAAGGCGCAGGCCCGAATATATTTTTTAACATCCTGAGCCCTGTGCGGCCACCAGTAAGACCCTGCCAGGAGTTTTGTGGTCTGCATATAGCCACAGTGACCACCTCTCCAGGATGAGTGTGCCCAGGCAAGAACCTTTGGCCGAAGGTGGGGAGGAACAAGGGCCTTACCCGGCGGTACAGAATTTGGCCTTTGCGGGGCACTGTTGTTTTGAGACACCGCGTGTTGACAAATAAGACCACGACTGGAGTCTTGTGCCAGACACGCCTGGAGAACGGTGCGAGACACCTCCATGGGCTCTGGGGGTGGAACCTCTGGCTCGGGTAGTTCCAGAGGCTCAAAAAAATTGGGAGCCGGAGTAACCTTCCGTTTGGATTGAGCACGCTCCATACCGCGCTCCAAAAAACAGAGGTCAATGCGGGTGGAAATGGCAATCAGTTCTTCCAAACTGGCAGGAACGTCTCTAGTGGAAAGAGCATCTTTAATGTGCTCCACCAAACCTCTCCAAAACACAGAGATGAGGGCTTTATCGGACCACTCCAACTCGGAAGCAAGTGTCCGAAAACGGACGGCATACTGACTAACCGAGAGAGCACCCTGAGTCAAAGCAAGAAGCTGAAGAGAGGTATCGTGCGTGACCTGTGGACCGAGGAAGACCTGCTTAATAGCTGTTAGAAAGTGAGCAGCGGTCCGGACTTCTGGGTCACCACGCTTCCATAGTGGCGTAGCCCACACCAACGCTTTGCCCGACAGCAGGGAAACAATAAACCACACCTTGGCCCGTTGCGTAGGGAATCGCGCAGCCAGTAATTCCAGCTGAATGGAGCACTGGCTGATGAAACCCCTACAGGAGGCGCCATCGCCATAAAATTTATCAGGCAACGGGAGGCGGGTAACTGTCAGCGCGGGGGAGGACGTGGACATACGGGAAACTGCGTCTGTGATTGCCTTTACAGCAGCTTCGGTGGATTGTGCAGCTGAGAGAGCCCCCTCAAGAGTGGCCAGCCGGCCCTCAAGCTGCCGAATACACTGTAAGAGTTGCTGCTGTTCTGCCATCACTAGCCAGACCCTGGCGCTAGTATAATGTTAGGAACGGTGGAACACACTAAATAAAAATAAATAATAAAGTGCGTTCGCTGCTCAGGGTCCACCGCGCAGTAGGTGTAACAACCTGAGTGATGACAGAGGAGCAATATGGCGGTATGATACACATGGGTTCAACGTCACCCGAAGTGCGCAGAGCAGGCTCTGTTCACACACAGAGGTGCCGCAACAAAAACATACAAAACACTGAACCTGTTATTGACACAGGCTTCAGATAGCATACAAAATGCTGAACCTGTTAGTGACACAGGCTTCAGGTAAATGCACACTCGGTATCTGGTCACAGGAGCAGGACCCAAGACAGAGAAGCTGCGTCCCTCTAGACCTACCGTGTTTGTGGCATCGCTGCTGCGAACGCGAAGAAGGGCTGCAACTGCAGCGCGACGTAGGACACTGCTGCTCGACGACAAAGCCAGATAGCAAGCACGATATCGGACGCTAGCATAGCGGTGCGGTGTGCACAGTGGCTTAAGGCTTGCCTCTGATTGGCGCTGACTGCTAAACTAATACCATATCACCATGCGTAATATCAGAGGGAAGGAGTTTCAAATGAGTCAGTCACCAGAATCATACATCCATCACCATTCACACATAGCAAGTATAGCCTATACTAGCGCATGGCAGAACAGCCATGTGGGTCGCCCTCCCAGGGCTGTTGGGTACTCGGTACCAGGCTGGTCTCTCAGAGGGGAATGTCACAGCAGCGGTGAACCGGTTCGTGGCCCTGGTCACCCATGTAAAAGGGATGAAGTGATGGAATAAAGTTTATGAGTGAATGATTTGTGACGACACTTGTGGTGTTCGGCAATGAAGGTGTTAAGCCGACGCTGCAGACAGATCCTTTGGGACAGATGGTGGGGTGCAGCAAAGATGGGGTGGCCCTCTACAGTCAGGGCTGTAGTGCCATGCCAGAGCAGATGAAGAGGGTAGGTGTTGAGGAAGAGGGTGTAGTGTTTGGCACAGAGATGTAGCAGTGCTGGAGAGTTTGCAGGAAGAAGGCAAGGACACAACAGGGTGCAGTTTCTTTACCTTTACTTTGCTTGGCAAATGCAGTCCAGGGTCCAGATTACAGATGGCACAGGAGCTGGCTAGCCTGGAAGCAACTTAGGAATCTCTCTAGGCAGATGGGTTGTGTAGTCTCCTTCCTAGCGCTTAGTTTTAGGTACTTGCAGTACTGTGTTGCACTGAAGTTCCACTTGCTTATTCTCTTTAGAACTCCCTCGTATGACAGACAGCTGTAGCCTTTCTCTTCTGCCTCACACGTCGCTGTTGTGCCTCCGAGTCTTATGTGGAATAGAGCATTTACAGCTTCCTATTCCTCCGGTTTCTGTTGCAGGACCATCAGTGTCCATACAGCCTTGGATACCGGACTCCATATAATGCGCTATAACTGGGAATGAGCCTGAACTCTCTGCTTAATCCCCCAGCTCTTCTCCTCATGTCCACACACATTGCCCTCCTCATACAAACTCCTAATTTCCCCTTCCTGGACCTCAGAGAGCAGCTCTTCCCCCAGTTTTGGGTTCAGAGCTCCCTCTGCTGGGCTGGAATGAGAACTGTGTTGTGTGTTGTGATTAACTGTCAGAGTGATCCTTTATTGCTTCCAAGCACGACATCACACTCCCTAGGAGGAAGGTAATGCCACTGTGGCGACCATACTCCTGGGGATGCCACATTCCCCCCTAGTGCAAGTCAGTACTCCTGGACTGAAGGGAAAACATGTAAACATATAAACAATTATAGATATAACAAGATTTTTAAAAAAATGAAAAATTACAAAAACCAAAGCTGAAAAATAGTCCTAATGATGATTAGTCCATGCGTCAATGTCCATGGTGCAATTCCTGAGCAAGATGGTGAACTATTTACAAGTAGAGTTCTGACCACACATAGTCCTGTGGTCCAATCGTCCATCAAAACAAAATAAGATCTTCAAAAAGTTTCTTGCAGAGTCTCTGTAGGCACATAAACTTCAACAGTTGCATATTTACATTTTAACAATTACAAAACTTATCTATTTGCGGAACCTTAAGGGTGGAATACCTTGGGTACTACGGACAGACCTACATAGCACTGGTGTTGTTGGGGAACTTACTGGATGCCTTGTGTTAACTACTGGTGTAGTGTGTGCTGTACTGGCTACAATACTGGTGCTTCTGCGTAGCACAGGAATACTAGATTTCCTAGGACCACTTCTACACACTGTGGGCATGACAAATTCACCACTGGCAGGGTGAGAATTCTCTTGTTCCACTGCTGGTGTAGCATCCACTGCTTGTACATGCTGGTTTTCAGGGTGGTCATGAGTAACTTCTTGCACTACCAGTTGGGGAAAGGTCAAAACTGGCACCAGTATGGCATTATTTGCTCTAGTCCAATTTGCAGGGAATTCTCCAAGTACAGTGCTGACCTTTTTTTCTTCCTCTATGGGCTGAAGGTTGTTTTGTTCTTCCATTCTGTCCTTTAGTTGGTCAGGGCACAGTTTCAGATGATCCCTCGATACTGCTGATGAGGTTTCTCCTCCATCCTTACTGATAAGGCACACTTTAGTGTTGTCGAAGTTTGATGGTAAGACGGTGTAGGGTTCAGCTTCCCATTGGTCATCCAATTTATGCATCCTTCTTTCCCTCTTTAAGACTTGTTCTCCTGGTGACAAGGGAACTGCAGGTGCATGTTGATTGTAGTTCTTTTCTGTTTTTGTCTCGCCTGAGCTACTCTTTTCTACACACTCTTGTACTCTACGGTACTGTTCTGCCGCTCCGTATCCCAGTCAGCATCTGGTGATGTTACCTCAGGTATCAGGACTCCCATATCCAAATCAATAGGCAGCTTGCCAGGCCTCGCTCTCATTAGGTAGGCTGGAGTGCAGTTGGTGGAATTCACAGAAATGTGATTGTAGAGGTCGACCAGATCTGGCAACTTCTCTGGCCACAGATTCCTCTCCTCCAAAGGCAAGGTCTTCAGTAGATCGATCACCACCTGATTCATCTTTTCACACATGCCATTGGTCTGTGGATGGTATAGTGTTGTCCTGATCTTCTTGCAACCGTACAAATTACAGAATTCCTGGAACACTTCTGCCTCAAAGGCTGGACCTTGATCTGTAAGCACTCCCTCGGGATATCAGTGTGGTCGACAAAAGTGCTGTTGGAATGCTCTGGCTGCTGTCCTGGCTGTTTGATCCTTGACAGGTACGACTACCAGGAATCTCGAGTAGTGGTCAACGATGGTAAGAGCATAAATGTAGCCTGAACGGCTTGGAACCAGCTTCACATGGTCCAGGGCGACCAACTCGAGTGGCTGTTTAGTTATTATTGGCTGCAAAGGAGCTCGCTGGCTGTTACGGTCCTTCCTGCGCAGGTTGCATTGTCCACACTCCCGGCACCAATTTTCAATGGCTTTCCTCATACCAGCCCAGTAGAATCTCTCCCGGAGCAAGGCCTTAAACTTCTTCCATCCGAAGTGTCCAGCTCCATTGTGGTATGCTTCCAAGACTATTGATGCCTCCCTCTTTGGGACTACCACTTGCCAGACCAACTCATGAGTGCGGGCGTTGATACTCCTCCAGTACAGCTTCCCTTCATAGATGAACAGCCTGCCTCTTTCCTTCCACAACTGCTGCGTTTCTTCAGGAGCATCTGGACCTGGGCGTGAGTCAGCTTGTGACAGTAGCTCCTTTACAAGGTGGACTGCGGGGTCGCTATCCTGCTTCTCTGCACAGTCCAGATGAGGCAATGGATTTAGGGTGGCCTCTTTCATGATAGACCCTCTGTTTCTCAATCCTTGGGCACATTGGGCCTCAATTGGCAGGTGGAAGGCAGGTAACTCTATTTCTTCGAGTGCCTCAGGGTCTTCTCCTGCATCTGGCAGATTGGGCATTCTGGACAGCGCATCAGCATTGGCATTCTTGTGCCCCGCTTGGTACTTGATGGTAAATTCATAGTTAGACAGCCGGGCCATCCATCGCTGCTCCAGTGCATCTAGCTTGGCAGTTTCCAAGTGAGTCAATGGGTTGTTGTCCGTGAAGATGGTAAACTTGGCTGAAGCTAGGTAATGCTTGAATCGTTCAGTCACAACCCAGACTATGGCGAGGAACTCCAGTTTGAAGGAACTGTAGTTGTCAGGGTTCCTTTCAGAGGGACAAAGCTTCCTGCTGGCGTAGGAGATCAATCTTTCTTTGCCATTCTGTACTTGTGACAGTACTGCTCCCAGTCCCACGTTGCTGGCATCAGTATACAGAACAAATGGTTGGTCATAATCTGGGTAGGCCAGAACTTCATCTCCTGTGAGAGCCATCTTCAGTCGAGTGAAAGACCTCTCCAGTTCCTCATTCCATTCAAATGTAGGACTCTTCTTCCTGGCCTTCTTGGGCTGGCCCACCAGAAGATTTTGCATAGGCGTGGCTATTTCAGTGAAGCCTTTGATGAACCTTCGGTAGTAGCCTACCAACCCGAGGAATTGACGTACTTCATGGAGGTTGCTGGGCTTCTGCCAGTACCGGATGACTGTGACTTTGTCAGGATCTGGTGCCACACCTTCTGCACTCACTACATGACCGAGGTACTGTACCTTGGGCTTCAGGAGGTGGTATTTGGAAGGCTTCACTTTCAGACCAAAGTTGGACAAGGCTTCAAACACCTCAGCCAGGTGCTTCAGATGGTCTTCATAAGTCTTGGAGAAAACAATGACATCATCAAGGTATAACAGAACTGTCTCGAAGTTTTTGTGTCCAAGACAGCATTCCATTAGCCGTTGAAATGTCCCTGGGGCAGTGCAGAGCCCGAACGGCATGTAGTTGAACTCGCAGAGACCCATTGGTGTAGTAAACGCTGTTTTCTCCTTGTCTGCCTCTGCCACGGGAACCTGCCAATACCCACTAGTGAGATCTATGGTGGAAAAATAGTTAGCAGTTTTAATTGCAGCTAATGACTCCTCAATTCTGGGTAATGGGTAGGCATCCTTATGTGTAATGCTGTTAATTTTTCAGTAATCAACACACATTCTCATGGTACCATCTTTCTTTTTCACAAAGACTATTGGGGCTGCCCAGGGGCTACAACTGTCTCTGAGCACCCCAGCCTCCTTCGTTTCCCGCAACATACTTTTGGCACATTGATATTGTGTTAGGGGTATAGGCCGGTACCTTTCTTTAATGGGTGGATGATCTCCAGTGGGGATATGATGTTGAACCCGTTTTGCCTGCCTAAAATCTAGTGGGTGTTTACTGAATACCCGATCATACTCCTGAGTCACTCGGTAAACCCCACACTTTTGGTATGAAGGGATGGAGTCAGTTCCCACATGCAGCTGCTGACACCACTCCTCTAGCTGCTTTACAGAGCCATTGTCCTCCACCTGGTCGGATGAGACCAAGGGCTGGTCGGATGAGACCAAGGGCTCTGCTGCCTGTATTGCATTGTTACAGACAGTAAGCAGCTTAGCAACTGGCATACCGAGGTATTGTGGCCTCCTCCTCCCCACAATTCAAGAGGCGTACAGGTACTCTCCCTTTGCGGACATCAACTACACCTCTGCCTGTCAGGACAGTGGGCCGGCTATCAAAGTACACTGGCTCTACCAATGCTTGGTAATCTTTTCCTCTGAGGCCTATGGCTGCCCGACACCAAATTAACATTTCACATCTGGGGGGTATCGCAATGGCGAAAGAATCACTCACTCTGACGCTGCCAATTTCTCTGCCAGAGAGTTCTACCTGCTGTCTTTGCATCAGGGCCTTGATCTCCTTCTGCAGGACTCGTTGTTCACTGGAACCAGCAGTCTCAGCCACCTGTTGCAACAAAACAATAACCTCGGCAAGACAATTTTCAATCACATTAGTACCTAAGGTCCTCATTAGGTTACATTCTCGTCGATCAATGTCTACAACTATCAGACCTTGAGATTTTAACTCTACTCACCCCACTTTAATGGTAATCTCTTTACATCCTACTTGCGGCAAAGACTTACCGGGCAGCATGGTGGCTCAGTGGTTAGCGCTGCAGCCTTGCAGCGCTGGGGTCCTGGGTTCGAATCCCACCAAGGACAACATCTGCAACGAGTTTGTATGTTCTCCCCGTGTTTGTGTGGGTTTCCTCCGGGTACTCCAGTTTCCTCCCACACTTCCAAAGACATACTGATAGGGAATTTAGATTGTGAGCCCCCATCGGGGACAGTGATGAAAATGTGTGCAAACTGTAAAGCGCTGCGGAATATGTTAGCGCTATATAAAAATAAAGATTATTATTTATTATTACCATTGCTGGCAACTACTGTCAGTTCATCACTTGGGTCGCGAGTAAGTTCAGAGTCAGCCCAATATCGCTTGTAAAGGATATATGGCATAGTTGTCACCTGAGAGCCAGTGTCCAGCAAAGCCTTCATGGGGATGCCGTCAATCACCACTGGGAGGACCTGTCGCCCTCCGACATACTTGGCTCGCCAGTTCTTTGGGCCTTGTGGTCCGACTCCTGGGGGTTGGCCCTCTGCCCCAGGGTAGCAGAATCTTGCGATGTGGTCTGCCTTGTAGCAGCGACGACAGTTGGGATATCCGTCCAGGTCATAGCGATCATTGTCTCTCCCTCGGCGTGGTGGGATCCTCTTCTTCCGTAGCCACGGGACATCCTCTGGACTGGAGGCCAGCTGGATCTTCTCCTTGGATGACGCCTGCAGGGACTGCACAGTTTTGACAAATGCAGCCATACTTTTGGTCAGCTCCTGGACCTGAAGACGCAGTTCGGCAGATGGGTCTTTGTCCACAGTCTGTGCATCAGCCTCCACAGGGCTGGGAGGTAAAGATGCAGCTTCTTGGTGGTATGTGATCGCTGGGCACCTAGGGGGCACTGGACGGCTGACAATTGGTTCATGCAGCACCCGGATAGCCTTTTCCTTGAAGTCTGCAAAGTCTAGGTCAGGGTTTTGTAGGGCTATAATGCGCAGCTGTGCTCTGTGGGTACTGGATAGGAGGCCCTCAATAAATTGCTCCTTTAGCAGTCTGTCTCCATCTTTCACACTGTCTGGATCAATCTGCTTGATGGCTCGCAGTGCCTCCTGCAGGTTAAGGGCATAGTCCCGTATACTGTCCTGCGCTCTCTGCTTACACCCAAAGAATCTCATCTTTATTTCAGCTGCAGGGCGGGTGTCAAAGGTGCTTCTTAGCTTAGCAAGGATCTTTTTAACAGTCTCTTTATCAGTGTCCTGCCAGGCTTTTACTTCCCTTTGCGCTGCACCAGTCAGCTGCCCAATAAGGATGTTCAATTTCTGGCTTTCATACAAACTGCACAGTCTCTCTTTAAATTCAATCAGGGTATGTGACTCCCCTGAGTACTGCGGTAGCCAGGCTGCTCCCGGTATATACGGCATGGACAGCGGCATTATGGGGACCTCTGCAGTGGGCGCTGATTCTTGTGGCGCTGTGGAGGCAGCGCTGGCTGCTGGATGCAGCGGCGCTATGGGAGTCGCAGCTGCGCTGGGCCCTGCAGCTTGTGGCACTGTGGGGTTTGCAGTGGCGTCCGCCGCTGCGTCTGCTCTCGCTTCAGACATTCTCTTCCCCCCTAGTTAATGTTTGCCAAGCCCTGAGTTTCGCTGGCTTACTGGCTGCCATTCTGCAGGCTGGAGGATCAGGGGACGCCGGGACTGCAGGCCTCGGCTTCTCACTTCTCGCGCGCTGGCCTCTTCCCGCGCCGCACTTCACTGTTTTGCGCTTTTCTGCTGGCTCCGCCCACGATGGCCCGCCCCTTTTGCTTCCTGTGCACGCCAAGCAGCGGGGTAATGGCGGCAATTGCACAAATAGTCTATGGCACAAAACACAGTCTCTGGCACACAGGACCCGGGGACACCGGGCTCCATAAATCCTGTTCATGATGCCAAAATGGGTCGCCCTCCCAGGGCTGTGGGGTACTCGGTACCGGGCCGGTCTCTCAGAGGGGAATGTCACAGCAGCGGTGACCTGGTCCAAGGCCCTGGGCACCCATGTAAAAGGGATGAAGTGATGGAATAAAGTTTATGAGTGAATGATTTGTGACGCCACCTGTGGTGTTCGGCAATGAAGGTGTTAAGCCGACGCTGCAGACAGATCCTTTGGGACAGATGGTGGGGTGCAGCAATGATGGGGTGGCCCTTCACAGGCAGTGCTGTAGTCCCAGGGCAGAGTAGATGAAGAGGGTAGATGTTGAGGAAGAGGGTGTAGTGTTTGGTACAGAGATGTAGCAGTGCTGGAGAGTTTGAAGGAAGAAATCAAGGACACAACAGGGTGCAGTTTCTTTACCTTTACTTTGCTTGGCAAATGCAGTCCAGAGTCCAGATTACAGATGGCACAGGAGCTGGCTAGCCTGGAAGCAACTTAGGAATCTCTCTAGGCAGATGGGTTGTGTAGTCTCCTTCCTAGCGCTTAGTTTTAAGGTACTTGCAGTACTGTGTTACACTGAAGTTCCACTTGCTTATTTCTCTTTAGAACTCCCTCGTATGGCAGACAGCTGTAGCCTTTCTCTTCTGGCTCACACATCGCTGTTGTGCCTCTGAGTCTTATGTGCGAATGGAGCATTTACAGCTTCCTATTCCTCCGATTTCTGTTGCAGGACCACCAGTGTCCGTACAGCCTTGGATACCGGGCTCCAAATCATGCACTACAGCTGGGAATGAGCCTGAACTCTCTGCTCAATCCCCCAGCTCTTCTCCTCACGTCCACACACGTTGCTCTCCTCACACGAACTCCTAATTTCCCCTTCCTGGCCCTCAGAGAGCAGCTCTTCCCCCAGTTTTGGGTTCAGAGCTCCCTCTGCTGGCCTGGAATGAGAACTGTGTTGTGTGTTGTGATTAACTGCAAGAGAGATCCCTAGGAGGAAGGTAATGCCACTGTGGCGACCATACTCCTGGGGGCGCCACACATGCGCGCCTTTTATAGCAAGCGGGACCTTCTGCACGCTTCCAGATCTCTGAGATGGACCAATGAGAACTGGAGCGGGACCTGAGCACATGACTCCCGCTCTCCAATAGGAGATCATCCCATGAGCATGCCCAGTAAGAGGACAGAAGGACAGCCTCAGGAGAGATTTGCTGCAAGGCAATCTCCTCTGCAATCTCTTCTGCAGTGGAAAAACAGGAGAGTGCAGAATGTGAGGATTTGGATCTCTGCTGAGTAAACACAGAAATCCGACTCCTAACACATGCGATACCGCGCTCCAACTGTTGGCCTTGACACAGGGTTCATTCCTGGTCAATAAGTATGCCATTTGGTTTCGGACACTGGCTTCCGAGCTGGAATGGTCAGACAATACCCCAATTTTTTGGAGGGGTTTGGCTGACCACGTTAAGGATGCTGTGGCCACTCGGGAGGTTCCCGGCACTCTGCAGGAGCTCATTACCAGCTCCAACCATATTAATCTCCGCTTCTTCGAGCGAGGGTTGGAGCGCTCCCAGTCCAGACAGAGGTTTAGGTTGGCTCCAACTTTCTCCAAACCTCTGGAGTCTCCCGATCGAGCGTTCGAGTTGTCGGCAGTTAGGGAGGTGCCTCACACGGGCTCTAAGTTCTGCCCAGATCGAACCTCCATAGCCCACGCTCACTGCCGACAGTCTGGTCACCTTGCCAATAGGTGCCCACAGCGTTCAGAGATGTCCGCGTCTAGTGGCAACAGCAAGAGGGTTACGAGACACCACACTGTTTTCCTCCAAGCTAACCTTTAAGGGGGTGTTGGAGTTCGGCTCCTCTCCTCTGGCGGTGGAGGTTTGCGTAGATTCTGGAGCACGCAGTCCCATTGGTTATGCTACCTCAGCTGGTCACCATCAGGGTGGTGAACGTTTCGACATTACCCTCGCAAATTACCCATCAATTACTCCATTAAAACTCTCACTGCCTCTGTCCTGTCACGAGACAGTGTCGCTCCTTATTATCGCCGAGGGCATTAACCAGGTCCTCCTAGAAGTTCCCTGGTTGCGCTGCCACTCTCCCCATATAGAGTGGTCCTTGGGGAGAATACTGGGTTGGAGCAAGTCCTGTGAGGATAGGTGTGTGAAGGACCGCGTTCAGATAGCCTCCACCGATGTCCTCATGGATCTCTCCGCACTCCCAAGTCACTACCAGCAATGCGCGGACATGTTCTTGAAAAAGTCCGCTGAGACTCTTCCGCCCCATCGCCCCTACGACTGTCCTATAGACCTCTTGCCAGGCGCAGAACCCCTCGAGGTCGCGTATATCCTCTGTCCCTTCTGGAGATGGAGGCCATGTCCCAGTACATCAGTGAGAACCTGGCAAGGGGGTTTATTAGGAAGTCGGTGTCACCAGCGGGGGTGGGATTCTTCTTCGTACAGAAGAGTGGAGAGCTGCGCCCGTGCGTTGATTACAGAGGTCTCAATGCCATAACCGTCAAAAACAAATATCCTCTTCCCCTGATCTCTGAGTTGTTCGACAGGTTGCGTGGGGCCCGGGTCTTCACTAAGCTAGACCTACGAGGGGCTTACAACCTGATCCGCATACGCGAAGGGGACGAGCAGAAGACAGCCTTTAATACCAGGGATGGCCATTATGAGTATCTGGTCATGCCCTTCAGCCTCTGTAACGCCCCAGCTGTCTTCCAGGACTTCGTAAATGATGTCTTTTGCGATATGCTCTCCACCTCGGTGGTGCTCTATCTGGATGACATCCTCATCTTCTCTCCAGATTTGGCTTCTCACCGGAGAGACGTCTGAAAGGTCTTCGACCGCTTGCGGGCGAATTCTCTCTTCGCCAAGTTGGAGAAGTGTCAGTTTGAGCAGGAGTCTTTACCTTTCCTGGGCTATATCATCTCGGCCCAGGGGTTGGCTATGGATCCTGCCAAATTGCAGGCGGTAATGTAATGGCAGGAACCCCATTCCCTTAAAGCGGTGCAGCGCTTTTTGAGGTTCGTTAATTACTACCGTCAGTTCATTCCCCACTTCTCCACACTGGTAGCTCCTTTGGTCACCCTCACCAAAAAGGGAGCCAATCCCAAGGTTTGGTCAGAACAGGTCTCCGCGGGCTTCTCGTCTTTTAAGACCCATTTTGCTGGCGCTCCTATCCTCCACCGTCCCGATGTGGATAAACCCTTTATCCTAGAGGTGGATGCCTCGTCTGTCGGTGCAGGAGCAGTCTTTTTCAAGGTCGGAAGCATCTCTGCTTCTTCTCAAAGACCTTCTCACCGGCGGAGAGAAACTACTCCATTGGGGACAGGGAGCTGCTGGCAATGAAGTTGGCCTTTTCCGAGTGGAGACATCTCCTGGTCTATTTACAAACAGCCCAGCGCTTGAACTCTCGACAAGCTAGGTGGTCGCTCTTCTTCTCCCGCTTCCATTTTACCTTGCACTATCTGTCCGGTGAGAAGAACGTCCTGGCTGATGCTCTCTCTCTCGCTCGGTAGTGTCAGTGGAGGAGGCTGAGCTTCGGCTAATCGTCCCCTCTGAGAGTCTGAGGACCGTGGCTCGGGTTGCCCTCGAGTCAGTGCCACCGGGCAAGACCTTTGTTCCTCCCCGCCTGCAGCCAGAGATTCTCACGTGGGCAAACACGTCCAGGGTGGGTGGTCACTTTGGTGATAAGCGGACCACGGAACTTCTGGCAAGGACTTATTGGTGGCCGCATATGGCTCGGGACATGAGCGAATACATTCAGGCATGAGTCTTTTGTGCTCGGAACAGGTCCTCTAGGCAGAGGCTGGCTGGGTTATTGTTACCCTTTGCCGGTGGCAGACAGACCCTGGGAGATGGTTGGCATGGATTTTGTGGTCGGCCTCCCCAAATCCAGTGGCAGCACGGTCATCTGGGTGGTCACCGATCATTTTTCTAAAATGGTGCATCTGGTGCCACTCGTGCGGCTGCCTTCTGCCCGTGGTCTCACTGCGCTGCTCATAAAGCACGTATTTCGTTTGCACGGTATGCCGGACAAGATAGTTAGTGACCGAGGTCCCCAATTTGCGTCTCAGTTTCGGAGGGAGCTCTGCAGTCTACTCAGTATTGAGCTAAATTTGTCCTCCGCTTATCATCCCAAGATGAACGGGTTGGTTGAGAAAGCTAACCAAACTCTGGTCACATACCTGCGACATTTTGTCTCGGCCAGGCAGGATGACTGGGCATCCTTACTACGGTGGGCAGAATTTGCCCTGAATAATGCAGTGGCTGATTCCACTGGTCAGACTCCATTCCTCAATCAACTCCGCCATGCTGGAGGACTGGCCGCAAAAAATTCACAGAAAGGCGGACCCATGATACAGGAAGAATCTGATTCGTATATACAAGTGTATGGCCAGGTAGAAACAGGACAGGGCACAGCAACCAGAGCAGGACAGCTGCCGTGTCAATTTGTAATAAATGCAGTGGGACATTGATATGACCCTATCAATATTCCTAGGTCCCAACAATTGCTTACTGAGGCTGTCCAGAACGCAATCCTGTATGCCTCCTCTCTCCCCCCGATACGATGCCTCAACGTACAGTGGCTATACCATTAATCTCTGCCGGTATTTTTCAATATCCCAGGAAGGATGCTGCCATGGTCATAGTATCAGCAATAGAACGGTGCATACAGGGAAACCCCATAAAATTGGAGGAGGTCCGATTTGTCCTCTGCAGCCGCCTAACGGCCCATCAGGCAATACAATCTCTAACTGTAACAGAGCCTCCTGCCCCGCTCCCACAGCAGATGCCTCTTGTGCCCGTACTGCCGCTACCTCCTCCCTCCGAGTTGTCAGTAATATATGAATTTAAAGAAGAAAATGTGGAAACGACTCCTGACAGGTCAAAGTATACTCCCTTCACCCCATCACAAATAGACACTCTTTGCAATCAATTACCCGTTCCAGAGACTTCCCCCATGGCTTTCTACAGGCAAATGGCATCAAATCGAGAGATTTATTCTACTCCCCGAAGAGATCTATTGCACATACTTCGAGTAAAAGCTGGGGAGGGGTATTTTCCAATTATTGAGGGTGGCATAATGTATAATGTGGATCTGGATGGGGGAACCTATGAGAATGGTGTTGATTTCTGCAATGCTTTAAAGGTCTGGGCACAAGATAGATTGGCGGACCAAGCTACCTCTCTCACAGATGTCACACAGGACAAGGGGGAGACTGCCGAGAAGTTCTATGGGCGTCTTATGGTAGTATTTAGAGATCTGGGATTCTCACTGTATAATAAAGCCCATACACATCTTTTTGTGGCAGCTTTGATGTCCGGCCTTAAACCCGAATTGCAAGAGGCGATAATGTCAGTTAGACCTGATGTTGAGAATTCCACTCCGGATGATGCTTTGAAAGTAGTAAAAAGTTTTCAGAAGAATTTAACCCATTCTGCAGCGGCAGGGAAACAAAAATAAGCCTGCAGCTGCAGCTGCAGCAGCTCCAGTTCCTCCAATAACAGCAGCCCCCACCATTGCGCCCAGCGCGGCTGCGAGTACACAGCTGGTTCCTTATCACTGGAGCACACAGCAAACTCTGGCCCCCCCTCAGACTTCAGCTCCCTACTCCAATATCTCTGCTAATCCTATGAATAGGAACCTTCCTCCCCAGATCCGCTGTGCCAATTCTCGTCTACAATGCTGGCGCTGCAGCCGACTCGGTCACTTTCAGAGGGACTGTCACACTCCCGCTGATAGATGCTACCCTCAAGTTCTCTCTTCCAATCGTAATCTAAATACTGGGAACCCTAGAGGATACCCCGGTTACGGACAGCCCCAAAATCCTGATAATTGTCCATACTGAAGGGTTGGCCAACCAGGGTCTTCCATCACAATGTCCTCCACCAAACCTGGGGCATGCTCATCCGTCACGCTCCCTGTAGGGGACACCCTTGTTAAGTTCATGGTAGACACTAGGGCAGTCAATTCTATAATCAAATCATCAGATGTACCTACGGATATCCCTATTCAATTCTCAGATCAAGAGCTTGTTTTAATTGGAGTAGATGGCAGACCCAATAAACATACTCTTACAAAATCCATCCCTGTGGGACCCAAGGTTACTGCTCAGTTCGTGATCTCTCTCACATGTCCAGTAAATTTACTGGGGGTAGATTTATTATCACAGTTCCGCTCCAGAATACAATTCCAAGATGATGGTCAGATGGTTCTTAGGTTACATAACCCCTATGCAGATGAAGACAGTGAGGAAATCTGTATTTTGCATGCCCTTCCCACAGTTACGATGGCCCTGATAGGCCCAGATCCACCCCCAATATTGCCTGAGGATCAACGACTCACCCCATACCTCTCAGAGGTACCATCTAAACTTTGGTCAAAAGGTCCAAATGATATAGGGAAAATGCCCGTAGAACCAGTAAAAGTATTTCTCAAACCTGGTGCCCCTTTTCCCAAAGTCCATCAATGTCCTTTGAAACATGATCAGGAGCGGGGCCTTCAGGAGCAAATACAAACATTACTTGATAACGGTGCTCTGGTACCCTGTTTTTCTCCATGTAATACGCCCTTGTTTCCCGTTAAGAAAAAGACCCCACCTGGCCAGCCCCCTGTGTACCGGCTGGTGCAAGATCTGCGGGCAGTTAATGCAGCTACTATTCTGGAAACTCCAGTGGTGCCTAATCCACATACTCTAGCAGGATGCTGCTTGGTTTACAGTCATTGACCTTGCCAATGCCTTCTTTAGCATTCCGTTAAACCCAGATTGCTAGTTTCTGTTTGCATTCAGTTTTCAGGGACGACAGTTAACATGGACAGTTATGCCACAATGGGCCCAAAACAGTCCCAACCAGTTTGCAAAAAACATGAGCGAGTGTCTCTTGCCCTGGCAGTTAGGTCACCCTCAAGTTACGCTGCTTCAGTATGTGGATGATCTTTTGTTGTGTGCACGGACGGAGCAGGAAGCCATTGCTGCCACTGTTAGCCTCCTCAAGCATCTGGCAGCACTGAACTGTCGGGTTTCAGCCTCGAAACTTCAGTTCTGCCTTGGTCAAGTGATATTCTTGGGTCACTGTCTCCTTCAGGGTGTCAGACACCGCACAGAAGAAAGAAAAATAGCTGTCAGCTTCCTTCCTTTCCCAAAAGATGAAATTGAACTCCAACGCTTTCTTGGACTGTGCACTTATTGTCGTCAGTGGATACCGGATGCATCCCACATAATGCACCCCCTTTACAATGCCTTGAAAGACGGCATAATGAACTACAAGGAAAGATCACCGGTTTGCATGGAAAGCCTTCATCATGCCTTCTCTGAGTTGAAGCGGCTTATTGCTTCCGCCCCTGCCTTGGGTATCCCGGACTATACTCGACCGTTCCATTTGTATGTGTCTGAGAATGAAGGACACGCAGCAGGGGTACTTACACAATCACATGGCAGCAGGCAACGACCAGTGGGCTATTATTCGGCCCGCCTCGACCCAGTGGCCAGAGCATCACCAAGATATGCTGACGAGTTTGATCGATTCCACACGGGATACGCTGTTACCACAGAGGACACTGTAGTGCACGCAGCTGCACTCCCGCCTTCACAGTCAGCACAAGAAGCAGACCTCCAGGCTCTGTCTACTGCATGTACTTTGGCCAAGAACAGACGGGCTAATATATATACGGACTCACAGTATGCATTTGGTATTGCTCGCGATTTTGGGGCTTTATAGGCCAATCGAGGGTTTATTACTACTGCCGGAACCCCAGTTAAAAATGCTGCTGAAGCTGTTAAAAACCTCATGGACTCGATTAAATTACCTACTCAGGTGGCTATTATCAAAGTTAAGGCGCACGGTCCTAGGAACAGTCCACAGACTGTTGGCAACGCATTTGCAGATATGCAAGCAAAAGCCGACGCTCTTTTACCCGTTGAACCAACAATACCAACTATGGTGACCACACGCTCTCAGCGTAAACAGTTACAAGAAGCATTGACCCTACGAGAACCTCATGATCTACAACAGACTGAAGTTTTCTGGTGGACCCTGCGAGACCGCTTAATGACGATGCAGAGAATGTCTCCAAAGGAAGAGGTGAAGCAATGGAAGGCTGATGGGGCACGAATAGATAATGGTCTCTGGAAAAAGGACCAACTTGTGTGTCTCCCTAAGCGGATGTACCCTGCTATTGCCACATGGGCACATGGACCTACACATCGAGGAAAGAATCAGGCCCTCACACTGGTGCGAAAATTCTACTGGGCCCTGGGAATTTCCACAGTTTTGACAGCGCTCAACCGTGCCTGTAATATCTGTCAAACTTGTAATCCCGGTCAACTTCAACGTGTACCCCCGAAGCATCTTGCTAAGCCCGACTATCCTTTCCAAAGGCTCCAGGTGGACCATATCACGTTACCTAAGTCTGGAAGGTATGAATACTGTTTGGTTGTTGTTGACATGTTCTCCAGTTGGCCGTAAGCATTCCCTGTTACCAACATGACTGCAAAAACCACAGCAAAGAAACCGGTGATGGAAGTCATATGCAGATATGGGGTTCCAGAAGTTGTTGAAAGTGACCAAGGCCCAGCCTTTTCTTCTCATGTGTACCAAGAAGTTCTGACAATGCTTGGATCCACTGTAGCCCTCCATACTCCGTACCACCCACAATCCAGTGGGAAAGTTGAGAGGTTGAATGGCACACTGAAGGGACAATTGACCAAAATGATACAGGAGACTACGGCTCCATGGCCAGAGCTCCTACCCATTGTACTATACCATATTCGTACTACCCCTATTGCAAAACATGGCCTGTCCCCATATGAGATATTGTTTGGTACTAGGCCCCCAGTTGCAAATTTCCAACCTCAGCAGTTATCAGAAGAGACTGACCGTGCTGTTCAATATGTTATTCAGCTTAGTAAAAATCTTGCTAACACCCATGCTCTAGTTTCTTCTTCTCTTCCAGATTCAGCAGAAACCGACACCTGTCATAACCTGCAGCCTGGTGATTTGTTAGTCGTGAAAAGACATGTCAGGAAGCATGGACTAGAACCCTTGTATGACGGTCCATATCAAGTCCTCCTCATCACCCCTACATCAGTGAAACTAGAAGGAAGACTGACTTGGATTCACGCATCGCACTGCAAGCTGGTTAAACAAGCCAATAGCAAATAAGGGGGCATAATGTTCTGGTCTTTCGCATTTTCGATATTATTATTGGTAACCGCATGGGACAGCCTAAATTCCCCAATGTCCTTGAATAAGTTTATACAACATCATGAAAAATTACTGAGAGATTTGTTGGGCAATTCCCAGTCTCTGGCAGACTGTTGGATCTGCATGTATTCACCAATGTCAGCCACGAGCATCCCCTTTTTGGCTATCCCTGTTCCACCTGAGGAGTTATTTGCTTGGACTAACTGTTGTGACACACTCGCTAATAATGCCACAGATAATGCTAAATTATGGAATTTAACTGTTGGTATACCTATTGTGGGATGGGTAGGATACCCCTGGTGACAAGGTAACCTTTCAGGAAGCAATACCCAACTTCAATATTTGGCCTACAAAGGAGGGGCTTGGGTCCCTAAGAATAAGACTAGTCTAACAAATCTAGGGCAAATTCCAACATATGGTTTACAAGTCAGCTTCAATGTAACTTCACACTCTACTGATGCCTTCAAACCAATGTTGCTAGAAAGAAGGTTGCATAATACGTCATGGAAATTTTCTAATTTGTTTCCCCAGGGTTCTAACGAAACCTGTGCCAGTATTCCTGGCAATATATCTTGTAATGAGTCCTCTGAATATATACTAGGAACCTCCACTTGTGGAAATCCCGATGTAGGCTATTGTAGTCCTTTAGGACAATCTCCAGCTTGGTGTATGCTTCAGAATGTATCTGCATTCATAGACTTAGTTCATAGATTGGTGCTGCAACATTAAGCCCTATGGGATTTACCTGATGATATGTTCTAGGTATGTGGAGACAATGCTTATTAATGGTTGCCAGTAGGGGTATGAGGAACTTGTTCTCTGGGTCGCTTGACCCTGGCCACCTTTGTTATTCCAAACAAACAGTTGGATACACAGGCTATACCCAAACATACATTATACAAAAGAGCTGCAGACAATTCACTCTGCCCTTCAGGGAGACCACATATAGTGCAGATGAGTGTGGCCAATAAAATTGTCAGTTCCATTTTCATTTACCCTATGATTACACAAATGTGAGATAAATTGGTTAGGGCCACAGACTATCTAGATGATCAAATTTGGAATATACTGGACATACTTAATACTACTGTTGCTGTCCAAAATCAAATTATTATAGTCACTAATCAACTTACTATAGTGCTGGACTACTTAACAGCAGCACAAGGTGGTATGTGTCAGGTCATTGGACCCGCTTGCTGTCATTATATAGATCCTAACAGTACTATGAAGTTAAAGTTAAAGTTAGAAGACATTCGAAGACGCAGAGATCATTACAATAAAGACAATGATCGTACTAAGGACAGTTGGTGGTCAGACACCTTCTCCTTTCTCAATCCAGCCAATTGGTTTAAGGGAATTGGGGGCTGGATAGCTGGGATCTTACAAAGCTTGTTACACATTGCTGCCTGTATCCTTTTTGTATATGTGATACTAAAACTTGTTTTTTGGTGTACTTCTGTATGTATTAGGAAATTCTGCACCAAGACAGCTAATGACGATACCAAAGGTGTCGTTGTCCCTGCTCTTCTCTGCACCGATCACAAAAGGCTACTTGATGAAGATGTTGAAGCCAAGCACATGGCTACCTACAAAAGATCTCCACCACCGTCATCAAAAATTGTTATTCGTGAATTGCAGCATACAGGGGCATGGGTGCGCCGCGACAGCCATGACTGGTAACACGGCATCAGTCATGTGAAGACCAGTACCCCTCAAGCTGTTAGCTTGGGATAGCACCTCTGATGCTGCATATGTGTTAAAAAAAATGTATCTAGGGGGATTGTGAAGGGTTAAAACAAAAGTCAAAGCTGAAGTTTCGTTTTATCCATTCTCTGAAGGTTTTATTTCTCCATTTTTTTTGCTGTAAGATAATTTTTTGTAATTGGCATGGGCTGTCATGAAACCTGACTGTTCCTATCAGGTGCAAGATAAGGGAACCGGGGGTGTACTACTCTGAAGAATATGCCACTATACTACTTTCAATGATGGACATATATGTAGTTTCCGGTTTTCTTGCAATATTATTGGCTTATAAAGTGAAATGATGTTATTGGTATTTGAGAACTTTGCATAATTAAGCAAAATATTATAAAAGAAGTGACTACAATAAACGGGTTACCGATCTCTTTGGATCGTCCCATACAGAGACACGTCTCCGTTTGGTCAATTGAGTTGCTAGCAACACTCTGTGGAATAATTTGGACATCACTGGCTCAACTATGAAGGGTTAATTTAACTCTCTCCCTATCAACCTGTGATCCAGTGTCCACGAGGGTGGTGAAGGGGATACCATCCACTACCACGCTCCCAGAAGAGTCAAATCGGTCTGTTCTCCTGCCGGTGCAATTCAGTTGCCACTGATGTTGTGGCATCCTCTTCGGCAATCGCCATGGGAGATCAACCGGGCTTGATGCTAGCTGGATCCTCTCTGTGGGGGGACAAGTTTGCAGAGTCTGAACAGTTTTACATAGAACAGACATATTTTTAGTCAGTTCCTGTACTTGCAGTCGTAAATCTACAATAGAATCTTCAGCTGGAGTCTGCACATGCCGAACTGCAGGCACCTTGGGTGAGGATACTGCCCCCTGGAGGTACGTAACTGCTGGATCTTTAACTGGCTCAGTGCAGACATAAGTAGAAAGTCTTAAGATATGTATGGATCTGTCTTTAAACTGAACAAAGGGTTCTGTAATGACATCAAGCGCAGTTGTGCCTTACTGGAATCAGACAAAAGACCTTCAATGAACTGTTCTTTCAGCATTTTGTTCTCATCTCTTACACTGTCTGGATCACTTTGTTTAATGGCCTGCAGCGACTCCTGCAGGTTTAAGGCATAGTCTCCAACAGTGTCCTGTGGTTTCTGTCTGCAGCTGAAAAATCGCATCTTTATTTCTGAAGCAGTACGGGTGTCAAAAGTATCCTTTAATTTAGCAAAAATGTCTTTTACAGTCTTTTTATCAGTAGCTGGCCAAGATTTAACTTCTCTCTGAGCAACGCCACTGAGCTGACTTGTAAGTATACTGACTTTCTGCTCCTCTGACATAGGATAAATTTCACACATGCTGCGCAGCTTCCCCTTGAAGTCACTTAAGGTGTGCAATTCTCCATTGTACTGTGGCAGCCATGTCGCACCCAATAAAAAAGGCATGGTGAGAGGCAATATGGGAGCTGCAGCTGCTGCACCCTGGGTGTCACTGGGATTAGACATCTTCCCCCCTAGTTAACCCTTGCAGGGGTGCGACTCACCGCTTCGGTTGATGCAGGTCGTTGCTCCTGTAGTACTTTAGGCATGCACGGTATCCTGTTCGAATCCTGTTCGTGACACCAAAATGACGTGCCCCAGGAGCCGTGGGATGCTCGGTGCCGGGTCGGTCATCTTAAAGGGATATGTCACAGTGGCAGTGACCCGGTCTGTGGCCCCAGGTGGTCATGTAAAAGAGGTAGAATTGAATGGGAATAAAATTTATGTAGTGATTTGTTACAACAGTTGGAGTGTTCGACTATAGTATACTACTGGGGGAGTAGACGGTGATGGCAGTGCAGATATTTAACCCTCTCCAACCAGGGCAGACCCCCAGAGATTGTGATGGAAGTAAAGGGCACAGAGTAATAAGGCAGGATACAAGAAAAGTCTATCATTTACTGAAGTTCAGGTGCAGTTCAGAGGAGATATCACAACTCTCACCAGGTTACAGTCTGCTCTGGAGAATGTGAGTTATCCTTCCTCTGCTGTGACTCGGTGTAAGCTTCCTGCTGTTTTATTCCCCTGAGAAAACAGCAGGAGCGGAGCTGCAAAGATCCTTCCTGCCCGGCGCTAGAGCTTCCTGTGTCTCTCTGACACAGATAGCAGCACGGCTGAATGACGTCATCATTGTGCGGCGCGGCTGCTGTGCTAGAGACACAGGAAGCAGCCGGAGGGAGAAGACGGTGATGCTGCAGACCGGACATGTGAGGTACTGTGCTGCCTGTCACTGCTGCTGTGTGTGTGTGCGAGTGACTGTGTATGTGTGTGTATGTATGTAGTGTGATGATGGGAGTGATGGGGAGTGATGGAGAAGGCAATGATGTAATATGTAGTATGTGTGTGAAGTGGATGTGTGTGTGTATGTATGTATTTGTCGTGTGTATGTGTGTGTGTGGATCGATGTGTATGTGTAGGCGGAGAAGGCCATGATGGGGTAATGGGGAGAAGGCCATGATGGGGTGATGGGGAGAAGGCCATGATGGAGGTGATGGGGAGAAGGCCATGATGGAGCTGATGGGGAGAAGGTCATGATGGAGGAGAGGGGGAGAAGGCAATGATGGAGGTGATGGGGAAAAGGCCATGATGGAGGTGATGGGGAAAAGGCCATGATGGAGGTGATGGGGAAAAGGTCATGATGGAGGTGATGGGGAAAAGGCCATGATGGAGGTGATGAGGAAAAGGCCATGATGGAGGTGATGGGGAAAAGGCCATGATGGAGGTGATGGAGAGAAGGCCGTGATGGGGAGAAGGCCATGATGGGGAGAAGGCCTTGATGGAGGTGATGGGGAAAAGGCCATAATGGAGGTGATGGGAAGAAGGCCATGATGGAGGTGATGGGGAGAAGGCCATGATGGAGGTGATGAGGATAAGGCCATAATGGAGATGATGGGGAGAAGGCCATGATGGAGGTGATGGGGAGAAGGCCATGATGGAGGTGAGGGTGGGAGGAGACCATGATGGAGGTGATGGGGAAAAGGCCATGATGGAGGTGATGGGGAGAAGGCCATGATGGAGGTGATGGGAAAAAGGCCATGATGGAGGTGATGGTGATAAGGCCATGATGGGGGTGATGGAGAGGGCAATGATGGGGATGGTGGGGAAAGAGAAAATGATGGAAGTGGTGGAAAGGGCAATGATGGGGTGGGGGAGAAGGCAATGATGGTGGTAGTGGAAAAGACAATGATGGGAGTGATGAGGAAGGAGGCAATGATGGGGGTGGTGGAGGAGAAGGCAATGATGGAGGTGGTGGAAAAAGGAAATGATGGGGTGGCAGGGGAGAAAGCAATGATAGTGGTGGGGGAGAAGGCAATGATGGAGGTGGGAAAGAGGGCAATGATGGGGTGGGGGAGAGGACAATAATGGGATGTGGGGAGAGGAGGACAATGAGGGGTGTAGGGGATTGGGATGGGAGGAAGGGGGACCTATAATGGCCTTAGGAACAGGGGGAGGTGGAGTACGACATTATTATCGCTTATTATGTCTAACACAGTCCCTTAGTATATAGTGTACTCACTTATTATGTCTAACACAGTCCCTTAGCATATAGTAAATGTACTTATTATGTATAACACAGACCCTTAGCATATAGTGCACTCACTAATTCTGTATAACACCATCCTTAGTTACATAGTTTCCTCTTTTATTATGTATAACACCATCCCTTATTACGTACCATCCTATCTAGTTATATATGGTGCCGTCCCTTATTATATAGCTTCCTCTGCTGTTATGTACAGTGCTGTCTCTTACATAGTGTATTCTTGTTAATTTTGTAATTAACATTGCCCTCTTTTATTACATAGTCCCCACTCATTTAGATATAAAGTGACTGTTGATGGAGGAGCCGGTGACCAGACGACTAGTCCACCATCTCCTCCATTAGAAAGGAAGCTTTCCTAGCCATCATTGCATTATACAGCTAACAAGACGGTATGTAATAAAAAACAGGGATCTATATAATACAATATGCAGGGAACGGTGCTGTACATAACAAGAGAGGGCACTGCATAATAAGGGACAGCAATATACATAATAAAGGAGACTATGTAATATATATATGTATGTGTGTGGCGCAATATATATATATATACAGTATATATATATATATATATATATATATATATATAGCTTTGTCGCCATAAAAGGAAGAGGGCCCAGACACATTTCTTGCACAGGGGCTCCAAGCTGTCAGTGTCCGCCCCTGGATTGAACCCCAGGTGGAAGATTCCCTATAATGAGGCAGATGGAGGCACTGTGGGTGCTATAGAAGGACCTGTGATCCAGTGGTGTCCATCTTTTTAGGATTGCATAAACGTGCTCTCAGCCACAGTTTTGTGCACTTCTGAAAAGAATACCACTGAACAGAGGCCAGACGGAGTCCAGAGTAACTCTGCTGCCTCATTATAGTGAATAGATCAATCGCAGGCCAGGATTGATAATCTGCCCAACTGGGCATTTTCCCTCTGGGCCACGATGTTTCCATTCATAGTGGGTGCGGGCCGGTAATGCCCACTGATCTTGCCGACCGACTGGCCGCTAATCTGGCCACCGACCCGTTTTTCCGGCCACTGGCCCTTTAAATCTGCTGGCACGGTGGTTCTAGAAGGGTTGCAACAAGAATGGAGTTGATTTTTTGAGGTAATTATGCCACCGGAAGGGGCGGCGGGCCTAGAGCTGTTTAGACCAGAGTTGATTTTTGTGATCCTCATTTTAGCCACTCTAATCAATATGGCTCTAGTCCCCGCCCCTTCTGGTGACATCATTACCTCAAAAAATCGTTCTAGTCGCTACTGTGCCGGAAGAGGAGCTGCTGCTGCCAGAGAGATATCTGTGCTTGCAGCTTTGTGCCTGTCTGCTGGTGATCTGTGCCCCTCAGCTATGTACCGCCCAGTGATCTATGTGTCCCCCCTGTGATCTCTGTGGCTCCAGCTATGTGCCCACCCTGCGATTTCTGTAGCCCCAGCTATGTGCCCCCCAGATTTGTGCCCCATGTGATATCTGTGTTCCCTTCCAACTATATGCCCCCATGTGATCTGTGCCTCCCAGCAATGTGCCCCCCATGATCTCTGTGGTCCCAGCTATGTGCCCCCCTGTGATCTGTGCACATAGCTATATGGACCCCTGTGATCCCTGTGCCCCCCAGCTATGTGTCCCCTGTGATCTCTGCTCCCCCTGTGATTTCTGTGCCCTTCAGTTATGTGCCCTCCTGTGATCTCTGTGGCCCCAGTTATATGCCCCTTTGTGATCATTGTGGCCCTAGCCATGTGCCCCCATGATCTCTGTGGCCCCAGCTATGTGCCTCCCTGTGATCTCTGTGACCCCAGCTATGTGCCTTCTCTATGATCTCTGTGGCTCTAGCTATGTGCCCCCCTGTGATCTCTGTACCCCCTGTGATTTGTGTGCCCTCCATCTATATGCCCCCCGGTAATCTCTGTGGCCCCAGCTATGTGTTCCTCGTGATCTCTGTTCCCCCACTGATATCTGTGCCCTTCAGCTATGTGCCCTCCCTTGATCTCTGTGGCCCCAGCTATGTGCCTCCCTGTGATCTCTGTGGCCCCAGCTATGTGGCTTCTCTGTGATCTCTGTGGCTCTAGCTAAGTGCCCCCTGTGATCTCTGTACCCCCTGTGATTTGTGTGCCCTCCATCTATATGCCCCCTGTGATCTCTTGCCCCAGCTATGTGCCCCCCAGCTATGTGCCCCAATATGATCTCTGTGCACCCATGTGATCTCTGTCCCCCCAACTATATGCCCCCTGTGATCTCTGTGCCTCCCAGCTATGTACCCCTGTGATCTCTGTGCTCTCGGCTATGTGCCCCCTGTGATCTGTTCCCCATGTGATCTCTCTGCTCCCCCAGCTATATGCCCGCTGTGATCTCTGTGGCACCAGCTATGCACCCCTCTGTGATCTCTGGCCCCAGCTATGTGCCCCCCAGCTATGTTCCCCAATATGATCTCTGTGCACCCATGTGATCTCTGTCCCCCAACTATATGCCCCCCGTGATCTCTGTGCTCCCAGCTATGAGCCCCTGTGATCTCTGTGGCCCTAGCTATATGCCACCCTGTAATCTCTGTTGCCCCAGCTATGTGCCCCCTTGATCTCTGTGGCACCAGCTATGTGCCCCCCTGTGATTTCTGTCCCCCATAGCTATATGTCCTCCTGTGATCTCTGTGCCTCCCAGCTATGTGCACCTGTGATCTCTGTGCTCCCAGCTATGTGCCCCACTCTGATGTCTGTGGCCCTAGCTATGTGCCCCCTGTGATCTCTGTTGCCCCAGCTATGTGCCCCCTGTGATTTCTGTGTCCCATAGCTAAATGTCCTCCTGTGATCCCTGTGCCCCCAGCTATGTGCCCCCTTCTGATCTGTTCCCCATGTGATCTCTCTGCTCCCCCAGCTTTATGCCCCCTGTGATCTGTGCCCCCCAGCTATGTACACCCCTGTGATCTTAGTGGCTCCCAGCTTTGTGACCCCTGTGATCGCTGTGCCCCCCTGCTATGTACCCCCTGTGATATTTGTGCTACCATGTGATCTCTGTGCCCCCTGTGATCTTTGTCCCCCCCAGCTATGTGCCCCCCAGCTATGTGCCCTCCTGTGATCTTTGTATCCCCCTGTGATTTCTGTGCCCCCTGTGATCTTCGTGCCCCCCAGGTGATCTCTGTCCCCCCGGTGATCTATGAGCCCTACCCGGTAATTTATGTGCCTGCCTGGCAATACCTGTACCCCCCAGTGCTGTATATCCCCCCTCCCCCAGTGCTGTAAATCCTCCCCAGGGCTGTATGTGCCCCTAACTGATATGTATATTCACCAGTGCTGCATTTACCCCAGAAGTGCTGTATATCCCCCCAGTGCTGTATATCCCCCATCTGTGATGTATGTAGCCCCCACCAGTGATGTATATTCTCCCAAGGGACATATATACCCCCAGGGCTGACGATGCTTCCTAGTGATGTATATAGCCCCTCAGTGATGTCTATTCCTCCCAGCCTCCCCAGTGATGAATATGTCCCAGCCTCTCCTGTGACATCTATGCCCCCAGTCCCTCCTGTAATTTATATGACCCCAGAGGTTCCTGTGATGCAGCAGTCTCAATGTTATGTATGTACAGCAGTCCCAGCGTCTCCTATGTGACGTATATACAGCAGTCCCATCGTCTCCTATGTGATGCATGTACAGCTGTCTCAGCGTCTCCTATGTGATATATACAGCAGTCCCAGCATCTCCTATGTGATGTATAGACAGCTGTCACAGTGTTTCCTATGTGATGTATATACAGCTGTCTCAGTGTTACCTATGTGATGTATATACAGTAGTCTCGGCGTCTCCCATGATTTACAAAACTTATTATGACAAAAAGTTGACTGCGCTCCTGGCCGTCACAAACCTGGAAAAGCAGCTGTGAGAAGCAACATGATCAATACCACCTAACATTACAAATGCACCAAAGAGAAGCAGCTCCAGCCGTCACATTAAGGGTGAGTTACCGCAATTGATTGTTTGACTAAATATACCGGGGTAATTTTCAAGGTGGTCATTTTTGTGTGGCCCCTGAATGATGGTACAAATTTCCCCCACCAAGAAACGGGTTACCCACCCCTGCTCTAGTGCATTCCATACTGAGACAGCTAGAATGTATGGTTGTAGTCAGGATCTGGAAGGAGCCCATACGTTCTAACTACAACCCTGCTGTTAGTCGAGCCCTGCAGTGCAGCACCAGGACGTATCAGGGACAGCTGGAGCTCCTACCTGCATGCCTGATCTCGGCTGCTGCCTGCTTCCATTTAAGTTCGGGTCTGGGTGAGTGTTCCCAGCCCTGAAACAAGTATACAGCCAGGGTCATACTTGTAGTGGGCACGGATCTGATTAAGGAAAGTGCCACTGACTGGGTGTGCCTTTCCTACCCTCCCCTTACCCCTGATTGGTTCGGGCATGACAGCTGCCCTTCCATGATTTAGTGAGGTGGGGTTTAAGTATGGGGGGGCCAATTGGGATGAAGAAGGGATTAGCACAGCCCCTTCCTACGTATATAAAGTCCTTGGACGTTAGCAGCCCTTCCTCTTCCTCCGTTCACTGCGGTCCTGGAAGTGCTTTTCCCACCCTCCCTCCCCTTTTTGTTACAAATTTGCTGATGTTATGTTATTTCGTTCTTTTATTCGTAGTTATTACAAGTCACGGCGGTGGAGAAGTTATGGCACGAAGCTACGGCTTGCCGGCTGACTTGCCTGCGTCTATGGAGCAGGGCATTGAGCGGCTAGCGCGTTTTAAGAAAGCTAAGTGCCTGTTTACAAAAGGTTGTTAAATTTTATAAAAGAAGTTTAATAAAGCTGTGACCGACTTTCACCCATCATTTGATCTCAGTGTTTGATTAATAGTGGTTAAGAGGGGCTGAGGAAATGCGTTAAGGGGTTACCTTCCCCTCCTTTTAGGTCGACACAGTCTGAGAAACTCGCACGAGACTGGCACCTCAATACTAGGCACTGCCACCGGAGCTTCAGACCAGAGCGTTCAGCTGCATAGAAAAACATGCAGCTGCACACTCCAGTCCAGAGCAGTGCCGGGTATTGAGGTGCGAGTCTCGTGTGAGTTTCTCGCAAGTGTGACCCCGGCCTACATGAAAATATGTTCTGATTCCCTTGCCTTTTCCCTTCCCTGGTCCAGAACTGGCTGCAGGCTGCCTACTGGGACTGGGGATATGAGTTATCATAATTAGATTTTCCCCTTCTTAAAGTGGCCAGTCCTCCAGCAAGTTTTGCACCAGGAGCTTATTTGTCAAAGAGATGCTATGATTTCTATAGGGACTGATTTTCCAGAGGTCATATCACAATAAGCCCCTGCAAAGATCACCATTCTTTTTTTGGATGCTGTATGTGATGGAACCGCGTGAGGACAGTGTGAAACAGTAATACTGCTTGTATACTGAAGGGTAGTTATGAACAATTATTTTTTAGGGTATGTGCACACTATCAGTAAACACTGCAGCTTGGACGCTGTGTACAGCCGCAGCATCCAGATGTTAAAGCATAGTGGATGGGATTTCAAGAAATCCCATGTTCACTATATGTCCGTAGACGGCTGCAGAGACGCACATGTCTCTCCAGACCGCAGCATGTCTATTTATCTTGCGTAGACACGAGTCTCCGCAAGATAAATTTCACCAGTACAACGTATTGGACACAGGCGGAATCACCTGCGTTCAATAGCCGGCAGCGCTTTGGATGCAGCGGACATCTGCTGTGTCCAAAGTGCTGCTAATTACTGACCATGTGCACATACCCATAACGGGGTTGTCCAGGCTTATGGCAAAGTCTGCACTCTATATGACTAGACAAGCTGTGAGGATTCTCCATCGCCGGCGGGAACAGGCGTTCACGTGACTGTTAATATGCGGTATGCATGCGGACAGCCATATTCTGACCAGTCTGCATAACCTCACTCAATATACAGTACTTGTATTGAACGAGGCCAGATGTGTCTCACAATGTGGCCTGATATATGCGTATCGCATATGGCCGCTTGGTCTCAGCACCGTAAAATCCTGACAGCTGCACCTGCTGGGAGGATTCCCAAATCTGCAGTCATATAGAGTGACACACTGTGATAAATGTTGACAACCCCTTTTAAGAATGCTGGTTTCACAATAATATTTCAGTTAGACAGGCTTCTGATCAAAGGTGAAAAAAGATAATAATAATAATAATAATAAATTTTATTTCTATAGCGTCGACATATTCCGCAGCATTTTACGTTTCAGAGGGGACTTGTACAGACAATATACATTACAGCATAACAATAATCACATAGATCATAACAGATACCAAGGGGAATGAGGGCCCTGCTCGCAAGCTTACAATCTATGAGGAAAAAAGGGGAGACACGAAAGGTGGGTGGTAACAGTTACCCTGATTGTATGTGGGTCGCCCCTCACACCCAGGGCAGCGGGGTACTCGGTACCGGGCTGGTGTCAGGGGGAATGTGTCACAGCAGTGGTGACCCGTTCCGTGGCCCTGGGTGACCAATATCAATGGCGGTGATGTTAATGATGTTAAAGTTTATTGGAATAGTTCGTGACGCCACCTGTGGTGTTTGGCAAGCAAGATGTTAAGCCAACGCTGCGTGCAGATCCACTGGGACTGATGGTGTGGTGCAGCAAAGATGATGTAGCTCTCCACAGGTGGAGCTGTAGTCCCAGGGCAGTGTAGGTGCAATGGATGAGGAGAGGCGCAGAATAGTATAGATGCTGGTACCCAGGTGTAGCGGTGCTGGAATAACTGGAGGACACCAGAGTATGCGGTTCCAAAGCTTTACTCACTGCTTGCAGTTCACACAACTGCCTGCCTCCGCACTGTGTTCTTCAGGTCAGGGCCCCAGTCAACCTCCAGGCAGGATAGTATTCTCCTCTCCACACTCCGCCAATATGTGCCTTACTGAACGACTCCTCAAATGCGCCTTTAGGTTCGAAGCACTCCAGTACTTAGTTACCCTGGAATGCCTCTCTCTAGGTGTTCCTAGTCTCTACTTGTATGACAGACAGCTGTAGCCTGCTTGGGGGGCTCCGCTCTGCGTCCCGGCTCACTATCCAAGTGCTGTTGTGTCCCAAGTCTGCGATGGGAGTAAGGCGTTGGTGGCTCACTACTCCTCCGGTGTCTGTTGCCGGACATAAAGATCCAATCAACCTCGGGGACCGGGCCCCTGCCTTTGCGCTCTGGACTGGAAGGGTTCTCTCTCTTTCTCAACCTGCTTCCCACCATCCTTCTATTCTCCTTCGTTCCGATCTGTTCTATCTCTCTTATGGAATCTGTAGTCTCCAGTCTACATCTCTTTCTCCTTCTCTTCCTTCACTGCCCCAGTTCACTGGGGCAGCTGCAGCACTCCTTCCTCCATTCCTTCTTCCAGGGATCCCCACTCTTCACCGAGTGGCTGTTCTCTCCTACTCTGCCTGCCTTCTTCTGCGGACTGACCTGAAATCCTACACCTTCCCTCTCTTTTATATCTAACTCCACCCGCCTCCCCAGCACCTTTCGTGTTACGAAGCAAGGAACAACAAAAGGCACCCTATGACCTTTCCAGCATAAAGCATGGATGGGTCCCTGCTGAACTATCCTGTGTGTGGGGTGCAGGTGTGGGAATGTGGAAGGGAGTTCCCACCCTACCTGGATGGTGGGGTACCACACCTTAGGAGAAGGTGCAGTACCTCTGTGGCGACTGAAGCCTCAGGGGCGCCACATATGGACCAGCCATAATGTTAAGTGTGTAACAGTTCAGATGCAGAGGGCTAATGGAAGCATAAAGCATGTGGGAACATGATGCGGGGAACCTGGTTATGGTAAAAAACTTTTGGCTGTGCCACATAGGGATAGATTAGGTTAATGTGTTGAGGCGGTAGGCCAGTCTGAATAAATGAGTTTTCAGGGCACGCTTAAAATTGTGGGGATTGGGGACTAATCGTATTGACCAGGGAAGTGCATTCCAAAGAATTGGCGCAGCACGTGTATAGTCTTGAAGACGGGAGTAGGAGGTTCTGAGTATTGAGGATGCTAACCTCAGGTCATGAGCAGAATGGAGGGCGCGGGTAGGATGGTATACTGAAACAAGGAAGGAGATGTAGGGTGATGCTGAGCCATGAAGAGCTTTGTGGGTGAGGGTAATAAGTTTGTACTGGATTCTGGAGTGAATGGGTAGCCAGTGTAATGACTGGCACAAGGTAGAGGCATCGGTGTAACGATTGGTGAGAAATATGATCCTGGCAGCAGCATTCAAGACAGATTGGAGGGGGGGAGAGTTTGGTAAGAGGGAGACCGATTAGAAGGGAGTTACAATAGTCGAGACGAGAATGAATAAGAGAAACAGTCAGAGTTTTTGCAGAGTCAAAAGTAAGAAAGGGTCGAATTCTTGAAATGTTTTTGAGGTGCAGATAACAAGAGCGAGCCAGTGATCGGATGTGGGGGACAAAGGAAAACTCAGAGTCAAGTATGACCCCAAGACAGCGGGCATGTTGCTGGGGAGTAATAGTAGAACCACACACGGAAATGGCAATGTCGGGTATAGGTACATTAGTAGCGGGAGGAAACACAAGGAGTTCAGTCTTTGACAGGTTCAGTTTCAGACATAGTGAGGACATGATGTTATACACAGCATTTAGAAAATTGTTGGTGTTTTCTAGAAAGGCTGGCGTGATGTCAGGAGAAGAAGCGTATAATTGGGTGTCGTCAGCATAGAGATGGTACTGGAAACCAAATCTACTGATTGTTTGACCAATAGGGGCAGTATACAAAGAGAAGAGGAGGGGGCCTAGGACTGATCCTTGAGGAACCCCAACAGTAAGGGGAAGATGAGAGGAAGAGGAGCCAGCAAAAGATACAGTAAAGGAGTGGTCAGAGAGATAGGAGGAGAACCAGGAGAGAACGGTGTCCTTGAGGCCAATGGAATGGAGCATAGTGAGGAGAAGCTGATGATCCACAGTGTTGAATGCTGCAGAGAGATCCAAGAGAATTAGCATGGAGTAATGACCCTTTGATTTAGCTGTTAGTAGATCATTAGAGACTTTATTGAGGGCAGTTTCAGTAGAGTGTAAAGAGCGGAAACCGGATTGGAGAGGGTCGAGAAGAGAGTTTTCTGAGAGATAGCGGATAAGACGGGAGTGGACCAGGCGTTCCAGGAGTTTAGAGATGAAGGGAAGATTAGAAACAGGTCTATAGTTAGCGGCACAGTTTTGGTCAAGGGATGGTTTTTTAACTAGTGGATGTATGATGGCATGCTTAAATGAGGAGGAAAAGATAAGAGAAGAGAGAGAGAGGTTAAATATTTTAGTTAGGTGAGGGGTGACAGCAGGGGAAAGGGGCTGGAGTAGATGTGACGGAAATGGGTCACTGGTGCAAGTGGTTGGGCGAGAAGATGCAAGGAGCCTGCTTACTTCTTCTTCTGTGACTGGTTCAAAATCAGAGAGTGAGCTAGATGCAGTGGGGGAGGGAGGACAGTGCATGGTATGAGGTGATTGGGAGATAATTTCCTGTTGGATCTGGTCAATTTCTTCATTGAAGTAATTGGCCAGATCGTCAGCTCGAAGCTCCGTGGTTGGGGCCTGTACTCTTGGGTTGAGTAGAGAATGAAAAGTGTCAAAGAGAACTTTAGGGTTATTGGACAGTGAAGTGATGAGGGTGTTGAAGTAGGTTTGTTTTGAGAGGTGAAGGGCAGTGTTGTATGTTCGAAGCATAAACTTATGATGGATGAAATCTTCGGGTAGGTTGGATTTTCTCCACAGACTTTCGGCGCACCTGGAGCACCGCTGCAGGAAACGTGTTTGCAGGGTGTGCCAGGGTTGTCGCCGTCTGTGTTGTGGTGTTCTTGGTATAGGAGGAGCAAATTCATCCAGGGCACTTTGAAGTGTTTCATTGTAATGCTTCAATGCAGAATCAGGACATGAGAGGGAGGAGATAGGGGCCAATGAAGACTGCAAGTTCTTCATAAGTTTCTGGGTGTTAATGGCCTGTATGTTTCTATAAATATGGACAGTGGGGGTGACCTGAGCAGCCTGGCGGTTCTTGATAGAGAATGAAAGAAGGTTGTGGTCAGAGAGCGGGAGAGGGGAGTTTGCAAAATCATCCACTGCACAAAGCCGAGAGAAGACCAAGTCGAGGGAGTTTCCATCTTCATGCGTTGGAGAATTAGTAAGCTGCAAAAGGCCAAATGAGGAGGTTAGAGATAAAAGGTGAGTAGCAGATGGGGAGAGTGGAAGAGCAATGGGGATATTGAAATCTCCCATTATGAGGGTAGGGATGTCACAGGAGAGAAAATGTGGAAGCCAAGTGGCAAAATGATCCAGGAACTGAAGGGAGGGGCCGGGAGGACGATATACCACCGCCACTCGCATGGAGAAGGGGGTGAAGAGTCTGACGGCATGGACCTCAAAAGAAGGAAAGACAAGTGAGGGTACTTGAGGGATAACCTGAAAGGTACATTTTGATGATAGGAGCAGACCAACGCCTCCACCTGCTCTATTGTCTGATCTTGGGGATCATCCTAAAGGACGAATAATCACAGTCATCCATCTAGTCCATGTAACAGAGCCCAAGTTAGACGTGTTGTCTAGTCAGGTAATACTGATCACCCCTCTGCAGGTTAAATAATCATTCTGAGACTTGAGTAGAGTAATGTTTGGATTCAGCTTTACTGGGAGCTCAAGCAGTTGACACATGACTGTAAGTATGCTTTTACCAACCAGATTCTCATCCATTTTTCTCAAAGGGGTTATCTAGTCTAAATCCACGAGTCTGCATTCACGCTATATGTCACTAGTAAGTATATTGCAAGTGTGAATATGGCCGGGTCAGAGCTGGACTGGCCATCTGGCAATTCTAGCAAATAGCAGAATGGCCTGTCTGGTCATGGGCCAACATTGCCTGCTACGTTGTAAACAGAATTGGTGTTCTCAAGACACCCATACTGTTAAGAGTTGTGACGGAGCACAAAGTCGCCGACTCCGTCGCTTATCCCAGCAGGCCACGGGTATCATTAGAAATATTGGTCATGTTGTAATTCTTGCTTTGCTCCATCCAGGGGAATATTAGTAATATATTCCATCTGGTGCTTGGGGATATGAACAGCATGGGCCTGTATGATTTCAAATGCCAGGGCTGAATTTCAGTCCCAGTCTGTACCTGGGCCGGGTGTATGCATATTGACTACTCGCAGTCACGAGACCAACTGACCGTCATTCCCAGCTCTGAACCAAAGAATCCACAAAGTGTGCAGTGTGTACAGTGTGAGGATTCACAAGTCTGCGGTCATATAGAGTGACAAAGAGTAAATGCAGACTTGGGGATTTAGACAACCCCTTTAAGGCTTCTTTCACACTTCAGTCTTTTGGCGTCAGTCAAAATCCTTCAAAGTGTGAAAAAATGGATCCAGTGAAGATTGGCTAAAAACTGAAGCACCGGATCTGTTTTTTTGACGGATCCGTCGAAGTTGCAGATTTTGGAATTTAAAGGAGGAGAGAGAGAGACAATTTTGCTGTGCCAGAACGGCTTTTTGAGTTAAATTAAATGAATGAAAAATCTTGTGGGCATGCTCAGTTTAAAAAACGGAATCCATCACTTGATTCCGTCATGTGACGGACGGTGACGGATCTGCCACCCATAGTCATCCATTATAGCAAACAACGGACTGCGACGGATCCGTCACCATCCGTCTTTTCAACGCAGACAAAAAACGTTACTATGTCCGTTGTATCCAGGCGACGGATGCTGAAATTTCGAAGGAACGGTCAAATGACGGATGCAATGGATGGCCATCCATTGCAATCCGTCCTTAATGCAAGTCTATGAGAAAAAAAACGGATTCCGCTAAAAAAAGATCCGTTTTTTTCAAAAAAGGGCAGATTTCGACTGACGTCAAAAGACTGAAGTGTGACAAGTGCTTCAACCACCTAATAAAGTCCAATCTGAAGATTGCATTCTTTTAGTAATCAGCACTGGTGACTAAACATTTTCACTGGGTGGAAAACCCCTATAATAAGGATGTGCTGAGTATAAACTATAACTATTAGGCCAGGATAACACTACCGTATGTGATGCGAGAAACTCGCATGAGTCTCTCGCATTAACACCAGGCGCTGCCGCCGGCACACAGGAGCGGAGCAGCTGCTGCATAGAAATACATAAAGTCACACTATTGTTTAATCTGGATGTGAACCTGCTTTTCATCTTGTTCTTGATTACCACACACCAACTGCTTGATCAATACTGTTTACATTATTATCACCATATCCTATATTGACCAGTTTTTTCGGCTTTACAGCTAAGGTGTATATTATGCTTTTCTGTATCAGCTTAGTGCATTGTGAGGTTTTACAGGCAGCTAAGAATAATGTAACCATATGAATAACGACTGATACAGATCCATATTCACTTACAGTGAGTATTGTAGCACAGCCAGATAGGACAGGGTTAAACCCAAACTCTGCAGGCTCTGATTATTAGCACCTGGCTGCTCTGCATATAATCGGGCTAGGTGCTCACATTAGTCAATCTGCTTGGGAAAAGCTGACCAGAGTGGGTGATAGTGGAGCTGAAGAGAAACTGCACAGGCTGTGTGCACCAAACTGCAAGTATCACTGGTTACTGTGGACAATAGCTGTTTTGTTTGACCGAACTGAGACTAGCTCAGCCGTGCCTGAGTAGCCAGGGTATATATTGTGTAGTCAGCCCCTGGATAAGGCTAGGGATTTATGCTTATGGTTTTGTTTTTTTGGTCCTTTACAACCTGTGGAAAAAATGTCACATTATTCCACAAGAAACCTGTGCCTGTGTGCAGAGCCACCATAAGAGCATTACTGCCCTTACTAGTGTATGGAGCATGGTGAGCAGAAGCAAAGAGAGGGGCGGTGTACTTCTTCTTACTGGGCTCCAGGGGCAGGATTCGGCCAGGTCAGTAAAGGAACGCATGTCCGAGGACACACAATAAGTTAAAATCTATGCACAGCTATAGCTTTCTGCACGGCAATAGTTTAAAGCTGCCAGTCAATCAGAGGCCGGCAGCTGATGTCAGCATGTTATGTCATTGCCATGCACTGGCGCATCAAATGAATGAGGAAGAGGATGCTGCTGGACCGCGGCCAGGTAAAAAGAAGCTTTTATTCTACTGAAAGCTGCCATATGGGGGCTGGGATAGTAGAGTAGAAGTTGGGGAATGTGCTATGGAAGTGATCAGCTATTGAGCACTGTGTGCTTATTTTCTGCAGAGACGAGTCCTGGCTGGAAGAAGTGATGTCAGTCTGCACTGGATGAAGAAGAAAAAGAGAAGTTGAAGGACTTCAAAAACAAATTTCACTGATGAGTCAGTGTATTGCATACAACATACAGAGCTCCTGTTTATAATGTCACTGCTGATCACCATTACCTGCACACCGACACTATATACAGAGCTCCTGTGTATAATGTCACTGGTGATCACTGTATTACTTGTACACTGTATACTATATACAGAGCCCCTGTGCATAATGTCACTAGTGATCCCTGTATTAACTGTACACTTACACTATACACTGCATACTATGTATAGAGTTCCTGTGTATAATGGTAATATTAGTATTGTGGTTTTTTTTTTTTTAATTAATGATGAGTTTTGTAGTATTCGGTCACTGTGGTCTGGTCATGGTGTGGCGATATTTATCCCTTGTATGTAATATTATTCGGACATTACAGTGCCTTGTGAAAGTATTCAGCCCCCTGGAACTTTTCCCACATATCATGCTTAAAACATAAAGATACCAAATATACATTTTTGGTGAAGAATCAACAACAAGTGGGACACAATGATGAAATTTATTGGTTATTTTAAATTTTTGGGGAAATTCAAAAACTGAAAAGTGGGGCGTGCAATATTATTAGGCCCCTTTACTTTCAGTGCAGCAAACTCACTCCAGAAGTTCATTGTGGATCCCTGAATGATCCAATGTTCTCCTAAAATGATTAATGATGATAAATATAATCCACCTGTGTGTAAACAAGTCTCCGTATAAATGCACCTGCTCTGTGATAATCTCAGGGTTCTGTTTGAAGCACAGAGAGCATCATGAAGACCAAGAAACACAACAGGCAGGTCCATGATACTATTGTGGAGAAGTTTAAAGCTGGATTTGGATACAAAATGATTTCCAAAACGTTAAACATCCCAAGGAGCACTGTGCAAGCGATCATATTGAAATGGAAGGAGTATCATACCACTGCAAATCTACCAAGACCCGGCTATCCCTCTAAACTTTCATCTCAAACAAGGAGAAGACTGATCAGAGATGCAGCCAAGAGTCCCATGATCACTCTGGATGAACTGCAGAGATCTATAGCGGAGGTGGGACAGTCTGTCCATAGGACAACAATCAGTCATACACTGCACAAATCTAGCCTTTATGGAGTGGCAAGAAGAGAGCCATTTCTCAAAGATATCCATAAAAAGTGTCATTTAAAGTTTGCAACAAGCCACCTGGGAGACACACCAAACATGTGGAAGAAGGTGCTCTGGTCAGATGAAACCAAAATTGAACATTTTGGCATAAAGGCAACACAGCTCATCACCATGAACACACCATCCTAACCGTCAAACATGGTGGTGGCAGGATCATGGCTTGTGGTGGTAGCATCATGGTTTGGGCCTGCTTTTCTTCAGCAGGGACAGGGAAGATGGTTAAATTTGATGGGAAGATGGATGGAGCCAAATACAGGACCATTCTTGAAGAAAACCTGTTGGGAGTCTGAAAAGACCTGAGACTGTGACGGAGATTTGTCTTCCCACAAGACAATGATCCCAAACATGAAGCAAAATCTACAATGGAAAGGTTTACAAATAAACGTATCCAGGTGTTAGAATGTCAAAATCGAGACCTGAAAACAATCGAGAATCTATGGAAAGAGCTGAAAACTACTGTTCACAAACGATCTCCATCAAAGCTCACTGAGCGCAAGCTGTTTGCCAAGGAAGAATGGGCAAGAATTTCAGTCTCTCGATGTACCAAAACTGATACAGACATACCCCAAGCAACTTGCAGCTGTAATCGCAGCAAAAGGTGGCGCAACAATGTATTAAGTTAAAGGGGCCAAATAATATTGCACGCCCCACTTTTCAGTTTCTGAATCTTAACAAAAAATTAAAATAACCAATAACTTTCGTTCAACTTCACAATTGTGTCCCACTTGTTGTTGATTCTTCACCAAAAATTTACATTTGGTATCTTTATGTTTTGAAGCATGATATGTGGGAAAAGGTTGAAAAGTTCCAGGGGGCTGAATACTTTCGCAAGGCACTGTATGTGGTTCGGCTATTGTAATACAGTATTTGTTCCTTTTATGTGGTATTATTCGGTCACTACGTGGTTTCGTCATAGTGTGATGGTATTTGTCCTTTGAATGTGGTATTATTAGTAATTTTAAAAAATGTTTGACACATACTTACAGAAAAATAAATAAAATGTACCTAAAAAGATTATTAGGTATTTTAAGAAATGTTTAATAGTTTAGAGTAGGGTCCGGCCAAAACAGTTTACCTTGCTGTTTGTGGTGGCGGCTTAAAAAAATCTTTTGGCCAAAACAAAAGCTGCTGGCTGTGAATGTGATATGGTAACTGTTATAAGGTATGTCTCCACGGGGCATACTGGCAGCACTTTGGGCAAAGCGGAAACATGCTCTGCCCAAAGTGCCGCCCCCCTTTGTATGCGACTTGATACCGCATGTGTTCATTGAACATATGCAGAATCACCGCATCGTACCCATAGACAGGGTTATTTACAGTCATATGTTAAAGTTTGGGCACCCCTATTAATGTTAACCTTTTTTCTTTATAACAATTTTGGTTTTTGCAACAGCTATTTCAGTTTCATATATCTAATAACTGATGGACTCAGTTATATTTCTGGATTCAAATGAGGTTTATTGTACAGAAAATGTGCAATCTGCATTTTAACAAAATTTGACCGGTGCAAAAGTATGGGCACCTCAACATAAAAGTGACATTAATATTTCGTAGATCCTCCTTTTGCAAAAATAACAGCCTCTAGTCGCTTCCTGTAGCTATTAATGAGTTCCTGGATCCTGGATGAAGGTATTTGTGACCATTCCTGTTTACAAAACAATTCCAGTTAAGTTTGATGGTCGCCGAGCATGGACAGCCCGCTTCAAATCATCCCACAGATGTTCAATGATATTCAGGTCTGGGGACTGGGATGGCCATTCCAGAACATTGTAATTGTTCCTCTGCATGAATGCCTGAGTAGATTTGGAGCGGTGTTTTGGATCATTGTCTTGCTGAAATATCCATCCCCTGCATAACTTCAACTTTGTTGCACATTATTGTCAAGAATCTGCTGATACTGAGTTGAATCCATGCGACCCTCAACTTTAACAAGATTCCCAGTGTCAGCATTGGCCACACAGCCCCAAAGCATGATGGAACCTCCACCAAATTTTACTGTGGGTAGCAAGTGTTTTCTTGGAATGCTGTGTTTTTTAGCCTCCATGCATAACGCCTTTTTGTATGACCAAACAACTCAATCTTTGTTTCATCAGTCCACAGGACCTTCTTCCAAAATGTAACTGGCTTGTCCAAATGTGCTTTTGCATACCTCAGGCGACTGTGCTTGTGGCGTGCTTGCAGAAACGGCTTCTTTTGCATCACTCTCCCATACAGCTTCTCCTTGTGCAAAGTGGCTGTATTGTTGACCGATGCACAGTGACACCATCTGCAGCAAGATGATGCTGCAGGTCTTTGGAGGTGGTCTGTGGATTGTCCTTGACTGTTCTCACCATTCTTCTTCTCTGCCTTTCTGATATTTTTCTTGGCCTGCCACTTCTGGGCTTAACAAGAACTGTACCTGTGTTCTTCCATTTCCTTACTATGTTCCTCACAGTGGAAATTGACAGGTTAAATCTCTGAGACAACTTTTTGTATCCTTCCCCTGAAAAGCTATGTTGAATAATCTTTGTTTTCAGATCATTTGAGAGTTGTTTTGAGGAGCCCATGATGCCACTCTAAACAGGAGAATCAAATAGGAGAACTACTTGCAAGTGGCCACCTTAAATACCTTTTCTCATGATTTGATACACCTGGCTATGAAGTTCAAAGCTCAATGAGGTTACAAAACCAATTTAGTGCTTCAGTAAGTCAGTAAAAAGTAGTTAGGAGTGTTCAAATCAAGAAAATGATAAGGGTGCCCATACTTTTGCACCGGTCAAATTTTGTTTAAATGCAGATTGCACATTTTCTGTTAGAACAATAAACCTCATTTGAATCCAGAAATATAACTGAGTCCATCAGTTATTAGATATATGAAACTGAAATAGCTGTTGCAAAAACCAAAATTGTTAGAAAGAAAAAAGGTTAACATTAATAGGGGTGCCCAAACTTTAACACATGACTGTATCTTGCGGAGATGGAGCGTCTCCACAAGATAAATAGACATGCTGCGGTCAGGAAAGACGCACTGCATGTCCATATACGCAGGGCCGCCGGATGCAGCCCTGCACGCATAGTGGAGACAGGATTTCATAAAATCCCCTCCAATATGCTGTAACATTTGGATGCTGCAGCTGTACGCAGCGTCCAATCCACAGCAAATAGTGAATGTTTCCGGACCATGGAAACATACCCTAAAAGTGTGAATGGTGAGGACATGGTGCAGAAGTGGAGTTTTTCCAAGACTAGACAGTGGGACTGTGTATAATGTCACTGGTGATCCCTGTATTACCTGTATACTTACACTACTGTATATACAGAGCTCTTTGGTATAATGGCCCTTATGGTAATATTAGTATTGTGTTTTTTTTAAATTAATGATCAGTATTGTAGTATCTGGTCACTATGTGGTCTGGTCATGGTGTGGTGGCATTTATCCCTTGTATGTAATATTATTTGGTCATTATATTGTGGTAATATGTGGTCCAGCCATGGTATGACAGAATTTGTTCCTTGTATGTGGTATTAGTCATTTTTAAAAATGTACCTAAAGAGCATTGAATATTTTAAGAAATGTTTAATAGAGTAGGGCCCGATCAAAAGAGTCTTCCTTGTGGTGGGGCTTAAAAAATCGATGGCTGTATGTGATCTGGTGTTCGATGGGAACTACTAATGTGTGATTGGTGAGGACGTGATGCAGAAGTGGAGTTTTTCCAAGACTGGGCAGGGGACTGTAGAATATGGGGCTCCAAAATTCCTGGTGACAGCCCTGCCTGTGTGAATGCTACCTAATGTCTGATAGTAAGAAATCCTTCATTGTGTGGGTTTATATAATAGTATTTATGCACTCATAGAAATATAGATCTATATCGCTTAAAGTATCCTCTAAAGAAAGCAGCACTATACAAAACTGACACTGCAAACGAGAGCACGCTTCAGAGTATCGACCCAGTATCCTCCATATATACATGGCCCATCCTTTGTCACACTGGAGGGATGAGACCCATAGATGGGTGTCTGTCAATTTGGTAGACAGCACTAAATTATAATACATATAATGGGTGAGAGATACAGACAACCATCTGGATACTAACTAGTAGTCTGCCACGAATGGCACCCATTTCTTCTTATACCAGAAACAGACTGGATAGATTCAATGTATCTGCAGTTTCCATCTGCTATGTGGCCATTGCCCTTTGTTCACATAGGTCCCTGTTCAAACAAGGTGGCTCTTCTTCCTATACTATTATTTATTACTTCCATACCATCTTTTTTATATACTAGATATATCTGTAATTCTGCTTATTTTGCCTATATTTTACTATTGAGAAACCAGAGCAATCTTCAAATTATCTACAAGCTTATACAGCCTGTGCCGGAGTGTGAGCATTCCCCACTCCAATATGGCAGGTACATATAACTGAGTGCAGTAGACATGCACAGATTGAGGGCAGCTCCCTGATCTAATATGGCGCCACACAACTTGATGGAGAGAAGAGAGCATGTGCAAATCAGTCAGTGCCGGGGTGTACACTGACAGCTTGGGGCCCCTGTGCAAAAAAAATGTTTGGGCCCCTCTATGTTTATGGCAACCAAGCTACAGATATTTGTCTCCTCTCAATATGAATATTACTGTCCCCTATTACATGATGCCCTCTTATGTACAGCACCATCCCTTACATATCGGAATCTCGTTATTTAGAGCATCCTGTTTTATTATAGTATCCACTCTTGTTATATAAAAACTGAAGTGATTGCTGATGGAAGTTGGTAAAGCTTCTTTTCTGATAGCAAAGTATGATTAACTGGTGAGATGTTGCACCATCAGCAGTCATGTTATATCTAACAAGAGAGGACACTGTAGTAAAGAGAGAGCGCTGTGATTAACAAAAATAACAAGAAAGCAATATGTAAAGAACGGTGCTATATATAAGAAGATATAATACTTTGTAATAATGGGACAATAATGTACATAAAAACAGAGGACGCAACATATTAGGGGACTGTCCCATACATAACTAAAGAGGATGGTACGTAATCAGGGATGCCCCTTCCTGGGATAATGTCCCCCATACTGGGTCCATTCCTGGGATAGTGTGCCCCTTCCTGGGATAATGTCCCCCATACTGGGACCATTCCTGGGATAGTGTGCCCCTTCCTGGGATAATGTCCCCCATACTGGGACCATTCCTGGGATAGTGTGCCCCTTCCTGGGATAATGTGTTCTGTTCTCCAATACATAAAAAAATACTACTCGTCTTCCCCCTACGCTGCCTGGTGTTCGCTTCTACAGCCGCTGCAGTTGACTTCAGCATCCTCGCCATGGTGCATGATGTCGATGCCATGTGTCACCAGTCACGGGCACGCCGACGTCAGCTACCAGTCTCTGATAGGCCACTGGCATGTATTGCAGCTCAGTGAGCCAGCGGGTCCCCTGCACCACAAAACATTTCAGCAGAATGTGGCTCCAAGGACTTGCATCCAGCTGATATAGTCGTTGGTGTTGGCGTGCCCCCTCCACCTCTAGGCCCCTGGTGTAGTGAGTAGCTGGGATCACTGACATCACACTTGAGCCTAGAGCACATTCTATGTATATTACTACCGTCAGCAGTTATATGAGCAATCATTAATTATAACACTTGTGTTATCACATTATCTCTATCAAGCAATTAAGGTTTTAATATTATATGCACAATACCTGTGAACTGGCACAGGATGAAAATCAGTTATTGTTATATGCTTAATGACTCATGAGGAGATTGATATTATTGCACTGTATACATATGCAGGGCCAGCGTCAGCTCTTGGGTAAGTGTCAGGGCCCTGAGCAGGCTGGGGGGCCCACTCACCATTGGGGACACCAGCACGCTATGGGGACCGGTGCCAGCACCCACAAGTTGGCCCCCCCGCTTGCTTAGGGCCCAAGTACTAGTAATACTTACCTCTCCCTGTTCTTCCGCTGCAGTGTCTTCCACATCTTCTCACTCTGGGATGTTTCAGGTCAGATGGTGCGATGATGTGACTAGTGTGCTCCCTCTTCTCTGAACAGTCACAGTGCAAAAAGCCGGACGACTGCAATGCTGAGGAGTCTGGAGCAGAGCAGCGGCCAGCGAGGAGAGGTGAGCATTTCATTTTTTTTTACGCTTGGCGCAATATATTGGACTCATATATACTGGAGCATTGTATGGGGCCCATCATATACTGGAGCATTATATGGGGCCCACGATCCTGTATGGAGAGCTATGTGGAACCCATAATACTGGAGCCCAACACCGGAACTGCTGTAACCCACCAACCTACTGTCTCCTTCCCCACCATCCTGTAGCATGTAAGCCCGAAAGGGCAGGGTCCTCTCCCCTCTGTATCAGTCTGTCATTGTTAGTTTACTGTAAGTGATATCTGTAATTTGTATGTAACCCCTTCTCATGTACAGCACCATGGAATCAATGGTGCTATATAAATAAATAATAATACTGTATAGAGGACTAAACTGTCCGGTTTCTGAGCTAAATAGTTATTACTCATGTAATGTAAGAAGTAAGTGAAATCTTTGGCATTGTTCTATACCTATATTTCTCTGCCGTATCTGTGTATCGTGGTATGTCTTAAAGGGACCCACTGAGACCATTTCCCCAGGGCCCATGAAAACCTGGAGCCGGCCCTGTACATATCAACTATTCTTTCCTGATGTATATTGATTGATCACTGATTATACAGTGTAACCTATATGTACTGTGCTTATACTCTGTGAATGTTGATGGCTTGAGAAAGGTTCACAGTTTGAAAAGTTGAAATGTCGCGCATATCTGGGTGAATAAAGACCACAGTTTATTTCACGATCTCATGCCTGGAGTGCTGCTATATTTTTTTTTTTTTTTGCCATGTATCTACATCAATCTATATTCATATGGTTACATTTCTATATGAAAAACAGCTGCATACATGTGTCCATATATATATATATATCAGTGTATAATACACAGACTTGATTATTCTGACACAAGCATCCTGGCTGAATGTGGCATGTAATACAAGAGTGTACTATTTCTTGACCAAATGTGTAACTTTCCATGACCCTAACTGGATTCCCATGGAGTCCTGTAAATCTTTTTATTCGGCTTTACAGTACACTGCATTATATACTGATTCTGGGTTACACAATGATTTTGGCCATGGCACAGGTTGTGCAGCATAAAATCATTGTAAGCTGCTGCTACATGACATAGCAGCAGAAATAAAGTGATTAGGGTCACAACACATCCCCTGGGTACCACGACAAGCAGATTGAAAAAAAAATCAGAACTTGTCCCACCACTGCAGGGGTCGCAATGTGACCCTCCTCACCTGTATCAGAGGCATGAAGAGAAGTTTGGCAGCTTGATCTATGCTGTAACTAAACATCATTTTGCTTCAGCATGTGTTTATGGGATAACGTTCCTGCCGTGCACGTCACTGTCAGCTGCTATCTCCACGGTGCAACACACTTGGATGCACATACACCTGACGTGGGGGTCCCCCTTCAGTATGGACCCGGTTGCACCCTCTGTAATTGCAATCATTACACCCATGAGTAATAGAGGACATGTGACAGTGCTATCACCATTGTGGTGTGAGGTGTAGTGATCGGTGCTGAACTGCCACAGATGGAAGCACAGGATCACTACTCAGTCAGTTTCAGTGCTGGAATGAATGATAGTATCTGCCCCAGCACTAATCTTAAAAGCCAATGATTGTGTAGTGCGTGGGAAGAGGGCAGCGCTGGAGGAGAGTTTAGGGGAAAAAAAGCAGAGAAATTTGCCTAGTGTGGGGAGCAGCATGTAATCAAACTCCGTGCAGGCAATAAAGTGAAATTCAGGGTGTCATAAATTCAATAGAGGTGAAACTAGCTTTATTAATACATTAGAATGTTATTTTTTAATGCTGGCAGTATATCTCGGGCTGCGGCTGGCAGTATATCTCGGGCTGCGGCTGGCAGTATATCTCGGGCTGCGGCTGGCAGTATATCTCGGGCTGCGGCTGGCAGTATATCTCGGGCTGCGGCTGGCAGTATATCTCGGGCTGCGGCTGGCAGTATATCTCGGGCTGCGGCTGGCAGTATATCTCGGGCTGCGGCTGGCAGTATATCTCGGGCTGCGGCTGGCAGTATATCTCGGGCTGCGGCTGGCAGTATATCTCGGGCTGCGGCTGGCAGTATATCTCGGGCTGCGGCTGGCAGTATATCTCGGGCTGCGGCTGGCAGTATATCTCGGGCTGCGGCTGGCAGTATATCTCGGGCTGCGGCTGGCAGTATATCTCGGGCTGCGGCTGGCAGTATATCTCGGGCTGCGGCTGGCAGTATATCTCGGGCTGCGGCTGGCAGTATATCTCGGGCTGCGGCTGGCAGTATATCTCGGGCTGCGGCTGGCAGTATATCTCGGGCTGCGGCTGGCAGTATATCTCGGGCTGCGGCTGGCAGTATATCTCGGGCTGCGGCTGGCAGTATATCTCGGGCTGCGGCTGGCAGTATATCTCGGGCTGCGGCTGGCAGTATATCTCGGGCTGCGGCTGGCAGTATATCTCGGGCTGCGGCTGGCAGTATATCTCGGGCTGCGGCTGGCAGTATATCTCGGGCTGCGGCTGGCAGTATATCTCGGGCTGCGGCTGGCAGTATATCTCGGGCTGCGGCTGGCAGTATATCTCGGGCTGCGGCTGGCAGTATATCTCGGGCTGCGGCTGGCAGTATATCTCGGGCTGCGGCTGGCAGTATATCTCGGGCTGCGGCTGGCAGTATATCTCGGGCTGCGGCTGGCAGTATATCTCGGGCTGCGGCTGGCAGTATATCTCGGGCTGCGGCTGGCAGTATATCTCGGGCTGCGGCTGGCAGTATATCTCGGGCTGCGGCTGGCAGTATATCTCGGGCTGCGGCTGGCAGTATATCTCGGGCTGCGGCTGGCAGTATATCTCGGGCTGCGGCTGGCAGTATATCTCGGGCTGCGGCTGGCAGTATATCTCGGGCTGCGGCTGGCAGTATATCTCGGGCTGCGGCTGGCAGTATATCTCGGGCTGCGGCTGGCAGTATATCTCGGGCTGCGGCTGGCAGTATATCTCGGGCTGCGGCTGGCAGTATATCTCGGGCTGCGGCTGGCAGTATATCTCGGGCTGCGGCTGGCAGTATATCTCGGGCTGCGGCTGGCAGTATATCTCGGGCTGCGGCTGGCAGTATATCTCGGGCTGCGGCTGGCAGTATATCTCGGGCTGCGGCTGGCAGTATATCTCGGGCTGCGGCTGGCAGTATATCTCGGGCTGCGGCTGGCAGTATATCTCGGGCTGCGGCTGGCAGTATATCTCGGGCTGCGGCTGGCAGTATATCTCGGGCTGCGGCTGGCAGTATATCTCGGGCTGCGGCTGGCAGTATATCTCGGGCTGCGGCTGGCAGTATATCTCGGGCTGCGGCTGGCAGTATATCTCGGGCTGCGGCTGGCAGTATATCTCGGGCTGCGGCTGGCAGTATATCTCGGGCTGCGGCTGGCAGTATATCTCGGGCTGCGGCTGGCAGTATATCTCGGGCTGCGGCTGGCAGTATATCTCGGGCTGCGGCTGGCAGTATATCTCGGGCTGCGGCTGGCAGTATATCTCGGGCTGCGGCTGGCAGTATATCTCGGGCTGCGGCTGGCAGTATATCTCGGGCTGCGGCTGGCAGTATATCTCGGGCTGCGGCTGGCAGTATATCTCGGGCTGCGGCTGGCAGTATATCTCGGGCTGCGGCTGGCAGTATATCTCGGGCTGCGGCTGGCAGTATATCTCGGGCTGCGGCTGGCAGTATATCTCGGGCTGCGGCTGGCAGTATATCTCGGGCTGCGGCTGGCAGTATATCTCGGGCTGCGGCTGGCAGTATATCTCGGGCTGCGGCTGGCAGTATATCTCGGGCTGCGGCTGGCAGTATATCTCGGGCTGCGGCTGGCAGTATATCTCGGGCTGCGGCTGGCAGTATATCTCGGGCTGCGGCTGGCAGTATATCTCGGGCTGCGGCTGGCAGTATATCTCGGGCTGCGGCTGGCAGTATATCTCGGGCTGCGGCTGGCAGTATATCTCGGGCTGCGGCTGGCAGTATATCTCGGGCTGCGGCTGGCAGTATATCTCGGGCTGCGGCTGGCAGTATATCTCGGGCTGCGGCTGGCAGTATATCTCGGGCTGCGGCTGGCAGTATATCTCGGGCTGCGGCTGGCAGTATATCTCGGGCTGCGGCTGGCAGTATATCTCGGGCTGCGGCTGGCAGTATATCTCGGGCTGCGGCTGGCAGTATATCTCGGGCTGCGGCTGGCAGTATATCTCGGGCTGCGGCTGGCAGTATATCTCGGGCTGCGGCTGGCAGTATATCTCGGGCTGCGGCTGGCAGTATATCTCGGGCTGCGGCTGGCAGTATATCTCGGGCTGCGGCTGGCAGTATATCTCGGGCTGCGGCTGGCAGTATATCTCGGGCTGCGGCTGGCAGTATATCTCGGGCTGCGGCTGGCAGTATATCTCGGGCTGCGGCTGGCAGTATATCTCGGGCTGCGGCTGGCAGTATATCTCGGGCTGCGGCTGGCAGTATATCTCGGGCTGCGGCTGGCAGTATATCTCGGGCTGCGGCTGGCAGTATATCTCGGGCTGCGGCTGGCAGTATATCTCGGGCTGCGGCTGGCAGTATATCTCGGGCTGCGGCTGGCAGTATATCTCGGGCTGCGGCTGGCAGTATATCTCGGGCTGCGGCTGGCAGTATATCTCGGGCTGCGGCTGGCAGTATATCTCGGGCTGCGGCTGGCAGTATATCTCGGGCTGCGGCTGGCAGTATATCTCGGGCTGCGGCTGGCAGTATATCTCGGGCTGCGGCTGGCAGTATATCTCGGGCTGCGGCTGGCAGTATATCTCGGGCTGCGGCTGGCAGTATATCTCGGGCTGCGGCTGGCAGTATATCTCGGGCTGCGGCTGGCAGTATATCTCGGGCTGCGGCTGGCAGTATATCTCGGGCTGCGGCTGGCAGTATATCTCGGGCTGCGGCTGGCAGTATATCTCGGGCTGCGGCTGGCAGTATATCTCGGGCTGCGGCTGGCAGTATATCTCGGGCTGCGGCTGGCAGTATATCTCGGGCTGCGGCTGGCAGTATATCTCGGGCTGCGGCTGGCAGTATATCTCGGGCTGCGGCTGGCAGTATATCTCGGGCTGCGGCTGGCAGTATATCTCGGGCTGCGGCTGGCAGTATATCTCGGGCTGCGGCTGGCAGTATATCTCGGGCTGCGGCTGGCAGTATATCTCGGGCTGCGGCTGGCAGTATATCTCGGGCTGCGGCTGGCAGTATATCTCGGGCTGCGGCTGGCAGTATATCTCGGGCTGCGGCTGGCAGTATATCTCGGGCTGCGGCTGGCAGTATATCTCGGGCTGCGGCTGGCAGTATATCTCGGGCTGCGGCTGGCAGTATATCTCGGGCTGCGGCTGGCAGTATATCTCGGGCTGCGGCTGGCAGTATATCTCGGGCTGCGGCTGGCAGTATATCTCGGGCTGCGGCTGGCAGTATATCTCGGGCTGCGGCTGGCAGTATATCTCGGGCTGCGGCTGGCAGTATATCTCGGGCTGCGGCTGGCAGTATATCTCGGGCTGCGGCTGGCAGTATATCTCGGGCTGCGGCTGGCAGTATATCTCGGGCTGCGGCTGGCAGTATATCTCGGGCTGCGGCTGGCAGTATATCTCGGGCTGCGGCTGGCAGTATATCTCGGGCTGCGGCTGGCAGTATATCTCGGGCTGCGGCTGGCAGTATATCTCGGGCTGCGGCTGGCAGTATATCTCGGGCTGCGGCTGGCAGTATATCTCGGGCTGCGGCTGGCAGTATATCTCGGGCTGCGGCTGGCAGTATATCTCGGGCTGCGGCTGGCAGTATATCTCGGGCTGCGGCTGGCAGTATATCTCGGGCTGCGGCTGGCAGTATATCTCGGGCTGCGGCTGGCAGTATATCTCGGGCTGCGGCTGGCAGTATATCTCGGGCTGCGGCTGGCAGTATATCTCGGGCTGCGGCTGGCAGTATATCTCGGGCTGCGGCTGGCAGTATATCTCGGGCTGCGGCTGGCAGTATATCTCGGGCTGCGGCTGGCAGTATATCTCGGGCTGCGGCTGGCAGTATATCTCGGGCTGCGGCTGGCAGTATATCTCGGGCTGCGGCTGGCAGTATATCTCGGGCTGCGGCTGGCAGTATATCTCGGGCTGCGGCTGGCAGTATATCTCGGGCTGCGGCTGGCAGTATATCTCGGGCTGCGGCTGGCAGTATATCTCGGGCTGCGGCTGGCAGTATATCTCGGGCTGCGGCTGGCAGTATATCTCGGGCTGCGGCTGGCAGTATATCTCGGGCTGCGGCTGGCAGTATATCTCGGGCTGCGGCTGGCAGTATATCTCGGGCTGCGGCTGGCAGTATATCTCGGGCTGCGGCTGGCAGTATATCTCGGGCTGCGGCTGGCAGTATATCTCGGGCTGCGGCTGGCAGTATATCTCGGGCTGCGGCTGGCAGTATATCTCGGGCTGCGGCTGGCAGTATATCTCGGGCTGCGGCTGGCAGTATATCTCGGGCTGCGGCTGGCAGTATATCTCGGGCTGCGGCTGGCAGTATATCTCGGGCTGCGGCTGGCAGTATATCTCGGGCTGCGGCTGGCAGTATATCTCGGGCTGCGGCTGGCAGTATATCTCGGGCTGCGGCTGGCAGTATATCTCGGGCTGCGGCTGGCAGTATATCTCGGGCTGCGGCTGGCAGTATATCTCGGGCTGCGGCTGGCAGTATATCTCGGGCTGCGGCTGGCAGTATATCTCGGGCTGCGGCTGGCAGTATATCTCGGGCTGCGGCTGGCAGTATATCTCGGGCTGCGGCTGGCAGTATATCTCGGGCTGCGGCTGGCAGTATATCTCGGGCTGCGGCTGGCAGTATATCTCGGGCTGCGGCTGGCAGTATATCTCGGGCTGCGGCTGGCAGTATATCTCGGGCTGCGGCTGGCAGTATATCTCGGGCTGCGGCTGGCAGTATATCTCGGGCTGCGGCTGGCAGTATATCTCGGGCTGCGGCTGGCAGTATATCTCGGGCTGCGGCTGGCAGTATATCTCGGGCTGCGGCTGGCAGTATATCTCGGGCTGCGGCTGGCAGTATATCTCGGGCTGCGGCTGGCAGTATATCTCGGGCTGCGGCTGGCAGTATATCTCGGGCTGCGGCTGGCAGTATATCTCGGGCTGCGGCTGGCAGTATATCTCGGGCTGCGGCTGGCAGTATATCTCGGGCTGCGGCTGGCAGTATATCTCGGGCTGCGGCTGGCAGTATATCTCGGGCTGCGGCTGGCAGTATATCTCGGGCTGCGGCTGGCAGTATATCTCGGGCTGCGGCTGGCAGTATATCTCGGGCTGCGGCTGGCAGTATATCTCGGGCTGCGGCTGGCAGTATATCTCGGGCTGCGGCTGGCAGTATATCTCGGGCTGCGGCTGGCAGTATATCTCGGGCTGCGGCTGGCAGTATATCTCGGGCTGCGGCTGGCAGTATATCTCGGGCTGCGGCTGGCAGTATATCTCGGGCTGCGGCTGGCAGTATATCTCGGGCTGCGGCTGGCAGTATATCTCGGGCTGCGGCTGGCAGTATATCTCGGGCTGCGGCTGGCAGTATATCTCGGGCTGCGGCTGGCAGTATATCTCGGGCTGCGGCTGGCAGTATATCTCGGGCTGCGGCTGGCAGTATATCTCGGGCTGCGGCTGGCAGTATATCTCGGGCTGCGGCTGGCAGTATATCTCGGGCTGCGGCTGGCAGTATATCTCGGGCTGCGGCTGGCAGTATATCTCGGGCTGCGGCTGGCAGTATATCTCGGGCTGCGGCTGGCAGTATATCTCGGGCTGCGGCTGGCAGTATATCTCGGGCTGCGGCTGGCAGTATATCTCGGGCTGCGGCTGGCAGTATATCTCGGGCTGCGGCTGGCAGTATATCTCGGGCTGCGGCTGGCAGTATATCTCGGGCTGCGGCTGGCAGTATATCTCGGGCTGCGGCTGGCAGTATATCTCGGGCTGCGGCTGGCAGTATATCTCGGGCTGCGGCTGGCAGTATATCTCGGGCTGCGGCTGGCAGTATATCTCGGGCTGCGGCTGGCAGTATATCTCGGGCTGCGGCTGGCAGTATATCTCGGGCTGCGGCTGGCAGTATATCTCGGGCTGCGGCTGGCAGTATATCTCGGGCTGCGGCTGGCAGTATATCTCGGGCTGCGGCTGGCAGTATATCTCGGGCTGCGGCTGGCAGTATATCTCGGGCTGCGGCTGGCAGTATATCTCGGGCTGCGGCTGGCAGTATATCTCGGGCTGCGGCTGGCAGTATATCTCGGGCTGCGGCTGGCAGTATATCTCGGGCTGCGGCTGGCAGTATATCTCGGGCTGCGGCTGGCAGTATATCTCGGGCTGCGGCTGGCAGTATATCTCGGGCTGCGGCTGGCAGTATATCTCGGGCTGCGGCTGGCAGTATATCTCGGGCTGCGGCTGGCAGTATATCTCGGGCTGCGGCTGGCAGTATATCTCGGGCTGCGGCTGGCAGTATATCTCGGGCTGCGGCTGGCAGTATATCTCGGGCTGCGGCTGGCAGTATATCTCGGGCTGCGGCTGGCAGTATATCTCGGGCTGCGGCTGGCAGTATATCTCGGGCTGCGGCTGGCAGTATATCTCGGGCTGCGGCTGGCAGTATATCTCGGGCTGCGGCTGGCAGTATATCTCGGGCTGCGGCTGGCAGTATATCTCGGGCTGCGGCTGGCAGTATATCTCGGGCTGCGGCTGGCAGTATATCTCGGGCTGCGGCTGGCAGTATATCTCGGGCTGCGGCTGGCAGTATATCTCGGGCTGCGGCTGGCAGTATATCTCGGGCTGCGGCTGGCAGTATATCTCGGGCTGCGGCTGGCAGTATATCTCGGGCTGCGGCTGGCAGTATATCTCGGGCTGCGGCTGGCAGTATATCTCGGGCTGCGGCTGGCAGTATATCTCGGGCTGCGGCTGGCAGTATATCTCGGGCTGCGGCTGGCAGTATATCTCGGGCTGCGGCTGGCAGTATATCTCGGGCTGCGGCTGGCAGTATATCTCGGGCTGCGGCTGGCAGTATATCTCGGGCTGCGGCTGGCAGTATATCTCGGGCTGCGGCTGGCAGTATATCTCGGGCTGCGGCTGGCAGTATATCTCGGGCTGCGGCTGGCAGTATATCTCGGGCTGCGGCTGGCAGTATATCTCGGGCTGCGGCTGGCAGTATATCTCGGGCTGCGGCTGGCAGTATATCTCGGGCTGCGGCTGGCAGTATATCTCGGGCTGCGGCTGGCAGTATATCTCGGGCTGCGGCTGGCAGTATATCTCGGGCTGCGGCTGGCAGTATATCTCGGGCTGCGGCTGGCAGTATATCTCGGGCTGCGGCTGGCAGTATATCTCGGGCTGCGGCTGGCAGTATATCTCGGGCTGCGGCTGGCAGTATATCTCGGGCTGCGGCTGGCAGTATATCTCGGGCTGCGGCTGGCAGTATATCTCGGGCTGCGGCTGGCAGTATATCTCGGGCTGCGGCTGGCAGTATATCTCGGGCTGCGGCTGGCAGTATATCTCGGGCTGCGGCTGGCAGTATATCTCGGGCTGCGGCTGGCAGTATATCTCGGGCTGCGGCTGGCAGTATATCTCGGGCTGCGGCTGGCAGTATATCTCGGTTTTCCTTTATAGAGTTTGGATATAACAAACAATTTTAAAGCGCATTCAAGCTACAAGATATTGATATGCTATCCTCAGGACCTACAGTATATCACAAAAGTGAGTGCACTCCTTACATTTTTGTAAATACTTTGTTTTCATGGGACAACAATGTATCAAGGTGTCAAATCTTCAAAATAAAGTAGTACAGCTTGTATAAATGTGGCATTTCCTCTACATAACTCAACACGCAGCCATTAGTATCTAAATCGCTTTCAACAAAATTGAGTACGCCCCTAAGTGAAATGGCTAAGTTGTTCCTAGTTTAGTATTTTCCCTCCCCAGTTTCACGTAACTCATTAGTGTTACAAGATCTCAGGTGTGAATGGGTGACAGGTGGGTTAGATTTGGTGTTATCGCTCTCACACATTCTCATACTGGTAAATGGAAGTTCAACCTGGCTCCTCAGGGCAATGAAACTCTATGAGGATCTGTAAAAATCAATTATTGCTCTGCTAAAAGATGGCCTAGGCTGTAAGAAGATTGCCAACAACCTGAAACTGAGCTGCAGCATCGTGGGCAAAACCATACAGCAGTTAAACAAGACAGGTTCCACTCAGAACTGTCCTCGCCATAGTTGAACAAACGAGTTGAGTACATGTGCTCACCATCATATCCATTAGCTGTCCTTTCAACATAGACGTATTAGTGCTGCCAGCGTTACTGCAGAGGTTACAGGAGTGGTGGGTCAGCCTGTCAGTGCTCAAACCATATGACGCACACTGCATCAAATTCGTCTGCATGGCTGTCATCCCATAAGGAAGCCTCTTCTAAAGATAATGCACAAGAAAGCCTGCAAACACTGCTAAAGACAAGCAGACTAAGAGATGGATTACTGGAATTAAGTCCTGCGGGCTGAGACCAACATGAACATATTTGGTTCAGATGGTGTCAAGTGTGTGGCAGCAACCAGGTGAGGAGTACAAAGACCTACAGTCAAGCATGATGGTGGGAGTGTCATGGTTTGGGGCTGCATGAGTGCTGCCATCTGTGGGCAGCTATAGTTCACAGAGGGAACCATGGATGCCAACATGGTCAGCTTCAGTATTTCACAGTACATGATCCCCTCTCTTCAGAAACTGGGTCGCAGGGCAGTATTTCAACATGATAATTACCCCAAACACACCTCTAACATGACCACTGCCTTGCTAAAGAAACTGAGGGTAAAGGAGCTGGACTGACCAAGCATGTCACCAGACCAAAACCCTACTGAACTTCTGCATGGCATCTTCAAACAAAGGTGGAGGAGTGCAAGGTCTCCAACATCCACCAGCTCCGTTATGTTGTCATGGAGGAGTGGAAAAGGATTCCAGTGACAATCTGTGAAGTTCTAGTGAACTCCATGCCCAAGAGAGTAAAGGCAATGCTTTAAAATAATGGTGGCCACACAAAATATTGACACTTAGGGCACAATTTGGCCATTTTCACTTAGAGGTGTGCTCACTATTGTTACCAGCGGTTTACACATTAATGGCTGTGTGTGGAGTTATTTACAGGCCACACCAAATTGAAACTCTTATACAAGCTGTACCCTGACTGGCAGGGATGAGCGCAGATAACATATGCACTTGGCAGGGAAAAGTGATGAGAATATATGCACTAGGCAGACAATAGTGTGGAGAATATCTGCACTAGGCAGGGAATAGTGTGGAGAATATGTGCACTAGGCAGGGATTAGTGCAGAGAATATATGCACTAGGCAGGGAATAGTGTGGAGAATATATGCACTAGGCATGAAATCGTGTGGAGAATATGTGCACCAGGCAGGGATTAGTGCAGAGAATATATGCACTAGGCAGGAAAGAGTGCAGAGAATATATGCTCTAGGCAGGGAATAGTGTGGAGAATATGTGCACTAGGTAGCAAAGAGTGTTGACAATATATGCTCTAGGCAGGGATTAGTGCAGAGAATATATGCACTTGGCAGGTAATAGTGTGGAGAATATATGCACTAGGCAGGAAAGAGTGCAGAGAATATATGCACTAGGCAGGGAATAGTGTGGAGAATATATGCACTAGGCAGGTAATAGTGTGGAGAAAATGTGCACTAGGCAGGAAAGAGTGCAGAGAATATATGCACTAGGCAGGGATTAGTGCAGAGAATATATGCTCTAGGCAGGGAATAGTGAGGAGAATATATACACTAAGCAGGGAATAGTGCAGAGAATATATGCACTAGGCAGGTAATAGTGTGGAGAATATATGCACTAGGCAGGAAAGAGTGCAGAGAATATATGCTCTAGGCAGGGAATAGTGTGGAGAATATGTGCACTAGGTAGCAAAGAGTGTTAACAATATATGCTCTAGGCAGGGATTAGTGCAGAGAATATATGCACTTGGCAGGTAATAGTGTGGAGAATATATGCACTAGGCAGGAAAGAGTGCAGAGAATATATGCACTAGGCAGGGAATAGTGTGGAGAATATATGCACTAGGCAGGTAATAGTGTGGAGAAAATGTGCACTAGGCAGGAAAGAGTGCAGAGAATATATGCACTAGGCAGGGATTAGTGCAGAGAATATATGCTCTAGGCAGGGAATAGTGAGGAGAATATATACACTAAGCAGGGAATAGTGCAGAGAATATATGCACTAGGCAGGTAATAGTGTGGAGAATATATGCACTAAGCAGGAAAGAGTGCAGAGAATATATGCTCTAGGCAGGGAATAGTGTGGAGAATATGTGCACTAGGTAGCAAAGAGTGTTGACAATATATGCTCTAGGCAGGGATTAGTGCAGAGAATATATGCACTTGGCAGGTAATAGTGTGGAGAATATATGCACTAGGCAGGAAAGAGTGCAGAGAATATATGCACTAGGCAGGGATTAGTGCAGAGAATATATGCACTAGGCAGGTAATAGTGTGGAGAAAATGTGCACTAGGCAGGAAAGAGTGCAGAGAATATATGCACTAGGCAGGGATTAGTGCAGAGAATATATGCTCTAGGCAGGGAATAGTGAGGAGAATATATACACTAAGCAGGGAATAGTGCAGAGAATATATGCACTAGGCAGGTAATAGTGTGGAGAATATATGCACTAGGCAGGAAAGAGTGCAGAGAATATATGCTCTAGGCAGGGAATAGTGTGGAGAATATGTGCACTAGGTAGCAAAGAGTGTTGAGAATATATGCTCTAGGCAGGGATTAGTGCAGAGAATATATGCACTTGGCAGGTAATAGTGTGGAGAATATATGCACTAGGCAGGAAAGAGTGCAGAGAATATATGCACTAGGCAGGGAATAGTGCAGAGAATATATGCACTAGGCAGGGATTAGTGCAGATAAAATATGCTCTAGGCAGGGAATAGTGAGGAGAATATATGCACTAAGCAGGGAATAGTGCAAAGAATATATTCAATAAGCAGGGAATAGTGTGGAGAATATATGCAACAGGCAGACAATAGTGTGGAGAATATATGCACTAAGCAGGGAATAGTACAGAGAATGTATGCAATAGGCACGAAATAGTACGGAACATATATACTGTACATTATGCAGGGATTAGTGCACATATTCATAGCACTGTGTGAGCAAGGCCACTTACAAACCTGGATCAGTTAAACTAGTTTTGTCAGGAGGAATGGGCCCAAATTCCAACCAACTATTGGGAAAAGCTTGTGGAACGATATCCCAAATATTTGATCTAAGTCATTTAGTTTAAGGGCAATGGTACCAAATACTAATTAAATGTATATAAACTTTTGACTTTGCAGTAAGCAATAAAAATGCCTTAAAGGTAACCTGTCAGCAGGATTGTGCTCAGTAACCTACAGACAGTGTCAAGTCTGCACCATTAGGCCGGGGTCACACTAACCGATGCAAAATACGGTCCGTAGTTTACATGCGTAATACGGATGAATGACCCCTAAATAGTGCTCCGTATGTCATCTGTAAGCAAGGTGTGGTTGCATATTTTGTGCATGTCTGCATCCGTATGTAATCCGTATGCAATCCGTATGGCGAGATTTTCTCGCCGCCTTGCAAAATGGACATATAATGGAGCCCTATGACAGAGTTTCTAACAGAAACAAAATAATAGATATAGACACATAGAATATATATATATATATATATATATATATATATATATATATATATACACAAGTCATTGAGACAAACATATATATATATATATTTATATTTCACAGAGTTCTTCATAGCAGAATAGCCGCTAATTAAATTGCCGGCTTCTTTCAAATCATTCCCCAACCCGACATGAAATGACACCTGGTTTACATTCAGTAAAGCATTTCATTTCATGTTTTTGAATATGTCCCAGACTAATAATTAGATGAGGGTTTGTGTGCAAAATTTGTGAGTTGTAGTTGTTATTTAAAGGGGTTAATTCGTTGTTAAAAAATGTGTGGGCTTCCCTTTGCCCTGTAGCGGTGGCGAATGGGTTAATCTAACAAAGGGTTAATGTCACCTTACAATCGAATGGTGACATTAACCCTTTGTTAGATTAAACCACTCGCCACCACTATAGGGCAATGGGAAGCCCACGCATTTTTTAACAACGAATTAACTTCTTAAAATAACAACTAGAACTCCCAAATTTTGCACACAAACCCTCATCTAATTATTAGTCAGGGACATATAAAAATACATGAAATGAAATGCTTTACTGAATGTAAACCATGTGTAATTTCATGTCGGGTTGGTGAATGATTTGATAGAAGCCGCCAATTTAATTAGCGGCTATTCTGCTATGAAGAACTCTGTGAAATATAAATATATATATATATATATATATATGTTTGTCACAATGACATGTATGTTTGTATGTATATATATGTATTCTATGTGTATATACTGTATCTATTCTTTCATTTCTTTATTAAACCTGTCAGTGTGAGTTTACTGTATAGCGCACTGAATTGCCAGCTTTTATAAAAGACACCGGGTGCGTATTTCTCGCAAGTCACATGTGTGGTCCATGTGTAATCCTTTTTTTTGTGCACTCATAGACTTGCATTGGCGTATTACGGGCGTAGTACGCTGACAATCGCAGCATGCTGCTATTGGCACGGACAGTAGAATACGCCCAAGAAATATACGGCTGTTGGGAGCAAACCCATAGAGAATAATTTGTCCATGTGTAATGCGTGCTTTTAACGCCTCTCACTCGTCCGTATTCCTCGCCAGTGTGACCCCGGCCTTATACTTAATAAAATGATGCCTTGGTTGATGAAATCCGTCTTGTGCTTCTTTTTGCCGTCTAGTTTGCTTAGTGAATATATTAATGTGTATATTTAAAAAGACATGTCACTTCATCAAAATGGTGGCGTCTACGGGGCCTGTGCACTTGTCAGTTAGTGCCTATTATTTTGCTGTGTTGAAAAAAAAAAATTTACCATCAAAATGGCGCCGCTGGCTGCGCCTGCACATTGGCATCTATCGCATACCAATAGATAGTACTGTGCAAACGCCTCCGCCCACCCCTTGTTGCTACAGCCAAAAAATTTTACACTACAACAAAATGGCGCAGGAGGCGACTCTTTTACAGTAGTATCTATTGGTACACGATAGGTGCAAATGCACAGGCGCAGCCGACGGTGCCATTTTGATGGTGTTTTTTTTTCTTTTCAACACCACAATATAATAGGCACTAACTGACAAGTGATAATGTGCAGATGCTGGAGGCACCGCCTTTTTGATGAAGTAACATTTTTTTTTCAAATACACACATTAGTATATTCATTATGCAAACTAGGGGGCAGGTCAGTGAGGGATCAGTGACCTGTTAGGTATTCATAATGCAGACTGCTATCAGAGCACCATAAACACCAACCCCGTCTTAGAGCAGAAGCATATCATAAACACAAAACTAAAAATAAGGATTAAAAAAGTACAAGATGGATTTCATCAACCAAGGTATAAATTTATTAAGTTTAACAGCACCAACCTGACAGTGTGTGTAGGTTACTCAGCACAATTCTGCTGACAGGTTCCCTTTAAAGCATTCTCTCTCTCTCTCATTATTCTGACATTTGGCAAATATTAATAATTATGGTAATTCTAATTGACCTAAAATAGGAAAAGTCTATTCTGATTTCATGTTAGATATTGAGAAAAACATGTATATGTGCCTTTGTATATAGTGTATGTAAACTTCTGGTTTCAACTGTATACTCATTTATTTATATGTAATAATTGAGCTGTCAATATATACATACATAATAAGGTATATATATATATTTATCTCTCTCTATATATATGTATATATATATATACACACTCATATTATGTATATCTATATATATGTGTGTGTATATACATCTATCGTCACGGTGCATGTGTAGATTGCCGATGAACAATGTGCAAGCGCATGTAAGAAACATACTGCGCAAGCGCAGCTCCACTCTCTGACCCGGTGGGGGTCCGACTACCATTCGTCCTCCCACAGATCCTGAGAGTGGAGAGCCCACAGTGCTGGTCAGTGCCGCATCCTCTCTATTATTCCAGGTACCACAGTGCTCTCAGCCATGTCTGTATTGGGGGCAGCACTGCCTCAGTCACCTACATGGAGCGGTGGTTAGCCCCCTGTAAAGTAGGGGGTTTTAATTGAATCTTGCTGGTCACTATTGTTCTACCCAGTCAAGTTCTGATGTTTCCCTGTAACTTAGTGTAAAGTGTAACCTAAACCCCCACTAAGTCATAGTCCACAGTGGGAGGCAGTAATTCTATATATCACTGTGCAATCTGTGAGGTTTGCTGTTATTAGCTCAATAAATCTCAGCACTTACAGAGTCAGATGTATAATCTCCATCTCCATGATCTCGGTGCTAACTTCTTCTTCCGGCCACTGTATGGTCTGCTCCCTATGGTACATGGAACATATATATCTCATATAGAAAGGTACAAATACCATTAATTGTTAGGATGTTCAATACCATTAGTGATCATGACAAATGTGGCTTCATTCCTCCCCTCCTCCCTCCATTCTAGGTACTTTCTTTGCCAACATTTTACATTGACTACATTCCAGAGATACAAAAAAATCTGTCAGCAGGTTTCTGCTGTTTAATCTGAGAACAGCATTGTGTAGGGGCAAAGAGCATGATTCCAGCAAGTTGTCACTTACTGGGCTGCTTGCTGTAGTTTCAATAAAATTATTGTTTTATTAGCAGGATATTATCATTAGAGGACTAGTTGCCTCATGCCATGTAGTCCTCCTGCTCTGTATAACTCCGTCCCCACCGATGATTAGCAGCTTTCTGGCAAAGTATAATTTACCTAGAAAGCTGTCAATCAGTAGTGTGGGAGGGGTTATACAGGGCTCAACATTCAGAGCACTGATAGATCTGTACAAGAGAAAACAGGGATTTTAATAAAACTGCACCAAGAAGCCTAGTAAGTGGCACATTGCTGGAATCATTTTCTCTGTCCCTACATCATACCATTTTCAGATTATGTAGCAAAAACTTGGTTTCAGATTCCCTTTAAAGAGAATTTGTCACCAGGATTTTGCCTCCTAATCTGAGAGTAGCATAACTTAGAGCTGGAAACCTTGCTTCCAGGGATGTGTCACTTGTTGGGTTGTTTGCTGCAACCTAAACAGGAGAAAATCCATCTCAATGAACTTGTGAACAACCTTCTTCCTTTATTCACCAAAAGTGCTCAATAGAGGATAAAATAGAATCAGCGACGCAAGTTACATGATATGTGACATCGACACGTCTCTGGTGAATGCGCATCCATAATTATGGAGCTGTTTGCTGTAGCTTTGATAAAATCACGCTTTTATCAGCAGAAGATTATCTCTAGAGGACTAGTAAACCTGCTGCCATGTAGTCCTCCTTATTTATGAGCTCTGCACCCACCCCTGATTGGCAGTCTTTTTCCTATGCACAGTGTACATTGAGCAGCCGATCAGTGGTGTGGGCGGAGTTATACAGGGCTCAACATTCAGAGCACTGCTAGATCTGCAGCAGATAAAATAATTTTATCAAAATTGTAAGCAGCCCAGTAATGAGAAACATTGCTGAAATTGTTGCTTTTAGATGCGGCAGCAAAAACCTGGTGATAGATTCTCTTGAAATCCTCAAATTCTGTCTGGCAGCAGCTGCCAATAGAGGATGTTTCTGTACGGGGATACCGAGAGAACTAGAAGATTATTGGCAGAAAAAGATCCCATGGCCTTTCTTGTCTTTATTATTTCCCTTTTTAAATTTACAATAGATGATTATTCCAAACATAATGAATTTAATTTAGTGGTGATTTTCTAACTATACACTGTTCATTGGGAAAACTGTCAGATGAGCTCTGAATACAGATCCCTAGAGAAGGTATATGTCCTTCCTTTCTAAGAAGCCATACTACCATAATGGCTCCTGTGTTTTCTCCTCCTACCATTGAACAAGTGAAGTAACAATCCCTGTGTTGTGGCATCTTTGTGCTGTAAGATACGATCCATGAGCGGTGCCCAAAACATGGCGGCTCTCTGTGTAGACAGATATTGTGTGCAGACAGGATCTACAGGGGAACATCCCTCCCAGAATATAATGACTCAGTCATCAGAGATAAGGAGACAGCTCCATCATTATGGAATCCAGAAGGTTGGTTTATATTAGAGCGTTACATTTTTATCACTTACCAAATTGTGATCCTTTCTATATATTTTATCATCAGTGTCGTAAATTTAGGGAACCCTGTGAAGTCCATCCTATAGTACAAGGAAATACATCAATGCATAGATTAGGTAAGGGTTAACTAGAAGGTATGGTAACACTAGTAATTGATGGGAGCTGTTAAAATAGATGTTCCCACTTATTTATCCCCAATCCACAGTATAGGGAATAAGCTGCTGTTTGCTGGGGCTGCGTTCCCCGGACCCTCCAGCCCTGAGATGCCCCTGTAGCATGGAGCCGAGGTGGCGCATGCGCCCCACACACTGTACAATGATGAGAAAGACTCTTACCTGCGATTTACACCTTCAGCTGAAAAAGAAACAACAGTTTACAATTGGATTTATTGAAGTATTTAATAACAGTTGCAGCGGACGACTTATTTTTGGGTCGTATTCACACGTCTTTGTTTTTCTCATCTGCACAAACCCAAACTAATTTTCATCAGTGCGCTGCTTCCAATTTTCATCTAGTTTTACTCCATGTGTCCATTTTTTACCATCAGTATCTCATCCTTTTCTATTGTATGCAAAAAGAAAACCAAAACCTGATGGAAGTTTCCCAAGTTTCTCCTAGTAGTCAGTCAGTGGGTGAGTGTGATCCACAATTCGCCCCACAGCTGACATGTTACCAGCTCCATAGAACAGAAGGGCCAGTGAAAAATACTGGCAGCACCCCTGGTACATAGACACACACGTGACTGAGCCCTTCCTTTACAACGTGATTGTACAGAGACTTCCTTACACAATATCGGATCTGATCTGGCATCCAGCTTTCGGCTATACAGTCCCTACTGGACTGCAGGGGCGTCACATCAATAGCGGGGGGCCACACGACCCGTGAGTCCTGGGGAGTGTTGGCTTTGTTTCCCCATCATCATAATTTTACCATCAGCTTCTTGTTCCACCATTCAGCCTGAGACTCGGCTCAGCAGGCGCGATAGGCAGCAATAGATCGCGCCTGCTGTAGAAAACCTCAGCCCCACACTGCACAGACCGGAGCAGGGCGCTGGGGGACACGGCCAGGCATAAATGCTATAAATGCATGTGAGAAGAATGTGATACTTACATGGGATGTCAATCACTGCAGGCTGTAAAAGTAAAACAGAGAAGTGTAAAAAGTCTATGAAATCTTTCATCTTCTTACATTGTCCTGTACATCACATACTCATAGGCTTCCATTACACCCATTACACTAGACAATGAATGTGACATTATCACACAAGATAGACTGCGCTAGTATTAATAAATCTATGAGCAGAGCGCCAGTCCGTGCCCCATGCAGCATTCATACAGTCCATAAACAGCACGCCTGCTATGTGACCCGGCATCGGCTGACAGCTATAAGATATGTGGAATATATTTATACATTAGTTGTGCATTAGGAAGCTCTGGAGCTGCGTCCATTCTGTACATATTTATTGGGTTTAAAAATGGGGGTAAACTGGCATCGCTGCGTTACTACATCTGCCGTAATGTAACAAAGAGTTGTGTGTTTCATGGCACTGCAGCCTTGCAGCGCTGGGGTTCAAATCCCACCAAGGACAACATCTGCAAGGAGTTTGTATGTTCTCCCCATACTGATAGGGAAAGTAGATTGTGTGCTCCATTGGGGACAGCGATGATAATGTATGCAAAGCACTGCACAATATGCTAGCGCTATATATAAGTAAACGTTATTATGCTACAAAGATTTAACTCTTTAAAAGAGTTGTCCACTACTTGGACAATTCCTTCTTGAACTAAATGTTTGGTCCCAATAAAATAATAAAGCTTAGACTCCCCTCCCATGCTGGTGCTGTTCCAGCAGTGTCAGCACTTGCGGTCCCCAGAGCTCTGGTGCCGTGTTGTGACACGTGGTGCTCGGCGCCCAATCAGCGCTGGCATCATTGTCCCCACCTTCGTACAGATTGAACATGAAGAGGAAGTCCGGGCTGCAGCTGATCTCAGTCTTCCTTCCAGCCCTGAGAACCCCTCTATACTTGATACCCAGCCTTGCTGAAGCTGACAGCTGAGCATTGGGGCCCCAAGCTGTCAGTTTTGCCTGGCAGGTTATCAAAAATACAGGGGAGCCCACACATTGTTTTTTTAATTATTTATTTAGAGAGCATGAGTCATCACCTGCTCTCAATGTTATTAGCAGCAGCTGGCGTCGGTTGATGGGAGCAGATGTCTCATCAGCCGACACCAGTGACTGGAGGTAAACTTTGTACCGCCGATCTCAGCGGTGGGTTCACGCTGTCATTTGTAGTAGTAGTGCATGGCAGACACTGGATATTCGGGCTCCCCATTCAAGTGAATGGGGTCCGGGTTTTTTAACAGTTCGGCCGAACCCGCTGGACCCAAACAACCAGGGGTCCACTCATCTCTACCCATGAAAGAAAAAAGTTTTTAAAAATGTAAAAAGATAAAAATTCAAATCAACCCCCTTTCCTCCAGTTAATATTAAAGAAAGGGAAAAATAAAAGAAAAACACATATTTGGTATCAATCTGTTCAGAAAAGTCTGACCTATGAAAATATAAAATTAACTGACCTAATCTGTAGAAACTGTAAAGCATAAAAAAGAATCAAAATGCCAACGTTGCAGGTTTTTGGTTGCTACAACTCCACAAAAAAAATACATAACAGCAATCACATAATCATAACTACCTCAAAATATTATTAATACATCAGGATACCATGCAAAAAAAGAAAGTGTATAAAGAACGGACATCAGACAACAGAAATTCATTATTACATACACGTATAGAGACAGCATTACTATCACTATTCTGAATTCCACGGCTTTTCTTATTTGGAACTTACATAGATCGGTCTCTCGTTTGTGCTCCACATTCTTCTTCTTCTTCAATCGCACAATCCTGAATAGGACAAATAGAGAAGTTTCCATATAAATAGCCTAATCTCAAATGCCAACTTTATCAACAGTAAATATTACTGTAACTAATTAACAAATAAAAGGTTTTCTTTCTAAAAATGTATGGGACATGAGAATTGGGAAATAGGGGAAGCTTATCACAAGAAATCAGAAATTTGTATAGCTAGGAAATGGGGAATACTGAGGGCAGGAGCATCAGACGCGCATACTCACTCTCATCCACAACTGCAACTCTCAAAGGAGTTCCAGTAGAGCGGCTGACAATAGCGCCGATCCTGTGATGTCACAACATTCTAGAATGGCTGCAGGAGACAATCAGATCCAATATAATCCTGTATAATAAAGTATTGGAGGATTTATAGATATATGTAAATAATGTGATACAGCATATTATAGAAAACAGCACCCCTGCGCCCCCCCACTCCACACACACATGAACACATGTATAAAGAAGAGTATAGTCCAATTTTTTTCTTATATTGTTATTATACATATGCACATAAGTGTAGGGATACGGAATTTTATAACATGTTACTCAAAATTCATAGGCATTAATGTGGCGTTTGTCTTTTTCTCCAAGATTTTGGAGGTGTCTGTGGGGATTTTTGCCCCTTCAATCAGGATTGCATTTGTGACAGTAGACATTGATGCTGGATGGGTGGTCCTGGCTAGCAATCTTCATTCTTGTTCATCCCAAATGTGTTGGATGGGGTTGAAGTCAGGGCTCTGTCCGGCCTTAGCGGCTGCAGGTCCTTCACTGCTCCTTTGCATGGTGCTGCTCCTCTATCCTGGAAATGTTCACTGCACACTCAATTCAGTTCAAGCAAAATGGATGATTTGTATTTATTTCCATAGGTATAAGTCATGTATTCATGTATTGATTCAATGAATCTTTCTCAAATATGTCACAGGGTATTCCAGAGCCACGGTTATACAGGTGGTCCTGTAAGGACACTGTGCAGCGTCATATGTTATAGCACACCACATACTATTTGCGCACACACAAGCCACATACTATATACACACACCATATACTAGATACACACACCACATACTATATACACACATACAAGCCACATATAACATACACACAACGTACTATATACACACAACATACCATATATACACACACAAGCCACACATTATATACTCACACCATACTATATACACACACCACATACTATATACACACAAGCCACATACTATACACACACCATATACTAGATACACACATCATATACTATATACACACCACATACTATATACACACATACAAGCCACATATAACATACACACAACGTACTATATACACACAACATACCATATATACACACACAAGCCACACATTATATACTCACACCATACTATATACACACACCACATACTATATACACACAAGCCACATACTATACACACACCATATACTAGATACACACATCATATACTATATACACACCACATACTATATACACACATACAAGCCACATATAACATACACACAACGTACTATATACACACAACATACCATATATACACACACAAGCCACACATTATATACTCATACCATACTATATACACACACCACATACTATACACACCATATACTATACACACACCATATACTATATACACACCACATACTATATACACACATACAAGCCACATATAACATACACACAACGTACTATATACACACAACATACCATATATACACACACAAGCCACACATTATATACTCACACCATACTATATACACACACCACATACTATATACACACAAGCCACATACTATACACACACCATATACTAGATACACACATCATATACTATATACACACCACATACTATATACACACATACAAGCCACATATAACATACACACAACGTACTATATACACACAACATACCATATATACACACACAAGCCACACATTATATACTCACACCATACTATATACACACACCACATACTATATACACACAAGCCACATACTATACACACACCATATACTAGATACACACATCATATACTATATACACACCACATACTATATACACACATACAAGCCACATATAACATACACACAACGTACTATATACACACAACATACCATATATACACACACAAGCCACACATTATATACTCATACCATACTATATACACACACCACATACTATATACACACCATATACTATACACACATCATATACTATATACACACCACATACTATATACACACATACAGTGGGGCAAAAAAGTATTTAGTCAGTCAGCAATAGTGCAAGTTCCACCACTTAAAAAGATGAGAGGCGTCTGTAATTTACATCATAGGTAGACCTCAACTATGGGAGACAAACTGAGAAAAAAAAATCCAGAAAATCACATTGTCTGTTTTTTTTTTCATTTTATTTGCATATTATGGTGGAAAATAAGTATTTGGTCAGAAACAAAATTTCATCTCAATACTTTGTGATATATCCTTTGTTGGCAATGACAGAGGTCAAACGTTTTCTGTAAGTCTTCACAAGGTTGCCACACACTGTTGTTGGTATGTTGGCCCATTCCTCCATGCAGATCTCCTCTAGAGCAGTGATGTTTTTGGCTTTTCGCTTGGCAACACGGACTTTCAACTCCCTCCAAAAGTTTTCTATAGGGTTGAGATCTGGAGACTGGCTAGGCCACTCCAGGACCTTGAAATGCTTCTTACGAAGCCACTCCTTCATTGCCCTGGCGGTGTGCTTTGGATCATTGTCATGTTGAAAGACCCAGCCACGTTTCATCTGCAATGCCCTTGCTGATGGAAGGAGGTTTGCACTCAAAATCTCACGATACATGGCCCCATTCATTCTTTCAAGTACCCGGATCAGTCGTCCTGGCCCCTTTGCAGAGAAACAGCCCCAAAGCATGATGTTTCCACCACCATGCTTTACAGTAGGTATGGTGTTTGATGGATGCAACTCAGTATTCTTTTTCCCCCAAACACGACAAGTTGTGTTTCTACCAAACAGTTCCAGTTTGGTTTCATCAGACCATAGGACATTCTCCTAAAACTCCTCTGGATCATCCAAATGCTCTCTAGCAAACTTCAGACGGGCCCGGACATGTACAGGCTTAAGCAGTGGGACACGTCTGGCACTGCAGGATCTGAGTCCATGGTGGCGTAGTGTGTTACTTATGGTAGGCCTTGTTACATTGGTCCCAGCTTTCTGCAGTTCATTCACTAGGTCCCCCCGCGTGGTTCTGGGATTTTTGCTCACCGTTCTTGTGATCATTCTGACCCCACGGGGTGGGATTTTGCGTGGAGCACCAGATCGAGGGAGATTATCAGTGGTCTTGTATGTCTTCCATTTTCTAATTATTGCTCCCACAGTTGATTTCTTCACTCCAAGCTGGTTGGCCATTGCAGATTCAGTCTTCCCAGCCTGGTGCAGGGCTACAGTTTTGTTTCTGGTGTCCTTTGACAGCTCTTTGGTCTTCACCATAGTGGAGTTTGGAGTCAGACTGTTTGAGGGTGTGCACAGGTGTCTTTTTATACTGATAACAAGTTTAAACAGGTGCCATTACTACAGGTAATGAGTGGAGGAAAGAGGAGACTCTTAAAGAAGAAGTTACAGGTCTGTGAGAGCCAGAAATCTTGATTGCTTGTTTCTGACCAAATACTTATTTTCCACCATAATATGCAAATAAAATGAAAAAAAAACCAGACATTGTGATTTTCTGGATTTTTTTTTCTCAGTTTGTCTCCCATAGTTGAGGTCTACCTATGATGTAAATTACAGACGCCTCTCGTCTTTTTAAGTGGTGGAACTTGCACTATTGCTGACTGACTAAATACTTTTTTGCCCCACTGTACAAGCCACATATAACATACACACAACATAGTATATACACACAACATACCATATATACACACACAAGCCACACATTATATACTCACACCATACTATATACACACACCACATACTATATACACACAAGCCACATACTATACACACACCATATACTATACACACACATCATATACTATATACACACCACATACTATATACACACACCACATACTATATACACACATACAAGCCACATATAACATACACACAACGTACTATATACACACAACATACCATATATACACACACAAGCCACACATTATATACTCACACCATACTATATACACACACCACATACTATATACACACAAGCCACATACTATACACACACCATATACTATACACACACATCATATACTATATACACACCACATACTATATACACACATACAAGCCACATATAACATACACACAACATACTATATACACACAACATACCATATATACACACACAAGCCACACATTATATACTCATACCATACTATATACACACACCACATACTATAAACACACAAGCCACATACTATACACACACCATATACTAGATACACACATCATATACTATATACACACCACATACTATATACACACATACAAGCCACATATAACATACACACAACGTACTATATACACACAACATACCATATATACACACACAAGCCACACATTATATACTCATACCATACTATATACACACACCACATACTATATACACACCATATACTATACACACATCATATACTATATACACACCACATACTATATACACACATACAAGCCACATATAACATACACACAACATAGTATATACACACAACATACCATATATACACACACAAGCCACACATTATATACTCACACCATACTATATACACACACCACATACTATATACACACAAGCCACATACTATACACACACCATATACTATACACACACATCATATACTATATACACACCACATACTATATACACACACCACATACTATATACACACATACAAGCCACATATAACATACACACAACGTACTATATACACACAACATACCATATATACACACACAAGCCACACATTATATACTCACACCATACTATATACACACACCACATACTATATACACACAAGCCACATACTATACACACACCATATACTATACACACACATCATATACTATATACACACCACATACTATATACACACATACAAGCCACATATAACATACACACAACATACTATATACACACAACATACCATATATACACACACAAGCCACACATTATATACTCATACCATACTATATACACACACCACATACTATACACACATCATATACTATATACACACCACATACTATATACACACATACAAGCCACATATAACATACACACAACATACTATATACACACACCATATACTAGATACACACACCACATACTATATACACACATACAAGCCACATATGACATTCACACAACGTACTATATACACACAACATACCATATATACACACACAAGCCACACATTATATACTCATACCATACTATATACACACACCACATACTATATACACACACCACATACTATATACACACCATATACTATACACACATCATATACTATATACACACCACATACTATATACACACATACAAGCCACATATAACATACACACAACATACTATATACACACAACATACCATATATACACACACAAGCCACATATTATATACTCACACCATACTATATACACACCACATACTATATACACACAAGCCACATACTATACACACACCATATACTATACACACATCATATACTATATACACACCACATACTATATACACACATACAAGCCACATATAACATACACACAACATACTATATACACACAACATACCATATATACACACACAAGCCACACATTATATACTCACACCATACTATATACACACAAGCCACATACTATACACACACCATATACTATACACACATCATATACTATATACACACCACATACTATATACACACATACAAGCCACATATAACATACTCACACCATACTATATACACACACCACATACTATATACACACATACAAGCCACATATGACATACACACAACGTACTATATACACACAACATACCATATATACACACACAAGCCACACATTATATACTCATACCATACTATATACACACACCACATACTATATACACACCATATACTATACACACATCATATACTATATACACACCACATACTATATACACACATACAAGCCACATATAACATACTCACACCATACTATATACACACACCACATACTATATACACACAAGCCACATACTATATACACACACCATATACTAGATACACACACCACATACTATATACACACATACAAGCCACATATAACATACGCACAACGTACTATATACACACAACATACCATATATACACACACAAGCCACACATTATATACTCACACCATACTATATACACACACCACATACTATACACACACCATATACTATACACACATCATATACTATACACACACATCATATACTATATACACACCACATACTATATACACACAAACAAGCCACATATAACATACACACAACATACCATATATACACACACAAGCCACACATTATATACTCACACCATACTATATACACACTCCACATACTATGCACACACCATATACTATACACACATCATATACTATATACACACCACATACTATATACACACACCACATACTATATACACACATACAAGCCACATATAACATACACACAACGTACTATATACACACAACATACCATATATACACACACAAGCCACACATTATATACTCACACCATACTATATACACACACCACATACTATATACACACAAGCCACATACTACATACACACACCACATACTATATACACACATACAAGCCACATATAACATACACACAACATACTATATACACACAACATACCATATATACACACACAAGCCACACATTATATACTCACACCATACTATATACACACACCACATACTATACACACACCATATACTATACACACATCATATACTATATACACAACACATACTATATACACACATACAAGCCACATATAACATACACACAACATACTATATACACACACCATACCATATATACACACACAAGCCACACATTATATACTCACACCATACTATATACACACACCACATACTATACACACACCATATACTATACACACATCATATACTATATACACAACACATACTATATACACACATACAAGCCACATATAACATACACACAACATACTATATACACACACCATATACTAGATACACACACCATATACTATATACACACATACAAGCCACATACGACATACACACAACGTACTATATACACACAACATACCATATATACACACACAACCACACATTATATACTCATACCATACTATATACACACACCACATACTATATACATACCATATACTATACACACATCATATACTATATACACACCACATACTATATACACACATACAAGCCACATATAACATACTCACACCATACTATATACACACACCACATACTATATACACACAAGCCACACATTATATACTCACACCATACTATATATACACACCACATACTATATACACACAAGCCACATACTATACACACACCATATACTATACACACATCATATACTATATACACACCACATACTATATACACACATACAAGCCACATATAACATACACACAACATACTATATACACACACCATATACTATATACATACCATATACTATACACACATCATATACTATATACACACCACATACTATATACACACATACAAGCCACATATAACATACTCACACCATACTATATACACACACCACATACTATATACACAAGCCACATACTATATACACACACCATATACTAGATACACACACCACATACTATATACACACATACAAGCCACATATGACATACACACAACGTACTATATACACACAACATACCATATATACACACACAAGCCACACATTATATACTCATACCATACTATATACACACACCACATACTATATACACACACCACATACTATATACATACCATATACTATACACACATCATATACTATATACACACCACATACTATATACACACATACAAGCCACATATAACATACTCACACCATACTATATACACACACCACATACTATGCACACACCATATACTTTACACACATCATATACTATATACACACCACATACTATATACACACACCACATACTATATACACACATACAAGCCACATATAACATACACACAACGTACTATATACACACAACATACCATATATACACACACAAGCCACACATTATATACTCACACCATACTATATACACACACCACATACTATATACACACAAGCCACATACTATACACACACCATATACTATACACACACATCATATACTATATACACACCACATACTATATACACACATACAAGCCACATATAACATACACACAACATACTATATACACACACCATATACTAGATACACACACCACATACTATATACACACATACAAGCCACATATAACATACACACAACGTACTATACACACTCACCATATACTAGATACACACACCACATACTATATACACACATACAAGCCACATATAACATACGCACAACGTACTATATACACACAACATACCATATATACACACACAAGCCACACATTATATACTCACACCATACTATATATACACACCACATACTATATACACACAAGCCACATACTATACACACACCATATACTATACACACACATCATATACTATATACACACCACATACTATATACACACATACAAGCCACATATTACATACACACAACATACTATATACACACAACATACCATATATACACACACAAGCCACACATTATATACTCACACCATACTATATACACACACCACATACTATGCACACACCATATACTATACACACATCATATACTATATACACACCACATACTATATACACACACCACATACTATATACACACATACAAGCCACATATAACATACACACAACGTACTATATACACACAACATACCATATATACACACACAAGCCACACATTATATACTCACACCATACTATATACACACACCACATACTATATACACACAAGCCACATACTATACACACACCATATACTATACACACACATCATATACTATATACACACCACATACTATATACACACATACAAGCCACATATAACATACATACAACATACTATATACACACACCATATACTAGATACACACACCACATACTATATACACACATACAAGCCACATATAACATACACACAACGTACTATATACACACACCATATAATAGATACACACACCACATACTATATACACACATACAAGCCACATATAACATACACATAACGTACTATATACACACAACATACCATATATACACACACAAGCCACACATTATATACTCACACCATACTATATACACACACCACATACTATGTACACACAAGCCACATACTATACACACACCATATACTATACACACATCATATACTATATACACACCACATACTATATACACACATACAAGCCACATATAACATACACACAACATACTATATACACACACCATATACTAGATACACACACCACATACTATATACACACATACAAGCCACATATAACATACACACAACGTACTATATACACACACCATATACTAGATACACACACCACATACTATATACACACATACAAGCCACATATAACATACACACAACGTACTATATACACACAACATACCATATATACACACACAAGCCACACATTATATTCTCACACCATACTATATACACACACCACATACTATATACACATCACATATTATACACACACCACATACTATATACACACATACAAGCCACATATAACATACACACAACATACTATATACACACAACATACCATATATACGCACACAAGCCACACATTATATATTCACACGATACTATATACACACAAGCCACATACTATACACACACCATATAGTATATACACACCACATATTCTACACACCACATACTATATACACACATACAAGCCACATATAACATACACACAACATACCATATATACACACACAAGCCACACATTATATACTCTCACCATACTATATACACACACCACATACTATATACACACAAGCCACATACTATACACACACCACATACTATATACACACATACAAGCCACATATAACATACACACAACATACTATATACACACAACATACCATATATACACACACAAGCCACACATTATATACTCATACCATACTATATACACACACCACATACTATATACACACACCACATACTATATACACACAAGCCACATACTATACACACACCATATACTATATACACACCACATATTATACACACACCACATACTATATACACAAACAAGTCACATATAACATACACACACCACATACAATATACACAAGCCACATTTTATATACACACACCACATACTGTATACACACCACATATTACTGTATATACACACAAGCCACATACTATATACATGCCACATACCCACCTCATACTACACATACACAAGCCACATACTATGTATACACACCACATACTATATATACTCCACATACAATATATACACAAGCCACATCTAATATATAAAGCTCAAGTGTGTGTATGTACTGTATGTATGTATGTATGCATGTGTGTATGTCCAGGATTGGCATCCGCACCGTCGCAGCTACAGCCACAAAATTTGGCACAGTCACACGTCTGGACCCCGAGAGTGTCCTAGGCTATGTTGTGAGGTGAAATTTCAGCCCCACGCGTTCCAATTCACCAAACAATTTTGCCCCTATCTACATAATGGGGAAAAAGTGTGTGTGTGTGTGTATTAAGCCCCGCCCCTCATTATGATGTCATAATGGTTGAGTATGAGATGGAGGATGTGTGATGGGTATATGGGCACTGAACTATGGGATGGAGGATATGTATGATGGGTATATGGGCATGGGACTATGATATGAAGGATGTGTGATGGGTATATGGGCACTCGACTATGGGATGGTGAATATGTATGATGGGTATATGGGCATGGGACTATGGGATGGAGGTTGTATGATGGGTATATGGGCATGGGACTATGGGATGGAGGATGTGTGATGGGTATATGGGCACTCGACTATGGGATGGAGGATATGTATGATGGGTATATGGGCACGGGCCTATGGGATCGTGGATATGTATGATGGGTGTATGGGCACAGGACTATTGGATGGAGGATAATTATAATTTGCTATAACTAACCACAGTTAGTTACTATGCCCGGGCAGCGCCGGGCTCTTCAGCTAGTATTATATAAAAGAAAAAAGGGGTTCGGTACCATTTTAGCCAGTTGAAAAATAATGCATAGCATATTATATACACACATACACCATACTATATACACACCACATACACACCTCATACTATAAACCAGGAGCATTGCTAGAGTCCTATAAGATCAGGGGCCCAAGCCCCAAAGTGCATATTTCCCCATATAACTCCCCTAAGCCATTTAAAATATCATCTATACATACATAATTATAGTATACCAATGTTGCTAACCAAAAATACACAATGCAAAGACCAATATTATCAATATGCTACTTTAAAATATGGCTACACAATGTCCACTACCATCACCACTACACAGCGAATACATATTATAATAAGCAATATTATTATAAGAAAGCTGACTACACAGACACAAATGGAACCAAGATTAAGCTGGCTGGCTTAGTGATAGAAAACAAAGAGTGGTTATTAATGGGGCATACTCAGATTGGGCCAGGGTTACTAGTGGGGTACCACAGGGTTCTGTATTGGGCCCCCTACTATTTAATATATTTATTAATGATCTAGTGGATGGCTTACACAGTAAAATATCAGTATTTGCAGATGATACAAAACTATGGAAGGTAGTTAACACAAAGGAGGACAGTTTGCAACTACAGACAGATTTGAGTAAATTGGAGAATTGAGCTGAAAAATGGCAAATGAGGTTTAACACAGATAAGTGTAAGGTTATGCACATGGGAAGGAGAAACAGATGCTATAATTACTTACTAAATGGAAAACTGCTGGGGAAATCAGACATGGAAAAAGACTTAGGCATCTTAGTCAATAAGAAGCTAAATTGGAGTGCCCAGTGTCAGGCAGCTGCCAGCAAAGCAAATAGGGTCATGGGATGCATTAGAAGAGGTCTGGGGACACGAGATGAAAACATAATTCTCCCTCTGTACAAATCACTCGTCAGACCACACTTGGAGTATTGTGTGCTATTTTGGACGTCGGTGCTCAAGAAAGACATTACTGAACTAGAAAGGGTTCAAAGGCGGGCTACTAAAATGATAAATGGAGTTGGTTCACTACAATACCCAGAAAGGTTATCAAAATTAGGTCTATTTACTCTAGAAAAGAGAAGACTTAGGGAAGACCTAATATATATGTACAAGTATATCAGAGGGCAATACAGAGATCTCTCCAATGAACTGTTTGTACTAAGGACTGTGACAAGAACAAGGGGGCATTCTCTTCGTTTGGAGGAAAGACAATTTCTGCACCAGCATAGAAGAGGGTTCTTCACGGTAAGAGCAGTGAGGCTCTGGAATTCTCTTCCTGAGGAAGTGGTGATGGCCAACTCATTGAATGAATTTAAGAAAGGAATGGATGCTTTTCTTGTGAGTAACAGTATACAAGGTTATGAATAACATAATATTATAGGTAGATGATTGACCCAGCTTAGGGGAAGGAATTTTTTCCCTATGGAGAAAATTGGCTTCTACTCTGTGGGTTTTTTGCCTTCCCCAGGATCAACAATGCAGAACAGCTGCACTAAAAATAGGCTGAACTAGATGGACATAAGTTCTTCCTTCAGCCTTCAAAACTATGTTACTATGTTATTACTACGTAGATAAGGGAACTGAGATATGGGAGCAAAACCGATCTTACTACAAAGATAAGGGAGCAGAACCAAGCTTAATACAGAGCTATAGGAGCAGAACCGAGACTACTACAGAGCTATGGGAGCAGAATCAAGCTTACTAGAGAGATATGGGAGTGGGTCGCCGTCCCATGGCCGTGGGGTACTCGGTACCGGGCCGGTGTCAGTGGGACGTGTCACAGCAGTGGTGACCCAGACCGTGGCCCTGGTCGCCCAAGTAATAGGAAGATGTGAATAGTGAAATTTAGTTAGATGAATAGTTCGTGACGCCACCTGTGGTGTTCGGCAAGGGAGGTGTTAAGCCGACACTGCATGCAGATCCTCCAGGACAGATGGCGTGGTGCAGCAATGATGGTATAGCCCTCCACAGGCAGGGCTGTTGTCCCAGGGCGGTGTAGATGTGGAGACACTTAGGTGATGTATTGTCTGGCGCAGGGGATGTAGCAGTGTCAGGCAGACGGACGCAGGAAGGAATGGAGGACACCAGGGCATGTACTTCCAAAGCTTTACTCACAGTCTGTAGTGCCCGCTTCTGTGCCGTGTCCTTCGGGTCAGGGACTCAGTCAACCTCCAGGCAAGATGGAAAGCTCCCTTCTACACTCCGCCAACTTATGTGCCTTTCCTGAAGGTCTCCTCTAAAGCGCCTTTAAGTGTGAAGATCTCCAGTACAGTGTTACACTGGAGTTCCTCCTGACAGATGTTCCCAAGAACTCTACTTCCACGGCAGACAGCTGTAGCCTGCTTCGTGGACTCTCTACTCCTAAGTCCCGGCTCTCTATCTGTATTGCTGTTGTGCCCTTTGGTCGCCCTCGCACACCAAGGGCAGCGGGGTACTCGGTACCGGGCCGGTGTCAAGGTGGGAATGTGTCACATCAGCGGTGACCCGGTCCGTGGCCCTGGGCGCCCAATATCAATGGCGGTGATGTTAATGGTGTTAAAGTTTATTAGAATAGTTCGTGACGCCACCCGTGGTGTTTGGCAAGTAAGATGTTGAGCCAACGCTGCATGCAGATCCGCTGGGACTGATGGTGTGGTGCAGCAAAGATGGTGTAGCTCCCCACAGGTGGAGCTGTAGTCCCAGGGCAGTGTAGGTGCAATGGATGAGGAGAGGCGCAGAATGGTATGGAGGCTGGTACCCAGGTGTAGTGGTGCGGGAATAACTGGAGGACACCCGAGTATGTGGTTCCAAAGCTTTACTCACTGTTTGCAGTTCACTCCACTGCCTGCCTCCGTACTGTGTTCTCCAGGTCAGGGCTCCAGCCAACCTCCAGGCAGGATAGGATTCTCCCTTCCACACTCCGCCAACACGTACCTTACTGAATGACTCCTCCAATGCGCCTTTAGGTGCGAAGCACTCCAGTACTTAGTTACCCTGGAATGCCTCTCTCTAGGTGTTCCTAGTCTTTGCTTGTATGACAGACAGCTGTAGCCTGCTTCGGGGACTCCTCACTGCGTCCTGGCTCTCTATTCAGTTGCTGTTGTGTCCTGTTGTGAGTTCATTTTCCCCTTCGTCACTGAGGTCTGGTGAACTCTCTATTCTGGTAAAGGAAGGTAATGAGTCTGATTATCAGGCACCTGAGCCTGATGATGATGACTGGCTGAGTGGAGTCAAGGACTGGATATAAGGCTGCCGACGCCCTTCTGCCCTGCGGGTGATTTCTCTGTGGACTTCTAGGAGACCAGTCTGATTCCTGCTCCTCTAAAGCTAAGTTTTCTGCTTTGCCTGTTAGCATTTGTGTTTGTTTTTGTTTGCCTTGCTTTTCTGGATTCTGCCATTCCCTGCTGGGGTGAGCTGAATCTCCTTTTGCCGGTTGCTCTGTCTTCAGAATATTCCTGAGTACTGACATAGCTTTTTGAAGCCTAGCGTCTTCAGGGCCTTTTTCACTGTCAGTTTGTTGGCTCTTATTTTCATAGGGTTTTTCACGGATTGCAGACAGCAGCCTTCCTGTCCTTTCCTATCTAGTTAGCTTGGGCCCCGTCTTTGCTCAGTCTATCTTTCTGTCTGTGTTAGGCTATGTGCCCACGCTAGCATTTTTAAACGCTCAGGAAAAGGATCCCCTTCCCAGAAATCGCGCGTCTTTTTCCGCGCGTTTTTTGCGCGATTTTTGACGCGTTTTTGACGCTTTTTTTTGACACGCAATTTCTGGGATCATTGGGGATGGCTAAAAATGCTCAGCAATGCGGAAATTAATGAGCATGCTGCGTTTTTAGCCGCTAAGCGATTCCTGAGCGGTTAAAAACGCATGCATTGGCACAAAAAGCCAAAAACGCATGCTAATTAATTTGATGCATCTTTTAAGCATTTCTGCAGCGTCTGAGCCGGCTCAAACGCTGCAGAAACGCTTAAAAAAACGCATTGTGTGCACACAGCCTTAGTGTTCTTTCTTCTTGCTTCACCGTCATTATATGTTGGGGGCTGCTTTATGCTTTGGGGTCTGCTCTGGGGCAGTTTAGATTTCCCTTTCTGTCTTTAGGCTTTATAGTCCTCCGGCTGTGATCGTGGGGTCTAGGGCATCGTAGGAACCCCCCACGGCTACTGCTAGTTGTGTTGATAGGTTCAGGGGTCTGCAATCCGATAGCTGCCAACTTCTCTGGTTTTCTGGACTTAGCTAGCATTTCTATTTTTGCCTCCTACGGTGACTCATTCATAACAGTGTCCCAAGTCTATGATGGAAGCAAGGTGTTAGCGGATCACTACTCCTCCGGTGTCTGTTGCCGGACATAAAGATCCAATCAACCTCGGGGACCGGGCCCCGGCCTTTGCGCTCTCTGGATTGGAAGGGTTCTCTATCTTTCTTCAACCAGCTTCCCACTGTCCTTCTATTCTCCTTCGTTCCGATCTGTTCTATCTGTCTTATGGAAGGTTAGGTTATCAATCTTATCAATCTCTTTCTCTGTTTTTCTCGTACCAGCAGCCCAGATCACTGGGACCTGCTGCAGCACATCCTTCAGACACCCATCTTCTCTCTTCTCTCTCCAACTAACCAACCAACTCCTCCCTAACTCTCACTCTTCCCACTCTTTTATATCATCTCACTCCACCCGCCTCCCAACACATCTCGTGTTATGAAGCAGGGTTCCACGAGGGGTGCTCTGCTAACCCCCAGCCTGAAGCTGTTAGGTGGCCCCATTGAACTATCCTGTGTGTGGAATGCAGGTGTGGAGGTCAGGAGTTCCCACCTTACCTGGATGGTGGGGCACTACACCTTAGGAGAAGGTGCAGTACCTCTGTGGCGACTGAAGCCTCAGGGGCGCCACATACCCCCCGTTAAACACAGCACGTCCGCGGGTTGTAAGACAACAAAAGGTACAATACAGGAACACACAAAAATTTTTAAATGCTATTCAACAATACTTATCTAATCTTCCTAATTACATTTCTTAAACATTACAAACAGCTTAACTTCCTATCTTAGTATCAAAAATTTACTTAAGTGCAATTCATAGTTCAAAGTGCAATTATTCTTTCTCTCTCTTTCTACTGGATGCAAGACACTGACTATCTGTACTTGGCCTGTCACCTGTCACTTTCAATTCTTCAGTCTTTATTCAATTCTCACATTCTATCTCAAAACTTTTCTAATTCCCTGTATCAAATATTCTATAAAAGACATTTACTTTCCACAAGACACAACATTATCAAATAGGTTATCATAAAACAATCAAAGATTCTTGCAAAGTGTGATGTGAGACTTAGGTAGATCTCCTGGAGTGGACCCGCTGGACCATGGCAACGAATCTCCCACGGGCGAGCTGGCCAGGTGGACCACCCCCTATACAGGGAGTGTTTGGGGCAGGCCCGCGGGTAACTATCACCACGGCAGCTGGTACCCAGAGAGAATACAGGAGAGCTGGCAAGGGGCCAGAGATGCTGGCGGAGGACCTCCCCAGAAACAAGAATACGGATGGCGGACAGGTCAGGAACACAGGCGATACGGAGGGAAGCAGGCACGAACTGGAGAACTCAGCCAGGGGACCAGGACAGACCGGAGCACGAGCTCAGACTTCCAGATCCTAGGAGAGAGGACAGTGGAGAAGACGGGTAAGCTACAGGCAGGGAGGCAACGGGGGTGCACACAGAGACAAGGGCCAGAATCACCGCCAGCAGGAAGAGGCCGCCTGATATAGGGAGTCATGGCAGGGACTTCCGGGTCATGACCCCTCCCAGCGCAAGGTGAGGAGAGCGCGCGGCCTCAGGAGGGGTAGAGAGCACGCGTGCTCCTGACCACAGTGTGTGCACGCACGCCCGCCGAGGAACAGGAAGCTGAACCGGGGCGCGCGCCCGACGGGACACAGGAGACCAGGCAGGAGCGAGTGCCGGGAACAAGAGACGGGGAAAGGAGGAGCGCGGAGAAGGCCGAGGCAGCTGGGACCGCGGCGTGGAGGCCGCCAGAGAGTGGGCAGACTGCCGGCAGAAGAGAAGGTATTGGTAGGGGCTGCGGCGGCAGCAGCGTGACAGTACCCCCCTCCCTACGCGCCCCCCTCCGCAGAGTGGAAAAAACTTAGCCAAAATTCGAGGAGCCCGAATATTCTCCCGAGGCTCCCAGGACCTCTCCTCAGGACCAAAGCCCTTCCAATCGACCAGAAAAAAGGTCCTCCCCCTTCGCTTCTTCATGGTCAAAATGTCTTTAACCTCAAACTCATTGTCAGCGGAGACAGGCGGCGGCGACTGAGTGGCAGAGGTTTGAGGATGACCGGTTTTAGAAGGGAGACATGAAAAGCACTGGGGATGCGAAGTGAGGCGGGAAGTCGCAGTTTGTAGGAGACGTCGTTAATACGAGCCAATACCTCAAAGGGTCCAATATAGCGGGGACCCAGTTTATGTGAAGGGATCTTGAGACGAATGAACTTGGAGGACAGCCAAACTTTAGCACCAGGGTGATATGGCAGGGAATCCAGGCGCCTTTTGTCTGCGTGTCTCTTTACCTTGTCGCGTGCTAACTCGAGAGCGGCCTTTGTCTCCTGCCAGATCCTGGAGAAATCCCCGGACAGATCAGCCGCCAGTACACCCGAGGCAGAGGGAACCGGTAGAGGTACACCCGGATGCTGCCCGTAGACAACAAAAAAAGGAGATTTGCCAGAAGACTCGCTGACGTGGTTATTATAGGCGAACTCTGCCCACGGGAGTAAGTCTGACCAGTCGTCCTGGTGGGCATTAGAAAAGTGCCGGAGATAGTTCACCAAATTCTGGTTAGTCGGCTCCGCTTGACCATTGGACTGTGGGTGGTAAGATGAGGAGAAGTCAAGTGTGACATCCATCGACTTGCATAGGGCTCTCCAAAATCGAGAGGTAAATTGGACTCCTCTGTCAAAAACAATATGTTGGGGTAGTCCATAGAGACGGAAGATGTGGTGAACGAAAACTTTTGCCAAGTCTCGTGCTGAAGGTAACCCGGGGAGAGAGATGAAATGTGCCATCTTAGAGAATCTGTCTACCACCACAAGGACGACGGTACAATCTGCAGACCTGGGTAGATCGGTAATGAAATCCATGGCAATGTGTTGCCAAGGGGACAATGGAACTGGAAGCGGATGCAGAATACCGGAAGGCAAATGCCTAGGCACCATGGTTTTAGCACAGGACGGACAGGAAGCGACAAAATCTCGGACATCCAGGGGAAGAGTCGGCCACCAGTAGTAGCGGGAGACAAGGACAAGTGTTTTTTTAAGGCCGACATGACCAGCAAGTTTGGAAGCATGCCCCCAGTGTAGGATCTGTCTTCGGTCCATCTCTGCCACGAAAGTCTTACCACGTGGCGGCGAGACGAGAGAGAGAGGTGCCACCGTGATGAGCCTGGAGGGATCGAGATATGTGTGGGTTCCTCCTCCAAATCTGCAGAAAGGAAGGACCTGGACAAAGCATCAGCCTTGAGGTTCTTGTTGCCGGGACGAAAGTGCAGATCAAAATCGAATCGGCCAAAGAACAGAGACCACCTGGCCTGCCGAGGATTGAGTCTGTGCCGATTCAAGGTAAGTCAGATTTTTATGGTCCGTGTAGATTGTAAACGGATGTAGGGCTCCCTCTAATAAGTACCTCCATTCCTCCAGAGCTAATTTGATGGCAAGCAGTTCCCGGTCTCCGATGGAATAGTTTCGCTCCGAAGTGAAGAAGGACTTGGAAAAGAAACCGCACGTAACAAGTCTACCAGAGGGAGATTTTTGAGACAGAACTGCTCCGGCCCCAGTTGCGGAAGCATCCACCTCGAGGATGAAAGCTTTATTGGCTTCTGGGCGATGGAGCACGGGTGCCATGGCGAATGCGTGTTTCAGAGACAAGAAGGCGTTCTCGGCTTCAGGGGACCAGGCGTGCGGATTAGCTCCCTTACGGATCAAAGAGGAGATAGGACCAGTCAAAGAGGAAAAATGAGGAATGAACTGCCGGTAGTAATTTGCGAAGCCAAGAAATCGCTGAATGGCTTTTACCCCATGGGGACGCGGCCAGTTAAGCACGGCAGATACTTTCTCCGGGTCCATGCATAAGCCTGAGTCAGAGATGACGTATCCTAGGAATGGAAGGGTGGACTGTTCAAAGGTGCATTTCTCCAGCTTAGCATATAGGCAATTCTCCCTTAGGCGTAACAGTACTCGACGGACATCTCTCCTGTGGGCGGGCAGATCGGGAGAGAAGACGAGGATATCGTCCAGATATACGACCACACAGGAGTACAGAAGGTCTCGGAAAATGTCATTTACAAATTCCTGAAAGACTGCGGGGGCGTTGCACAAACCGAATGGCATGACGAGATACTCGTAGTGCCCATCCCTGGTGTTAAAAGCGGTATTCCATTCATCTCCGGAGCGAATACGAATGAGATTGTAGGCTCCACGGAGATCCAGTTTGGTAAAGATTTGCACCCCTCGCAGCCGGTCGAATAACTCGGGGATGAGAGGTAGGGGGTATTTGTTCTTGATAGTGATTTCATTAAGACCCCGATAGTCGATACACGGGCAAAGGGACCCATCCTTCTTCTTGACAAAAAAGAAACCTGCTCCGGCGGGTGAAGATGACTTCCGGATAAAGCCCCTGGCCAAATTCTCCTGAACGTACTCAGTCATGGCTTGGAATTCGAGCGGACTCAAAGGATAGATTCGCCCCTGGGGCGGAGTTGAACCTGGAACAAACTCGATCGGGCAATCACATGGCCAGTGCGGTGGAAGAGTCTCTGCCTCCTTTTTGTCAAAGACGTCAGCAAAGGCCCAGTAGGCCGGGGGCAGATCCGCTGGACCCAAGGCAGGTAGCGAAGTCATGAGAGGTTGTACCGGAAGAAGACATTTAGTCTGGCAGAAACGACTCCAACGAAGAATGTCTCCAGAGCGCCAATCCAAGACGGGTGTGTATCCTCAACCATGGAAGACCCAGAAGCAAGGTGTGGGACAGTGACGGCAGCACGAAGAAGGCTATCTTCTCACGGTGCAGGACCCTGATCTGTAACTCCACCTCTTCGGTGACCAAAGTGACGGTCTCGTGCAGGGGAACACGGTCGACTGAAGCTAACTGCTGGGGAACCTCCAAGGACCTGACAGGTATCTGCAATCTTTTTACCGCCTCGAGTTGGATGAAGTTCCCTGCAGCCCCTGAGTCAATATAGGCCACCTCAGAAAAACGTTTGGATCCCAGGACAAACAAAACAGAGAGGGTCAAGGGTAGAGAGGTATCACAGACACCTAGGGAGGCCTCTCTTACCTGTCCTAGGCTGAGGTGTTTCCCAGCCTCACTGGACAGGAACGCAGAAGATGGGAGGCGCTGCCACAATAGAGACAAAGACCATGTGTAAGTCTCTCCTGGCGACGCAGCTCCGCTGGTCTGAGTCAGTCCACTTGCATGGGCTCCAAAGCTGACGCCACGGTGGTAGGTCGTGGGCGAGGAGGACTGCGTGGAGAAGGGGAAAAACGAGAAGGCCTTCTCTCCCTGGCGGCTTCGCGGGAGCACTCCTGGAAACGCAGATCAATTCGCGTTGCCAGAGAGATGAGGTCCTCCAAAGACGTGGGTGTGTCTCTCCCAGCCAACTCGTCTTTGATTCGAGCCGACAAGCCGCGCCAAAAAGCCCCCACTAGAGCCTCGTTGTTCCATCCAAGCTCGGAGGACACTGTACGGAACTGGATGGCATACTGCCCCACAGAGAGAGCACCCTGGCGGAGGTTAAATAAGGACTCGGTGGCCGAGACCAGGCGACCGGGCTCATCGAAGACTCTACGAAAGGTCTCTAAGAAGGTCGCAAGCTGGGAGACTAACGGGTCGTCACGTTCCCACAAGGGATTTACCCAAGCCAGCGTCTCACCCTCCAAATGGGATACCACAAAGGGCACCTTGGCCCGGTCGGTAGGATACTGCAGGGGCGTCAACTCAAAATGCAGCTGGCATTGGCTAATGAACTGCCGCCTGAACAGGGGCAGCAGCAGCGGTCTGGAGAGCTAGTAGGAGTTTATCCACCGAGGCCATGTAATTCAGAATGTGGGCCTGGGTGTCGCGCTGCTGGGCAAGCTCCTGCTGGAGGCTGGAGATCTGAGAGGCAGTCCCTGGATCGGAGGCTTGCAAAGAGGAAAGACGGGACTCCATAGATTTGAGGAATGACATGATCCTCGCCTGATTTTCTCGGAGGAACAAAAGTTCCTTCTGGGTCGGGGTACCAGCGGGATCCATGGCCTGATTATTCTGTGATTTGAGACTTAGGTAGATCTCCTGGAGTGGACCCGCTGGACCGTGGCAACGAACCTCCCACGGGCGAGCTGGCCAGGTGGACCACCCCCTATACAGGGAGTGTTTGGGGCAGGCCCCGCGGGTAACTATCACCACGGCAGCTGGTACCCAGAGAGAATACAGGAGAGCTGGCAAGGGGCCAGAGGTGCTGGCGGTGGACCTCCCCAGAAACAGGAATACAGATGGCGGACAGGTCAGGAACACAGGCGAGACGGAGGGAAGCAGGCACGAACTGGAGAACTCAGCCAGGGGACCAGGACAGACCGGAGCATGAGCTCAGACTTCCAGATCCTAGGAGAGAGGACAGTGGAGAAGACAGGTAAGCTACAGGCAGGGAGGCAACGGGGGTGCACACAGAGACAAGGGCCAGAATCACTTAGCAGGGCACAAGTGATAATCAGGCACCGCCAGCAGGAAGAGGCGGCCTGATATAGGGAGTCGTGGCAGGGACTTCCGGGTCATGACCCCTCCCAGCGCAAGGTGAGGAGAGCGTGTGGCCTCAGGAGGGGTAGAGAGCGTGTGTGCTGCAGACCACAGTGTGCGCGCGCGCCCGCCGAGGAACAGGAAGCTGGACCGGGGCGCGCGCCTGACGGGACACAGGAGACCGAGCCGGAGCGGGCGCCGGGAACGAGAGACGGGGAAAGGAGGAGCGCGGAGAAGGCCGAGGCAGCCGGGACCGCGGTGTGGAGGCCGCCAGAGAGTGGGCAGACTGCGGCAGAAGAGAAGGTATCGGAGGAGGCTGCGGCGGCAGCAGCGTGACACAAAGGTGCTGAACATTGCTCCCAGCCAGGCTTTCTTGCTGTGTCCCTTGAGGTAGACATCATTCCTCGAAAAGTGTCCATGCAAAAACATTATCTTCGCAAAGTGTCTTTATATGTAAAACCAAGAAAGGGCAACTAAAGAGGTGCAACTATTTACAATAAAACTTTTTGGATTAATCAGTGTCTATGATCTCCACAGTTCCATTTCAAAAGCAACGCTGCCAATCAAAACTGGGCAACATGATGAACAAAAAGGCAAAGGCACAACTGGTGCAACAAACCCTCCTGGGTAACAAGATTTAGTAAATTATTTCAATTGTGGTCCCCTCCTGGGGTTCTGGTAGCTGAACTGGAACTGTTCTCAGAGGTGGTATCTTCGTCCCGTTGGCTACTTGCTAGCCGCATATACTCAATCTCCCATACAGAGGGATAGGGACTGTTGGGGCGCAGGGAAAGGGCCATGGATATTTCTACTGTCTGTGGGGATATGGGTCCCTCCAGTTCCATAGGAAGTTCAGGAGATGGTGCCGCAGCCCGAGGCCGCCAGCCAGGAACAACTTGATCATCTCCCCTATAGGCACTGCAGCCGGGGATCGTCGGCGAAGGTCAGTGGGCCCGTTCCTATCTGTGGGTTCCGCTCCCAAAACCAGGGTCAGACCGGGGGTAGCGATCATACCTGGCGTTTCCAGCCGCGGTTCCGGCTCTGCTTCCTGGTGGTAGATGGCAGCAGCCGCAACTCCCGGAGTGACTGGTGGAGTAGGCCGCAGTTGGATCCGTGCCGGGACCAGGCCGGTCTCAGCTGGGGTTGATGGTGGAGGCCGGTGCCACCGCGCCCGATCCAGGCAGAGACACGGTCCCGGTCCTCCATTCTGTTCCAGAGCCTTCATGTATCTCCTCCGGACGTGGCTCCCCCAATGACAATATCTGTTGTGAGGCGGTGGCAGACGCAGCTGAGGATGAATCAGCGGTCGCAACCTCCGCGTAGGCGGACTAGGGGCGAGTGACTTCTCCCCTCCCTGTTCTTCTGTCTTCTCATCTGCTTTCATGATGGCATTCTGGCGTTCTCCTCGCTCCGCCCTTCTGCTCACCAGAGGCTTCATCTGCCCCTCCTTCTGGGGGCGGCGTCTTCTTCCAGCGCCTCCATACCAAGCCAGTGTACGAACCCCTCGGGGGGGGTGGGCCATGCATCGGTCACATAGTAATTCAGGCAGGGATGGCCCAAGACTCTTCGCAGTCTTTTCTTAGGACCTCCCATCTCTTCACGCCCTTCTTCTCCGCACCAGTGGCCATTTCTAATGTCCATTTTACAGTCTATTTAATTTGGTCTTCTGCACATTTTCAAAAGTTGTAAATCCAAGGCACACAGAACCCGATGGCATTGGGTCTCGTCATCCTGTTCGTGACGCCAAAATTGGGTCGCCCTCGCACACCCAGGGCAGCGGGGTACTCGGTACCGGGCCGGTGTCAAGGTGGGAATGTGTCACAGCAGCGGTGACCCGGTCTGTGGCCCTGGGCGCCCAATATCAATGGCGGTGATGTTAATGGTGTTAAAGTTTATTAGAATAGTTCGTGACACCACCCGTGGTGTTTGGCAAGTAAGATGTTGAGCCAACGCTGCATGCAGATCCGCCGGGACTGATGGTGTGGTGCAGCAAAGATGGTGTAGCTCCCCACAGGTGGAGCTGTAGTCCCAGGGCAGTGTAGGTGCAATGGATGAGGAGAGGCGCAGAATGGTATGGAGGCTGGTACCCAGGTGTAGTGGTGCGGGAATAATTGGAGGACACCCGAGTATGCGGTTCCAAAGCTTTACTCACTGTTTGCAGTTCACTCCACTGCCTGCCTCCGTACTGTGTTCTCCAGGTCAGGGCTCCAGCCAACCTCCAGGCAGGATAGGATTCTCCCTTCCACACTCCGCCAACATGTACCTTACTGAACGACTCGTCCAATGCGCCTTTAGGTGCGAAGCACTCCAGTACTTGGTTACCCTGGAATGCCTCTCTCTAGGTGTTCCTAGTCTTTACTTGTATGACAGACAGCTGTAGCCTGCTTCGGGGACTCCTCACTGCGTCCCGGCTCTCTATTCAGTTGCTGTTGTGTCCCAAGTCTATGATGGGAGCAAGGAGTTAGCGGATCACTACTCCTCCGGTGTCTGTTGCCGGACATAAAGATCCAATCAACCTCGGGGACCGGCCCCGGCCTTTGCGCTCTCTGGACTGGAAGGGTTCTCTATCTTTCTTCAACCTGCTTCCCACCGTCCTTCTATTCTCCTTCATTCCGATCTGTTCTATCTCTCTTATGGAAGGTTAGGTTATCAATCTTATCAATCTCTTTTTCTGTCTTTCTCGTGCCAGCAGCCAAGATCACTGGGACCTGCTGCAGCACGTCCTTCAGACACCCATCTTCTCTCTTCTCTCTCCAACTAACCAACCAACTCCTCCATAACTCTCACTCTTCCCACTCTTTTATATCATCTCACTCCACCCGCCTCCCAGCACATCTCGTGTTACGAAGCAGGGTTCCACGAGGGGTGCTCTGCTAACCCCCAGCCTGAAGCTGTTAGGTGGCCCCACTGAACTATCCTGTGTGTGGAATGCAGGTGTGGAGCGTGGTCAGGTGTTCCCACCTTACCTGGATGGTGGGGCACTACACCTTAGGAGAAGGTGCAGTACCTCTATGGCGACTGAAGCCTCAGGGGCGCCACACCCTCAAGTCTTAGATGGGAGTAGTGCATTTACAGCCCACTACTCCACTGGTGTCTGCTGCAGAACCATTAGCGTTCGTACAACCTCGGGGACCGGGAGCCGGCCTTTCGCTTAGAACTTCTAGGCAGGGTTCTTCCTCTAACCCACGTCCTCTGTGTTCCCTTTTACTCCTACGTTCCGTGCTTGTCCTTTCCCTTCTATGGAAGCTCAGGCTTCAGGTCAACGTCCTTCTACTTCTTTTCTTTCCTTTCCCGTGCCAGCGTCGGCAAGGGAGGCGTTAAGCCAACGCTGCATGCAGATCCTCCAGGACAGATGGTGTGGTGCAGCAATGATGGTATAGCCCTCCACAGGCAGCGCTGTTGTCCCAGAGCAGTATAGATGTGGAGACACTTAGGTGATGTAGTGTCTGGCGCAGGGGATGTAGCAGTGTCAGGCAGACGGACGCAGGAAGGAATAGAGGACACCAGGGCATGTAGTTCCAAAGCTTTACTCACAGTCTGTAGTGCCCGCTTCTGTGCCATGTTCTCCGGGTCAGGGACTCAGTCAACCTCCAGGCAAGATGGAAAGCTCCCTTCCACACTCTGCCAACTTATGTGCCTTTCCTGAACGTCTCCTCTATAGCACCTTTAAGTGTGAAGATCTCCACTACCGTGTTACACTGGAGTTCCTCCTGACAGATGTTCCCAAGAACTCTACTTGCATGGCACACAGCTGTAGCCTGCTTCGGGGACTCTCTACTCCTAAGTCCCGGCTCTCTATCCTTATTGCTGTTGTGCCCTCAAGTCGTAGATGGGAGTAGTGCATTTACAGCCCACTACTCCACCAGTGTCTTCTGCAGAACCATTAGCGTTCGTACAACCTCGGGGACCGGGCCCCGGCCTTGCACTTAGAACTTCTAGGCAGGATTCTTCCTCTAACCCACGTCCTCTGTGTTCCCTTTTACTCCTACATTCCGTGCTTGTCCTTTCCCTTCTATGGAAGCTCAGGCTTCAGGTCAACGTCCTTCTCCTTCTTTCCTTTCCTTTCCTTTCCTTTCCCGTGCCAGCTGGCTCAGGTCACTGAGGCAGCTGCAGCACTTCTTCTTCCATCCCTTCTTCCAGGGATCCCCACTCCTCCCGAGTGGCTTCCTTCCTCACTGACCTCCTGTCAGACTGACTTGTCATTCTAAACCATCCCACTCATATATATATTCTGAACTCCACCCACCTCCCAGCACGTCTAGTGTTCCAAGCAGGGAACCACCAAAGGTGCTCTGCCTCTCTCTAAGCAAAGAGCCGCAATGTGGTTGTGGTGAACTACTCTATTGTGTGGGGTGCGAGTGTTGGAGCGTGGTCAAGAGCCTCCGACTTACCTGGATGGTGGGGCACCACACCTAAGGAGAAGGTGCAGTACCTCTGTGGCGACTGAGCCTCAGGGGCGCCACAGGAGCAGAACTGAGCTTATTACAGAGCTATGGGAGCAGGATCAAGCTTAATAGAGGGATATGGGAGCAGAACCGAGCTTACTACAGAGCTATGGGAGCAGTACCGAACTTACTACAGAGCTATGGGAGCAGAACCGAGCTTACTACAGAGATATAGGAGTGGGACTGAGCTTACTACAGAGCTATGGGCGCAGAACAGAGCTTACTAGAGAGATATGGGAGCAGAACCGAGCTTACTAGAGTGATATGGGAACAGCACCAAGCTTACTACAGCTCTATGGGAGCAGAATCAAGCTTACTACAAAAATAAGGGAGCAGAACCAAGCTTGCAACAGAGCTATGGAAGCAGAACCGAGATTACTACAGAGCTATGAGAACAGAACCAAGTTTACAAAAGAGCTATGGAAGCAGAACTGAGCTTACTAGAGAGATATGGAAGCAGAACCGAGCTTACTAGAGAGATATGGGAGCAGAACCAAGCTTACTAGAGTGATATGGGAACATAACAAACCTTACTAAGGATCTGTGGGAGCAGAAACAAGCTTACTACAGAGCTATGGGAGCAGAGCCGAGCTTACTACAGAGATATGGGAGCAGAACCGAGCTTACTACAGACATATGGAAGCAGACCCGAGCTTATTACCGAGATATGGGAGCAGAACCAAGCTTACTAGAGAGATATGGGGGAGGAACCGAGCTTACTACAGAGTTAAGGGAGCAGAACTGAGCTTGCTACAGTGATATCAGACCAGAACCCAGCTTACTACAGAGATATCAGTCCAGAACTGAGCTTATGGAGCGCCCACCAGGGCCGTGGGGAACTCGGTACCAGGCAGTTCTTAAAGGGGAAGTGTCACGATAGCGGTGACCTGGTCCGTGGCCCTGGGCATCCAATGAAAATGTTCAATAAAGTTTATAGTGGATGATTTAAAAGGAAATTAGTTCATGATGCTACCTGTGGTATTCGGCAAATAAGGTGTTAGCCGACCCGGCTTCAGAGTCCGATGGGGCTGATGGTGATGCAGTAGAGTTGTTACAGCTCTCCACAGGTAGAGCTAGGCCCCAGGGTAATTGTATGTGTAAGTGATGAGATGATGGTGGTTGTAGTGCAGGGCAGATGGTATAGCAAACAAATCTGAGGACACATCAGGGTTGTATTTCCTTTACCTTTACTGAATTTATAGAGGTGCCGATGGGAGCACTGGTTACAGGTGTCAATGAAGGTCCAGGCAGCCCGAAGCAACTTAGGATCCACTCAGCCAGGTGGCTTGGAGGCCTCCTTACTGCGCTGCTCTATTTGAGGTCCTTGCTGCCTAAAGCTCAGCTCAGTCCTCTGTTCCTCTCACTGTCTTTTAGAAAACGTTACTCGCATGACAGGCAGCTTGAGCTTTTCACAGGAGTCGCTCCTCGTGGCATCTCCGGGCTCTATCCTGCTGCTGTGCCTTCAGGTGTGTGATAGGGGCCAGAAGACCTGCAATCTGTCCTCCGGATTTAGCTGATGAGACTGTAGTGCTCTGCAGCTATAGACTCTGTTGTCCAGTTCTAGCACTGAGCTCTGGGATGAGCGTGGTCACAACTCCTCTTCCCAAGCTTCCCTATACTTTTATCTTCCTCTCTGACTCAGAATGCACTCTAGTCTGGGGACAAGCTTCTCACTCGTCCAGTTCCCAGCACTGACTGACTGAAACTCTAACTAACTTCCTCCTCCTGACCAGATAGAGCAGCTCCCCTCAAGTCAGGTTCAGAGTTCCCCCTGCTGGCCTAGAGCAGGATCTGTGTTGCATGCTGTGTATACCTGGCCAGGGGATCCCTCCTTGCTTCAGGCCTGACATTATTCCCTGTGAGGAAGGCAATGCCCTTGTGGCTACCGGACTCCTGTGGTGCCACACTTACAACAGAGATAAGGGAGCAGAGCCAAGCTTACTACAGAGATAAGGGAGCAGAACGGAGCTTACTAGGTCTACTACATAGATACGGGAACAGAACCAAGCATACAGCATATATATGGTCCCTGAATCTAGATTACTACATCGATAGAGTACGAGAACCAAGCTTACTAGAGAGATAATGGGAGCAGAACCAAGCTTACTAGAGAGATATGGGAGCAGAACTGAGCTTACTAGAGCTATGGTGGAAGAACTGAGCTTACTACAGAGATAAGGGAGCAGAATCAAGCTTATGTGATAATCATGTGGGAATAGTGGATGAGGGCAGGTATATCTCGCCCAGATTCCTTTCCTATGTGGCCTAGTCTGGTTAGTATCGCACCTGCTTGCTAATGAATAATGGGAGGTGGATATAAAAGGATGCCAGGTGGTTGTGTGAGTGTCTCAGCCTGGGAACACAGAGAGCCTGTCTGTGTGAGAGACACACGTGAGTGAAAGCAGTGCCCACTGCAACTGTGGTTTGGCTGGACGGGAGAAGCCCGCCAGTTGGTAGTTAGGTTGTCCATTGTTTAGTTAGTGCCGGACAGGCAAGGATTTGTTTTATGTTTTTTTTCTTTATGCATTGCTTTCACCGTTAATAAACCTGACCCAGTGTCAGTTATACCCGGACCCCGACTCTGCGCCTGAGTTTCATGCTGAACGCACGTGACCTTTGACCCCAGCAAAGCCGATCCCGGAGTGTTTTATCACACTTGCTACAGAGATATCAGACCAGAACCAACTAGGTCTGGTATATAGATACGGGAACAGAACCAAGTTTACAGCATAGATATGGTTTCAGAATCTAGATTACTACATTCATAGAGTCCCTGTTCCCACCATATGTATAGTATGATGGCTCCAGTTCCCCCATATATATAGTAGGATGGCCCCAGTTCCCCATATATATAGTAGGATAGCCCTAGTTCCTCCGTATATCTAGTAGGATGGCCCCAGTTCTCCCCATATATATAGTATCATAGCCCCAGTTCTCCCCATATATAAATTATGATCGCCCCAGTTCCTCCTTGTAACGCCGGTGTGTTTGTACTTTGCTTCCCCGGCGTTACTCTGCATGTCTGCATTAACCCTTTGCTCCTCTCCTCCTAACTAGCAGGGATACTGTTGCCTGTTACCGTTATGGATGCTGCTCAGGTCCCTGCCCCGCTGCGTAGCCGTACATGCGTGCGTGGCTCAGCTGCTTTGCAAGACCACCCGCTGGTGCGGTCCCTGGCTGCTGCTGTGGAAAGCTATCGGTGGGTTAATAGGTCCTCTACATTGTGTATGGCTTACCACGTATGTTCAGGCTTGCAGCTCTCGCCAGGTGTCCTCTGCAATGCTGATTTGTTTGGCCTTGCTTAGGGTGCGCGCGGCCACACCTCCCCTGCTTTTATGAGGAATGGGTGTGTGCTACAATTGCTGCTCCAGCCTATCACTGTGAGGCAGCTGCTATATAAAGTTCCCTCCCCCTTTGGGGCATCGCCAGAGCTTCGCATTGAGTTCCTGAACCTAGCGATGTGAGTATGTGTGTTCAGCTCCTGCTCTGATTGTGATCAGTTCTGGGGGAGCTGGTGCTCTTTGTCCCCATGTGAACTGTGTTTTGCCACCTGCCAGGAGGCAGAATATCCTGGCCCTCGGCCCTGTCCGCCTTCCCAGGAGGCAGAATATCCTGGCCCTTGTCCGCCCTCCCAGAAGGCAGAATATCTTGGTCCCTGTGTTTGTGTGGAGTCTTGCCTTGCACCTGTGTCTTGTTCCCTGAATCCTGGATCCTGAATTTGTTCCTGCACCTGACTCTGTCTGAATTGTGTCTTGTTTCTTTGCCTGCTCTGGGGGCAGTAATACCAAGATCGCCCTTCCTGGAGGCTGCATATCCAGGCCCGTCTATGTTGTGTCTTGTTCCCTGAATTCTGGACCAGCTCCTTTACCTGACCCTGTCTGAACTATGTCCTCTGTGGGATGTTCCTGAGGTCCCTTCATGTCTTGAACCCTGTGCCCAGTGACTGTGACTCTATGCTACCTGACTTGCTGTGATTTAACCTGGGTTCATCTAGGAAGTAGGAGTCCGGTGTGTCCGCTGGGTTTCTGCCACTCTGTGCTCAGCTGGGGATTCAGTGCAATTCCCTGCCAGTTCCAGTCCAACCCGGCAGGGATTGCACCAGACCGCTGGGGTTCCTTTCTAGGTCTCTGCCAGATGACCGGAGCCTGATGACCACGGCCTGATGTCCGGTGTCTGACGACCCCTTCCAGATGTGCTGTGCCTGATGTCCTCTGCCAGATGTCCGGATCCTATGCTTCTCTGCCCGATGTCCGGAGCCTGCCGATCGCTGCCAGTGGTCCGGAGCCTGATGACTGCGGCCTGATGTCCGTAGCTGATGCCCGCAGCCTGATGTCCGGATCCTGTCGGTCGCTGCCAGATGTCTGGAGTCCGATGCCAGTGTGCTGATGCTCTATCTAAGATCCGAGTCCTGATGCCCTGCCTGTGTCCTGATGTCCAGTCCATGTTCCTGGTGTCCTGATGTCCGTGTTCCTGGTGTCCTGATGTCCGTGTTCCTGGTGTCCTGATGTCCGTGTTCCTGGTGTCCTGATGTCCGTGTTCCTGGTGTCCTGATGTCCGTGTTCCTGGTGTCCTGATGTCCGTGTTCCTCGTGTCCTGATGTCCGTGTTCCTGGTGGCCTGATGTCCGTGTTCCTGGTGGCCTGATGTCCGTGTTCTTGGTGGCCTGATGTCCGTGTTCCTGGTGGCCTGATGTCCGTGTTCCTGGTGGCCTGATGTCCGTGTTCCTGGTGGCCTGATGTCCGTGTTCCTGGTGGCCTGATGTCCGTGTTCCTGGTGGCCTGATGTCCGTGTTCCTGATGTTCTGCCCGTGTCCCGATGTTCCGCCAATTATCTGAGGTCCACCCAGTGATGACGTCCTTCTCGGATCGGTGTTTGATGTTCTCCTGCTGAGCCTGTGCTATGCCTGAGGCCTGAGAGAGAGGCCATCCTAGTATGCCCGTGCCAGAGGATCCTGGACTGCATCAACCCATGATGACTCCTGCCATCGTCTGACATCTGTCCTGGGTATGTGTCTGATGTTCTCCTGCTGAGCCAGTGCTATGCCTGAGGCCTGAGAAAGAGGCCGTCCTGATATGCCCGTGCCAGATGACCCTGGACTGCATCAACCCATGATGACCCCTGCCATTGTCTGAAGTCAGTCTGAGGTTGGTGTCTGATGTTCTCCTGCTGAGCCTGTGCTATGCCTGGGGCCTGAGGAAGAGGCCGCCCTAGTATGCCCGTGCCAGACAACCCTGGACTGCATCAACCCATGATGTCCTCCTGCCTTCGTCTGTTATCCTGAGACGTGTACCCTTCCCTGATGTGCAGAATCGAGAGCCTTGCATAACTATTTTGTTTCTGTACCATGTCTTGTTCAAGTAAACTTTGTCTATACCTGAAGTTGTGCGGTGTCGTTCTGCCTCCTCGTCCACATGCTCAGCTGCCACAGACCCCGGTCTCTACTCTTCCCTCGTCTGGGTATGCCAGGGTCCCCCTGTGGTCCAGTGGATCCACATTCCGTTCCCACCTGGGATGCTCGCCCCACGTCGGCGTGGTCGGTCGACGTGGAGGTGCCGGCTCGGCCGCGAACGCGGTCGCTAGTCGCGACACCCCTATATATAGTTGCTTCTCACAAAATTAGAATATCATCAAAAGGTTAATTAATTTCAGTGAAACACATATTATATAGAGTCATTACAAACAGAGTAATCTATGTCAAGTGTTTGTTTCTGTTAATGTTGATGATTATGGCTTACAGCCAATTAAAACCCAAAAGTCATTATCTCAGTAAATTAGAACACTTTATAACACCAGCTTGAAAAATTATCTTAAAATCCAAAATGTTGGCCTACTAAAATGTATGTTCACTAAATGCACTCAATACTTGGTCAGGGCTCCTTTTGCATCTGAATTGTTGGGCCTGGTGTCTCTCATCTTTCACTTGACAATACCCTTTAGATTCTCTATGGGTTTAAGGTCAGGCGAGTTTGCTGGCCATTCAAGCACAGTGATACTGTTGTTTTTAAACCAGGTATTGGTACTTTTGGCAGTGTAGACAGGTGCCAAGTTATGCTGGAGAATGAAATTTCCATCTCCAAAACCTTGTCGGCACAGGGATGCATGAAGTGGACCTACACCAGCTGGCGGCATGGCTCCCCAAAACATCACTGATTGTGGAAACTTCACACTGGACCTCAAGCAGTTTGGATTGTGTGCCTCTCCACTCTTCCTCCAGACTCTGGGACCTTGATTTTCAAATGAAATGCAAAATTTACTTTCATGTGAAATCAACACCTTGGACCACTGAGCAACAGTCCAGTTCTTTTTCTCCTTGGCCCAGGGAAGGCGCTTCTCGTCTTGTCTATTGTTCATGAGTGGCTTGACACAAGGAATGAGACACTTGTAGCCCATATCCTGGATACGTCTCTGTGTCCACAGCAGTCCACTCCTTGTGAATCTCCCCCCAAACTTTTAAATGGCCTTTTCTTAACAATCCTTTCAAGGCTGTGGTTATCTCAGTTGCTTGTGCACCTTTTTCTACCACACTTTTTCCTTCCATTCAACTTTCCATTAATATGCTTGGATACAGCACCCTGTGAAAAGCCACCTTCTTTAGCAATGACCTTTTGTTGCTTAGTATGTTGGTCACAGTTCCCCCCCATATATATAGTAGGATGGCCCCAGTTACCGTATATATAGTAAGATGGCCCCAATTCCCCCATATATATAGTATGATGGCCCCAGTTCCCCCCATATATAGTATGATGCCCCAGTTCCCCTAAATATAGTAAGATGGCCCCAATTCCCCCATATATAAAGTATGATGGCCCCAGTTCCCCATATATATAGTATGATGGCCCCAGTTCCCCCCACACATATAGAATGATGGCCCCAGTTCACCCCATACATATAGTATGATGGCCCCAGTATACCCCATATATATAATATGATAGGCCCAGTTCTCCGATATATATGGTATGGTTGACCCAGTTCCCCCATATATACACAGTTGTGGCCAAAAGTATTGACACCCCTGCAATTCTGTCAGATAATACTCAGCTTCTTCCTGAAAATGATTGCAAACACAAATTCTTTGGTATTATTATCTTCATTTAATTTGTCTTAAATGAATAAACACAAAAAGAATTGTCCTAAAGCCACTCCCACTCCCTGCCGACTTTGCTTCCCCATTGACTTGCATTGGGTTTCTGTCAGAGACACCGCACTACACTTGCTCATAGAGCCAGTGCGCGTGTCCTGAGTACAGAAGCAGTGCTAAGAGTTACCTGGGGAGCAGGGCAGCAGAGGTGACCGGGCATGCTTCAACTATTAGTGTCAGGGTCCAGTCAGCGCTGGAAAGTAAAGAGGCACGGGACCTGCGGACACTGAAAATGAACAAGCTTGAACGGGACCTATGGTCATGTGACTGCAAGGGGGCGTAGCTTAGCGTCCTGCTTTCAGATATGACAGTACACCATACAACAACTCAGAGTCAGGCAAAATGGAGGTCACAACAGTATGGGCAAATGAAGTACAGGAGGGACAAACAGACGGGAGGTCAGACAAAGCCAAAGGTCATACAAAGGATCACAGTACAGTACCAGGGATGAGACAGAGCGGATAATCAGGGTCAAGCAGAGATCAAGACCAAACAGACATAGGAGGTACCAGGCAGAATCCAAAGCGATATCCATGGAACAGACCGAGTCATATACAGAGAATCAAGTAACCAGAACACAGCACTAACACACTCAGGGGTCACCACACAATGCCAAGGGCAAGAGTATAACTGACAGGGATGGGAGCGTCCTGAGGCTATAAGAAGCCTCCCCAGAACCAGGGAGAGGCCGCAATCATAGCCCCAGGTGTGCAGGTAAGACTGCATCGGGATCACAACCTTTAACCCCAGAAATGCCAGTCATCAGCACTGGTTCCAAACATTAACCCCACGTGTGCGAGTCAAACCCGCACTGAGATCATGACAGTTTCGTGTTTCAGTTGGACCTCCGACTTTTCCCTATAGTCGGCCGTTTTCGTTCAACCCGACTTTTGCGAAAGTCAGGTTTCATGAAACCCGACTTGACCCTAAAAAAGGCAAAGTCGCTCATCTCTATATTAAAATTTTTTTTTACAATTCTTAACTTCTTTTGAGTACCCTAGAGTCTGCGGTTAGGCTGGTGATTCTGTTATGAATGGGTCACTGAGGAGGATGGCAGGAACAGGCTAAACCACCAGAGAACCAGAGAGGTTGGTAACTAAGGGGATTGCAGGCCCGTGATCCTATCCACATAACTAGCAGTAGCCATGGAGCGTTCCTACGATGCCCTAGACACTTCGTCACAGCCGGAGAACTATCTAAGCCTAAAGACAGAAAGGTGAAATCTAAACTGCCCTGGAGCAGATCCCCAAAGGAATAGACAGCCCCCAAACATATATTGTCGGTGAGACAAGATGAGACACAAACACAGGCAGAGAACAGACTGAGCAAACGGGGGGGGGGGGGGGCAAGCTGTCTAGACAGGACAGGACAGAAAAGATACTGTCTGCAATCACACACAAAACCCTAAAAAAGTCCAACACTTCTGATATACAAAAAACCTGAGGTCACATGACCTCACCCCCGCTAGATCAGCACTCTGGTATGAACTGGAAGCAAAGCAAAAAGATACTAACATGACAGGGGACTGAACAAGCTGCAACATATGAAGCAGGGCCCAGCGCTGCCCTCAGCAGGGAGCACGCTGAATCCTGGCAACAAAGCAGAAAGCAAAAAAAAGGCAAAACCAGATTAGATGCAAAGGATTAGCAAAAGAATCACTTAGCTGAACAATGCAGATCAGGCAGGGGACAAAAGAACTCCAAATGCACAGGGAGGAAATCACCAGCAACCTCAAAGAGCAGCCAGCTCAATTATATGAACCCAGCTAGTAATCCCAGGTTTCCAATTATCATCGTCAGGTGGGGATCTTCCGTCCACCTTGCCAGCTCCACTAATCTCAGTAACCACCAGAGGGAGCAGAGGGAGTTTCGGCTCAGAACTCCGATCAAGAGAATTCACAACATCTTCTGCTATAAACTGCTAATGTATGACCATTTTATGTATATTTTATAAAAGATATTAACAGTCATATCTATACATGTAATATTAAATTCAATGCGCCGTTATTTAGGAATGGAAGAATACTTATAAAAAGCTGGCATACAAATATGTAACGGAATCTTGTTCTTCTACCAATTTAAAGTACTTACAACATTTGGGTGGCATTGTGAACCTGCCTACATGCACAATCTTTGTCTCAAAGACAAGAAAATTTAATGTCTGTACATTGTGCACAGGGGATTTAAGGTGACTTCAGATCATACTAGGTTCCAGGAACACACAGATAGACATAAATGTGCAAATAGACGGTGCAAGAGTGACAACAATAGATTGAAGCACGCATTGCACTGTAACTTTAAATCGGAAAAATCTTATTTTTGCAGTAGTATTATACAGTTGTGGCCAAAAGTATTGACACCCTTGCAATTTTGTCAGATAATACTCAGTTTCTTCCTGAAAATGATTGCAAACACAAATTCTTTGGTATTATTATCTTCATTTAATTTGTCTTAAATGAAAAAACACATAAGAGAATGAAGCAAAAAGTAAAACATTGATCATTTCACACGAAACTCCAAAAATGGGCCAGACAAAAGTATTAGCACCCTCAGCCTAATGTCTTAAATTAAAAAACACAAAAAGAATTGTCCTAAAGCCAAATTGGATATAATTCCACACCAAACATAAAAAAAGAGGGTGGACAAAAGTATTGGCACTGTCTGAAAAATCATGTGATGCTTCTCTAATTTGTGTAATTAACAGCACCTGTAACTTACCTGTGGCACCTAACAGGTGTTGGCAATAACTAAATCACACTTGCAGCCAGTTGACATGGATTAAAGTTGACTCAACCTCTGTCCTGTGTCCTTGTGTGTACCACATTGAGCATGGAGAAAAGAAAGAAGACCAAAGAACTGTCTGAGGACTTGAGAAACCAAATTGTGAGGAAGCATGAGCAATCTCAAGGCTACAAGTCCATCTCCAAAGACCTGAATGTTCCTGTGTCTACCGTGCGCAGTGTCATCAAGAAGTTTAAAGCCCATGGCACTGTGGCTAACCTCCCTAGATGTGGAAGGAAAAGAAAAATTGACAAGAGATTTCAACGCAAGATTGTGCGGATGTTGGATAAAAAACCTCGACTAACATCCAAACAAGTTCAAGCTGCCCTGCAGTCCGAGGGTACAACAGTGTCAACCCGTACTATCCGTCGGCGTCTGAATGAAAAGGGACTGTATGGTTGGAGACCCAGGAAGATCCCACTTCTTACCCCGAGACATAAAAAAAGCCAGGCTGGAGTTTGCCAAAACTTACCTGAAAAGCTTAAAACGTTTTGGAAGAATGTTCTCTGGTCAGATGAGAAAAAAAGTAGAGCTTTTTGGGCAAAGGCATCAACATAGAGTTTACAGGAGAAAAAAAGAGGCATTCAAAGAAAAGAACATGGTCCCTACAGTCACACATGGCGGAGGTTCCCTGATGTTTTGGGGTTGCTTTGCTGCCTCTGGCACTGGACTGCTTGACCGTGTGCATAGCATTATGAAGTCAGAAGACTACCAACAAATTTTGCAGCATAATGTAGGGCCCAGTGTGAGAAAGCTGGGTCTCCCTCAGAGGTCATGGGTCTTCCAGCAGGACAATGACCCAAAACACTTCAAAAAGCACTAGAAAATGGTTTGAGAGAAAGACTTCTAAGGTGGCCAGCAATGAGCCCAGACCTGAATCCCATAGAATACCTGTGGAGAGATCTAAAAATGGCAGTTTGGAGAAGGCACCCTTCAAATATCAGGGACCTGGAGCAATTTGCCAAAGAAGAATGGTCTAAAATTCCAGCAGAGCATTGTAAGAAACTCATTGATGGTTACCGGAAGCGGTTGGTCGCAGTTATTTTGGCTAAAGGTTGCGCAACCAAGTATTAGGCTGAGGGTGCCAATACTTTTATCTGGCCCATTTTTGGAGTTTCGTGTGAAATGATCAATGTTTTACTTTTTGCTTCATTCTCTTATGTGTTTTTTCATTTAAGACAAATTAAATGAAGATAATAATACCAAAGAATTTGTGTTTGCAATCATTTTCAGGAAGAAACTGAGTATTATCTGACAGAATTGCAGGGGTGTCAATACTTTTGGCCACAACTGTATGTTTTTCAGCTTAGTAAAAATCTTGCTAACACCCATGCTCTAGTTTCTTTTTCTCTTCCAGATTCATCAGAAACCGACACCTGTCATAATCTTAAGCCTGGTGATTTGGTAGTTGTGAAAAGGTATGTCAGAAAGCATGGACAAGAACCCTTGTATGACGGTCCCTATCAAGTCCTCCTCATCACCCAACAAGCCAATAGCAAATAAAGGGGGCAAAATGTTTTGGTTTTCCACATTTTCTGTATTATTATTGGTAGAAATTAAAGTTAAAGTTAGAAGATATTCAAAGGCTCAGAGATCAATATAATAAAGACAATGATCATAATAAGGACAGTTGGTGGTTCTCAATCCAGCCAATTGATTTAAGGGAATTGGGGGCTGGATAACTGGGATTTTACAAAGCTTGCTGTATATTGCTGCCTGTATCCTTGTTGTATATGTGATACTAAAACTTGTTCTTTGGTGTATTTCTGTATGTATTAGGAAATTCTGCACTAGGATAGCTAGCGATGATACCAAAGTCATCGTTGCCCCTGCTCTTCTCTATACCGATCTCAAAAGGCTACTTGATGAAGATGTTGAAGCCAAGCGCATGGCTACCTTCAAAAGATCTCCACCACCATCATCAAAAATTGTTATTTGTAAATTGTAGCATACGGGGAGATGGGTGCGCTGCAACAGCCATGACTGATAACATGGCATCAGCCATGTGAAGACCAGTACCCCTTGAGCTTATGGCCTGGGATAGCACCTCTGATGCTGCACATTAGTTAACTAAATTTATCTAGGGGGGATTGTGAAGTACAGTATTCAGTTGTACGGGACATCTTGTTCTCCAGACCTCCATTTTAGTGCTTGCGACGCCATTTTGTTGCTTACGAGTTAAATTTTGTAGTTAGGTGAAAGTTTGCGGTTGTTAAGAAACCAGACTGTCCCAGTCTGAACAAGATATGATATATGAGACCCTGATGAATGTGCTATTGTTCTATTCTCTGCGTCACGTAGCTAGGGACATATTCCGATTTTCTTGCAATACTATTGGCTTATAAAGTAAATGTGTCACGACGATGCTATTGGTAGCTGAGTACTTTGCATATTTAAGCAAAATACTATAAAAAGGTGACATAATAAACGGGGTTAGTGATCTGCCTTGATCCTCCCATACAGAGGCATACGTCTCCGTCTGGTCATTCCCAGTTGCTAGCAACGCCCTGTGGATTAATTTGGAAATCACTTGGTCAACCGTGAGGGGTTAATTTAGCCCTCCCTCAATAGCTCCCTCATCATACGGTATTAAGAAATGGGGTATGTAAACTTTTGATCAGGGTCATTTGAATGTTTTGGGTTGTCATTATGATTTAAAACGTGAAAACACATTGGTTTGACAATAAATGGCTTCACACAACCACTAACCATGAGTGAAGAAAAAGTTTTGGTGTTATCATTCATATTCTCTGAAAAAAGGCCAAGAAAGTAAAAATTCTGCCAGGATATAAAAACTTTTGAGCACAACTGTATGTAAACTTCTGGTTTCAACTGTATGTGAGCTGAGTGCTCACAATAGTATCAAAGAGAAGAGACTAGCAGCTTACAAGAAACTGTAACCCTTTCAAAATAAACCTTTATTAGGAAATAATTAAAATCCATCAGACTAACGAAAAAATGATAATCATATATACCATGGATATATGATATAATACAAAACATATAGATATAACAGCAGACTATACAAATTTGTACCATGTGCCCACAGGTAATCCTGTAGCCAGGTGAGCAATACTATACAATCTACAATGTTAATTGCCTGGGTAATGCCATATTATGCGCATTTTGTTTTTTGAGCTATACTACCAGAGGTCTACAGCAGCATTTAAGGAGCTACAAAAATTTCTGGCAAGTACTGGTTGGGTACTGCAAGTGACAACAATCTCATGTATTCTTCATAAGTATGGCCTGTGGGGTAGGTTGGCAAGTCGCAAGCCTTTTCTTACAAAGAAAAAACACAAACGTGGCAATCTATTGCCAAAACCTACATCAAGTCTGCCAAAATCATGAGGGAAAATGTGTTGTGTGATGAGACCAAGATGTAACTTTGCACCAACCATATCGTTAACAATGTGTATCACCAAAAGAACACTATACCCACAGGGAAGCATGGTGGAGGCAGCATTGAAGCATGGTGGAGGCAGCATTTGTGACTATTTTCTTGCAGCTGGAGTTGGGGAGAATTATGGAGAGCTCTAAATATCAGTCAATTTTTCATCAAAACCTGTTAGTTGAAAATGAAGAGTAATTTCACTTTGTAGCACAACAGCGATCTTAAGAAGACCAAAGTTTTGAAAATAGCCCAGTTAGAGCCCAGACCTGTATAGAATTGAAAATTTGTGGGTTGACCTAAAGAGAGCTCTACACAAGTGATTCCCTTGCAATCTGACAAATTTGGAGCGCTATGCAAGGCAGAGTGAACAAAGATTGCAATTTCTAGGTTTGTCATGCTGAAATACTCCTACCCAACAACACTTAATGTTGTCATAAATTCAAAGGGTACATAAAAAAGTATTTGTTTAAGGCTAGTTTCACACTAGTGTATGGCTGATGTGCGGAGGGCTGCTGGCTTCCTCCGTGAAGCTCTGCCCCTGCACCTCAAGTTGACAGACGGCACAGAGAGGCTGCAGCTTGCCGGCTCCCAGTATTCAATTGCACTCGCATCTTTCAGAGCGACTCTAGCTGCGTGATCAGGTCATGTGATCACGCTGATGATGTCACTCCCTGAGGCACAATGGTGGTAAGTGCTTCATGCTAGTGGAGCTGAAGACACCTAAGATTGGATCTATCTATCACAATAAGTGACATCACACTTTCCCCTGTACCAGGAGTCTGCTGCCTCGGAGTAACCCCTGACTCCGCCCTGTCCTTCAAACTGCACATCCAAGCTCTCGCCACCTCCTGTCACCTCTAGCTAAAAAATATTTCCAGACTACATTCTTTCCTCAACCCTCAATCTACTAAAATGCTTGTGCATGCCCTAATCATCTCCCACCTTGACTACTGCAACATTCTTCTCTGTGGCCTACATTCTAACCCTCTTGCACCTCTCCATTCTGTCCTTAAAAGTGCTGCCAGACTAATTCATCTCTGTCCTCTCTACTTCCCTGCTTCCCCCCTTTGCAAATCCCTTCACTGGCATCCAATTTCCGAGCACATCCTGTTCAAACTACTAACACTGACCTACAAAGCCATCCATAACCTTTCTCCTCTGTATTGTTCCGAACTAATCTCCCAATATCTTCCCTCACGTAATCTCTGGTCCTCCCAAGACCTCCTTCTCTCCTTCATGCTTACTCACTCCTCACCCAATCGCTTCCAAGACTTCTCCTGAATATCCCCCATCTTCTGGAACTGTGTGCCCCAACACATCTGATTAGCCACCACAATTGGATCATTCAAGTGGAACTTGAAAACCCATCTCTTCAAGAAAGCGTACAACCTGTAATGACCACGCTGCCACATCAACACCATCGGAGCTACTGCAACCCCCAACCTTCTGTCTCCTTCCCCATAATCCTGTAGAATGTAATCAGGCAAGAGGCAGGGACTTCTTCCCTCTGTACTAGTCTGTCATTGTTTCTTTGTCTTCTGTGAGGCCTCGTTCACACGTACCGTTTTTTCGCGTTTCCGCGGCGGTATTTTCCGAGCGTTTTTGCCGCGAAAACGTGAAACATAAGCATCCCATGCATTCCTATGGGATTCCGCAATGCTGTGCTAATGCTGCGGTTTTTACCGCTGCAAAATTGCTTCGTGGTAAAAAACGCAGCATGCTCATTAATTTTGCGGAATCGCGGCGATCCCACACCCATAGGAATGCATTGTTCTGCTTACTTTCCGCATGTGGCTGTGCACACCATGCGAAAAGTAAGCAGAACATTTGCGGATGGCACCCACGGTCCGGAGGAGAGGATACTGTCCTCCGGGCTTTGGGTACCATATCCCTGTAAAAAATAGAATTTAAAATAAAAAATATTGTTATTCTCACCTTCCGACATCCCGCGCAGGCTTCCCGCCTCTCTCCACGCTCCCGGTCCCAGTAAGCCTTTGCGAGCGATGACGTCCGTTCTCACGGTCATTCGCACAACGTTATCGCGAATGACCGCGAGACGTCACGATCACGTGAGAACGGACGTCATCGCGGTAATTGTCGCAAATGATTACTGGGACCAGGAGCGTGGAGAGAGGCGGGAAGGCTGCGCGGGACATCGGAAGGTGAGAATAACAATATTTTTTTTTTATTATTATTTTTTACATTCTTTTACTATTGATGCCGCATAGGCAGCCTCAATAGTAAAAAGTTGGTCACACTCGTCAAACACTATGTTTGACGAGTGTGGCCAACCTGTCAATCAGTTCTCCAAGCGATGCTACAGATCGCTTGGAAAACGCTAGCAATTCTGCAAGCCAAATACGCTTGCAAAATGCTAGTTTTTCTGTGGGAAAATCGCCGGAATTTAAAATGCGATTTTCCCGCGGAATGGAATTCCGGAATTCTCGCGGTAATTTCCGCGAGAGTTCCGCTACGTGTGAACCCAGCCTAAGTGATATTTGTGTTTTGACGTAACTCCTTCTCATGAACAGCACCATGGAATCAATGGTGCTATATAAATAAATAATAATTGGAGGAGTAGGTGAGATTACTGTGTTTGTGTGTGTGTGGTATTTACTGTGTGTGGGGGGGTGGTATTACAGTGTGAGTGGGGAGTATTTAGTGTGGGTGGGTGTTACTATGTGTGGGGGGGTATTTTGTGTGGAGGCATAAGATAATGCTCACTGTATGGTTTGGGGTCACTCACTTGGCAACAGGATTAAGGCACACAGGAACGGTTTCTCACTTAAACAGACCATCCGGTTAATTTAGACACGGCATAAACCGGATAGACTACAGACCGTTTAGTTACATTCATGAACATAACAAGACACCAGTCTGCTCATGTAGCAGATATACCTCCCTGCCATTCTTACAACCCCCTTGTCTGAGGTTAGCTTCCAGGAGCTCAGCTCCACATGCTGTCTTTTTGTCAGTCCTGGCTTCCAGGGAAGCTGCCTAACTGGAATCCCTGTCCCGGGCAATGACTGGCTCAGCAGGTCAAACCCGACAGTTCCAGACCCTCAGAAGGGCGAAGGTCGGTAGCTTCCCCAATGCAGTTAGCCATCACAGACTGCAGGTACATGGCCTCACCATGTGCTATTCAGGAATCCAGTCCTCTTGCAGGACCTTCCAACACAGAGACCATGTGACTAAACCACAGTCTCATTATAACGTATGAGACCCACCCCTTGATTGGAGGTCTGTGACTAGCCAGATCCGCCCAGCTCTCTGGCTAACCCTGTAAGCACAATGCCTTATAAGCTAAATAAGTCTCATGGAAGTACAGGTCCCAGAGCAACAGGCTAAGAGCCCAGAGGACCTTCTCCTCTGCAACACATACCGTCCATTCACCACAACACCAGTCACTGTCTCACATACCCCCCTCTGTTCAAACTTGTGGGGTTGAACACTTGACATAAACCAGGGGCCTCGAGACATGTCACGCATGTCACCATGCCCTACCTGTCGAGAGGGCCTTCTCAGTCCCGAAAACATAGTCCATCAGTCACTAAATTCTTTGTCGCCTTACGTTTCATAGTCATCAATTTGTTAGGCCTCCCCTGCCCCCAGAGGTCCGTATGTAGGCTTTGAGCTTCAGCCCTTGAGCCCTTGAGTCACAGTCTGTCTGTGTCACCAGACCCTTTTTAGTCACCACATTTCTCAAGTATAACCTTCACCCGACCTTTCTCTCCATGACCGCTTCCAATGGTTGGTGCAGTCACGAGACTCACTTACAGTCGAACCTACTGTCTGAGTCTGACACATCTAGTATGTTACAGGGGCTATTGTCCAGGTCCTTCAGCTTTGCCCTGAGAGTAGATCTGCCATTTTCAGATTCTTGACATCCTTGTTTTCCTTCCTGAACTTCCAAGGTTTCTTCTTTCTAGATGTCTTTGGCTGTCAGCAATTCCATTATTTGGAGGGCCCCTTCAGTTCCCATTACCTTGGGTTGAAGGCGGCAGCCATCATCCACCAATGTGGCAAAGCTGTCCTGTAAGAAGCAATCTTTCGAGCCTTAACTGCTCTATCTCCTTTAGATACACCATTCAGCATTTAAGGAAACCAGGATGGATGAACACAGAACTTAAGCACATGCTAAAAAGGAAGAAAAAAATGTTTATAAAATGGAAAGAGGGAGGCATATCTAAAGAAGAATATAATGCTGTCTGCAGAACCTGCAGGGCACAAATCAGATTAGCTAAAGCTGAAAATGAATTGAGGCTTGCAAGAGATGTCAAAAGCAATAATAAAGGATTTTGGGGATATGTCAAAAGTAAAAGAAAAGTCAAAGATGCTATAGGATTTTTACAGGATGAAAATGATGAAATGGTAAGACAGGATGTTGAGAAGGCTGAACTTTTAAATTCCTATTTTGCATCTGTTTTCTCTCAGAAAGGAAATGTAACATCAACTGTTATTCACTGTCCTATTAAGGGAATAGAAGAATCCAGGATATCTATAAACAGAAAGATAGTGAGGAAACACTTAGCTAACCTAAATGAATTCAAGTCTCCAGGTCCAGATGAATTACACCCCAGAGTACTGAAGGAGATAGCAGAAGAAATTTTTGAACCCCTCTCCATAATCTTTGAAAATTCTTGGAGAACAGGAGAAGTGCCAGAAGACTGGAGAAGAGCAAATGTTGTTCCTATCTTCAAAAAGGGGAAGAAGGTGGACCCAGGCAACTATAGGCCGGTGAGTCTGACTTCTATACCAGGAAAGATCTTTGAACAAATTATTAAACAACATGTATGTCAATACCTAGATAAGAATGAAGTGATTAAACAGAGTCAGCATGGGTTTGTAACTAATAAGTCATGTCAGACTAATTTAATTTCCTTCTATGACGGTATTACTGATTGGGTGGATCAAGGAAATGCTGTAGATATAGTATATCTTGACTTCAGCAAAGCATTTGACAAAGTCTCTCATACAATCCTTATTGAAAAAATGACTAAGTATGGAATGGACAAGGCAACTGTTAGGTGGATTCATAACTGGCTTAGTGATCGGACCCAAAGAGTGGTCGTAAATGGCTGCACATCCAGTTGGAAGAATGTCTCAAGTGGGGTACCACAGGGCTCTGTCCTGGGCCCTGTATTGTTCAACATCTTTATCAACGATTTAGATGAAGGAATTGAGGGTAAACTGATTAAATTTGCTGATGACACAAAGCTAGGAGGGATAGCTAATACTAGAGAAGAGAGAGAGAGGATTCATAAAGATTTAAATAAACTGGAGAAGTGGGCAGCAACTAACAGAATGGTTTTTAACAGGGAGAAATGCAAAGTACTACATCTGGGCAATAAAAATGAAAAAAGCATATATAGAATGGGAGGAATAGGGCTAAGTGACAGCACATGTGAAAAAGACTTGGGTATACTAATAGATCACAGACTGAATATGAGTCAACAGTGTGATGCAGCAGCAAAAAAGGCAAATGCAATTCTAGGATGTATTAACAGAAGCATACAGTCTAGATCACGTGAAGTAATTATTTCCCTCTACTCCTCTTTGGTCAGACCTCATCTGGAATATTGTGTCCAATTTTGGGCACCACATTTTAAAAAAGACATCAACAAACTGGAGCAAGTTCAGAAAAGAGCGACCAGAATGGTGACCGGTCTGCAAACCCTGTCTTATGAAGAAAGGTTGCAGGATTTGGGAATGTTTAGTTTGCAAAAGAGAAGACTGAGAGGAGACTTAATAGCTGTCTACAAATATCTAAAGGGCTGTCACATTGTAGAAGGATCAACTTTATTCTCATTTGCACAAGGAAAGACTAGAAGCAATGGGATGAAGCTGAATGGGAGGAGACACAGATTAGATATTAGAAAAAACTTTTTGACAGTAAGGGTGATCAATGAGTAGAACAGGCTGCCACGAGAAGTGGTAAGTTCTCCTTCAATGGAAGTCTTCAAACAGAGGCTGGACAGACATCTAACTGGGATGATTTAGCGAATCCTGCTTTGAGCAGGGGGTTGGACCAGATGGCCCAGGAGGTCCCTTCCAACTCTACCATTCTATGATTCTATGATTCTAAAAAACCATTCGATACTCCAACAGAGTATAGCTCCGAGACTCTCCATCGTACCCAAGACGAAGAATCGAATCATACCCTTTTCTCTGGGTTTCTGGTCTTCATGGTCACCTGGAATTCTTAATCTCACCACTCCAGACTTATCCACCATCTCTTGCATGGCTCAACCATTTCTTCCAATGACTTTTTCCACCATAGGAATAGGCAGAAGACTCTGAGCTTTCCTCATATGCTCCAGCTGCCTAGCAGCGTCTTCATTCCTCAATCGAAACATCCACGTTGCACGCACACATCTCCACTCAGGATAGCTACTCTCCTCGCTGTGACATCATTTGTGGACAGTACCAGTAACTGTTTAGCTTCTGGGGGCCAGTACACCTTACACGCCCCCACAGCCTTCTTGAATTCTTCAAGCACAGACTGCCTGGCACATGCCTCTCTCAGGTCCTCGGGTACCTCAACAACTCACTTGAATTTCAAAGTGCTATTCTCTTCACGGACGGACGGCTCCTGTTTTGCCTAGGACATTTCCATCAAGACATCTGCCATGACTGGCTGATTGTCTTGTCCAGCTCTTAGTGCAAACTCTCCCTGAGCTTTACCCTCTTCAAGACCCTTTGCCAAGATGGGCCTTTACAGCTTTGCCTCATTACCACTCTGGCACTGCCGCTGTAAGTCTGCGACCACCAACTCCTTCTCTTGTAGAAGTCCTCCTAATGCTTCTCTGAGCACCACCATATCTTCAAATGTGGCCTTGTTCACGGTTTGACACTTTGACAGGTGACCTCTGAGCTCAGAGACTTCCTTCTCCAGCTCATCCACTCTGTGCCCAGGACCCTTTCTCGTTCGACATGCTCTTTTACCGTCTCTTTAAGCATCTTTATTTCATGATCCTGTTCTCTTTTGGCCAGCATGTGTCGCACCATAACTTCTTTAATTATATTTTCAGATGGGCCAGCTTGCCCACCCAAACTCTGCTGCTTGAGAGTTCTATCTGTTCCTTCATCACCAGGTTTAGCTTTCTCTTGGGTCTTCCATCCATTACCTTCGACTGCCTCTAGGGTCTCTGCTGGGCTCTCTGAAGAATCACTGTTCTTGCTCCCAGACTCAAAAACTGAGTTTTTGTCAGATTTTTGTTCCTTCAAATGCTTTACTTCGGCTTGTAAATCTGTCACTTTTTCCTACTCCCGAGACAACTCTTTGGCGAGGTCCTGGAACTCCTGCACTTTGTTCCAGCAGGTCATTTCCAGCTGAGACACGTTTTCTGCATTCTCCTGCCAAGCAGAGCACAGCTTCTCCTCGGTGGAGTGGAGGGTATGGAGCAGCTTCTGCTCCTGCGCATCCTTCTCTCTGAGCTGAGCCTTGACTACCGAGAGCTCGGACTCCAGGTGACGCACCTGATCCAGCTGCGTGGAGTTGGCAGCTTTCATACTCGACACCTTCAACCTCTCTTGAGGCTCTGCCCGGTCACCCTTAGGTACCTTTCTACTCTCTAGAACTTAAGAGAACTCCACACTCTCCAGCTCTTCAGCATCAGGTTCTCTGTAGGCTTCACCATACTCAACAGCTTGACTCTGGTGGGATCTTTTTTGCTGAGGTGCGTGTTTAGCCCGCTACGTAGCTTTGAGGTAGCTTTTGGTGCCGCCAACGCGTTCCCGAGTGCCCGACGGCCCGCCGGTACAAATTTGGCGCAAATCGTAGAACACGAAAATTTCCGTCCCTTACCAGGCACTCAACCGCCGGCCCCTTTTCACGCCCATTTCACGCAGTTTACCGGGCGCTCAATTTTGACATTGGTCTGCAGTACCGCAATGAACACCAGGTGTCATCATTGTATTTTTTTTTTAATCAGAGACCACAAGGTGGCAGGATTGCCTTATTTAATAGAATGCTAATGTCTTTCAGTAAAGCTTTGCCTTAAATGACATTTTTAAATAGCTTTTTTGAAGGAACCGGCTGCAGGAACCCGGGGGCAGGTTGTCAGAGGCTGCAGGAGACCGGGGGCAGGTTGTCAGGGGGCTGCAGGAGACCGGGGGCAGGTTGTCAGAGGCTGCAGGAGACCGGGGGCAGGTTGTCAGGGGATGCAGGAGACCGGGGGCAGGTTGTCAGGGGCTGCAGGAGACCGGGGGCAGGTTGTCAGGGGACTGCAGGAGACCGGGGGCAGGTTGTCAGGGGACTGCAGGAGACCGGGGGCAGGTTGTCAGAGGCTGCAGGAGACCGGGGGCAGGTTGTCAGAGGCTGCAGGAGACCGGGGGCAGGTTGTCAGGGGGCTGCAGGAGACCGGGGGCAGGTTGTCAGGGGCTGCAGGAGACCGGGGGCAGGTTGTCAGAGGCTGCAGGAGACCGGGGGCAGGTTGTCAGGGGCTGCAGGAGACCGGGGGCAGGTTGTCAGAGGCTGCAGGACACCGGGGGCAGGTTGTCAGGGGCTGCAGGAGACCGGGGGCAGGTTGTCAGGGGCTGCAGGACACCGGGGGCAGGTTGTCAGGGGCTGCAGGAGACCGGGGGCAGGTTGTCAGGGGCTGCAGGACACCGGGGGCAGGTTGTCAGGGGCTGCAGGAGACCGGGGGCAGGTTGTCAGGGGCTGCAGGAGACCGGGGGCAGGTTGTCAGGGGCTGCAGGAGACCGGGGGCAGGTTGTCAGGGGCTGCAGGAGACCGGGGGCAGGTCTGCCAGACTGAGTGTAACATAGGGCAGTGGAGTGGTAGGGGTAGGGAGATGTGTGACGCGGCCGGGCAGCTTGTCACTCAATCCCCTGTTCTCTGCACTGTGTGGCCGGTGGGCGGGTATGGGGGCGGGGCTATTTCCTTTTGTCGCCAGACATTCATCCCATTCATCCCCCTTGTGCCATGCTGTCTGGCCGGGGTGGGAGTCAGTGGTGTGCGTCCGGAGGAGGAAGGTCGGGTGTCAGCGCTCTGTGAGCCTGTGTGTGACACAGGGCAATGGAGTGGGAGGGGCGGGGAGATGTGTGACGCGGCCGGGCAGCTTGTCACTCAATTCCCTGTTCTCTGCACAGTGTGGCCGCTGGGCGGGCACGTTGCGGGGCCAGCGTCCTGTGAGGCCGGGTCACTGTCCATCTCGCCGGGCTCTGTGTGCTGTGGGAAATTTAAAGCTTGGAAGCCGCCTGCTGGTAAGTATGTACACCCCTATGGGCACCACCAATACATAGCTACTGTATGGGGTCAGCTGTGTGGGGCATGGTAGGGATACAGGCTGTCCCGGTGGGGTGGAGGGAGGGGAAGCTCAGCACAGTGTATGGGGTCAGCTGTGTGGGGCATGGCAGGGATACAGGCTGTCCCGGTGGGGTGGGGGGAGGGGAAGCTCAGCACAGTGTATGGGGTCAGCTGTGTGGGGCATGGCAGGGATACAGGCTGTCCCGGTGGGGTGGAGGGAGGGGAAGCTCAGCACAGTGTATGGGGTCAGCTGTGTGGGGCATGGCAGGGATACAGGCTGTCCCGGTGGGGTGGGGGGAGGGGAAGCTCAGCACAGTGTATGGGGTCAGCTGTGTGGGGCATGGCAGGGATACAGGCTGTCCCGGTGGGGTGGAGGGAGGGGAAGCTCAGCACAGTGTATGGGGTCAGCTGTGTGGGGCATGGCAGGGATACAGGCTGTCCCGGTGGGGTGGGGGGAGGGGAAGCTCAGCACAGTGTATGGGGTCAGCTGTGTGGGGCATGGTAGGGATACAGGCTGTCCCGGTGGGGTGGAGGGAGGGGAAGCTCAGCACAGTGTATGGGGTCAGCTGTGTGGGGCATGGCGGGGATACAGGCTGTCCCGGTGGGGTGAGGGGAAGCTCAGCACAGTGTATGGGGTCAGCTGTGTGGGGCATGGCAGGGATACAGGCTGTCCCGGTGGAGGAACGGGAAGCTCAGCACAGTGTATGGGGTCAGCTGTGTGGGGCATGGCAGGGATACAGGCTGTCCCGGTGGGGTGGGGGGAGGGGAAGCTCAGCACAGTGTATGGGGTCAGCTGTGTGGGGCATGGCAGGGATACAGGCTGTCCCGGTGGGGTGGGGGGAGGGGAAGCTCAGCACAGTGTATGGGGTCAGCTGTGTGGGGCATGGCAGGGATACAGGCTGTCCCGGTGGGTTGGAGGGAGGGGTAGCTCAGCACAGAGTATGGGGTCAGCTGTGGGGGGCACGGCAGGGATACAGGCTGTCCAGTTGGGGTGGAGGGAGGGGATGCTCAGCACAGTATATGGGGTCAGCTGTGGGGGGCACGGCGGGGATACAGGCTGTCCCGGTGGGTGGGAGGGTGAGCTGACATGCAGGGGGCTGTGTTATCACTGCTGTGAACACTAGCAGGGCTTAGAATAGAAATAATAGTAAAATACAATAATTCGATAATTCATTTTTTTTTCTTTCCCTGTTTGTCATTAGCTAACAGAGCATAACCCACAGGTAACACTTGAGGAAGCCGCCACCGCGCGCTGTGTCTGCTGGAACCATACACTCATGGATGAAGATTCATATTTAATGTATTAATAGAATTAATAGGATTTAGAATAAAAATAATTTTAAAATTCAATAATTTCCTTTTTTTTTTCAACTAGTTAACAAGGCATCTCAGAGACTGAACTGGCTCCATGTGGCAAGGACAACAAATTTCCCTGCTGGACGACATCACGATGGAGGGACGATGCTCTCCGGCCTCCATCATAATGTGGACCAGCTAGCCTCTTCATCCTTTGTTTGGGTAAGTAAAAATCCATGTACGTATCGTCAAAGTAGCTGTCATGACACGTACATTCATGTATGTGTATACATGTATATACAGTCACCTGTCATGACACCAGAGAGCTGTGTGGCTCTGTAGCACTCTCCAGCACCACACAGCGTCCTACACAGCATTGCGGCCTGCCACAGCCTCCTGCAGCCCCTGACAACCTGCCCCCGGGCTCCTGCAGCCCCTGACAACCTACCCCCGGGCTCCTGCAGCCCCTGACAACCTGCCCCCTGGCAGTGCCGCAGAGTCCCTGGCAGTGCCGCAGAGTCCCTGGCAGTGCCGCAGAGTCCCTGGCAGTGCCGCAGAGTCCCTGGCAGTGCCGCAGAGTCCCTGGCAGTGCCGCAGAGTCCCTGGCAGTCTCACTCAGTGCCTGTGATAAGAGTGGTCCCTAAAATGTGGGGGGGCGCCGTGCCCTCACCCTCCGAAAAATCTCCCCTTCCATGCCAATTGGCACGTCGAGGGCCCGGTAAGCGACGGCCATTTGCCACGGTCGTTACCCGGTTCTCGACATGCCAATGCCATCAGGCAAGTCGAGGTCTGGGTAAGAAACGTGGCTATACCACGTATGTTACCGGGATCTAGATACTATCCTGTGGATGGAACGTGGGGGGGAGCTCGCGGTTCTGGGTCTGTTTCTCTTGAACCACAAGTCACAGCAACCCAGTTTTGGTGTCTTTTTCGTAGTGGAGACTCTCAGCTGTCCACCCTGGGAGCGACTAATGTCTGGCTCTTACGGCACGGGAGTGGTGGTCCTCAGGAATATTGTGTCCAGTTTTGGGCACCACATTTTAAAAAAGACATCAACAAACTGGAGCAAGTTCAGAAAAGAGCGACCAGAATGGTGACCGGTCTGCAAACCCTGTCTTATGAGGAAAGGTTGCAGGATTTGGGAATGTTTAGTTTGCAAAAGAGAAGACTGAGAGGAGACTTAATAGCTGTCTACAAATATCTAAAGGGCTGTCACATTGTAGAAGGATCAACTTTATTCTCATTTGCACAAGGAAAGACTAGAAGCAATGGGATGAAACTGAATGGGAGGAGACACAGATTAGATATTAGAAAAAACTTTTTGACAGTTAGAGTGATCAATGAGTGGAACAGGCTGCCACGAGAAGTGGTGAGTTCTCCTTCAATGGAAGTCTTCAAACAGAGGCTGGACAGACATCTGACTGGGATGATTTAGCGAATCCTGCTTTGAGCAGGGGGTTGGACCAGATGGCCCAGGAGGTCCCTTCCAACTCTACGATTCTATGATTCTATGATTCTATGATTCTGTCCATTGATGAAAAGGATCCTGGTGGTGCAGGCTTGAGGGGGAACAAATGCCCAACAGAGCAGCACACAGCCGCAATAAATGTTCCCTCACATCAGTATGGTAATTAGCTTTCAAATGACACCCCAGTGGCCCCTCTGGATTTTACAGAAGTCGCACCAGGGGCCCAATATCTGATTTGGACAGCAGATTTGAAAAGACATTTTGAGGCCTTGGGTCGGTTTTGAGGTTCTGAAACCCCACAACTACCAAGCAGAAGGTACCAGGCCAACCAAACTTGGCAGGAATATTCTCCAGGATGCCTCCTTCAAACAGAGTCATAACTTGTCCCCCTGCTGCCCAGGGAATTTGAATTCAGGGGTCAGTGCATGGCTGTCCATTGATGAAAAGGATCCTGGTGGTGCAAGCTTGAGGGGGAACAAATGCCCAACAGAGCAGCACACAGCCCCAATAAATGTTCCCTCACATCAGTCTGGTAATTAGCTTTCAAACCACACCCCAATGGCCCCTCTGGCTTTACCAGATGTCGCACCAGGGGCCCAATATCTGATTTGGACAGCAGATTTGAAAAGACATTTTGAGGCCTTGGGTCGGTTTTGAGGTTCTGAAACCCCACAACTACCCAGCAGAAGGTACCAGGCCAACCAAACTTGGTAGGAATATTCTCCAGGATGCCACCTACATACAGAGACATGACTTGTCCCCCTGCTCCCCATGGAATTTGATTTCAGGGGGTCAGAGCATGGCTGTCCATGGATAAAAATGGTCCTGGTGGTGCAGGCTTGAGGGGGCACAAATGCCCAACAGAGCAGCACACAGCCCCAATAAATGTTCCCTCACATTTGTGTGGTAATTTGCTTTCAATTAACACCCCAGTGGCCCCTCTGGCTTTACCAGAAGTCGCACCAGGGGCCCAATATCTGATTTTGACAGGATGCCTCACAGAGACATCACTTTTCCCCCTGCTCCCCATCGAATTTGATTTCCTACCAAGTTTGGTTGGCCTGGTACCTTCTGCTGGGTAGTTGTGGGGTTTCAGAACCTCAAAACCGACCCAAGGCCTCAAAATGTCTTTTCAAATCTGCTGTCCAAATCAGATATTGGGCCCCTGGTGCGACTTCTGGTAAAGCCAGAGGGGCCACTGGGGTGTCATTTTAAAGCTAATTACCAGACTGATGTGAGGGAACATTTATTGGGGCTGTGTGCTGCTCTGTTAGGCATTTGTGCCCCCTCAAGCCTGCACCACCAGGATCCTTTTCATCAATGGACAGCCATGCTCTGACCCCAGAATTCAAATTCCCTGGGCAGCAGGGGGACAAGTGATGTCTCTGTTTGTAGGAGGCATCCTGGACAATTTTCCTGCCAAGTTTGGTTGGCCTGGTACCTTCTGCTGGGTAGTTGTGGGGTTTCAGAACCTCAAAACCGACCCAAGACCTCAAAATGTCTTTTCAAATCTGCTGTCCAAATCAGATATTGGGCACCTGGTGCGACCTCTGTTAAAGCCAGAGGGACCACTGGGGTGTCATTTGAAAGCTAACTACCAGACTGATGTGAGGGAACATTTATTGGGGCTGTGTGCTGCTCTGTTGGGCATTTGTTCCCCCTCAGGCCTTCACCACCTGAATCCTTTTCATCAGTGGACAGCCATCCTCTGACCCCTGAATTCAAATTCCCTGGGCAGCAGGGGGACAAGTGATGTCTCTGTTTGAAGGAGGCATCCTGGACAATATTCCTGCCAAGTTTGGTTGGCCTGGTACCTTCTGCTGGGTAATTGTGAGGTTTCAGAAGCTCAAAACCGACCCAAGGCCTCAAAATGTCTTTTCAAATCTGCTGTCCAAATCAGATATTGGGCCCCTGGTGCGACTTCTGGTAAAGCCAGAGGGGCCACTTGGGTGTCATTTGAAAGCTAATTACCAGACTGATGTGAGGGAACATTTATTGGGGCTGTGTGCTGCTCTGTTGGGCATTTGTTCCCCCTCAAGCCTGCACCACCAGGATCCTTTTTTATCAATGGACAGCCATGCACTGACCCCAGAAATCAAATTCCCTGGGCAGCAGGGGGACAAGTGATGTCTCTGTTTGTAGGAGGCATCCTGGACAATATTCCAATATGAAACGTGAATATACTACGTGTGTTACCGGGCTCTCGATACTATCCTTTGGATGGAACGTGGGGGGAGCTCGCGGTTCTGGGTCTGTTTCTCTTGAACCACAAGTCACAGCAACCCAGTTTTGGTGTCTTTTTCGTAGCGGAGACTCTCAGCAGTCCACCCTGGGAGCGACTAATGTCTGGCGCTTACGGCACGGGAGTGGTGGTCCTCAGAGCCAGGGCCTAGGTTCTCCGGAACCGCAAGTCGCAGCCGGGCGAAACGGGTCTTAAAATCTGGGGAATTCCCTCGGTTTTCATCCCCCAAAGTGGCTCGTCACTGTGCGCTTAGGCTGTGGAGCTACCCAGCAAAAAGATGAAAACGTCGGCCATTTTGACAGGGAGCGGGGGGTGCGAAACATTTTCCCCCTGGCATGTGATATGTCAATCGAATAGAGAATTTCACCCAGAAAACAATGGCGTGCTTTTTTTCCACGTTGCGTTAGTGGTTTTCGATTTAATGTGGCGTTTTACTTTTGTTTTAGGCAAAATGAATGATATTCTCCAAAAGTGCCAGCGAGAAGAGGGGGCCCTGAAATGTGTGGGGGGGCACCGTGCCCTCACCCTCCGAAAGATCTAGTGGCCGACTGCCACCGCCACGGAGATATGATCGATTTCCAATGCATGTCTACAAGAAAAACATGCCAAAACTTCGAGGGTTCAATGGTCTGATGCTAGCCCTTTTACGGGAAGAAATCCCAAGGTGTGCCCTTCAAATAGACACCAAAAGCATGTGGCTGCAAATTGTGGTTCCAGAGAAATGAGACCAAGACCTCCGGCACCCAAGGTTCAATGCAAATTGGATGGTCAAGGCCTGGTTAACGAACGGGGCGTGTATGCGGCTGTTACCCGGATCTCGATATAGTAATTTAAATGGAACGGAGATACCACTTTGATTAGGTGGTTACACTTCCTCTTGTACCTAGGTGGCACAAGAAGACGTGGAGCTGCCTTTTTCTTGCAGTGACTAGGGTTCGAATCCTTTTATTGTTTAACTCAATATTTATTTTTCTATTTCTTTAAGGGGTGTGTTCTTAAACTTGAGTAGTGACAGCACAGCCAATCATGATGAGGAGGAAGTTGAGGTGAGGATTTGAATATGGGGCATGTCTTTACTTGCTTTCAAACTGCCTACGAGGAAAGATGGCTGAGAGACAAACTGTAAGTACATAAATCAGCAACCCGGTTTTGGTGTCTATTTGAAGTGCAGTGCCTGGGCTTTCTTCCCCTAAAAGCGCTAGTGTCCAGGGCTTATGAAGGCAGAGCAGTGACCCCAGATTTTGGGCATTTTTTTTCTCATAGATATGCATTGGAAAGTGGATAAGGGTGGTCCGTTTTGGGCAAATTTCTCTGGAATTCAAGTCACTGCAGGGCAGTGAGGGTCTTAAAATTTGTGGGAGACTCTGTACTCACCCTGTTAAAGATCTAGATTCTGTGTGCATCAGCCACGGAGATATAATCGCTTAGCTCCCTATGATGAATCCCATTAATTTAGGACTTTGACAATTTTTTCACCTACAAATTACCAGAAGTCCTAAATGAATGGCATAGTAGGAAAAGCGCACTGGCAAATAGTACATGTGTTGATGAGCATGCTTCCTATAATTTATAGCATTTTTTACAGAGAGGCTTCAAAATGGCACATGCTCTGAAGTACAATTCGAATTGACCCAGATTCCTTGTCCTTAACTATGTGCACATGCTGCGGATTATGTGCGGATTCATCCGCGCGGATTTTGTAAAATCCGCAGGTGAAACCGCAGGTCAAAAGACAAAGACCTGCGGATTGCTCTGCGGTTTTGCCCTGCGGTTTTTCATCTCCTCAATGGAGGAGATGGCAAACCGCAGGAGAATCCGCAGAAAGAATTGACATGTCAATTCTTTCTGCGGATTGAAAACCGCAGATAATCCGCGAGGAAAATTCCGCACCGTCTGCACTGCGGTTTTTGATTCCCATAGGGAATCATGGTACTGTACACCGCAGCAAAAACTGCTGCGGGTCCGCAGCGGCCAAAACCGCTGCGGAACCGCAGCAAAATCCGCAGCGTGTGCACACAGCCTAAGATGTCTTTATTTTTTGTAGGATTTTGCACACTACAATTATGAAGAATCATTGGTCCATGTTTCCCAAAAAAGAGGTGGGTTGAATCATAAAAGAACATGAGGCTGTGGTGTCACATGCAATATTTAATAGCATTTCATATTCGGTTTCAGCTATTTCTGATGTAATGGTGAAAAAGTGAAGCGTTCCAGGGAGGTGGAGGTGTTTACCATACAGGTAATGTTCTGCTCACATATTCATCCACGTTCCCATTTGTTCTCCATCCTCTTAACCACATTACTCTCTCTGTAGGTCAGAGGTTGGCGTCGGTACAGAATGTTAAAACTGATAAACGATGCCCTGGAACATCAGGATGAAGCATACCAGTTGAAACCCAAGGTACGGAGTCCTGTTAAATTACTTTTACGCGGGATGATTTATCAGGCTATTACGCCCATCTAGCACCTCGATTGTCAATGTGACTTTACACACAACTATTAAGCAACTGTCGCTCAGTAGTCGGTGATGAGCGACTATCGTTCCAATTGTGCACGACCACACACCGGACACTAAATGATATTCCCTCAGTCACTCAGATCATGCAGTGTTGTTTTGTTTGGCTGAGTACATGCTATCGCCAGTATTTCATTAGCACACTGGCTGGGGAACAGTTCCAGTCTTTTGTCTGCACTGCATTAGCACTGTGAAGAGGTTTGTACTACACCATGATGCATGACACTTCACCAAATAGCACTCCGGTATATGATAAAAGGGTTAAACGCTCACCCGAATGCTGACCGAGGCATCCTGCAGTACTTCAGGACCTTCAACAGCATCAGAGATCATTTGATCTCCAACATCATTGAAGGTCCTGCAAGAAGCCTCATTGAGCAGCGGTGTCATTCAGGTGTGTAAAGCCAGCCCTTTGATTTAAAAAAAAAAAAAAAAGTGACAATGAACACTGAGCAACTTCTAGATCAGCAATCTTGGGCAGAAAACAAGTATTTTGCTCTGAAGGTACACAGCCTATCAGTACAGGATCCATTAAAGTTGTTCACTGACTGGGGTGGGAGGTGGTAGGGGAGGTAGTGAAGAAAAAATAAAATAAAATCAGTTGGAAAAAAAACTTGCACATCTCCACAGCCAGGTTGTCTACATTCAACCCTTCTGATTGCAGGCACAGACATCTCAGAACCTCCCATATAACAAAGGAGATAAGAGTTGGTGTGTAGAAAACATTGCTATGCGGAGGGGTAGACATTACATTTTTATAAAATAAAATGAGCAAACTCCACATAGCAAAGTTTTCTACAGCCCTTAACTTGTTATCTCCTTTCCTATCTGCTACTATTGTGACCTGACTCGCAGCCTAAGGCTATGTGCACACGGGGAAAATCCTCCTGCGGATTTTTCTGCGCAGAATTCACGAAATCCGCAGGTCAAATGAGCTGCATTTTTCCTGCGGATTTCTTCCTTTTTTAGTGCAGTTTTGATGCGGTTTTTCAGTGCGGTTTTCCCCCTGCGGTTTTTGAGAATGGGGAGATAGAAAACCGCACAAAAGAAGTCACATGCAGTTGTTTGAAAACCGCACACCCACTTTCTGCAGCGTCTGCACAGATTTTTTTTTTTCCATAGATTTACATGCTACTGTAAATCACTGTGCGGTTCTGCGGGAAAAATGCATCGTGTGCACATGGCCTAAAAGCATCTTTGATTACAGTATATAATGTATAATATTTTGTGGGTGACAATGTTGCCGAGGTGCCATACCAGACTGTCACTATGTATAATGTTGCACTGTGCAATATTGATCAAATTTTTTTCTCTCCCCAGTTTGGATACGGTTTCACAAATTGGCAATAATGAAGATGGAGAAAGGAAGCTATGCCATTGCTGTAAAGCACAGGAATAAGACCAAATATAGTTTTATGTTTGTTTCTCTAAATAACATGACGTTTGCTTTGGTTTTGTTCCCTTTTCTATAGTATAGTGGTGATATGAATATGATATGTACATGTCAGCATACCCTGTGGACTTTTTCTACTGTGAATTTTAGGAGCTTGACACTTGCACAATGAATAATGATGAGGTGTCCGTGTGACCAGAGGTTACAGAATGCAATTGTACCCATTGTATCTGATGAGGTTATTCTCATATGTGTTTTTCTGTCACAGGCCAGAAAAAGGAGATGAAAGTAGAATGGTCCTGGATAATCAGACAGTGCATGCACTAGGGCTCATGCCTTGTCTTTCAGGCAACTAACTCACAGCTATGTGAATACAGCTACAAGCAAGCTAAAGTACTTAATGACTAGTAGGGAGTGAGAGGTGCTATAAAAGTACAGAGTACCTGAAGGCCATGAGTACAAAGATGGCTTTACAAACCCTAATACCATTAAACAAGTCTTCTATAGCCCACACACAACTACAACATAGCCAGCTTAAATAATATTTTATTGAATTAAAACGAAAGCTCAAACTGTTAAAAATATAATTCAAATAAGAGTGCATTTACTCAGGCAATTAATCCAGTGACATTGTCAAGGGATGGGCCTTAAATTTATCAGCTCAGATCCCTGTGCATAGTCCTCACTTTGGCCATGATGCCAGAGCAATTGACAGGTTTTTTTCATCATTGCTGATAGCCCTAGGCCTTAAAAGCGTACAAATTTTTATATATATATATTTACTGTGACAGATCTGTCACTTCTCTGTGTGCGAAATTCACAGTAAATATGCAGGTGACTACATTGCATATTTACTGCAACGTGTACCAGTTTTACGTGCAAGAACCATCCATACGCATGTGTGGATCAGCCCTTGGAATCCCCTGTTTCTCTATATATATATATATATATATATATATATATATATATATATATATATTACACACACACATTGGAAAGAAACAGGGGATTCCAAGGGCTGAGCCACACATGCGTATGGATGGTTCTTGCACATAAAACTGGTACACGTTGCAGTAAATATGCAATGTAGTCACCTGCATATTTACTGTGAATTTTGCACACAGAGAAGTGACAGATCTGTCACTTCTGTGTTTTAACCCTGTAACATCTTATCTGATATACCAGCACAGATGTTACAGGTGGATGGGGCATCAAGGGTTAATTACTTACCTCCTTCTGCACACTTATTGCAGGATACACACGGATTTTGTGTGCATTCCACATTTGCAGAAATCACACAAAACACTTGATAACAATATGCATGTGTGGATGGGCCACAAGTTTGAAGACCCCCCCCTGAATATATATATATATAAAAAGTTTAGTTACGCTTTAACAATACACTAGAATAAAAACCATTAGTTTAATAAACAAAAACATTGCAGAGCAGCAACATGCACATTATTTAAAAGACTAAATTTCACCTGCAAAAGAGAAAAAAAAAAGTTAGAATAGACTCAATTAAAGGTGAACTATAGTATTAGAAGAACAGCTGCCTCCTTGCAAAAAACTGCCACTTCCAAACTGGCGTTAAGTGAAGTCATGATGCTCAGCTCCATTGAACTCAATAGAGCTGAGCCTCAATATCACATATTTCTGGAAGCTGTTTTTCTGTTGCTAGAGTACCCACCTAAAACGCAAACAAAAATGAACTTTAACTTCGGAGTCTCTTCAGCATGACCACAGGGTTCATATTCCATCTCCTCATCTGCGATGTACTTGTTTCTTTAGTGCTTAGAAGGAAAAAGGAATGATGTTACAACTGAAAGATATGCATAAAAAAATCCACACTTCTAGAATACTGGCACTCAGCCAAAGTACAGTAATGCTTCACAGAAATGCTGCAAAGTGTTACTATGCTTTAAGGTTTTTCCATGAGTCCTGGCTATCACATTAAAGGGTGAGCGCCGGTGGCAGGATTTTTTTTTTCTTCCAATGTTATCCCCTATCCATAGAATAGTTTTTAAAGTTCCATACAATAGAATTATCTACAGTTTCAAACTCAGTGGCTGGTGTGGCTAGTCCCTGACAAGTACAGTAAGAATTTAATATAAATAGAAGTGTTCAATAATTACCTTGAAGAGCTCCTTTTCTGGTTCTGCCTCATGGAACGTGTCTGCATGAGAAAGGACGGGGAAGGTACATGTGCCCTGAAATGAATACATTAGTATTAAAAGCTGGTAATGAGTGCATCCATTAGCTTGGCACCATGGTATTGGAGTAAAGGTATTTTCACCTTGCACTCGAAGTCTCTTCATGCTCACTCTCCAGTTCTTCGGGAATCAGTTCTGGTATCTGGGAACTGTGGACTGCAGCTGTCTGGTCTCTTCTTCCCCTGGTGTTCTCTTCTGCAACCCTTTAGGGGAATCAAAAAGAAGAAAAAAAGAAGTCTTTGTCAAGTTTATTTCAAAGCATGTATTATTTTCATTTCACAATAAAATACCTTGAAGTGCTGGCTGTGGCTTCTTGACTCGCTGACTTCCGTGCTTCCATCAGTAGGCTTTGTCCATGGCAAATGTCATCCATGTTCTTTTCCCGGTAGTTCCTGTCCGCTGTAAGATTTGAATGTGCCAAATACCTGGCAACCAGACGTTGTTGCACGTCAGTACATCTTGAGAGAGTCCAGGATTCAAGCACTTTTCTAACCATCTGGCTGGTGACTATGGGGAGATGAAACCTAAAAAAAAAAAAAAAATTTTATATATATATATATACACTACATGTAGAGACTAAGTTGTATGACTTTTAATAATCTTACTTCCTGTGAAAACGGTTCATATCATTGGTTACGTTTTTTGTAGAGGAGACTCTCGGCTGTCCACCCTGGGAGCGACTAATGTCTGGCGCTTACGGCACGGGAGTGGTGGTCCTCAGAGCCAGGGCCTAGGTTCTCCGGAACCGCAAGTCGCAGCCGGGCGAAACGGGTCTTGAAATCTGGGGAATTCCCTCGGTTTTCATCCCCCAAAGTGGCTCGTCACTGTGCGCTTAGGCTACGGAGCTACCCAGCAAAAAGATGAAAACGTCGGCCATTTTGACAGGGAGCGGGGGGTGCGAAACATTTTCCCCCTGGCGTGCGATATGTCAATCGAATAGAGAATTTCACCCAGAAAACAATGGCGTGTTTTTTTTCCACGTTGCGTTAGTGGTTTTCGATTTAATGTGGCGTTTTACTTTTGTTTTAGGCAAAATGAATGATATTCTCCACTAACAAAGTGCCAGCGAGAAGAGGGGGCCCTGAAATGTGTGTGTGTGTGTGTGGGGGGGGGGTGCGCCCGTGCCCTCACCCTCCGAAAAATCTCCCCTTCCATGCCAATTGGCACGTCGAGGGCCCGGTAAGCGACGGCCATTTGCCTCGGTCGTTACCCGGTTCTCTACATGCTAATGCCATCAGGCAAGTCGAGGTCTGGGTAGGAAACGTGGCTATACCACGTGTGTTACCGGGATCTCGATACTATCCTTTGGATGGAACGTGGGGGGGAGCTTGCGGTTCTGGGTCTGTTTCTCTTGAACCACAAGTCACAGCAACCCAGTTTTGGTGTCTTTTTCGCAGAGGAGACTCTCAGCAGTCCACCCTGGGAGCGAGTAATGTCTGGCGCATGTAGACAGATGATGATTTTAGCCGGGGGGAGCACGCTATGACCCCCTGATTGCCAATTCCTCTGTGTTCAGGGGCCCCATTGAGGTAGCCCCTTTTAGGTAGCAGTCTGAAGAACGTGTGTGCAAAATTTGGGGTTGCTGGCACCTTCCCCTCGGGAGTTGTGGGGTCTGAGGCCCCAGAAAGCTGATCCAGGCAGATCATTCTTTAGGAGGGCTGGTTCTTTTTGAGCTTTCGGGGTCCCCTGATCGGCTTCTGGGCATGCTAGCGGGGCGCACGAGGTGGCGTTGGAAAGCTTAGGACCTGCTCTGGGCTTGATAACAGGTCCTGGGGCCGTGAAGTACTCCCCTGGAATTTTTTTACCCTTTATAGCATGTAGACAGATGATGATTTTAGCCGGGGGGGAGCACGCTATGACCCCCTGATTGCCAATTCCTCTGTGTTCAGGGGCCCCATTGAGGTAGCCCCTTTTAGGTAGCAGTCTGAAGAACGTGTGTGCAAAATTTGGGGTTGCTGGCACCTTCCCCTCTGGAGTTGTGGGGTCTGAGGCCCCAGAAAGCTGATCCAGACAGATCATTCTTTAGGAGGGCTGGTTCTTTTTGAGCTTTCGGGGTCCCCTGATCGGCTTCTGGGCATGCTAGCGGGGCGCACGAGGTGGCGTTGGAAAGCTTAGGACCTGCTCTGGGCTTGATAACAGGTCCTGGGGCCGTGAAGTACTCCCCTGGAATTTTTTTACCCTTTATAGCATGTAGACAGATGATGATTTTAGCCGGGGGGAGCACGCTATGACCCCCTGATTGCCAATTTCTCTGTGTTCAGGGGCCCCATTGAGGTAGCCCCTTTTAGGTAGCAGTCTGAAGAACGTGTGTGCAAAATTTGGGGTTGCTGGCACCTTCCCCTCGGGAGTTGTGGGGTCTGAGGCCCCAGAAAGCTGATCCAGGCAGATCATACTTTAGGAGGGCTGGTTCTTTTTGCGCTTTCGGGGTCCCCTCATCGGCTTCTGCGCATGCAAGCGGGGCGCACGAGGTGACGTTGGAAAGCTTAGGACCTGCTCTGGGCTTGATAACAGGTCCTGGGGCCGTGAAGTACTCCCCTGGAATTTTTTTACCCTTTATAGCACGTAGACAGATGATGATTTTAGCCGGGGGGAGCACGCTATGACCCCCTGATTGCCAATTTCTCTGTGTTCAGGGGCCCCATTGAGGTAGCCCCTTTTAGGTAGCAGTCTGAAGAACGTGTGTGAAAAATTTGGGGTTGCTGGCACCTTCCCCTCGGGAGTTGTGGGGTCTGAGGCCCCAGAAAGCTGATCCAGGCAGATCATACTTTAGGAGGGCTGGTTCTTTTTGCGCTTTCGGGGTCCCCTGATCGGCTTCTGGGCATGCTAGCGGGGCGCACGAGGTGGCGTTGGAAAGCTTAGGACCTGCTCTGGGCTTGATAACAGGTCCTGGGGCCGTGAAGTACTCCCCTGGAATTTTTTTACCCTTTATAGCATGTAGACAGATGATGATTTTAGCCGGTGGGAGCACGCTATGACCCCCTGATTGCCAATTCCTCTGTGTTCAGGGGCCACATTGAGGTGCCCCCTTTTAGGTAGCAGTCTGAAGAACGTGTGTGCAAAATTTGGGGTTGCTGGCACCTTCCCCTCGGGAGTTGTGGGGTCTGAGGCCCCAGAAAGCTGATCCAGGCAGATCATTCTTTAGGAGGGCTGGTTCTTTTTGAGCTTTCGGGGTCCCCTGATCGGCTTCTGGGCATGCTAGCGGGGCGCACGAGGTGGCGTTGGAAAGCTTAGGACCTACTCTGGGCTTGATAACAGGTCCTGGGGCCGTGAAGTACTCCCCTGGAATATTTTTACCCTTTATAGCATGTAGACAGATGATGATTTTAGCCAGGGGGAGCACGCTATGACCCCCTGATTGCCAATTTATCTGTGTTCAGGGGCCCCATTGAGGTACCCCATTTTAGGTAGCAGTCTGAAGAACGTGTGTGCAAAATTTGGGGTTGCTGGCACCATCCCCTCGGGAGTTGTGGGGTCTGAGGCCCCAGAAAGCTGATCCAGGCAGATCATTCTTTATGAGGGCTGGTTCTTTTTGCGCTTTCGGGGTCCCCTGATCGGCTTCTGGGCATGCTAGCGGGGCGCACGAGGTGGCGTTGGAAAGCTTAGGACCTGCTCTGGGCTTGATAACAGGTCCTGGGGCCGTGAAGTACTCCCCTGGAATTTTTTTACCCTTTATAGCATGTAGACAGATGATGATTTTAGCCGAGGGGAGCACGCTATGACCCCCTGATTGCCAATTTGTCTGTGTTCAGGGGCCCCATTGAGGTACCCAATTTTAGGTAGCAGTCTGAAGAACGTGTGTGCAAAATTTGGGGTTGCTGGCACCTTCCCCTCGGGAGTTGTGGGGTCTGAGGCCCCAGAAGGCTGATCCAGGCAGATCATACTTTAGGAGGGCTGGTTCTTTTTGCGCTTTCGGGGTCCCCTGATCGGCTTCTAGAATTTCACCCAGAAAACAATGGCGTGTTTTTTTTCCACGTTGCGTTAGTGGTTTTCGATTTAATGTGGCGTTTTACTTTTGTTTTAGGCAAAATGAATGATATTCTCCACTAACAAAGTGCCAGCGAGAAGAGGGGGCCCTGAAATGTGTTTGTGTGTGTGTGTGGGGGGGGGGGTGCGCCCGTGCCCTCACCCTCCGAAAAATCTCCCCTTCCATGCCAATTGGCACGTCGAGGGCCCGGTAAGCGACGGCCATTTGCCACGGTCGTTACCCGGTTCTCGACATGCCAATGCCATCAGGTATCTGGTCACACACGGTATCTGGTCACAGGAGCAGGACCCAAGACAGAGAAGCTGCGTCCCTCTAGACCTACCATGTGTGCGGCGTCGCTGCTGCGAACGCCAAGAAGGGCTGCAACTGCAGCACAGCGTAGGACACTGCCGCTCGACGACAAAGCCAGATAGCAAGCGCAATGTCAGAAGCTAGCATAGCGGTGCGGTGTGCACAGTAGCTTAAGGCTTGCCACTGACTGGCGCAGACTGCTAAACTAATACCCTATCACCATGCGTAATATCAGAGGGAAGGGGTTTCAAATGAGTCAGTCACCAGAATCATACATCCATCACCATTCACACATAGCAAGTATAGCCTATACTAGCGCATGGCGGAACAGCCATGTGTTCCATGAGCATGCCCAGTAAGAGGACAGAAGGACTTAGCCTCAGGAGAGATTTGCTGCAAGGCAATCTCCTCTGCAGTGGAAATATAGGAGGAGAGTGCAGAATGTGAGGATCTGTATCCCTGCTGAGTAAACGCAGAAATCCGACTCCTAACATTACCCCCCTCCTAGGGCACCCCCTCCCTGAGCCTTACGATCCACCTACTTGTGCCCGTAAGAGGTATAAGGCCTCAGACTCGTCCGCAGGCAAGTCTGATGTCCCGGTAGATGACAGAGAGGCCCGGGACATGTGGAAGGCCTCAGGGGTGGCAAGATCGCCAGGTCTGAAAAGGGGCCCGTGGGAGACAGCGGGAGCGGAAGTTACAGTGGAACGCAGTGGAACGCCACCGTGTGGCAGGCGTCTCCGATCTTCGCTTAAGGAAGCTATTCCGAGCACAAAAGGCGCAGGCCCGAATATATTTTTTAACATCCTGAGCCCTGTGCGGCCACCAGTAAGACCCTGCCAGGAGTTTTGTGGTCTGCATATAGCCACAGTGACCACCTCTCCAGGATGAGTGTGCCCAGGCAAGAACCTTTGGCCGAAGGTGGGGAGGAACAAGGGCCTTACCCGGCGGTACAGAATTTGGCCTTTGCGGGGCACTGTTGTTTTGAGACACCGCGTGTTGACAAATAAGACCACGACTGGAGTCTTGTGCCAGACACGCCTGGAGAACGGTGCGAGACACCTCCATGGGCTCTGGGGGTGGAACCTCTGGCTCGGGTAGTTCCAGAGGCTCAAAAAAATTGGGAGCCGGAGTAACCTTCCGTTTGGATTGAGCACGCTCCATACCGCGCTCCAAAAAACAGAGGTCAATGCGGGTGGAAATGGCAATCAGTTCTTCCAAACTGGCAGGAACGTCTCTAGTGGAAAGAGCATCTTTAATGTGCTCCACCAAACCTCTCCAAAACACAGAGATGAGGGCTTTATCGGACCACTCCAACTCGGAAGCAAGTGTCCGAAAACGGACGGCATACTGACTAACCGAGAGAGCACCCTGAGTCAAAGCAAGAAGCTGAAGAGAGGTATCGTGCGTGACCTGTGGACCGAGGAAGACCTGCTTAATAGCTGTTAGAAAGTGAGCAGCGGTCCGGACTTCTGGGTCACCACGCTTCCATAGTGGCGTAGCCCACACCAACGCTTTGCCCGACAGCAGGGAAACAATAAACCACACCTTGGCCCGTTGCGTAGGGAATCGCGCAGCCAGTAATTCCAGCTGAATGGAGCACTGGCTGATGAAACCCCTACAGGAGGCGCCATCGCCATAAAATTTATCAGGCAACGGGAGGCGGGTAACTGTCAGCGCGGGGGAGGACGTGGACATACGGGAAACTGCGTCTGTGATTGCCTTTACAGCAGCTTCGGTGGATTGTGCAGCTGAGAGAGCCCCCTCAAGAGTGGCCAGCCGGCCCTCAAGCTGCCGAATACACTGTAAGAGTTGCTGCTGTTCTGCCATCACTAGCCAGACCCTGGCGCTAGTATAATGTTAGGAACGGTGGAACACACTAAATAAAAATAAATAATAAAGTGCGTTCGCTGCTCAGGGTCCACCGCGCAGTAGGTGTAACAACCTGAGTGATGACAGAGGAGCAATATGGCGGTATGATACACATGGGTTCAACGTCACCCGAAGTGCGCAGAGCAGGCTCTGTTCACACACAGAGGTGCCGCAACAAAAACATACAAAACACTGAACCTGTTATTGACACAGGCTTCAGATAGCATACAAAATGCTGAACCTGTTAGTGACACAGGCTTCAGGTAAATGCACACTCGGTATCTGGTCACAGGAGCAGGACCCAAGACAGAGAAGCTGCGTCCCTCTAGACCTACCGTGTTTGTGGCATCGCTGCTGCGAACGCGAAGAAGGGCTGCAACTGCAGCGCGACGTAGGACACTGCTGCTCGACGACAAAGCCAGATAGCAAGCACGATATCGGACGCTAGCATAGCGGTGCGGTGTGCACAGTGGCTTAAGGCTTGCCTCTGATTGGCGCTGACTGCTAAACTAATACCATATCACCATGCGTAATATCAGAGGGAAGGAGTTTCAAATGAGTCAGTCACCAGAATCATACATCCATCACCATTCACACATAGCAAGTATTGCCTATACTAGCGCATGGCAGAACAGCCATGTGGGTCGCCCTCCCAGGGCTGTTGGGTACTCGGTACCAGGCTGGTCTCTCAGAGGGGAATGTCACAGCAGCGGTGAACCGGTTCGTGGCCCTGGTCACCCATGTAAAAGGGATGAAGTGATGGAATAAAGTTTATGAGTGAATGATTTGTGACGCCACTTGTGGTGTTCGGCAATGAAGGTGTTAAGCCGACGCTGCAGACAGATCCTTTGGGACAGATGGTGGGGTGCAGCAAAGATGGGGTGGCCCTCTACAGTCAGGGCTGTAGTGCCATGCCAGAGCAGATGAAGAGGGTAGGTGTTGAGGAAGAGGGTGTAGTGTTTGGCACAGAGATGTAGCAGTGCTGGAGAGTTTGCAGGAAGAAGGCAAGGACACAACAGGGTGCAGTTTCTTTACCTTTACTTTGCTTGGCAAATGCAGTCCAGGGTCCAGATTACAGATGGCACAGGAGCTGGCTAGCCTGGAAGCAACTTAGGAATCTCTCTAGGCAGATGGGTTGTGTAGTCTCCTTCCTAGCGCTTAGTTTTAGGTACTTGCAGTACTGTGTTACACTGAAGTTCCACTTGCTTATTCTCTTTAGAACTCCCTCGTATGACAGACAGCTGTAGCCTTTCTCTTCTGCCTCACACGTCGCTGTTGTGCCTCCGAGTCTTATGTGGAATAGAGCATTTACAGCTTCCTATTCCTCCGGTTTCTGTTGCAGGACCATCAGTGTCCATACAGCCTTGGATACCGGACTCCATATAATGCGCTATAACTGGGAATGAGCCTGAACTCTCTGCTTAATCCCCCAGCTCTTCTCCTCATGTCCACACACATTGCCCTCCTCATACAAACTCCTAATTTCCCCTTCCTGGACCTCAGAGAGCAGCTCTTCCCCCAGTTTTGGGTTCAGAGCTCCCTCTGCTGGGCTGGAATGAGAACTGTGTTGTGTGTTGTGATTAACTGTCAGAGTGATCCTTTATTGCTTCCAAGCACGACATCACACTCCCTAGGAGGAAGGTAATGCCACTGTGGCGACCATACTCCTGGGGATGCCACATTCCCCCCTAGTGCAAGTCAGTACTCCTGGACTGAAGGGAAAACATGTAAACATATAAACAATTATAGATATAACAAGATTTTTAAAAAAATGAAAAATTACAAAAACCAAAGCTGAAAAATAGTCCTAATGATGATTAGTCCATGCGTCAATGTCCATGGTGCAATTCCTGAGCAAGATGGTGAACTATTTACAAGTAGAGTTCTGACCACACATAGTCCTGTGGTCCAATCGTCCATCAAAACAAAATAAGATCTTCAAAAAGTTTCTTGCAGAGTCTCTGTAGGCACATAAACTTCAACAGTTGCATATTTACATTTTAACAATTACAAAACTTATCTATTTGCGGAACCTTAAGGGTGGAATACCTTGGGTACTACGGACAGACCTACATAGCACTGGTGTTGTTGGGGAACTTACTGGATGCCTTGTGTTAACTACTGGTGTAGTGTGTGCTGTACTGGCTACAATACTGGTGCTTCTGCGTAGCACAGGAATACTAGATTTCCTAGGACCACTTCTACACACTGTGGGCATGACAAATTCACCACTGGCAGGGTGAGAATTCTCTTGTTCCACTGCTGGTGTAGCATCCACTGCTTGTACATGCTGGTTTTCAGGGTGGTCATGAGTAACTTCTTGCACTACCAGTTGGGGAAAGGTCAAAACTGGCACCAGTATGGCATTATTTGCTCTAGTCCAATTTGCAGGGAATTCTCCAAGTACAGTGCTGACCTTTTTTTCTTCCTCTATGGGCTGAAGGTTGTTTTGTTCTTCCATTCTGTCCTTTAGTTGGTCAGGGCACAGTTTCAGATGATCCCTCGATACTGCTGATGAGGTTTCTCCTCCATCCTTACTGATAAGGCACACTTTAGTGTTGTCGAAGTTTGATGGTAAGACGGTGTAGGGTTCAGCTTCCCATTGGTCATCCAATTTATGCATCCTTCTTTCCCTCTTTAAGACTTGTTCTCCTGGTGACAAGGGAACTGCAGGTGCATGTTGATTGTAGTTCTTTTCTGTTTTTGTCTCGCCTGAGCTACTCTTTTCTACACACTCTTGTACTCTACGGTACTGTTCTGCCGCTCCGTATCCCAGTCAGCATCTGGTGATGTTACCTCAGGTATCAGGACTCCCATATCCAAATCAATAGGCAGCTTGCCAGGCCTCGCTCTCATTAGGTAGGCTGGAGTGCAGTTGGTGGAATTCACAGAAATGTGATTGTAGAGGTCGACCAGATCTGGCAACTTCTCTGGCCACAGATTCCTCTCCTCCAAAGGCAAGGTCTTCAGTAGATCGATCACCACCTGATTCATCTTTTCACACATGCCATTGGTCTGTGGATGGTATAGTGTTGTCCTGATCTTCTTGCAACCGTACAAATTACAGAATTCCTGGAACACTTCTGCCTCAAAGGCTGGACCTTGATCTGTAAGCACTCCCTCGGGATATCAGTGTGGTCGACAAAAGTGCTGTTGGAATGCTCTGGCTGCTGTCCTGGCTGTTTGATCCTTGACAGGTACGACTACCAGGAATCTCGAGTAGTGGTCAACGATGGTAAGAGCATAAATGTAGCCTGAACGGCTTGGAACCAGCTTCACATGGTCCAGGGCGACCAACTCGAGTGGCTGTTTAGTTATTATTGGCTGCAAAGGAGCTCGCTGGCTGTTACGGTCCTTCCTGCGCAGGTTGCATTGTCCACACTCCCGGCACCAATTTTCAATGGCTTTCCTCATACCAGCCCAGTAGAATCTCTCCCGGAGCAAGGCCTTAAACTTCTTCCATCCGAAGTGTCCAGCTCCATTGTGGTATGCTTCCAAGACTATTGATGCCTCCCTCTTTGGGACTACCACTTGCCAGACCAACTCATGAGTGCGGGCGTTGATACTCCTCCAGTACAGCTTCCCTTCATAGATGAACAGCCTGCCTCTTTCCTTCCACAACTGCTGCGTTTCTTCAGGAGCATCTGGACCTGGGCGTGAGTCAGCTTGTGACAGTAGCTCCTTTACAAGGTGGACTGCGGGGTCGCTATCCTGCTTCTCTGCACAGTCCAGATGAGGCAATGGATTTAGGGTGGCCTCTTTCATGATAGACCCTCTGTTTCTCAATCCTTGGGCACATTGGGCCTCAATTGGCAGGTGGAAGGCAGGTAACTCTATTTCTTCGAGTGCCTCAGGGTCTTCTCCTGCATCTGGCAGATTGGGCATTCTGGACAGCGCATCAGCATTGGCATTCTTGTGCCCCGCTTGGTACTTGATGGTAAATTCATAGTTAGACAGCCGGGCCATCCATCGCTGCTCCAGTGCATCTAGCTTGGCAGTTTCCAAGTGAGTCAATGGGTTGTTGTCCGTGAAGATGGTAAACTTGGCTGAAGCTAGGTAATGCTTGAATCGTTCAGTCACAACCCAGACTATGGCGAGGAACTCCAGTTTGAAGGAACTGTAGTTGTCAGGGTTCCTTTCAGAGGGACAAAGCTTCCTGCTGGCGTAGGAGATCAATCTTTCTTTGCCATTCTGTACTTGTGACAGTACTGCTCCCAGTCCCACGTTGCTGGCATCAGTATACAGAACAAATGGTTGGTCATAATCTGGGTAGGCCAGAACTTCATCTCCTGTGACAGCCATCTTCAGTCGAGTGAAAGACCTCTCCAGTTCCTCATTCCATTCAAATGTAGGACTCTTCTTCCTGGCCTTCTTGGGCTGGCCCACCAGAAGATTTTGCATAGGCGTGGCTATTTCAGTGAAGCCTTTGATGAACCTTCGGTAGTAGCCTACCAACCCGAGGAATTGACGTACTTCATGGAGGTTGCTGGGCTTCTGCCAGTACCGGATGACTGTGACTTTGTTAGGATCTGGTGCCACACCTTCTGCACTCACTACATGACCGAGGTACTGTACCTTGGGCTTCAGGAGGTGGTATTTGGAAGGCTTCACTTTCAGACCAAAGTTGGACAAGGCTTCAAACACCTCAGCCAGGTGCTTCAGATGGTCTTCATAAGTCTTGGAGAAAACAATGACATCATCAAGGTATAACAGAACTGTCTCGAAGTTTTTGTGTCCAAGACAGCATTCCATTAGCCGTTGAAATGTCCCTGGGGCGGTGCAGAGCCCGAACGGCATGTAGTTGAACTCGCAGAGACCCATTGGTGTAGTAAACGCTGTTTTCTCCTTGTCTGCCTCTGCCACGGGAACCTGCCAATACCCACTAGTGAGATCTATGGTGGAAAAATAGTTAGCAGTTTTAAGTGCAGCTAATGACTCCTCAATTCTGGGTAATGGGTAGGCATCCTTATGTGTAATGCTGTTAATTTTTCAGTAATCAACACACATTCTCATGGTACCATCTTTCTTTTTCACAAAGACTATTGGGGCTGCCCAGGGGCTACAACTGTCTCTGAGCACCCCAGCCTCCTTCGTTTCCCGCAACATACTTTTGGCACATTGATATTGTGTTAGGGGTATAGGCCGGTACCTTTCTTTAATGGGTGGATGATCTCCAGTGGGGATATGATGTTGAACCCGTTTTGCCTGCCTAAAATCTAGTGGGTGTTTACTGAATACCCGCTCATACTCCTGAGTCACTCGGTAAACCCCACACTTTTGGTATGAAGGGATGGAGTCAGTTCCCACATGCAGCTGCTGACACCACTCCTCTAGCTGCTTTACAGAGCCATTGTCCTCCACCTGGTCGGATGAGACCAAGGGCTGGTCGGATGAGACCAAGGGCTCTGCTGCCTGTATTGCATTGTTACAGACAGTAAGCAGCTTAGCAACTGGCATACCGAGGTATTGTGGCCTCCTCCTCCCCACAATTCAAGAGGCGTACAGGTACTCTCCCTTTGCGGACATCAACTACACCTCTGCCTGTCAGGACAGTGGGCCGGCTATCAAAGTACACTGGCTCTACCAATGCTTGGTAATCTTTTCCTCTGAGGCCTATGGCTGCCCGACACCAAATTAACATTTCACATCTGGGGGGTATCGCAATGGCGAAAGAATCACTCACTCTGACGCTGCCAATTTCTCTGCCAGAGAGTTCTACCTGCTGTCTTTGCATCAGGGCCTTGATCTCCTTCTGCAGGACTCGTTGTTCACTGGAACCAGCAGTCTCAGCCACCTGTTGCAACAAAACAATAACCTCGGCAAGACAATTTTCAATCACATTAGTACCTAAGGTCCTCATTAGGTTACATTCTCGTCGATCAATGTCTACAACTATCAGACCTTGAGATTTTAACTCTACTCACCCCACTTTAATGGTAATCTCTTTACATCCTACTTGCGGCAAAGACTTACCGGGCAGCATGGTGGCTCAGTGGTTAGCGCTGCAGCCTTGCAGCGCTGGGGTCCTGGGTTCGAATCCCACCAAGGACAACATCTGCAACGAGTTTGTATGTTCTCCCCGTGTTTGTGTGGGTTTCCTCCGGGTACTCCGGTTTCCTCCCACACTTCCAAAGACATACTGATAGGGAATTTAGATTGTGAGCCCCCATCGAGGACAGTGATGAAAATGTGTGCAAACTGTAAAGCGCTGCGGAATATGTTAGCGCTATATAAAAATAAAGATTATTATTTATTATTACCATTGCTGGCAACTACTGTCAGTTCATCACTTGGGTCGCGAGTAAGTTCAGAGTCAGCCCAATATCGCTTGTAAAGGATATATGGCATAGTTGTCACCTGAGAGCCAGTGTCCAGCAAAGCCTTCATGGGGATGCCGTCAATCACCACTGGGAGGACCGGTCGCCCTCCGACATACTTGGCTCGCCAGTTCTTTGGGCCTTGTGGTCCGACTCCTGGGGGTTGGCCCTCTGCCCCAGGGTAGCAGAATCTTGCGATGTGGTCTGCCTTGTAGCAGCGACGACAGTTGGGATATCCGTCCAGGTCATAGCGATCATTGTCTCTCCCTCGGCGTGGTGGGATCCTCTTCTTCCGTAGCCACGGGACATCCTCTGGACTGGAGGCCAGCTGGATCTTCTCCTTGGATGACGCCTGCAGGGACTGCACAGTTTTGACAAATGCAGCCATACTTTTGGTCAGCTCCTGGACCTGAAGACGCAGTTCGGCAGATGGGTCTTTGTCCACAGTCTGTGCATCAGCCTCCACAGGGCTGGGAGGTAAAGATGCAGCTTCTTGGTGGTATGTGATCGCTGGGCACCTAGGGGGCACTGGACGGCTGACAATTGGTTCATGCAGCACCCGGATAGCCTTTTCCTTGAAGTCTGCAAAGTCTAGGTCAGGGTTTTGTAGGGCTATAATGCGCAGCTGTGCTCTGTGGGTACTGGATAGGAGGCCCTCAATAAATTGCTCCTTTAGCAGTCTGTCTCCATCTTTCACACTGTCTGGATCAATCTGCTTGATGGCTCGCAGTGCCTCCTGCAGGTTAAGGGCATAGTCCCGTATACTGTCCTGCGCTCTCTGCTTACACCCAAAGAATCTCATCTTTATTTCAGCTGCAGGGCGGGTGTCAAAGGTGCTTCTTAGCTTAGCAAGGATCTTTTTAACAGTCTCTTTATCAGTGTCCTGCCAGGCTTTTACTTCCCTTTGCGCTGCACCAGTCAGCTGCCCAATAAGGATGTTCAATTTCTGGCTTTCATACAAACTGCACAGTCTCTCTTTAAATTCAATCAGGGTATGTGACTCCCCTGAGTACTGCGGTAGCCAGGCTGCTCCCGGTATATACGGCATGGACAGCGGCATTATGGGGACCTCTGCAGTGGGCGCTGATTCTTGTGGCGCTGTGGAGGCAGCGCTGGCTGCTGGATGCAGCGGCGCTATGGGAGTCGCAGCTGCGCTGGGCCCTGCAGCTTGTGGCACTGTGGGGTTTGCAGTGGCGTCCGCCGCTGCGTCTGCTCTCGCTTCAGACATTCTCTTCCCCCCTAGTTAATGTTTGCCAAGCCCTGAGTTTCGCTGGCTTACTGGCTGCCATTCTGCAGGCTGGAGGATCAGGGGACGCCGGGACTGCAGGCCTCGGCTTCTCACTTCTCGCGCGCTGGCCTCTTCCCGCGCCGCACTTCACTGTTTTGCGCTTTTCTGCTGGCTCCGCCCACGATGGCCCGCCCCTTTTGCTTCCTGTGCACGCCAAGCAGCGGGGTAATGGCGGCAATTGCACAAATAGTCTATGGCACAAAACACAGTCTCTGGCACACAGGACCCGGGGACACCGGGCTCCATAAATCCTGTTCATGATGCCAAAATGGGTCGCCCTCCCAGGGCTGTGGGGTACTCGGTACCGGGCCGGTCTCTCAGAGGGGAATGTCACAGCAGCGGTGACCTGGTCCAAGGCCCTGGGCACCCATGTAAAAGGGATGAAGTGATGGAATAAAGTTTATGAGTGAATGATTTGTGACGCCACCTGTGGTGTTCGGCAATGAAGGTGTTAAGCTGACGCTGCAGACAGATCCTTTGGGACAGATGGTGGGGTGCAGCAATGATGGGGTGGCCCTTCACAGGCAGTGCTGTAGTCCCAGGGCAGAGTAGATGAAGAGGGTAGATGTTGAGGAAGAGGGTGTAGTGTTTGGTACAGAGATGTAGCAGTGCTGGAGAGTTTGAAGGAAGAAATCAAGGACACAACAGGGTGCAGTTTCTTTACCTTTACTTTGCTTGGCAAATGCAGTCCAGAGTCCAGATTACAGATGGCACAGGAGCTGGCTAGCCTGGAAGCAACTTAGGAATCTCTCTAGGCAGATGGGTTGTGTAGTCTCCTTCCTAGCGCTTAGTTTTAAGGTACTTGCAGTACTGTGTTACACTGAAGTTCCACTTGCTTATTTCTCTTTAGAACTCCCTCGTATGGCAGACAGCTGTAGCCTTTCTCTTCTGGCTCACACATCGCTGTTGTGCCTCTGAGTCTTATGTGCGAATGGAGCATTTACAGCTTCCTATTCCTCCGATTTCTGTTGCAGGACCACCAGTGTCCGTACAGCCTTGGATACCGGGCTCCAAATCATGCACTACAGCTGGGAATGAGCCTGAACTCTCTGCTCAATCCCCCAGCTCTTCTCCTCACGTCCACACACGTTGCTCTCCTCACACGAACTCCTAATTTCCCCTTCCTGGCCCTCAGAGAGCAGCTCTTCCCCCAGTTTTGGGTTCAGAGCTCCCTCTGCTGGCCTGGAATGAGAACTGTGTTGTGTGTTGTGATTAACTGCAAGAGAGATCCCTAGGAGGAAGGTAATGCCACTGTGGCGACCATACTCCTGGGGGCGCCACACATGCGCGCCTTTTATAGCAAGCGGGACCTTCTGCACGCTTCCAGATCTCTGAGATGGACCAATGAGAACTGGAGCGGGACCTGAGCACATGACTCCCGCTCTCCAATAGGAGATCATCCCATGAGCATGCCCAGTAAGAGGACAGAAGGACAGCCTCAGGAGAGATTTGCTGCAAGGCAATCTCCTCTGCAATCTCTTCTGCAGTGGAAAAACAGGAGAGTGCAGAATGTGAGGATTTGGATCTCTGCTGAGTAAACACAGAAATCCGACTCCTAACACATGCGATACCGCGCTCCAACTGTTGGCCTTGACACAGGGTTCATTCCTGGTCAATAAGTATGCCATTTGGTTTCGGACACTGGCTTCCGAGCTGGAATGGTCAGACAATACCCCAATTTTTTGGAGGGGTTTGGCTGACCACGTTAAGGATGCTGTGGCCACTCGGGAGGTTCCCGGCACTCTGCAGGAGCTCATTACCAGCTCCAACCATATTAATCTCCGCTTCTTCGAGCGAGGGTTGGAGCGCTCCCAGTCCAGACAGAGGTTTAGGTTGGCTCCAACTTTCTCCAAACCTCTGGAGTCTCCCGATCGAGCGTTCGAGTTGTCGGCAGTTAGGGAGGTGCCTCACACGGGCTCTAAGTTCTGCCCAGATCGAACCTCCATAGCCCACGCTCACTGCCGACAGTCTGGTCACCTTGCCAATAGGTGCCCACAGCGTTCAGAGATGTCCGCGTCTAGTGGCAACAGCAAGAGGGTTACGAGACACCACACTGTTTTCCTCCAAGCTAACCTTTAAGGGGGTGTTGGAGTTCGGCTCCTCTCCTCTGGCGGTGGAGGTTTGCGTAGATTCTGGAGCACGCAGTCCCATTGGTTATGCTACCTCAGCTGGTCACCATCAGGGTGGTGAACGTTTCGACATTACCCTCGCAAATTACCCATCAATTACTCCATTAAAACTCTCACTGCCTCTGTCCTGTCACGAGACAGTGTCGCTCCTTATTATCGCCGAGGGCATTAACCAGGTCCTCCTAGAAGTTCCCTGGTTGCGCTGCCACTCTCCCCATATAGAGTGGTCCTTGGGGAGAATACTGGGTTGGAGCAAGTCCTGTGAGGATAGGTGTGTGAAGGACCGCGTTCAGATAGCCTCCACCGATGTCCTCATGGATCTCTCCGCACTCCCAAGTCACTACCAGCAATGCGCGGACATGTTCTTGAAAAAGTCCGCTGAGACTCTTCCGCCCCATCGCCCCTACGACTGTCCTATAGACCTCTTGCCAGGCGCAGAACCCCTCGAGGTCGCGTATATCCTCTGTCCCTTCTGGAGATGGAGGCCATGTCCCAGTACATCAGTGAGAACCTGGCAAGGGGGTTTATTAGGAAGTCGGTGTCACCAGCGGGGGTGGGATTCTTCTTCGTACAGAAGAGTGGAGAGCTGCGCCCGTGCGTTGATTACAGAGGTCTCAATGCCATAACCGTCAAAAACAAATATCCTCTTCCCCTGATCTCTGAGTTGTTCGACAGGTTGCGTGGGGCCCGGGTCTTCACTAAGCTAGACCTACGAGGGGCTTACAACCTGATCCGCATACGCGAAGGGGACGAGCAGAAGACAGCCTTTAATACCAGGGATGGCCATTATGAGTATCTGGTCATGCCCTTCAGCCTCTGTAACGCCCCAGCTGTCTTCCAGGACTTCGTAAATGATGTCTTTTGCGATATGCTCTCCACCTCGGTGGTGCTCTATCTGGATGACATCCTCATCTTCTCTCCAGATTTGGCTTCTCACCGGAGAGACGTCTGAAAGGTCTTCGACCGCTTGCGGGCGAATTCTCTCTTCGCCAAGTTGGAGAAGTGTCAGTTTGAGCAGGAGTCTTTACCTTTCCTGGGCTATATCATCTCGGCCCAGGGGTTGGCTATGGATCCTGCCAAATTGCAGGCGGTAATGTAATGGCAGGAACCCCATTCCCTTAAAGCGGTGCAGCGCTTTTTGAGGTTCGTTAATTACTACCGTCAGTTCATTCCCCACTTCTCCACACTGGTAGCTCCTTTGGTCACCCTCACCAAAAAGGGAGCCAATCCCAAGGTTTGGTCAGAACAGGTCTCCGCGGGCTTCTCGTCTTTTAAGACCCATTTTGCTGGCGCTCCTATCCTCCACCGTCCCGATGTGGATAAACCCTTTATCCTAGAGGTGGATGCCTCGTCTGTCGGTGCAGGAGCAGTCCTTTTCAAGGTCGGAAGCATCTCTGCTTCTTCTCAAAGACCTTCTCACCGGCGGAGAGAAACTACTCCATTGGGGACAGGGAGCTGCTGGCAATGAAGTTGGCCTTTTCCGAGTGGAGACATCTCCTGGTCTATTTACAAACAGCCCAGCGCTTGAACTCTCGACAAGCTAGGTGGTCGCTCTTCTTCTCCCGCTTCCATTTTACCTTGCACTATCTGTCCGGTGAGAAGAACGTCCTGGCTGATGCTCTCTCTCTCGCTCGGTAGTGTCAGTGGAGGAGGCTGAGCTTCGGCTAATCGTCCCCTCTGAGAGTCTGAGGACCGTGGCTCGGGTTGCCCTCGAGTCAGTGCCACCGGGCAAGACCTTTGTTCCTCCCCGCCTGCAGCCAGAGATTCTCGCGTGGGCAAACACGTCCAGGGTGGGTGGTCACTTTGGTGATAAGCGGACCACGGAACTTCTGGCAAGGACTTATTGGTGGCCGCATATGGCTCGGGACATGAGCGAATACATTCAGGCATGAGTCTTTTGTGCTCGGAACAGGTCCTCTAGGCAGAGGCTGGCTGGGTTATTGTTACCCTTTGCCGGTGGCAGACAGACCCTGGGAGATGGTTGGCATGGATTTTGTGGTCGGCCTCCCCAAATCCAGTGGCAGCACGGTCATCTGGGTGGTCACCGATCATTTTTCTAAAATGGTGCATCTGGTGCCACTCGTGCGGCTGCCTTCTGCCCGTGGTCTCACTGCGCTGCTCATAAAGCACGTATTTCGTTTGCACGGTATGCCGGACAAGATAGTTAGTGACCGAGGTCCCCAATTTGCGTCTCAGTTTCGGAGGGAGCTCTGCAGTCTACTCAGTATTGAGCTAAATTTGTCCTCCGCTTATCATCCCAAGATGAACGGGTTGGTTGAGAAAGCTAACCAAACTCTGGTCACATACCTGCGACATTTTGTCTCGGCCAGGCAGGATGACTGGGCATCCTTACTACGGTGGGCAGAATTTGCCCTGAATAATGCAGTGGCTGATTCCACTGGTCAGACTCCATTCCTCAATCAACTCCGCCATGCTGGAGGACTGGCCGCAAAAAATTCACAGAAAGGCGGACCCATGATACAGGAAGAATCTGATTCGTATATACAAGTGTATGGCCAGGTAGAAACAGGACAGGGCACAGCAACCAGAGCAGGACAGCTGCCGTGTCAATTTGTAATAAATGCAGTGGGACATTGATATGACCCTATCAATATTCCTAGGTCCCAACAATTGCTTACTGAGGCTGTCCAGAACGCAATCCTGTATGCCTCCTCTCTCCCCCCGATACGATGCCTCAACGTACAGTGGCTATACCATTAATCTCTGCCGGTATTTTTCAATATCCCAGGAAGGATGCTGCCATGGTCATAGTATCAGCAATAGAACGGTGCATACAGGGAAACCCCATAAAATTGGAGGAGGTCCGATTTGTCCTCTGCAGCCGCCTAACGGCCCATCAGGCAATACAATCTCTAACTGTAACAGAGCCTCCTGCCCCGCTCCCACAGCAGATGCCTCTTGTGCCCGTACTGCCGCTACCTCCTCCCTCCGAGTTGTCAGTAATATATGAATTTAAAGAAGAAAATGTGGAAACGACTCCTGACAGGTCAAAGTATACTCCCTTCACCCCATCACAAATAGACACTCTTTGCAATCAATTACCCGTTCCAGAGACTTCCCCCATGGCTTTCTACAGGCAAATGGCATCAAATCGAGAGATTTATTCTACTCCCCGAAGAGATCTATTGCACATACTTCGAGTAAAAGCTGGGGAGGGGTATTTTCCAATTATTGAGGGTGGCATAATGTATAATGTGGATCTGGATGGGGGAACCTATGAGAATGGTGTTGATTTCTGCAATGCTTTAAAGGTCTGGGCACAAGATAGATTGGCGGACCAAGCTACCTCTCTCACAGATGTCACACAGGACAAGGGGGAGACTGCCGAGAAGTTCTATGGGCGTCTTATGGTAGTATTTAGAGATCTGGGATTCTCACTGTATAATAAAGCCCATACACATCTTTTTGTGGCAGCTTTGATGTCCGGCCTTAAACCCGAATTGCAAGAGGCGATAATGTCAGTTAGACCTGATGTTGAGAATTCCACTCCGGATGATGCTTTGAAAGTAGTAAAAAGTTTTCAGAAGAATTTAACCCATTCTGCAGCGGCAGGGAAACAAAAATAAGCCTGCAGCTGCAGCTGCAGCAGCTCCAGTTCCTCCAATAACAGCAGCCCCCACCATTGCGCCCAGCGCGGCTGCGAGTACACAGCTGGTTCCTTATCACTGGAGCACACAGCAAACTCTGGCCCCCCCTCAGACTTCAGCTCCCTACTCCAATATCTCTGCTAATCCTATGAATAGGAACCTTCCTCCCCAGATCCGCTGTGCCAATTCTCGTCTACAATGCTGGCGCTGCAGCCGACTCGGTCACTTTCAGAGGGACTGTCACACTCCCGCTGATAGATGCTACCCTCAAGTTCTCTCTTCCAATCGTAATCTAAATACTGGGAACCCTAGAGGATACCCCGGTTACGGACAGCCCCAAAATCCTGATAATTGTCCATACTGAAGGGTTGGCCAACCAGGGTCTTCCATCACAATGTCCTCCACCAAACCTGGGGCATGCTCATCCGTCACGCTCCCTGTAGGGGACACCCTTGTTAAGTTCATGGTAGACACTAGGGCAGTCAATTCTATAATCAAATCATCAGATGTACCTACGGATATCCCTATTCAATTCTCAGATCAAGAGCTTGTTTTAATTGGAGTAGATGGCAGACCCAATAAACATACTCTTACAAAATCCATCCCTGTGGGACCCAAGGTTACTGCTCAGTTCGTGATCTCTCTCACATGTCCAGTAAATTTACTGGGGGTAGATTTATTATCACAGTTCCGCTCCAGAATACAATTCCAAGATGATGGTCAGATGGTTCTTAGGTTACATAACCCCTATGCAGATGAAGACAGTGAGGAAATCTGTATTTTGCATGCCCTTCCCACAGTTACGATGGCCCTGATAGGCCCAGATCCACCCCCAATATTGCCTGAGGATCAACGACTCACCCCATACCTCTCAGAGGTACCATCTAAACTTTGGTCAAAAGGTCCAAATGATATAGGGAAAATGCCCGTAGAACCAGTAAAAGTATTTCTCAAACCTGGTGCCCCTTTTCCCAAAGTCCATCAATGTCCTTTGAAACATGATCAGGAGCGGGGCCTTCAGGAGCAAATACAAACATTACTTGATAACGGTGCTCTGGTACCCTGTTTTTCTCCATGTAATACGCCCTTGTTTCCCGTTAAGAAAAAGACCCCACCTGGCCAGCCCCCTGTGTACCGGCTGGTGCAAGATCTGCGGGCAGTTAATGCAGCTACTATTCTGGAAACTCCAGTGGTGCCTAATCCACATACTCTAGCAGGATGCTGCTTGGTTTACAGTCATTGACCTTGCCAATGCCTTCTTTAGCATTCCGTTAAACCCAGATTGCTAGTTTCTGTTTGCATTCAGTTTTCAGGGACGACAGTTAACATGGACAGTTATGCCACAATGGGCCCAAAACAGTCCCAACCAGTTTGCAAAAAACATGAGCGAGTGTCTCTTGCCCTGGCAGTTAGGTCACCCTCAAGTTACGCTGCTTCAGTATGTGGATGATCTTTTGTTGTGTGCACGGACGGAGCAGGAAGCCATTGCTGCCACTGTTAGCCTCCTCAAGCATCTGGCAGCACTGAACTGTCGGGTTTCAGCCTCGAAACTTCAGTTCTGCCTTGGTCAAGTGATATTCTTGGGTCACTGTCTCCTTCAGGGTGTCAGACACCGCACAGAAGAAAGAAAAATAGCTGTCAGCTTCCTTCCTTTCCCAAAAGATGAAATTGAACTCCAACGCTTTCTTGGACTGTGCACTTATTGTCGTCAGTGGATACCGGATGCATCCCACATAATGCACCCCCTTTACAATGCCTTGAAAGACGGCATAATGAACTACAAGGAAAGATCACCGGTTTGCATGGAAAGCCTTCATCATGCCTTCTCTGAGTTGAAGCGGCTTATTGCTTCCGCCCCTGCCTTGGGTATCCCGGACTATACTCGACCGTTCCATTTGTATGTGTCTGAGAATGAAGGACACGCAGCAGGGGTACTTACACAATCACATGGCAGCAGGCAACGACCAGTGGGCTATTATTCGGCCCGCCTCGACCCAGTGGCCAGAGCATCACCAAGATATGCTGACGAGTTTGATCGATTCCACACGGGATACGCTGTTACCACAGAGGACACTGTAGTGCACGCAGCTGCACTCCCGCCTTCACAGTCAGCACAAGAAGCAGACCTCCAGGCTCTGTCTACTGCATGTACTTTGGCCAAGAACAGACGGGCTAATATATATACGGACTCACAGTATGCATTTGGTATTGCTCGCGATTTTGGGGCTTTATAGGCCAATCGAGGGTTTATTACTACTGCCGGAACCCCAGTTAAAAATGCTGCTGAAGCTGTTAAAAACCTCATGGACTCGATTAAATTACCTACTCAGGTGGCTATTATCAAAGTTAAGGCGCACGGTCCTAGGAACAGTCCACAGACTGTTGGCAACGCATTTGCAGATATGCAAGCAAAAGCCGACGCTCTTTTACCCGTTGAACCAACAATACCAACTATGGTGACCACACGCTCTCAGCGTAAACAGTTACAAGAAGCATTGACCCTACGAGAACCTGATGATCTACAACAGACTGAAGTTTTCTGGTGGACCCTGCGAGACCGCTTAATGACGATGCAGAGAATGTCTCCAAAGGAAGAGGTGAAGCAATGGAAGGCTGATGGGGCACGAATAGATAATGGTCTCTGGAAAAAGGACCAACTTGTGTGTCTCCCTAAGCGGATGTACCCTGCTATTGCCACATGGGCACATGGACCTACACATCGAGGAAAGAATCAGGCCCTCACACTGGTGCGAAAATTCTACTGGGCCCTGGGAATTTCCACAGTTTTGACAGCGCTCAACCGTGCCTGTAATATCTGTCAAACTTGTAATCCCGGTCAACTTCAACGTGTACCCCCGAAGCATCTTGCTAAGCCCGACTATCCTTTCCAAAGGCTCCAGGTGGACCATATCACGTTACCTAAGTCTGGAAGGTATGAATACTGTTTGGTTGTTGTTGACATGTTCTCCAGTTGGCCGTAAGCATTCCCTGTTACCAACATGACTGCAAAAACCACAGCAAAGAAACCGGTGATGGAAGTCATATGCAGATATGGGGTTCCAGAAGTTGTTGAAAGTGACCAAGGCCCAGCCTTTTCTTCTCATGTGTACCAAGAAGTTCTGACAATGCTTGGATCCACTGTAGCCCTCCATACTCCGTACCACCCACAATCCAGTGGGAAAGTTGAGAGGTTGAATGGCACACTGAAGGGACAATTGACCAAAATGATACAGGAGACTACGGCTCCATGGCCAGAGCTCCTACCCATTGTACTATACCATATTCGTACTACCCCTATTGCAAAACATGGCCTGTCCCCATATGAGATATTGTTTGGTACTAGGCCCCCAGTTGCAAATTTCCAACCTCAGCAGTTATCAGAAGAGACTGACCGTGCTGTTCAATATGTTATTCAGCTTAGTAAAAATCTTGCTAACACCCATGCTCTAGTTTCTTCTTCTCTTCCAGATTCAGCAGAAACCGACACCTGTCATAACCTGCAGCCTGGTGATTTGTTAGTCGTGAAAAGACATGTCAGGAAGCATGGACTAGAACCCTTGTATGACGGTCCATATCAAGTCCTCCTCATCACCCCTACATCAGTGAAACTAGAAGGAAGACTGACTTGGATTCACGCATCGCACTGCAAGCTGGTTAAACAAGCCAATAGCAAATAAGGGGGCATAATGTTCTGGTCTTTCGCATTTTCGATATTATTATTGGTAACCGCATGGGACAGCCTAAATTCCCCAATGTCCTTGAATAAGTTTATACAACATCATGAAAAATTACTGAGAGATTTGTTGGGCAATTCCCAGTCTCTGGCAGACTGTTGGATCTGCATGTATTCACCAATGTCAGCCACGAGCATCCCCTTTTTGGCTATCCCTGTTCCACCTGAGGAGTTATTTGCTTGGACTAACTGTTGTGACACACTCGCTAATAATGCCACAGATAATGCTAAATTATGGAATTTAACTGTTGGTATACCTATTGTGGGATGGGTAGGATACCCCTGGTGACAAGGTAACCTTTCAGGAAGCAATACCCAACTTCAATATTTGGCCTACAAAGGAGGGGCTTGGGTCCCTAAGAATAAGACTAGTCTAACAAATCTAGGGCAAATTCCAACATATGGTTTACAAGTCAGCTTCAATGTAACTTCACACTCTACTGATGCCTTCAAACCAATGTTGCTAGAAAGAAGGTTGCATAATACGTCATGGAAATTTTCTAATTTGTTTCCCCAGGGTTCTAACGAAACCTGTGCCAGTATTCCTGGCAATATATCTTGTAATGAGTCCTCTGAATATATACTAGGAACCTCCACTTGTGGAAATCCCGATGTAGGCTATTGTAGTCCTTTAGGACAATCTCCAGCTTGGTGTATGCTTCAGAATGTATCTGCATTCATAGACTTAGTTCATAGATTGGTGCTGCAACATTAAGCCCTATGGGATTTACCTGATGATATGTTCTAGGTATGTGGAGACAATGCTTATTAATGGTTGCCAGTAGGGGTATGAGGAACTTGTTCTCTGGGTCGCTTGACCCTGGCCACCTTTGTTATTCCAAACAAACAGTTGGATACACAGGCTATACCCAAACATACATTATACAAAAGAGCTGCAGACAATTCACTCTGCCCTTCAGGGAGACCACATATAGTGCAGATGAGTGTGGCCAATAAAATTGTCAGTTCCATTTTCATTTACCCTATGATTACACAAATGCGAGATAAATTGGTTAGGGCCACAGACTATCTAGATGATCAAATTTGGAATATACTGGACATACTTAATACTACTGTTGCTGTCCAAAATCAAATTATTATAGTCACTAATCAACTTACTATAGTGCTGGACTACTTAACAGCAGCACAAGGTGGTATGTGTCAGGTCATTGGACCCGCTTGCTGTCATTATATAGATCCTAACAGTACTATGAAGTTAAAGTTAAAGTTAGAAGACATTCGAAGACGCAGAGATCATTACAATAAAGACAATGATCGTACTAAGGACAGTTGGTGGTCAGACACCTTCTCCTTTCTCAATCCAGCCAATTGGTTTAAGGGAATTGGGGGCTGGATAGCTGGGATCTTACAAAGCTTGTTACACATTGCTGCCTGTATCCTTTTTGTATATGTGATACTAAAACTTGTTTTTTGGTGTACTTCTGTATGTATTAGGAAATTCTGCACCAAGACAGCTAATGACGATACCAAAGGTGTCGTTGTCCCTGCTCTTCTCTGCACCGATCACAAAAGGCTACTTGATGAAGATGTTGAAGCCAAGCACATGGCTACCTACAAAAGATCTCCACCACCGTCATCAAAAATTGTTATTCGTGAATTGCAGCATACAGGGGCATGGGTGCGCCGCGACAGCCATGACTGGTAACACGGCATCAGTCATGTGAAGACCAGTACCCCTCAAGCTGTTAGCTTGGGATAGCACCTCTGATGCTGCATATGTGTTAAAAAAAATGTATCTAGGGGGATTGTGAAGGGTTAAAACAAAAGTCAAAGCTGAAGTTTCGTTTTATCCATTCTCTGAAGGTTTTATTTCTCCATTTTTTTTGCTGTAAGATAATTTTTTGTAATTGGCATGGGCTGTCATGAAACCTGACTGTTCCTATCAGGTGCAAGATAAGGGAACCGGGGGTGTACTACTCTGAAGAATATGCCACTATACTACTTTCAATGATGGACATATATGTAGTTTCCGGTTTTCTTGCAATATTATTGGCTTATAAAGTGAAATGATGTTATTGGTATTTGAGAACTTTGCATAATTAAGCAAAATATTATAAAAGAAGTGACTACAATAAACGGGTTACCGATCTCTTTGGATCGTCCCACACAGAGACACGTCTCCGTTTGGTCAATTGAGTTGCTAGCAACACTCTGTGGAATAATTTGGACATCACTGGCTCAACTATGAAGGGTTAATTTAACTCTCTCCCTATCAACCTGTGATCCAGTGTCCACGAGGGTGGTGAAGGGGATACCATCCACTACCACGCTCCCAGAAGAGTCAAATCGGTCTGTTCTCCTGCCGGTGCAATTCAGTTGCCACTGATGTTGCGGCATCCTCTTCGGCAATCGCCATGGGAGATCAACCGGGCTTGATGCTAGCTGGATCCTCTCTGTGGGGGGACAAGTTTGCAGAGTCTGAACAGTTTTACATAGAACAGACATATTTTTAGTCAGTTCCTGTACTTGCAGTCGTAAATCTACAATAGAATCTTCAGCTGGAGTCTGCACATGCCGAACTGCAGGCACCTTGGGTGAGGATACTGCCCCCTGGAGGTACGTAACTGCTGGATCTTTAACTGGCTCAGTGCAGACATAAGTAGAAAGTCTTAAGATATGTATGGATCTGTCTTTAAACTGAACAAAGGGTTCTGTAATGACATCAAGCGCAGTTGTGCCTTACTGGAATCAGACAAAAGACCTTCAATGAACTGTTCTTTCAGCATTTTGTTCTCATCTCTTACACTGTCTGGATCACTTTGTTTAATGGCCTGCAGCGACTCCTGCAGGTTTAAGGCATAGTCTCCAACAGTGTCCTGTGGTTTCTGTCTGCAGCTGAAAAATCGCATCTTTATTTCTGAAGCAGTACGGGTGTCAAAAGTATCCTTTAATTTAGCAAAAATGTCTTTTACAGTCTTTTTATCAGTAGCTGGCCAAGATTTAACTTCTCTCTGAGCAACGCCACTGAGCTGACTTGTAAGTATACTGACTTTCTGCTCCTCTGACATAGGATAAATTTCACACATGCTGCGCAGCTTCCCCTTGAAGTCACTTAAGGTGTGCAATTCTCCATTGTACTGTGGCAGCCATGTCGCACCCAATAAAAAAGGCATGGTGAGAGGCAATATGGGAGCTGCAGCTGCTGCACCCTGGGTGTCACTGGGATTAGACATCTTCCCCCCTAGTTAACCCTTGCAGGGGTGCGACTCACCGCTTCGGTTGATGCAGGTCGTTGCTCCTGTAGTACTTTAGGCATGCACGGTATCCTGTTCGAATCCTGTTCGTGACACCAAAATGACGTGCCCCAGGAGCCGTGGGATGCTCGGTGCCGGGTCGGTCATCTTAAAGGGATATGTCACAGTGGCAGTGACCCGGTCTGTGGCCCCAGGTGGTCATGTAAAAGAGGTAGAATTGAATGGGAATAAAATTTATGTAGTGATTTGTTACAACAGTTGGAGTGTTCGACTATAGTATACTACTGGGGGAGTAGACGGTGATGGCAGTGCAGATATTTAACCCTCTCCAACCAGGGCAGACCCCCAGAGATTGTGATGGAAGTAAAGGGCACAGAGTAATAAGGCAGGATACAAGAAAAGTCTATCATTTACTGAAGTTCAGGTGCAGTTCAGAGGAGATATCACAACTCTCACCAGGTTACAGTCTGCTCTGGAGAATGTGAGTTATCCTTCCTCTGCTGTGACTCGGTGTAAGCTTCCTGCTGTTTTATTCCCCTGAGAAAACAGCAGGAGCGGAGCTGCAAAGATCCTTCCTGCCCGGCGCTAGAGCTTCCTGTGTCTCTCTGACACAGATAGCAGCACGGCTGAATGACGTCATCATTGTGCGGCGCGGCTGCTGTGCTAGAGACACAGGAAGCAGCCGGAGGGAGAAGACGGTGATGCTGCAGACCGGACATGTGAGGTACTGTGCTGCCTGTCACTGCTGCTGTGTGTGTGTGCGAGTGACTGTGTATGTGTGTGTATGTATGTAGTGTGATGATGGGAGTGATGGGGAGTGATGGAGAAGGCAATGATGTAATATGTAGTATGTGTGTGAAGTGGATGTGTGTGTGTATGTATGTATGTGTCGTGTGTATGTGTGTGTGTGGATCGATGTGTATGTGTAGGCGGAGAAGGCCATGATGGGGTAATGGGGAGAAGGCCATGATGGGGTGATGGGGAGAAGGCCATGATGGAGGTGATGGGGAGAAGGCCATGATGGAGCTGATGGGGAGAAGGTCATGATGGAGGAGAGGGGGAGAAGGCAATGATGGAGGTGATGGGGAAAAGGCCATGATGGAGGTGATGGGGAAAAGGCCATGATGGAGGTGATGGGGAAAAGGTCATGATGGAGGTGATGGGGAAAAGGCCATGATGGAGGTGATGAGGAAAAGGCCATGATGGAGGTGATGGGGAAAAGGCCATGATGGAGGTGATGGAGAGAAGGCCGTGATGGGGAGAAGGCCATGATGGGGAGAAGGCCTTGATGGAGGTGATGGGGAAAAGGCCATAATGGAGGTGATGGGAAGAAGGCCATGATGGAGGTGATGGGGAGAAGGCCATGATGGAGGTGATGAGGATAAGGCCATAATGGAGATGATGGGGAGAAGGCCATGATGGAGGTGATGGGGAGAAGGCCATGATGGAGGTGAGGGTGGGAGGAGACCATGATGGAGGTGATGGGGAAAAGGCCATGATGGAGGTGATGGGGAGAAGGCCATGATGGAGGTGATGGGAAAAAGGCCATGATGGAGGTGATGGTGATAAGGCCATGATGGGGGTGATGGAGAGGGCAATGATGGGGATGGTGGGGAAAGAGAAAATGATGGAAGTGGTGGAAAGGGCAATGATGGGGTGGGGGAGAAGGCAATGATGGTGGTAGTGGAAAAGACAATGATGGGAGTGATGAGGAAGGAGGCAATGATGGGGGTGGTGGAGGAGAAGGCAATGATGGAGGTGGTGGAAAAAGGAAATGATGGGGTGGCAGGGGAGAAAGCAATGATAGTGGTGGGGGAGAAGGCAATGATGGAGGTGGGAAAGAGGGCAATGATGGGGTGGGGGAGAGGACAATAATGGGATGTGGGGAGAGGAGGACAATGAGGGGTGTAGGGGATTGGGATGGGAGGAAGGGGGACCTATAATGGCCTTAGGAACAGGGGGAGGTGGAGTACGACATTATTATCGCTTATTATGTCTAACACAGTCCCTTAGTATATAGTGTACTCACTTATTATGTCTAACACAGTCCCTTAGCATATAGTAAATGTACTTATTATGTATAACACAGACCCTTAGCATATAGTGCACTCACTAATTCTGTATAACACCATCCTTAGTTACATAGTTTCCTCTTTTATTATGTATAACACCATCCCTTATTACGTACCATCCTATCTAGTTATATATGGTGCCGTCCCTTATTATATAGCTTCCTCTGCTGTTATGTACAGTGCTGTCTCTTACATAGTGTATTCTTGTTAATTTTGTAATTAACATTGCCCTCTTTTATTACATAGTCCCCACTCATTTAGATATAAAGTGACTGTTGATGGAGGAGCCGGTGACCAGACGACTAGTCCACCATCTCCTCCATTAGAAAGGAAGCTTTCCTAGCCATCATTGCATTATACAGCTAACAAGACGGTATGTAATAAAAAACAGGGATCTATATAATACAATATGCAGGGAACGGTGCTGTACATAACAAGAGAGGGCACTGCATAATAAGGGACAGCAATATACATAATAAAGGAGACTATGTAATATATATATGTATGTGTGTGGCGCAATATATATATATATACAGTATATATATATATATATATATATATAGCTTTGTCGCCATAAAAGGAAGAGGGCCCAGACACATTTCTTGCACAGGGGCTCCAAGCTGTCAGTGTCCGCCCCTGGATTGAACCCCAGGTGGAAGATTCCCTATAATGAGGCAGATGGAGGCACTGTGGGTGCTATAGAAGGACCTGTGATCCAGTGGTGTCCATCTTTTTAGGATTGCATAAACGTGCTCTCAGCCACAGTTTTGTGCACTTCTGAAAAGAATACCACTGAACAGAGGCCAGACGGAGTCCAGAGTAACTCTGCTGCCTCATTATAGTGAATAGATCAATCGCAGGCCAGGATTGATAATCTGCCCAACTGGGCATTTTCCCTCTGGGCCACGATGTTTCCATTCATAGTGGGTGCGGGCCGGTAATGCCCACTGATCTTGCCGACCGACTGGCCGCTAATCTGGCCACCGACCCGTTTTTCCGGCCACTGGCCCTTTAAATCTGCTGGCACGGTGGTTCTAGAAGGGTTGCAACAAGAATGGAGTTGATTTTTTGAGGTAATTATGCCACCGGAAGGGGCGGGCCTAGAGCTGTTTAGACCAGAGTTGATTTTTGTGATCCTCATTTTAGCCACTCTAATCAATATGGCTCTAGTCCCCGCCCCTTCTGGTGACATCATTACCTCAAAAAATCGTTCTAGTCGCTACTGTGCCGGAAGAGGAGCTGCTGCTGCCAGAGAGATATCTGTGCTTGCAGCTTTGTGCCTGTCTGCTGGTGATCTGTGCCCCTCAGCTATGTGCCGCCCAGTGATCTATGTGTCCCCCCTGTGATCTCTGTGGCTCCAGCTATGTGCCCACCCTGCGATTTCTGTAGCCCCAGCTATGTGCCCCCCAGATTTGTGCCCCATGTGATATCTGTGTTCCCTTCCAACTATATGCCCCCATGTGATCTGTGCCTCCCAGCAATGTGCCCCCCATGATCTCTGTGGTCCCAGCTATGTGCCCCCCTGTGATCTGTGCACATAGCTATATGGACCCCTGTGATCCCTGTGCCCCCCAGCTATGTGTCCCCTGTGATCTCTGCTCCCCCTGTGATTTCTGTGCCCTTCAGTTATGTGCCCTCCTGTGATCTCTGTGGCCCCAGTTATATGCCCCTTTGTGATCATTGTGGCCCTAGCCATGTGCCCCCATGATCTCTGTGGCCCCAGCTATGTGCCTCCCTGTGATCTCTGTGACCCCAGCTATGTGCCTTCTCTATGATCTCTGTGGCTCTAGCTATGTGCCCCCCTGTGATCTCTGTACCCCCTGTGATTTGTGTGCCCTCCATCTATATGCCCCCCGGTAATCTCTGTGGCCCCAGCTATGTGTTCCTCGTGATCTCTGTTCCCCCACTGATATCTGTGCCCTTCAGCTATGTGCCCTCCCGTGATCTCTGTGGCCCCAGCTATGTGCCTCCCTGTGATCTCTGTGGCCCCAGCTATGTGGCTTCTCTGTGATCTCTGTGGCTCTAGCTAAGTGCCCCCTGTGATCTCTGTACCCCCTGTGATTTGTGTGCCCTCCATCTATATGCCCCCTGTGATCTCTTGCCCCAGCTATGTGCCCCCCAGCTATGTGCCCCAATATGATCTCTGTGCACCCATGTGATCTCTGTCCCCCCAACTATATGCCCCCTGTGATCTCTGTGCCTCCCAGCTATGTACCCCTGTGATCTCTGTGCTCTCGGCTATGTGCCCCCTGTGATCTGTTCCCCATGTGATCTCTCTGCTCCCCCAGCTATATGCCCGCTGTGATCTCTGTGGCACCAGCTATGCACCCCTCTGTGATCTCTGGCCCCAGCTATGTGCCCCCCAGCTATGTTCCCCAATATGATCTCTGTGCACCCATGTGATCTCTGTCCCCCAACTATATGCCCCCCGTGATCTCTGTGCTCCCAGCTATGAGCCCCTGTGATCTCTGTGGCCCTAGCTATATGCCACCCTGTAATCTCTGTTGCCCCAGCTATGTGCCCCCTTGATCTCTGTGGCACCAGCTATGTGCCCCCCTGTGATTTCTGTCCCCCATAGCTATATGTCCTCCTGTGATCTCTGTGCCTCCCAGCTATGTGCACCTGTGATCTCTGTGCTCCCAGCTATGTGCCCCACTCTGATGTCTGTGGCCCTAGCTATGTGCCCCCTGTGATCTCTGTTGCCCCAGCTATGTGCCCCCTGTGATTTCTGTGTCCCATAGCTAAATGTCCTCCTGTGATCCCTGTGCCCCCAGCTATGTGCCCCCTTCTGATCTGTTCCCCATGTGATCTCTCTGCTCCCCCAGCTTTATGCCCCCTGTGATCTGTGCCCCCCAGCTATGTACACCCCTGTGATCTTAGTGGCTCCCAGCTTTGTGACCCCTGTGATCGCTGTGCCCCCCTGCTATGTACCCCCTGTGATATTTGTGCTACCATGTGATCTCTGTGCCCCCTGTGATCTTTGTCCCCCCCAGCTATGTGCCCCCCAGCTATGTGCCCTCCTGTGATCTTTGTATCCCCCTGTGATTTCTGTGCCCCCTGTGATCTTCGTGCCCCCCAGGTGATCTCTGTCCCCCCGGTGATCTATGAGCCCTACCCGGTAATTTATGTGCCTGCCTGGCAATACCTGTACCCCCCAGTGCTGTATATCCCCCCTCCCCCAGTGCTGTAAATCCTCCCCAGGGCTGTATGTGCCCCTAACTGATATGTATATTCACCAGTGCTGCATTTACCCCAGAAGTGCTGTATATCCCCCCAGTGCTGTATATCCCCCATCTGTGATGTATGTAGCCCCCACCAGTGATGTATATTCTCCCAAGGGACATATATACCCCCAGGGCTGACGATGCTTCCTAGTGATGTATATAGCCCCTCAGTGATGTCTATTCCTCCCAGCCTCCCCAGTGATGAATATGTCCCAGCCTCTCCTGTGACATCTATGCCCCCAGTCCCTCCTGTAATTTATATGACCCCAGAGGTTCCTGTGATGCAGCAGTCTCAATGTTATGTATGTACAGCAGTCCCAGCGTCTCCTATGTGACGTATATACAGCAGTCCCATCGTCTCCTATGTGATGCATGTACAGCTGTCTCAGCGTCTCCTATGTGATATATACAGCAGTCCCAGCATCTCCTATGTGATGTATAGACAGCTGTCACAGTGTTTCCTATGTGATGTATATACAGCTGTCTCAGTGTTACCTATGTGATGTATATACAGTAGTCTCGGCGTCTCCCATGATTTACAAAACTTATTATGACAAAAAGTTGACTGCGCTCCTGGCCGTCACAAACCTGGAAAAGCAGCTGTGAGAAGCAACATGATCAATACCACCTAACATTACAAATGCACCAAAGAGAAGCAGCTCCAGCCGTCACATTAAGGGTGAGTTACCGCAATTGATTGTTTGACTAAATATACCGGGGTAATTTTCAAGGTGGTCATTTTTGTGTGGCCCCTGAATGATGGTACAAATTTCCCCCACCAAGAAACGGGTTACCCACCCCTGCTCTAGTGCATTCCATACTGAGACAGCTAGAATGTATGGTTGTAGTCAGGATCTGGAAGGAGCCCATACGTTCTAACTACAACCCTGCTGTTAGTCGAGCCCTGCAGTGCAGCACCAGGACGTATCAGGGACAGCTGGAGCTCCTACCTGCATGCCTGATCTCGGCTGCTGCCTGCTTCCATTTAAGTTCGGGTCTGGGTGAGTGTTCCCAGCCCTGAAACAAGTATACAGCCAGGGTCATACTTGTAGTGGGCACGGATCTGATTAAGGAAAGTGCCACTGACTGGGTGTGCCTTTCCTACCCTCCCCTTACCCCTGATTGGTTCGGGCATGACAGCTGCCCTTCCATGATTTAGTGAGGTGGGGTTTAAGTATGGGGGGGCCAATTGGGATGAAGAAGGGATTAGCACAGCCCCTTCCTACGTATATAAAGTCCTTGGACGTTAGCAGCCCTTCCTCTTCCTCCGTTCACTGCGGTCCTGGAAGTGCTTTTCCCACCCTCCCTCCCCTTTTTGTTACAAATTTGCTGATGTTATGTTATTTCGTTCTTTTATTCGTAGTTATTACAAGTCACGGCGGTGGAGAAGTTATGGCACGAAGCTACGGCTTGCCGGCTGACTTGCCTGCGTCTATGGAGCAGGGCATTGAGCGGCTAGCGCGTTTTAAGAAAGCTAAGTGCCTGTTTACAAAAGGTTGTTAAATTTTATAAAAGAAGTTTAATAAAGCTGTGACCGACTTTCACCCATCATTTGATCTCAGTGTTTGATTAATAGTGGTTAAGAGGGGCTGAGGAAATGCGTTAAGGGGTTACCTTCCCCTCCTTTTAGGTCGACACAGTCTGAGAAACTCGCACGAGACTGGCACCTCAATACTAGGCACTGCCACCGGAGCTTCAGACCAGAGCGTTCAGCTGCATAGAAAAACATGCAGCTGCACACTCCAGTCCAGAGCAGTGCCGGGTATTGAGGTGCGAGTCTCGTGTGAGTTTCTCGCAAGTGTGACCCCGGCCTACATGAAAATATGTTCTGATTCCCTTGCCTTTTCCCTTCCCTGGTCCAGAACTGGCTGCAGGCTGCCTACTGGGACTGGGGATATGAGTTATCATAATTAGATTTTCCCCTTCTTAAAGTGGCCAGTCCTCCAGCAAGTTTTGCACCAGGAGCTTATTTGTCAAAGAGATGCTATGATTTCTATAGGGACTGATTTTCCAGAGGTCATATCACAATAAGCCCCTGCAAAGATCACCATTCTTTTTTTGGATGCTGTATGTGATGGAACCGCGTGAGGACAGTGTGAAACAGTAATACTGCTTGTATACTGAAGGTTAGTTATGAACAATTATTTTTTAGGGTATGTGCACACTATCAGTAAACACTGCAGCTTGGACGCTGTGTACAGCCGCAGCATCCAGATGTTAAAGCATAGTGGATGGGATTTCAAGAAATCCCATGTTCACTATATGTCCGTAGACGGCTGCAGAGACGCACATGTCTCTCCAGACCGCAGCATGTCTATTTATCTTGCGTAGACACGAGTCTCCGCAAGATAAATTTCACCAGTACAACGTATTGGACACAGGCGGAATCACCTGCGTTCAATAGCCGGCAGCGCTTTGGATGCAGCGGACATCTGCTGTGTCCAAAGTGCTGCTAATTACTGACCATGTGCACATACCCATAACGGGGTTGTCCAGGCTTATGGCAAAGTCTGCACTCTATATGACTAGACAAGCTGTGAGGATTCTCCATCGCCGGCGGGAACAGGCGTTCACGTGACTGTTAATATGCGGTATGCATGCGGACAGCCATATTCTGACCAGTCTGCATAACCTCACTCAATATACAGTACTTGTATTGAACGAGGCCAGATGTGTCTCACAATGTGGCCTGATATATGCGTATCGCATATGGCCGCTTGGTCTCAGCACCGTAAAATCCTGACAGCTGCACCTGCTGGGAGGATTCCCAAATCTACAGTCATATAGAGTGACACACTGTGAAAAATGTTGACAACCCCTTTTAAGAATGCTGGTTTCACAATAATATTTCAGTTAGACAGGCTTCTGATCAAAGGTGAAAAAAGATAATAATAATAATAATAATAAATTTTATTTCTATAGCGTCGACATATTCCGCAGCATTTTACATTTCAGAGGGGACTTGTACAGACAATATACATTACAGCATAACAATAATCACATAGATCATAACAGATACCAAGGGGAATGAGGGCCCTGCTCGCAAGCTTACAATCTATGAGGAAAAAAGGGGAGACACGAAAGGTGGGTGGTAACAGTTACCCTGATTGTATGTGGGTCGCCCCTCACACCCAGGGCAGCGGGGTACTCGGTACCGGGCTGGTGTCAGGGGGAATGTGTCACAGCAGTGGTGACCCGTTCCGTGGCCCTGGGTGACCAATATCAATGGCGGTGATGTTAATGATGTTAAAGTTTATTGGAATAGTTCGTGACGCCACCTGTGGTGTTTGGCAAGCAAGATGTTAAGCCAACGCTGCGTGCAGATCCACTGGGACTGATGGTGTGGTGCAGCAAAGATGATGTAGCTCTCCACAGGTGGAGCTGTAGTCCCAGGGCAGTGTAGGTGCAATGGATGAGGAGAGGCGCAGAATAGTATAGATGCTGGTACCCAGGTGTAGCGGTGCTGGAATAACTGGAGGACACCAGAGTATGCGGTTCCAAAGCTTTACTCACTGCTTGCAGTTCACACAACTGCCTGCCTCCGCACTGTGTTCTTCAGGTCAGGGCCCCAGTCAACCTCCAGGCAGGATAGTATTCTCCTCTCCACACTCCGCCAATATGTGCCTTACTGAACGACTCCTCAAATGCGCCTTTAGGTTCGAAGCACTCCAGTACTTAGTTACCCTGGAATGCCTCTCTCTAGGTGTTCCTAGTCTCTACTTGTATGACAGACAGCTGTAGCCTGCTTGGGGGGCTCCGCTCTGCGTCCCGGCTCACTATCCAAGTGCTGTTGTGTCCCAAGTCTGCGATGGGAGTAAGGCGTTGGTGGCTCACTACTCCTCCGGTGTCTGTTGCCGGACATAAAGATCCAATCAACCTCGGGGACCGGGCCCCTGCCTTTGCGCTCTGGACTGGAAGGGTTCTCTCTCTTTCTCAACCTGCTTCCCACCATCCTTCTATTCTCCTTCGTTCCGATCTGTTCTATCTCTCTTATGGAATCTGTAGTCTCCAGTCTACATCTCTTTCTCCTTCTCTTCCTTCACTGCCCCAGTTCACTGGGGCAGCTGCAGCACTCCTTCCTCCATTCCTTCTTCCAGGGATCCCCACTCTTCACCGAGTGGCTGTTCTCTCCTACTCTGCCTGCCTTCTTCTGCGGACTGACCTGAAATCCTACACCTTCCCTCTCTTTTATATCTAACTCCACCCGCCTCCCCAGCACCTTTCGTGTTACGAAGCAAGGAACAACAAAAGGCACCCTATGACCTTTCCAGCATAAAGCATGGATGGGTCCCTGCTGAACTATCCTGTGTGTGGGGTGCAGGTGTGGGAATGTGGAAGGGAGTTCCCACCCTACCTGGATGGTGGGGTACCACACCTTAGGAGAAGGTGCAGTACCTCTGTGGCGACTGAAGCCTCAGGGGCGCCACATATGGACCAGCCATAATGTTAAGTGTGTAACAGTTCAGATGCAGAGGGCTAATGGAAGCATAAAGCATGTGGGAACATGATGCGGGGAACCTGGTTATGGTAAAAAACTTTTGGCTGTGCCACATAGGGATAGATTAGGTTAATGTGTTGAGGCGGTAGGCCAGTCTGAATAAATGAGTTTTCAGGGCACGCTTAAAATTGTGGGGATTGGGGACTAATCGTATTGACCAGGGAAGTGCATTCCAAAGAATTGGCGCAGCACGTGTATAGTCTTGAAGACGGGAGTAGGAGGTTCTGAGTATTGAGGATGCTAACCTCAGGTCATGAGCAGAATGGAGGGCGCGGGTAGGATGGTATACTGAAACAAGGAAGGAGATGTAGGGTGATGCTGAGCCATGAAGAGCTTTGTGGGTGAGGGTAATAAGTTTGTACTGGATTCTGGAGTGAATGGGTAGCCAGTGTAATGACTGGCACAAGGTAGAGGCATCGGTGTAACGATTGGTGAGAAATATGATCCTGGCAGCAGCATTCAAGACAGATTGGAGGGGGGGAGAGTTTGGTAAGAGGGAGACCGATTAGAAGGGAGTTACAATAGTCGAGACGAGAATGAATAAGAGAAACAGTCAGAGTTTTTGCAGAGTCAAAAGTAAGAAAGGGTCGAATTCTTGAAATGTTTTTGAGGTGCAGATAACAAGAGCGAGCCAGTGATCGGATGTGGGGGACAAAGGAAAACTCAGAGTCAAGTATGACCCCAAGACAGCGGGCATGTTGCTGGGGAGTAATAGTAGAACCACACACGGAAATGGCAATGTCGGGTATAGGTACATTAGTAGCGGGAGGAAACACAAGGAGTTCAGTCTTTGACAGGTTCAGTTTCAGACATAGTGAGGACATGATGTTATACACAGCATTTAGAAAATTGTTGGTGTTTTCTAGAAAGGCTGGCGTGATGTCAGGAGAAGAAGCGTATAATTGGGTGTCGTCAGCATAGAGATGGTACTGGAAACCAAATCTACTGATTGTTTGACCAATAGGGGCAGTATACAAAGAGAAGAGGAGGGGGCCTAGGACTGATCCTTGAGGAACCCCAACAGTAAGGGGAAGATGAGAGGAAGAGGAGCCAGCAAAAGATACAGTAAAGGAGTGGTCAGAGAGATAGGAGGAGAACCAGGAGAGAACGGTGTCCTTGAGGCCAATGGAATGGAGCATAGTGAGGAGAAGCTGATGATCCACAGTGTTGAATGCTGCAGAGAGATCCAAGAGAATTAGCATGGAGTAATGACCCTTTGATTTAGCTGTTAGTAGATCATTAGAGACTTTATTGAGGGCAGTTTCAGTAGAGTGTAAAGAGCGGAAACCGGATTGGAGAGGGTCGAGAAGAGAGTTTTCTGAGAGATAGCGGATAAGACGGGAGTGGACCAGGCGTTCCAGGAGTTTAGAGATGAAGGGAAGATTAGAAACAGGTCTATAGTTAGCGGCACAGTTTTGGTCAAGGGATGGTTTTTTAACTAGTGGATGTATGATGGCATGCTTAAATGAGGAGGAAAAGATAAGAGAAGAGAGAGAGAGGTTAAATATTTTAGTTAGGTGAGGGGTGACAGCAGGGGAAAGGGGCTGGAGTAGATGTGACGGAAATGGGTCACTGGTGCAAGTGGTTGGGCGAGAAGATGCAAGGAGCCTGCTTACTTCTTCTTCTGTGACTGGTTCAAAATCAGAGAGTGAGCTAGATGCAGTGGGGGAGGGAGGACAGTGCATGGTATGAGGTGATTGGGAGATAATTTCCTGTTGGATCTGGTCAATTTCTTCATTGAAGTAATTGGCCAGATCGTCAGCTCGAAGCTCCGTGGTTGGGGCCTGTACTCTTGGGTTGAGTAGAGAATGAAAAGTGTCAAAGAGAACTTTAGGGTTATTGGACAGTGAAGTGATGAGGGTGTTGAAGTAGGTTTGTTTTGAGAGGTGAAGGGCAGTGTTGTATGTTCGAAGCATAAACTTATGATGGATGAAATCTTCGGGTAGGTTGGATTTTCTCCACAGACTTTCGGCGCACCTGGAGCACCGCTGCAGGAAACGTGTTTGCAGGGTGCGCCAGGGTTGTCGCCGTCTGTGTTGTGGTGTTCTAGGTATAGGAGGAGCAAATTCATCCAGGGCACTTTGAAGTGTTTCATTGTAATGCTTCAATGCAGAATCAGGACATGAGAGGGAGGAGATAGGGGCCAATGAAGACTGCAAGTTCTTCATAAGTTTCTGGGTGTTAATGGCCTGTATGTTTCTATAAATATGGACAGTGGGGGTGACCTGAGCAGCCTGGCGGTTCTTGATAGAGAATGAAAGAAGGTTGTGGTCAGAGAGCGGGAGAGGGGAGTTTGCAAAATCATCCACTGCACAAAGCCGAGAGAAGACCAAGTCGAGGGAGTTTCCATCTTCATGCGTTGGAGAATTAGTAAGCTGCAAAAGGCCAAATGAGGAGGTTAGAGATAAAAGGTGAGTAGCAGATGGGGAGAGTGGAAGAGCAATGGGGATATTGAAATCTCCCATTATGAGGGTAGGGATGTCACAGGAGAGAAAATGTGGAAGCCAAGTGGCAAAATGATCCAGGAACTGAAGGGAGGGGCCGGGAGGACGATATACCACCGCCACTCGCATGGAGAAGGGGGTGAAGAGTCTGACGGCATGGACCTCAAAAGAAGGAAAGACAAGTGAGGGTACTTGAGGGATAACCTGAAAGGTACATTTTGATGATAGGAGCAGACCAACGCCTCCACCTGCTCTATTGTCTGATCTTGGGGATCATCCTAAAGGACGAATAATCACAGTCATCCATCTAGTCCATGTAACAGAGCCCAAGTTAGACGTGTTGTCTAGTCAGGTAATACTGATCACCCCTCTGCAGGTTAAATAATCATTCTGAGACTTGAGTAGAGTAATGTTTGGATTCAGCTTTACTGGGAGCTCAAGCAGTTGACACATGACTGTAAGTATGCTTTTACCAACCAGATTCTCATCCATTTTTCTCAAAGGGGTTATCTAGTCTAAATCCACGAGTCTGCATTCACGCTATATGTCACTAGTAAGTATATTGCAAGTGTGAATATGGCCGGGTCAGAGCTGGACTGGCCATCTGGCAATTCTAGCAAATAGCAGAATGGCCTGTCTGGTCATGGGCCAACATTGCCTGCTACGTTGTAAACAGAATTGGTGTTCTCAAGACACCCATACTGTTAAGAGTTGTGACGGAGCACAAAGTCGCCGACTCCGTCGCTTATCCCAGCAGGCCACGGGTATCATTAGAAATATTGGTCATGTTGTAATTCTTGCTTTGCTCCATCCAGGGGAATATTAGTAATATATTCCATCTGGTGCTTGGGGATATGAACAGCATGGGCCTGTATGATTTCAAATGCCAGGGCTGAATTTCAGTCCCAGTCTGTACCTGGGCCGGGTGTATGCATATTGACTACTCGCAGTCACGAGACCAACTGACCGTCATTCCCAGCTCTGAACCAAAGAATCCACAAAGTGTGCAGTGTGTACAGTGTGAGGATTCACAAGTCTGCGGTCATATAGAGTGACAAAGAGTAAATGCAGACTTGGGGATTTAGACAACCCCTTTAAGGCTTCTTTCACACTTCAGTCTTTTGGCGTCAGTCAAAATCCTTCAAAGTGTGAAAAAATGGATCCAGTGAAGATTGGCTAAAAACTGAAGCACCGGATCTGTTTTTTTGACGGATCCGTCGAAGTTGCAGATTTTGGAATTTAAAGGAGGAGAGAGAGAGACAATTTTGCTGTGCCAGAACGGCTTTTTGAGTTAAATTAAATGAATGAAAAATCTTGTGGGCATGCTCAGTTTAAAAAACGGAATCCATCACTTGATTCCGTCATGTGACGGACGGTGACGGATCTGCCGCCCATAGTCATCCATTATAGCAAACAACGGACTGCGACGGATCCGTCACCATCCGTCTTTTCAACGCAGACAAAAAACGTTACTATGTCCGTTGTATCCAGGCGACGGATGCTGAAATTTCGAAGGAACGGTCAAATGACGGATGCAATGGATGGCCATCCATTGCAATCCGTCCTTAATGCAAGTCTATGAGAAAAAAAACGGATTCCGCTAAAAAAAGATCCGTTTTTTTCAAAAAAGGGCAGATTTCGACTGACGTCAAAAGACTGAAGTGTGACAAGTGCTTGAACCACCTAATAAAGTCCAATCTGAAGATTGCATTCTTTTAGTAATCAGCACTGGTGACTAAACATTTTCACTGGGTGGAAAACCCCTATAATAAGGATGTGCTGAGTATAAACTATAACTATTAGGCCAGGATAACACTACCGTATGTGATGCGAGAAACTCGCATGAGTCTCTCGCATTAACACCAGGCGCTGCCGCCGGCACACAGGAGCGGAGCAGCTGCTGCATAGAAATACATAAAGTCACACTATTGTTTAATCTGGATGTGAACCTGCTTTTCATCTTGTTCTTGATTACCACACACCAACTGCTTGATCAATACTGTTTACATTATTATCACCATATCCTATATTGACCAGTTTTTTCGGCTTTACAGCTAAGGTGTATATTATGCTTTTCTGTATCAGCTTAGTGCATTGTGAGGTTTTACAGGCAGCTAAGAATAATGTAACCATATGAATAACGACTGATACAGATCCATATTCACTTACAGTGAGTATTGTAGCACAGCCAGATAGGACAGGGTTAAACCCAAACTCTGCAGGCTCTGATTATTAGCACCTGGCTGCTCTGCATATAATCGGGCTAGGTGCTCACATTAGTCAATCTGCTTGGGAAAAGCTGACCAGAGTGGGTGATAGTGGAGCTGAAGAGAAACTGCACAGGCTGTGTGCACCAAACTGCAAGTATCACTGGTTACTGTGGACAATAGCTGTTTTGTTTGACCGAACTGAGACTAGCTCAGCCGTGCCTGAGTAGCCAGGGTATATATTGTGTAGTCAGCCCCTGGATAAGGCTAGGGATTTATGCTTATGGTTTTGTTTTTTTGGTCCTTTACAACCTGTGGAAAAAATGTCACATTATTCCACAAGAAACCTGTGCCTGTGTGCAGAGCCACCATAAGAGCATTACTGCCCTTACTAGTGTATGGAGCATGGTGAGCAGAAGCAAAGAGAGGGGCGGTGTACTTCTTCTTACTGGGCTCCAGGGGCAGGATTCGGCCAGGTCAGTAAAGGAACGCATGTCCGAGGACACACAATAAGTTAAAATCTATGCACAGCTATAGCTTTCTGCACGGCAATAGTTTAAAGCTGCCAGTCAATCAGAGGCCGGCAGCTGATGTCAGCATGTTATGTCATTGCCATGCACTGGCGCATCAAATGAATGAGGAAGAGGATGCTGCTGGACCGCGGCCAGGTAAAAAGAAGCTTTTATTCTACTGAAAGCTGCCATATGGGGGCTGGGATAGTAGAGTAGAAGTTGGGGAATGTGCTATGGAAGTGATCAGCTATTGAGCACTGTGTGCTTATTTTCTGCAGAGACGAGTCCTGGCTGGAAGAAGTGATGTCAGTCTGCACTGGATGAAGAAGAAAAAGAGAAGTTGAAGGACTTCAAAAACAAATTTCACTGATGAGTCAGTGTATTGCATACAACATACAGAGCTCCTGTTTATAATGTCACTGCTGATCACCATTACCTGCACACCGACACTATATACAGAGCTCCTGTGTATAATGTCACTGGTGATCACTGTATTACTTGTACACTGTATACTATATACAGAGCCCCTGTGCATAATGTCACTAGTGATCCCTGTATTAACTGTACACTTACACTATACACTGCATACTATGTATAGAGTTCCTGTGTATAATGGTAATATTAGTATTGTGGTTTTTTTTTTTTAATTAATGATGAGTTTTGTAGTATTCGGTCACTGTGGTCTGGTCATGGTGTGGCGATATTTATCCCTTGTATGTAATATTATTCGGACATTACAGTGCCTTGTGAAAGTATTCAGCCCCCTGGAACTTTTCCCACATATCATGCTTAAAACATAAAGATACGAAATATACATTTTTGGTGAAGAATCAACAACAAGTGGGACACAATGATGAAATTTATTGGTTATTTTAAATTTTTGGGGAAATTCAAAAACTGAAAAGTGGGGCGTGCAATATTATTAGGCCCCTTTACTTTCAGTGCAGCAAACTCACTCCAGAAGTTCATTGTGGATCCCTGAATGATCCAATGTTCTCCTAAAATGATTAATGATGATAAATATAATCCACCTGTGTGTAAACAAGTCTCCGTATAAATGCACCTGCTCTGTGATAATCTCAGGGTTCTGTTTGAAGCACAGAGAGCATCATGAAGACCAAGAAACACAACAGGCAGGTCCATGATACTATTGTGGAGAAGTTTAAAGCTGGATTTGGATACAAAATGATTTCCAAAACGTTAAACATCCCAAGGAGCACTGTGCAAGCGATCATATTGAAATGGAAGGAGTATCATACCACTGCAAATCTACCAAGACCCGGCTATCCCTCTAAACTTTCATCTCAAACAAGGAGAAGACTGATCAGAGATGCAGCCAAGAGTCCCATGATCACTCTGGATGAACTGCAGAGATCTATAGCGGAGGTGGGACAGTCTGTCCATAGGACAACAATCAGTCATACACTGCACAAATCTAGCCTTTATGGAGTGGCAAGAAGAGAGCCATTTCTCAAAGATATCCATAAAAAGTGTCATTTAAAGTTTGCAACAAGCCACCTGGGAGACACACCAAACATGTGGAAGAAGGTGCTCTGGTCAGATGAAACCAAAATTGAACATTTTGGCATAAAGGCAACACAGCTCATCACCATGAACACACCATCCTAACCGTCAAACATGGTGGTGGCAGCATCATGGCTTGTGGTGGTAGCATCATGGCTTGGGCCTGCTTTTCTTCAGCAGGGACAGGGAAGATGGTTAAATTTGATGGGAAGATGGATGGAGCCAAATACAGGACCATTCTTGAAGAAAACCTGTTGGGAGTCTGAAAAGACCTGAGACTGTGACGGAGATTTGTCTTCCCACAAGACAATGATCCCAAACATGAAGCAAAATCTACAATGGAAAGGTTTACAAATAAACGTATCCAGGTGTTAGAATGTCAAAATCGAGACCTGAAAACAATCGAGAATCTATGGAAAGAGCTGAAAACTACTGTTCACAAACGATCTCCATCAAAGCTCACTGAGCGCAAGCTGTTTGCCAAGGAAGAATGGGCAAGAATTTCAGTCTCTCGATGTACCAAAACTGATACAGACATACCCCAAGCAACTTGCAGCTGTAATCGCAGCAAAAGGTGGCGCAACAATGTATTAAGTTAAAGGGGCCAAATAATATTGCACGCCCCACTTTTCAGTTTCTGAATCTTAACAAAAAATTAAAATAACCAATAACTTTCGTTCAACTTCACAATTGTGTCCCACTTGTTGTTGATTCTTCACCAAAAATTTACATTTGGTATCTTTATGTTTTGAAGCATGATATGTGGGAAAAGGTTGAAAAGTTCCAGGGGGCTGAATACTTTCGCAAGGCACTGTATGTGGTTCGGCTATTGTAATACAGTATTTGTTCCTTTTATGTGGTATTATTCGGTCACTACGTGGTTTCGTCATAGTGTGATGGTATTTGTCCTTTGAATGTGGTATTATTAGTAATTTTAAAAAATGTTTGACACATACTTACAGAAAAATAAATAAAATGTACCTAAAAAGATTATTAGGTATTTTAAGAAATGTTTAATAGTTTAGAGTAGGGTCCGGCCAAAACAGTTTACCTTGCTGTTTGTGGTGGCGGCTTAAAAAAATCTTTTGGCCAAAACAAAAGCTGCTGGCTGTGAATGTGATATGGTGTTAGATGGTAACTGTTATAAGGTATGTCTCCACGGGGCATACTGGCAGCACTTTGGGCAAAGCGGAAACATGCTCTGCCCAAAGTGCCGCCCCCCTTTGTATGCGACTTGATACCGCATGTGTTCATTGAACATATGCAGAATCACCGCATCGTACCCATAGACAGGGTTATTTACAGTCATATGTTAAAGTTTGGGCACCCCTATTAATGTTAACCTTTTTTCTTTATAACAATTTTGGTTTTTGCAACAGCTATTTCAGTTTCATATATCTAATAACTGATGGACTCAGTTATATTTCTGGATTCAAATGAGGTTTATTGTACAGAAAATGTGCAATCTGCATTTTAACAAAATTTGACCGGTGCAAAAGTATGGGCACCTCAACATAAAAGTGACATTAATATTTCGTAGATCCTCCTTTTGCAAAAATAACAGCCTCTAGTCGCTTCCTGTAGCTATTAATGAGTTCCTGGATGAAGGTATTTGTGACCATTCCTGTTTACAAAACAATTCCAGTTAAGTTTGATGGTCGCCGAGCATGGACAGCCCGCTTCAAATCATCCCACAGATGTTCAATGATATTCAGGTCTGGGGACTGGGATGGCCATTCCAGAACATTGTAATTGTTCCTCTGCATGAATGCCTGAGTAGATTTGGAGCGGTGTTTTGGATCATTGTCTTGCTGAAATATCCATCCCCTGCATAACTTCAACTTTGTTGCACATTATTGTCAAGAATCTGCTGATACTGAGTTGAATCCATGCGACCCTCAACTTTAACAAGATTCCCAGTGTCAGCATTGGCCACACAGCCCCAAAGCATGATGGAACCTCCACCAAATTTTACTGTGGGTAGCAAGTGTTTTCTTGGAATGCTGTGTTTTTTAGCCTCCATGCATAACGCCTTTTTGTATGACCAAACAACTCAATCTTTGTTTCATCAGTCCACAGGACCTTCTTCCAAAATGTAACTGGCTTGTCCAAATGTGCTTTTGCATACCTCAGGCGACTGTGCTTGTGGCGTGCTTGCAGAAACGGCTTCTTTTGCATCACTCTCCCATACAGCTTCTCCTTGTGCAAAGTGGCTGTATTGTTGACCGATGCACAGTGACACCATCTGCAGCAAGATGATGCTGCAGGTCTTTGGAGGTGGTCTGTGGATTGTCCTTGACTGTTCTCACCATTCTTCTTCTCTGCCTTTCTGATATTTTTCTTGGCCTGCCACTTCTGGGCTTAACAAGAACTGTACCTGTGTTCTTCCATTTCCTTACTATGTTCCTCACAGTGGAAATTGACAGGTTAAATCTCTGAGACAACTTTTTGTATCCTTCCCCTGAAAAGCTATGTTGAATAATCTTTGTTTTCAGATCATTTGAGAGTTGTTTTGAGGAGCCCATGATGCCACTCTTCACAGGAGAATCAAATAGGAGAACTACTTGCAAGTGGCCACCTTAAATACCTTTTCTCATGATTTGATACACCTGGCTATGAAGTTCAAAGCTCAATGAGGTTACAAAACCAATTTAGTGCTTCAGTAAGTCAGTAAAAAGTAGTTAGGAGTGTTCAAATCAAGAAAATGATAAGGGTGCCCATACTTTTGCACCGGTCAAATTTTGTTTAAATGCAGATTGCACATTTTCTGTTAGAACAATAAACCTCATTTGAATCCAGAAATATAACTGAGTCCATCAGTTATTAGATATATGAAACTGAAATAGCTGTTGCAAAAACCAAAATTGTTATAAAGAAAAAAGGTTAACATTAATAGGGGTGCCCAAACTTTAACACATGACTGTATCTTGCGGAGATGGAGCGTCTCCACAAGATAAATAGACATGCTGCGGTCAGGAAAGACGCACTGCATGTCCATATACGCAGGGCCGCCGGATGCAGCCCTGCACGCATAGTGGAGACAGGATTTCATAAAATCCCCTCCAATATGCTGTAACATTTGGATGCTGCAGCTGTACGCAGCGTCCAATCCACAGCAAATAGTGAATGTTTCCGGACCATGGAAACATACCCTAAAAGTGTGAATGGTGAGGACATGGTGCAGAAGTGGAGTTTTTCCAAGACTAGACAGTGGGACTGTGTATAATGTCACTGGTGATCCCTGTATTACCTGTATACTTACACTACTGTATATACAGAGCTCTTTGGTATAATGGCCCTTATGGTAATATTAGTATTGTGTTTTTTTAAATTAATGATCAGTATTGTAGTATCTGGTCACTATGTGGTCTGGTCATGGTGTGGTGGCATTTATCCCTTGTATGTAATATTATTTGGTCATTATATTGTGGTAATATGTGGTCCAGCCATGGTATGACAGAATTTGTTCCTTGTATGTGGTATTAGTCATTTTTAAAAATGTACCTAAAGAGCATTGAATATTTTAAGAAATGTTTAATAGAGTAGGGCCCGATCAAAAGAGTCTTCCTTGTGGTGGGGCTTAAAAAATCGATGGCTGTATGTGATCTGGTGTTCGATGGGAACTACTAATGTGTGATTGGTGAGGACGTGATGCAGAAGTGGAGTTTTTCCAAGACTGGGCAGGGGACTGTAGAATATGGGGCTCCAAAATTCCTGGTGACAGCCCTGCCTGTGTGAATGCTACCTAATGTCTGATAGTAAGAAATCCTTCATTGTGTGGGTTTATATAATAGTATTTATGCACTCATAGAAATATAGATCTATGTCGCTTAAAGTATCCTCTAAAGAAAGCAGCACTATACAAAACTGACACTGCAAACGAGAGCACGCTTCAGAGTATCGACCCAGTATCCTCCATATATACATGGCCCATCCTTTGTCACACTGGAGGGATGAGACCCATAGATGGGTGTCTGTCAATTTGGTAGACAGCACTAAATTATAATACATATAATGGGTGAGAGATACAGACAACCATCTGGATACTAACTAGTAGTCTGCCACGAATGGCACCCATTTCTTCTTATACCAGAAACAGACTGGATAGATTCAATGTATCTGCAGTTTCCATCTGCTATGTGGCCATTGCCCTTTGTTCACATAGGTCCCTGTTCAAACAAGGTGGCTCTTCTTCCTATACTATTATTTATTACTTCCATACCATCTTTTTTATATACTAGATATATCTGTAATTCTGCTTATTTTGCCTATATTTTACTATTGAGAAACCAGAGCAATCTTCAAATTATCTACAAGCTTATACAGCCTGTGCCGGAGTGTGAGCATTCCCCACTCCAATATGGCAGGTACATATAACTGAGTGCAGTAGACATGCACAGATTGAGGGCAGCTCCCTGATCTAATATGGCGCCACACAACTTGATGGAGAGAAGAGAGCATGTGCAAATCAGTCAGTGCCGGGGTGTACACTGACAGCTTGGGGCCCCTGTGCAAAAAAAATGTTTGGGCCCCTCTATGTTTATGGCAACCAAGCTACAGATATTTGTCTCCTCTCAATATGAATATTACTGTCCCCTATTACATGATGCCCTCTTATGTACAGCACCATCCCTTACATATCGGAATCTCGTTATTTAGAGCATCCTGTTTTATTATAGTATCCACTCTTGTTATATAAAAACTGAAGTGATTGCTGATGGAAGTTGGTAAAGCTTCTTTTCTGATAGCAAAGTATGATTAACTGGTGAGATGTTGCACCATCAGCAGTCATGTTATATCTAACAAGAGAGGACACTGTAGTAAAGAGAGAGCGCTGTGATTAACAAAAATAACAAGAAAGCAATATGTAAAGAACGGTGCTATATATAAGAAGATATAATACTTTGTAATAATGGGACAATAATGTACATAAAAACAGAGGACGCAACATATTAGGGGACTGTCCCATACATAACTAAAGAGGATGGTACGTAATCAGGGATGCCCCTTCCTGGGATAATGTCCCCCATACTGGGTCCATTCCTGGGATAGTGTGCCCCTTCCTGGGATAATGTCCCCCATACTGGGACCATTCCTGGGATAGTGTGCCCCTTCCTGGGATAATGTCCCCCATACTGGGACCATTCCTGGGATAGTGTGCCCCTTCCTGGGATAATGTCCCCCATACTGGGACCATTCCTGGGATAGTGTGCCCCTTCCTGGGATAATGTGTTCTGTTCTCCAATACATAAAAAAATACTACTCGTCTTCCCCCTACGCTGCCTGGTGTTCGCTTCTACAGCCGCTGCAGTTGACTTCAGCATCCTCGCCATGGTGCATGATGTCGATGCCATGTGTCACCAGTCACGGGCACGCCGACGTCAGCTACCAGTCTCTGATAGGCCACTGGCATGTATTGCAGCTCAGTGAGCCAGCGGGTCCCCTGCACCACAAAACATTTCAGCAGAATGTGGCTCCAAGGACTTGCATCTAGCTGATATAGTCGTTGGTGTTGGCGTGCCCCCTCCACCTCTAGGCCCCTGGTGTAGTGAGTAGCTGGGATCACTGACATCACACTTGAGCCTAGAGCACATTCTATGTATATTACTACCGTCAGCAGTTATATGAGCAATCATTAATTATAACACTTGTGTTATCACATTATCTCTATCAAGCAATTAAGGTTTTAATATTATATGCACAATACCTGTGAACTGGCACAGGATGAAAATCAGTTATTGTTATATGCTTAATGACTCATGAGGAGATTGATATTATTGCACTGTATACATATGCAGGGCCAGCGTCAGCTCTTGGGTAAGTGTCAGGGCCCTGAGCAGGCTGGGGGGCCCACTCACCATTGGGGACACCAGCACGCTATGGGGACCGGTGCCAGCACCCACAAGTTGGCCCCCCCGCTTGCTTAGGGCCCAAGTACTAGTAATACTTACCTCTCCCTGTTCTTCCGCTGCAGTGTCTTCCACATCTTCTCACTCTGGGATGTTTCAGGTCAGATGGTGCGATGATGTGACTAGTGTGCTCCCTCTTCTCTGAACAGTCACAGTGCAAAAAGCCGGACGACTGCAATGCTGAGGAGTCTGGAGCAGAGCAGCGGCCAGCGAGGAGAGGTGAGCATTTCATTTTTTTTACGCTTGGCGCAATATATTGGACTCATATATACTGGAGCATTGTATGGGGCCCATCATATACTGGAGCATTATATGGGGCCCACGATCCTGTATGGAGAGCTATGTGGAACCCATAATACTGGAGCCCAACACCGGAACTGCTGTAACCCACCAACCTACTGTCTCCTTCCCCACCATCCTGTAGCATGTAAGCCCGAAAGGGCAGGGTCCTCTCCCCTCTGTATCAGTCTGTCATTGTTAGTTTACTGTAAGTGATATCTGTAATTTGTATGTAACCCCTTCTCATGTACAGCACCATGGAATCAATGGTGCTATATAAATAAATAATAATACTGTATAGAGGACTAAACTGTCCGGTTTCTGAGCTAAATAGTTATTACTCATGTAATGTAAGAAGTAAGTGAAATCTTTGGCATTGTTCTATACCTATATTTCTCTGCCGTATCTGTGTATCGTGGTATGTCTTAAAGGGACCCACTGAGACCATTTCCCCAGGGCCCATGAAAACCTGGAGCCGGCCCTGTACATATCAACTATTCTTTCCTGATGTATATTGATTGATCACTGATTATACAGTGTAACCTATATGTACTGTGCTTATACTCTGTGAATGTTGATGGCTTGAGAAAGGTTCACAGTTTGAAAAGTTGAAATGTCGCGCATATCTGGGTGAATAAAGACCACAGTTTATTTCACGATCTCATGCCTGGAGTGCTGCTATATTTTTTTTTTTTTTGCCATGTATCTACATCAATCTATATTCATATGGTTACATTTCTATATGAAAAACAGCTGCATACATGTGTCCATATATATATATATATCAGTGTATAATACACAGACTTGATTATTCTGACACAAGCATCCTGGCTGAATGTGGCATGTAATACAAGAGTGTACTATTTCTTGACCAAATGTGTAACTTTCCATGACCCTAACTGGATTCCCATGGAGTCCTGTAAATCTTTTTATTCGGCTTTACAGTACACTGCATTATATACTGATTCTGGGTTACACAATGATTTTGGCCATGGCACAGGTTGTGCAGCATAAAATCATTGTAAGCTGCTGCTACATGACATAGCAGCAGAAATAAAGTGATTAGGGTCACAACACATCCCCTGGGTACCACGACAAGCAGATTGAAAAAAAAATCAGAACTTGTCCCACCACTGCAGGGGTCGCAATGTGACCCTCCTCACCTGTATCAGAGGCATGAAGAGAAGTTTGGCAGCTTGATCTATGCTGTAACTAAACATCATTTTGCTTCAGCATGTGTTTATGGGATAACGTTCCTGCCGTGCACGTCACTGTCAGCTGCTATCTCCACGGTGCAACACACTTGGATGCACATACACCTGACGTGGGGGTCCCCCTTCAGTATGGACCCGGTTGCACCCTCTGTAATTGCAATCATTACACCCATGAGTAATAGAGGACATGTGACAGTGCTATCACCATTGTGGTGTGAGGTGTAGTGATCGGTGCTGAACTGCCACAGATGGAAGCACAGGATCACTACTCAGTCAGTTTCAGTGCTGGAATGAATGATAGTATCTGCCCCAGCACTAATCTTAAAAGCCAATGATTGTGTAGTGCGTGGGAAGAGGGCAGCGCTGGAGGAGAGTTTAGGGGAAAAAAAGCAGAGCAATTTGCCTAGTGTGGGGAGCAGCATGTAATCAAACTCCGTGCAGGCAATAAAGTGAAATTCAGGGTGTCATAAATTCAATAGAGGTGAAACTAGCTTTATTAATACATTAGAATGTTATTCTTTAATGCTGGCAGTATATCTCGGGCTGCGGCTGGCAGTATATCTCGGGCTGCGGCTGGCAGTATATCTCGGGCTGCGGCTGGCAGTATATCTCGGGCTGCGGCTGGCAGTATATCTCGGGCTGCGGCTGGCAGTATATCTCGGGCTGCGGCTGGCAGTATATCTCGGGCTGCGGCTGGCAGTATATCTCGGGCTGCGGCTGGCAGTATATCTCGGGCTGCGGCTGGCAGTATATCTCGGGCTGCGGCTGGCAGTATATCTCGGGCTGCGGCTGGCAGTATATCTCGGGCTGCGGCTGGCAGTATATCTCGGGCTGCGGCTGGCAGTATATCTCGGGCTGCGGCTGGCAGTATATCTCGGGCTGCGGCTGGCAGTATATCTCGGGCTGCGGCTGGCAGTATATCTCGGGCTGCGGCTGGCAGTATATCTCGGGCTGCGGCTGGCAGTATATCTCGGGCTGCGGCTGGCAGTATATCTCGGGCTGCGGCTGGCAGTATATCTCGGGCTGCGGCTGGCAGTATATCTCGGGCTGCGGCTGGCAGTATATCTCGGGCTGCGGCTGGCAGTATATCTCGGGCTGCGGCTGGCAGTATATCTCGGGCTGCGGCTGGCAGTATATCTCGGGCTGCGGCTGGCAGTATATCTCGGGCTGCGGCTGGCAGTATATCTCGGGCTGCGGCTGGCAGTATATCTCGGGCTGCGGCTGGCAGTATATCTCGGGCTGCGGCTGGCAGTATATCTCGGGCTGCGGCTGGCAGTATATCTCGGGCTGCGGCTGGCAGTATATCTCGGGCTGCGGCTGGCAGTATATCTCGGGCTGCGGCTGGCAGTATATCTCGGGCTGCGGCTGGCAGTATATCTCGGGCTGCGGCTGGCAGTATATCTCGGGCTGCGGCTGGCAGTATATCTCGGGCTGCGGCTGGCAGTATATCTCGGGCTGCGGCTGGCAGTATATCTCGGGCTGCGGCTGGCAGTATATCTCGGGCTGCGGCTGGCAGTATATCTCGGGCTGCGGCTGGCAGTATATCTCGGGCTGCGGCTGGCAGTATATCTCGGGCTGCGGCTGGCAGTATATCTCGGGCTGCGGCTGGCAGTATATCTCGGGCTGCGGCTGGCAGTATATCTCGGGCTGCGGCTGGCAGTATATCTCGGGCTGCGGCTGGCAGTATATCTCGGGCTGCGGCTGGCAGTATATCTCGGGCTGCGGCTGGCAGTATATCTCGGGCTGCGGCTGGCAGTATATCTCGGGCTGCGGCTGGCAGTATATCTCGGGCTGCGGCTGGCAGTATATCTCGGGCTGCGGCTGGCAGTATATCTCGGGCTGCGGCTGGCAGTATATCTCGGGCTGCGGCTGGCAGTATATCTCGGGCTGCGGCTGGCAGTATATCTCGGGCTGCGGCTGGCAGTATATCTCGGGCTGCGGCTGGCAGTATATCTCGGGCTGCGGCTGGCAGTATATCTCGGGCTGCGGCTGGCAGTATATCTCGGGCTGCGGCTGGCAGTATATCTCGGGCTGCGGCTGGCAGTATATCTCGGGCTGCGGCTGGCAGTATATCTCGGGCTGCGGCTGGCAGTATATCTCGGGCTGCGGCTGGCAGTATATCTCGGGCTGCGGCTGGCAGTATATCTCGGGCTGCGGCTGGCAGTATATCTCGGGCTGCGGCTGGCAGTATATCTCGGGCTGCGGCTGGCAGTATATCTCGGGCTGCGGCTGGCAGTATATCTCGGGCTGCGGCTGGCAGTATATCTCGGGCTGCGGCTGGCAGTATATCTCGGGCTGCGGCTGGCAGTATATCTCGGGCTGCGGCTGGCAGTATATCTCGGGCTGCGGCTGGCAGTATATCTCGGGCTGCGGCTGGCAGTATATCTCGGGCTGCGGCTGGCAGTATATCTCGGGCTGCGGCTGGCAGTATATCTCGGGCTGCGGCTGGCAGTATATCTCGGGCTGCGGCTGGCAGTATATCTCGGGCTGCGGCTGGCAGTATATCTCGGGCTGCGGCTGGCAGTATATCTCGGGCTGCGGCTGGCAGTATATCTCGGGCTGCGGCTGGCAGTATATCTCGGGCTGCGGCTGGCAGTATATCTCGGGCTGCGGCTGGCAGTATATCTCGGGCTGCGGCTGGCAGTATATCTCGGGCTGCGGCTGGCAGTATATCTCGGGCTGCGGCTGGCAGTATATCTCGGGCTGCGGCTGGCAGTATATCTCGGGCTGCGGCTGGCAGTATATCTCGGGCTGCGGCTGGCAGTATATCTCGGGCTGCGGCTGGCAGTATATCTCGGGCTGCGGCTGGCAGTATATCTCGGGCTGCGGCTGGCAGTATATCTCGGGCTGCGGCTGGCAGTATATCTCGGGCTGCGGCTGGCAGTATATCTCGGGCTGCGGCTGGCAGTATATCTCGGGCTGCGGCTGGCAGTATATCTCGGGCTGCGGCTGGCAGTATATCTCGGGCTGCGGCTGGCAGTATATCTCGGGCTGCGGCTGGCAGTATATCTCGGGCTGCGGCTGGCAGTATATCTCGGGCTGCGGCTGGCAGTATATCTCGGGCTGCGGCTGGCAGTATATCTCGGGCTGCGGCTGGCAGTATATCTCGGGCTGCGGCTGGCAGTATATCTCGGGCTGCGGCTGGCAGTATATCTCGGGCTGCGGCTGGCAGTATATCTCGGGCTGCGGCTGGCAGTATATCTCGGGCTGCGGCTGGCAGTATATCTCGGGCTGCGGCTGGCAGTATATCTCGGGCTGCGGCTGGCAGTATATCTCGGGCTGCGGCTGGCAGTATATCTCGGGCTGCGGCTGGCAGTATATCTCGGGCTGCGGCTGGCAGTATATCTCGGGCTGCGGCTGGCAGTATATCTCGGGCTGCGGCTGGCAGTATATCTCGGGCTGCGGCTGGCAGTATATCTCGGGCTGCGGCTGGCAGTATATCTCGGGCTGCGGCTGGCAGTATATCTCGGGCTGCGGCTGGCAGTATATCTCGGGCTGCGGCTGGCAGTATATCTCGGGCTGCGGCTGGCAGTATATCTCGGGCTGCGGCTGGCAGTATATCTCGGGCTGCGGCTGGCAGTATATCTCGGGCTGCGGCTGGCAGTATATCTCGGGCTGCGGCTGGCAGTATATCTCGGGCTGCGGCTGGCAGTATATCTCGGGCTGCGGCTGGCAGTATATCTCGGGCTGCGGCTGGCAGTATATCTCGGGCTGCGGCTGGCAGTATATCTCGGGCTGCGGCTGGCAGTATATCTCGGGCTGCGGCTGGCAGTATATCTCGGGCTGCGGCTGGCAGTATATCTCGGGCTGCGGCTGGCAGTATATCTCGGGCTGCGGCTGGCAGTATATCTCGGGCTGCGGCTGGCAGTATATCTCGGGCTGCGGCTGGCAGTATATCTCGGGCTGCGGCTGGCAGTATATCTCGGGCTGCGGCTGGCAGTATATCTCGGGCTGCGGCTGGCAGTATATCTCGGGCTGCGGCTGGCAGTATATCTCGGGCTGCGGCTGGCAGTATATCTCGGGCTGCGGCTGGCAGTATATCTCGGGCTGCGGCTGGCAGTATATCTCGGGCTGCGGCTGGCAGTATATCTCGGGCTGCGGCTGGCAGTATATCTCGGGCTGCGGCTGGCAGTATATCTCGGGCTGCGGCTGGCAGTATATCTCGGGCTGCGGCTGGCAGTATATCTCGGGCTGCGGCTGGCAGTATATCTCGGGCTGCGGCTGGCAGTATATCTCGGGCTGCGGCTGGCAGTATATCTCGGGCTGCGGCTGGCAGTATATCTCGGGCTGCGGCTGGCAGTATATCTCGGGCTGCGGCTGGCAGTATATCTCGGGCTGCGGCTGGCAGTATATCTCGGGCTGCGGCTGGCAGTATATCTCGGGCTGCGGCTGGCAGTATATCTCGGGCTGCGGCTGGCAGTATATCTCGGGCTGCGGCTGGCAGTATATCTCGGGCTGCGGCTGGCAGTATATCTCGGGCTGCGGCTGGCAGTATATCTCGGGCTGCGGCTGGCAGTATATCTCGGGCTGCGGCTGGCAGTATATCTCGGGCTGCGGCTGGCAGTATATCTCGGGCTGCGGCTGGCAGTATATCTCGGGCTGCGGCTGGCAGTATATCTCGGGCTGCGGCTGGCAGTATATCTCGGGCTGCGGCTGGCAGTATATCTCGGGCTGCGGCTGGCAGTATATCTCGGGCTGCGGCTGGCAGTATATCTCGGGCTGCGGCTGGCAGTATATCTCGGGCTGCGGCTGGCAGTATATCTCGGGCTGCGGCTGGCAGTATATCTCGGGCTGCGGCTGGCAGTATATCTCGGGCTGCGGCTGGCAGTATATCTCGGGCTGCGGCTGGCAGTATATCTCGGGCTGCGGCTGGCAGTATATCTCGGGCTGCGGCTGGCAGTATATCTCGGGCTGCGGCTGGCAGTATATCTCGGGCTGCGGCTGGCAGTATATCTCGGGCTGCGGCTGGCAGTATATCTCGGGCTGCGGCTGGCAGTATATCTCGGGCTGCGGCTGGCAGTATATCTCGGGCTGCGGCTGGCAGTATATCTCGGGCTGCGGCTGGCAGTATATCTCGGGCTGCGGCTGGCAGTATATCTCGGGCTGCGGCTGGCAGTATATCTCGGGCTGCGGCTGGCAGTATATCTCGGGCTGCGGCTGGCAGTATATCTCGGGCTGCGGCTGGCAGTATATCTCGGGCTGCGGCTGGCAGTATATCTCGGGCTGCGGCTGGCAGTATATCTCGGGCTGCGGCTGGCAGTATATCTCGGGCTGCGGCTGGCAGTATATCTCGGGCTGCGGCTGGCAGTATATCTCGGGCTGCGGCTGGCAGTATATCTCGGGCTGCGGCTGGCAGTATATCTCGGGCTGCGGCTGGCAGTATATCTCGGGCTGCGGCTGGCAGTATATCTCGGGCTGCGGCTGGCAGTATATCTCGGGCTGCGGCTGGCAGTATATCTCGGGCTGCGGCTGGCAGTATATCTCGGGCTGCGGCTGGCAGTATATCTCGGGCTGCGGCTGGCAGTATATCTCGGGCTGCGGCTGGCAGTATATCTCGGGCTGCGGCTGGCAGTATATCTCGGGCTGCGGCTGGCAGTATATCTCGGGCTGCGGCTGGCAGTATATCTCGGGCTGCGGCTGGCAGTATATCTCGGGCTGCGGCTGGCAGTATATCTCGGGCTGCGGCTGGCAGTATATCTCGGGCTGCGGCTGGCAGTATATCTCGGGCTGCGGCTGGCAGTATATCTCGGGCTGCGGCTGGCAGTATATCTCGGGCTGCGGCTGGCAGTATATCTCGGGCTGCGGCTGGCAGTATATCTCGGGCTGCGGCTGGCAGTATATCTCGGGCTGCGGCTGGCAGTATATCTCGGGCTGCGGCTGGCAGTATATCTCGGGCTGCGGCTGGCAGTATATCTCGGGCTGCGGCTGGCAGTATATCTCGGGCTGCGGCTGGCAGTATATCTCGGGCTGCGGCTGGCAGTATATCTCGGGCTGCGGCTGGCAGTATATCTCGGGCTGCGGCTGGCAGTATATCTCGGGCTGCGGCTGGCAGTATATCTCGGGCTGCGGCTGGCAGTATATCTCGGGCTGCGGCTGGCAGTATATCTCGGGCTGCGGCTGGCAGTATATCTCGGGCTGCGGCTGGCAGTATATCTCGGGCTGCGGCTGGCAGTATATCTCGGGCTGCGGCTGGCAGTATATCTCGGGCTGCGGCTGGCAGTATATCTCGGGCTGCGGCTGGCAGTATATCTCGGGCTGCGGCTGGCAGTATATCTCGGGCTGCGGCTGGCAGTATATCTCGGGCTGCGGCTGGCAGTATATCTCGGGCTGCGGCTGGCAGTATATCTCGGGCTGCGGCTGGCAGTATATCTCGGGCTGCGGCTGGCAGTATATCTCGGGCTGCGGCTGGCAGTATATCTCGGGCTGCGGCTGGCAGTATATCTCGGGCTGCGGCTGGCAGTATATCTCGGGCTGCGGCTGGCAGTATATCTCGGGCTGCGGCTGGCAGTATATCTCGGGCTGCGGCTGGCAGTATATCTCGGGCTGCGGCTGGCAGTATATCTCGGGCTGCGGCTGGCAGTATATCTCGGGCTGCGGCTGGCAGTATATCTCGGGCTGCGGCTGGCAGTATATCTCGGGCTGCGGCTGGCAGTATATCTCGGGCTGCGGCTGGCAGTATATCTCGGGCTGCGGCTGGCAGTATATCTCGGGCTGCGGCTGGCAGTATATCTCGGGCTGCGGCTGGCAGTATATCTCGGGCTGCGGCTGGCAGTATATCTCGGGCTGCGGCTGGCAGTATATCTCGGGCTGCGGCTGGCAGTATATCTCGGGCTGCGGCTGGCAGTATATCTCGGGCTGCGGCTGGCAGTATATCTCGGGCTGCGGCTGGCAGTATATCTCGGGCTGCGGCTGGCAGTATATCTCGGGCTGCGGCTGGCAGTATATCTCGGGCTGCGGCTGGCAGTATATCTCGGGCTGCGGCTGGCAGTATATCTCGGGCTGCGGCTGGCAGTATATCTCGGGCTGCGGCTGGCAGTATATCTCGGGCTGCGGCTGGCAGTATATCTCGGGCTGCGGCTGGCAGTATATCTCGGGCTGCGGCTGGCAGTATATCTCGGGCTGCGGCTGGCAGTATATCTCGGGCTGCGGCTGGCAGTATATCTCGGGCTGCGGCTGGCAGTATATCTCGGGCTGCGGCTGGCAGTATATCTCGGGCTGCGGCTGGCAGTATATCTCGGGCTGCGGCTGGCAGTATATCTCGGGCTGCGGCTGGCAGTATATCTCGGGCTGCGGCTGGCAGTATATCTCGGGCTGCGGCTGGCAGTATATCTCGGGCTGCGGCTGGCAGTATATCTCGGGCTGCGGCTGGCAGTATATCTCGGGCTGCGGCTGGCAGTATATCTCGGGCTGCGGCTGGCAGTATATCTCGGGCTGCGGCTGGCAGTATATCTCGGGCTGCGGCTGGCAGTATATCTCGGGCTGCGGCTGGCAGTATATCTCGGGCTGCGGCTGGCAGTATATCTCGGGCTGCGGCTGGCAGTATATCTCGGGCTGCGGCTGGCAGTATATCTCGGGCTGCGGCTGGCAGTATATCTCGGGCTGCGGCTGGCAGTATATCTCGGGCTGCGGCTGGCAGTATATCTCGGGCTGCGGCTGGCAGTATATCTCGGGCTGCGGCTGGCAGTATATCTCGGGCTGCGGCTGGCAGTATATCTCGGGCTGCGGCTGGCAGTATATCTCGGGCTGCGGCTGGCAGTATATCTCGGGCTGCGGCTGGCAGTATATCTCGGGCTGCGGCTGGCAGTATATCTCGGGCTGCGGCTGGCAGTATATCTCGGGCTGCGGCTGGCAGTATATCTCGGGCTGCGGCTGGCAGTATATCTCGGGCTGCGGCTGGCAGTATATCTCGGGCTGCGGCTGGCAGTATATCTCGGGCTGCGGCTGGCAGTATATCTCGGGCTGCGGCTGGCAGTATATCTCGGGCTGCGGCTGGCAGTATATCTCGGGCTGCGGCTGGCAGTATATCTCGGGCTGCGGCTGGCAGTATATCTCGGGCTGCGGCTGGCAGTATATCTCGGGCTGCGGCTGGCAGTATATCTCGGGCTGCGGCTGGCAGTATATCTCGGGCTGCGGCTGGCAGTATATCTCGGGCTGCGGCTGGCAGTATATCTCGGGCTGCGGCTGGCAGTATATCTCGGTTTTCCTTTATAGAGTTTGGATATAACAAACAATTTTAAAGCGCATTCAAGCTACAAGATATTGATATGCTATCCTCAGGACCTACAGTATATCACAAAAGTGAGTGCACTCTTTACATTTTTGTAAATACTTTGTTTTCATGGGACAACAATGTATCAAGGTGTCAAATCTTCAAAATAAAGTAGTACAGCTTGTATAAATGTGGCATTTCCTCTACATAACTCAACACGCAGCCATTAGTATCTAAATCGCTTTCAACAAAATTGAGTACGCCCCTAAGTGAAATGGCTAAGTTGTTCCTAGTTTAGTATTTTCCCTCCCCAGTTTCACGTAACTCATTAGTGTTACAAGATCTCAGGTGTGAATGGGTGACAGGTGGGTTAGATTTGGTGTTATCGCTCTCACACATTCTCATACTGGTAAATGGAAGTTCAACCTGGCTCCTCAGGGCAATGAAACTCTATGAGGATCTGTAAAAATCAATTATTGCTCTACTAAAAGATGGCCTAGGCTGTAAGAAGATTGCCAACAACCTGAAACTGAGCTGCAGCATCGTGGGCAAAACCATACAGCAGTTAAACAAGACAGGTTCCACTCAGAACTGTCCTCGCCATAGTTGAACAAACGAGTTGAGTACATGTGCTCACCATCATATCCATTAGCTGTCCTTTCAACATAGACGTATTAGTGCTGCCAGCGTTACTGCAGAGGTTACAGGAGTGGTGGGTCAGCCTGTCAGTGCTCAAACCATATGATGCACACTGCATCAAATTCGTCTGCATGGCTGTCATCCCATAAGGAAGCCTCTTCTAAAGATAATGCACAAGAAAGCCTGCAAACACTGCTAAAGACAAGCAGACTAAGAGATGGATTACTGGAATTAAGTCCTGCGGGCTGAGACCAACATAAACATATTTGGTTCAGATGGTGTCAAGTGTGTGGCAGCAACCAGGTGAGGAGTACAAAGACCTACAGTCAAGCATGATGGTGGGAGTGTCATGGTTTGGGGCTGCATGAGTGCTGCCATCTGTGGGCAGCTATAGTTCACAGAGGGAACCATGGATGCCAACATGGTCAGCTTCAGTATTTCACAGTACATGATCCCCTCTCTTCAGAAACTGGGTCGCAGGGCAGTATTTCAACATGATAATTACCCCAAACACACCTCTAACATGACCACTGCCTTGCTAAAGAAACTGAGGGTAAAGGAGCTGGACTGACCAAGCATGTCACCAGACCAAAACCCTACTGAACTTCTGCATGGCATCTTCAAACAAAGGTGGAGGAGTGCAAGGTCTCCAACATCCACCAGCTCCGTTATGTTGTCATGGAGGAGTGGAAAAGGATTCCAGTGACAATCTGTGAAGTTCTAGTGAACTCCATGCCCAAGAGAGTAAAGGCAATGCTTTAAAATAATGGTGGCCACACAAAATATTGACACTTAGGGCACAATTTGGCCATTTTCACTTAGAGGTGTGCTCACTATTGTTACCAGCGGTTTACACATTAATGGCTGTGTGTGGAGTTATTTACAGGCCACACCAAATTGAAACTCTTATACAAGCTGTACCCTGACTGGCAGGGATGAGCGCAGATAACATATGCACTTGGCAGGGAAAAGTGATGAGAATATATGCACTAGGCAGACAATAGTGTGGAGAATATCTGCACTAGGCAGGGAATAGTGTGGAGAATATGTGCACTAGGCAGGGATTAGTGCAGAGAATATATGCACTAGGCAGGGAATAGTGTGGAGAATATATGCACTAGGCATGAAATCGTGTGGAGAATATGTGCACCAGGCAGGGATTAGTGCAGAGAATATATGCACTAGGCAGGTAATAGTGTGGAGAAAATGTGCACTAGGCAGGAAAGAGTGCAGAGAATATATGCTCTAGGCAGGGAATAGTGTGGAGAATATGTGCACTAGGTAGCAAAGAGTGTTGACAATATATGCTCTAGGCAGGGATTAGTGCAGAGAATATATGCACTTGGCAGGTAATAGTGTGGAGAATATATGCACTAGGCAGGAAAGAGTGCAGAGAATATATGCACTAGGCAGGGAATAGTGTGGAGAATATATGCACTAGGCAGGTAATAGTGTGGAGAAAATGTGCACTAGGCAGGAAAGAGTGCAGAGAATATATGCACTAGGCAGGGATTAGTGCAGAGAATATATGCTCTAGGCAGGGAATAGTGAGGAGAATATATACACTAAGCAGGGAATAGTGCAGAGAATATATGCACTAGGCAGGTAATAGTGTGGAGAATATATGCACTAGGCAGGAAAGAGTGCAGAGAATATATGCTCTAGGCAGGGAATAGTGTGGAGAATATGTGCACTAGGTAGCAAAGAGTGTTAACAATATATGCTCTAGGCAGGGATTAGTGCAGAGAATATATGCACTTGGCAGGTAATAGTGTGGAGAATATATGCACTAGGCAGGAAAGAGTGCAGAGAATATATGCACTAGGCAGGGAATAGTGTGGAGAATATATGCACTAGGCAGGTAATAGTGTGGAGAAAATGTGCACTAGGCAGGAAAGAGTGCAGAGAATATATGCACTAGGCAGGGATTAGTGCAGAGAATATATGCTCTAGGCAGGGAATAGTGAGGAGAATATATACACTAAGCAGGGAATAGTGCAGAGAATATATGCACTAGGCAGGTAATAGTGTGGAGAATATATGCACTAAGCAGGAAAGAGTGCAGAGAATATATGCTCTAGGCAGGGAATAGTGTGGAGAATATGTGCACTAGGTAGCAAAGAGTGTTGACAATATATGCTCTAGGCAGGGATTAGTGCAGAGAATATATGCACTTGGCAGGTAATAGTGTGGAGAATATATGCACTAGGCAGGAAAGAGTGCAGAGAATATATGCACTAGGCAGGGATTAGTGCAGAGAATATATGCACTAGGCAGGTAATAGTGTGGAGAAAATGTGCACTAGGCAGGAAAGAGTGCAGAGAATATATGCACTAGGCAGGGATTAGTGCAGAGAATATATGCTCTAGGCAGGGAATAGTGAGGAGAATATATACACTAAGCAGGGAATAGTGCAGAGAATATATGCACTAGGCAGGTAATAGTGTGGAGAATATATGCACTAGGCAGGAAAGAGTGCAGAGAATATATGCTCTAGGCAGGGAATAGTGTGGAGAATATGTGCACTAGGTAGCAAAGAGTGTTGAGAATATATGCTCTAGGCAGGGATTAGTGCAGAGAATATATGCACTTGGCAGGTAATAGTGTGGAGAATATATGCACTAGGCAGGAAAGAGTGCAGAGAATATATGCACTAGGCAGGGAATAGTGCAGAGAATATATGCACTAGGCAGGGATTAGTGCAGATAAAATATGCTCTAGGCAGGGAATAGTGAGGAGAATATATGCACTAAGCAGGGAATAGTGCAAAGAATATATTCAATAAGCAGGGAATAGTGTGGAGAATATATGCAACAGGCAGACAATAGTGTGGAGAATATATGCACTAAGAAGGGAATAGTACAGAGAATGTATGCAATAGGCACGAAATAGTACGGAACATATATACTGTACATTATGCAGGGATTAGTGCACATATTCATAGCACTGTGTGAGCAAGGCCACTTACAAACCTGGATCAGTTAAACTAGTTTTGTCAGGAGGAATGGGCCCAAATTCCAACCAACTATTGGGAAAAGCTTGTGGAACGATATCCCAAATATTTGATCTAAGTCATTTAGTTTAAGGGCAATGGTACCAAATACTAATTAAATGTATATAAACTTTTGACTTTGCAGTAAGCAATAAAAATGCCTTAAAGGTAACCTGTCAGCAGGATTGTGCTCAGTAACCTACAGACAGTGTCAAGTCTGCACCATTAGGCCGGGGTCACACTAACCGATGCAAAATACGGTCCGTAGTTTACATGCGTAATACGGATGAATGACCCCTAAATAGTGCTCCGTATGTCATCTGTAAGCAAGGTGTGGTTGCATATTTTGTGCATGTCTGCATCCGTATGTAATCCGTATGCAATCCGTATGGCGAGATTTTCTCGCCGCCTTGCAAAATGGACATATAATGGAGCCCTATGACAGAGTTTCTAACAGAAACAAAATAATAGATATAGACACATAGAATATATATATATATATATATATATATATATATATATATATATATATATACACAAGTCATTGAGACAAACATATATATATATATATATATATATATTTATATTTCACAGAGTTCTTCATAGCAGAATAGCCGCTAATTAAATTGCCGGCTTCTTTCAAATCATTCCCCAACCCGACATGAAATGACACCTGGTTTACATTCAGTAAAGCATTTCATTTCATGTTTTTGAATATGTCCCAGACTAATAATTAGATGAGGGTTTGTGTGCAAAATTTGTGAGTTGTAGTTGTTATTTAAAGGGGTTAATTCGTTGTTAAAAAATGTGTGGGCTTCCCTTTGCCCTGTAGCGGTGGCGAATGGGTTAATCTAACAAAGGGTTAATGTCACCTTACAATCGAATGGTGACATTAACCCTTTGTTAGATTAAACCACTCGCCACCACTATAGGGCAATGGGAAGCCCACGCATTTTTTAACAACGAATTAACTTCTTAAAATAACAACTAGAACTCCCAAATTTTGCACACAAACCCTCATCTAATTATTAGTCAGGGACATATAAAAATACATGAAATGAAATGCTTTACTGAATGTAAACCATGTGTAATTTCATGTCGGGTTGGTGAATGATTTGATAGAAGCCGCCAATTTAATTAGCGGCTATTCTGCTATGAAGAACTCTGTGAAATATAAATATATATATATATATATGTTTGTCACAATGACATGTATGTTTGTATGTATATATATGTATTCTATGTGTATATACTGTATCTATTCTTTCATTTCTTTATTAAACCTGTCAGTGTGAGTTTACTGTATAGCGCACTGAATTGCCAGCTTTTATAAAAGACACCGGGTGCGTATTTCTCGCAAGTCACATGTGTGGTCCATGTGTAATCCTTTTTTTTGTGCACTCATAGACTTGCATTGGCGTATTACGGGCGTAGTACGCTGACAATCGCAGCATGCTGCTATTGGCACGGACAGTAGAATACGCCCAAGAAATATACGGCTGTTGGGAGCAAACCCATAGAGAATAATTTGTCCATGTGTAATGCGTGCTTTTAACGCCTCTCACTCGTCCGTATTCCTCGCCAGTGTGACCCCGGCCTTATACTTAATAAAATGATGCCTTGGTTGATGAAATCCGTCTTGTGCTTCTTTTTGCCGTCTAGTTTGCTTAGTGAATATATTAATGTGTATATTTAAAAAGACATGTCACTTCATCAAAATGGTGGCGTCTACGGGGCCTGTGCACTTGTCAGTTAGTGCCTATTATTTTGCTCTGTTGAAAAAAAAAAATTTACCATCAAAATGGCGCCGCTGGCTGCGCCTGCACATTGGCATCTATCGCATACCAATAGATAGTACTGTGCAAACGCCTCCGCCCACCCCTTGTTGCTACAGCCAAAAAATTTTACACTACAACAAAATGGCGCAGGAGGCGACTCTTTTACAGTAGTATCTATTGGTACACGATAGGTGCAAATGCACAGGCGCAGCCGACGGTGCCATTTTGATGGTGTTTTTTTTTCTTTTCAACACCACAATATAATAGGCACTAACTGACAAGTGATAATGTGCAGATGCTGGAGGCACCGCCTTTTTGATGAAGTAACATTTTTTTTTCAAATACACACATTAGTATATTCATTATGCAAACTAGGGGGCAGGTCAGTGAGGGATCAGTGACCTGTTAGGTATTCATAATGCAGACTGCTATCAGAGCACCATAAACACCAACCCCGTCTTAGAGCAGAAGCATATCATAAACACAAAACTAAAAATAAGGATTAAAAAAGTACAAGATGGATTTCATCAACCAAGGTATAAATTTATTAAGTTTAACAGCACCAACCTGACAGTGTGTGTAGGTTACTCAGCACAATTCTGCTGACAGGTTCCCTTTAAAGCATTCTCTCTCTCTCTCATTATTCTGACATTTGGCAAATATTAATAATTATGGTAATTCTAATTGACCTAAAATAGGAAAAGTCTATTCTGATTTCATGTTAGATATTGAGAAAAACATGTATATGTGCCTTTGTATATAGTGTATGTAAACTTCTGGTTTCAACTGTATACTCATTTATTTATATGTAATAATTGAGCTGTCAATATATACATACATAATAAGGTATATATATATATTTATCTCTCTCTATATATATATGTATATATATATATATACACACTCATATTATGTATATCTATATATATGTGTGTGTATATACATCTATCGTCACGGTGCATGTGTAGATTGCCGATGAACAATGTGCAAGCGCATGTAAGAAACATACTGCGCAAGCGCAGCTCCACTCTCTGACCCGGTGGGGGTCCGACTACCATTCGTCCTCCCACAGATCCTGAGAGTGGAGAGCCCACAGTGCTGGTCAGTGCCGCATCCTCTCTATTATTCCAGGTACCACAGTGCTCTCAGCCATGTCTGTATTGGGGGCAGCACTGCCTCAGTCACCTACATGGAGCGGTGGTTAGCCCCCTGTAAAGTAGGGGGTTTTAATTGAATCTTGCTGGTCACTATTGTTCTACCCAGTCAAGTTCTGATGTTTCCCTGTAACTTAGTGTAAAGTGTAACCTAAACCCCCACTAAGTCATAGTCCACAGTGGGAGGCAGTAATTCTATATATCACTGTGCAATCTGTGAGGTTTGCTGTTATTAGCTCAATAAATCTCAGCACTTACAGAGTCAGATGTATAATCTCCATCTCCATGATCTCGGTGCTAACTTCTTCTTCCGGCCACTGTATGGTCTGCTCCCTATGGTACATGGAACATATATATCTCATATAGAAAGGTACAAATACCATTAATTGTTAGGATGTTCAATACCATTAGTGATCATGACAAATGTGGCTTCATTCCTCCCCTCCTCCCTCCATTCTAGGTACTTTCTTTGCCAACATTTTACATTGACTACATTCCAGAGATACAAAAAAATCTGTCAGCAGGTTTCTGCTGTTTAATCTGAGAACAGCATTGTGTAGGGGCAAAGAGCATGATTCCAGCAAGTTGTCACTTACTGGGCTGCTTGCTGTAGTTTCAATAAAATTATTGTTTTATTAGCAGGATATTATCATTAGAGGACTAGTTGCCTCATGCCATGTAGTCCTCCTGCTCTGTATAACTCCGTCCCCACCGATGATTAGCAGCTTTCTGGCAAAGTATAATTTACCTAGAAAGCTGTCAATCAGTAGTGTGGGAGGGGTTATACAGGGCTCAACATTCAGAGCACTGATAGATCTGTACAAGAGAAAACAGGGATTTTAATAAAACTGCACCAAGAAGCCTAGTAAGTGGCACATTGCTGGAATCATTTTCTCTGTCCCTACATCATACCATTTTCAGATTATGTAGCAAAAACTTGGTTTCAGATTCCCTTTAAAGAGAATTTGTCACCAGGATTTTGCCTCCTAATCTGAGAGTAGCATAACTTAGAGCTGGAAACCTTGCTTCCAGGGATGTGTCACTTGTTGGGTTGTTTGCTGCAACCTAAACAGGAGAAAATCCATCTCAATGAACTTGTGAACAACCTTCTTCCTTTATTCACCAAAAGTGCTCAATAGAGGATAAAATAGAATCAGCGACGCAAGTTACATGATATGTGACATCGACACGTCTCTGGTGAATGCGCATCCATAATTATGGAGCTGTTTGCTGTAGCTTTGATAAAATCACGCTTTTATCAGCAGAAGATTATCTCTAGAGGACTAGTAAACCTGCTGCCATGTAGTCCTCCTTATTTATGAGCTCTGCACCCACCCCTGATTGGCAGTCTTTTTCCTATGCACAGTGTACATTGAGCAGCCGATCAGTGGTGTGGGCGGAGTTATACAGGGCTCAACATTCAGAGCACTGCTAGATCTGCAGCAGATAAAATAATTTTATCAAAATTGTAAGCAGCCCAGTAATGAGAAACATTGCTGAAATTGTTGCTTTTAGATGCGGCAGCAAAAACCTGGTGATAGATTCTCTTGAAATCCTCAAATTCTGTCTGGCAGCAGCTGCCAATAGAGGATGTTTCTGTACGGGGATACCGAGAGAACTAGAAGATTATTGGCAGAAAAAGATCCCATGGCCTTTCTTGTCTTTATTATTTCCCTTTTTAAATTTACAATAGATGATTATTCCAAACATAATGAATTTAATTTAGTGGTGATTTTCTAACTATACACTGTTCATTGGGAAAACTGTCAGATGAGCTCTGAATACAGATCCCTAGAGAAGGTATATGTCCTTCCTTTCTAAGAAGCCATACTACCATAATGGCTCCTGTGTTTTCTCCTCCTACCATTGAACAAGTGAAGTAACAATCCCTGTGTTGTGGCATCTTTGTGCTGTAAGATACGATCCATGAGCGGTGCCCAAAACATGGCGGCTCTCTGTGTAGACAGATATTGTGTGCAGACAGGATCTACAGGGGAACATCCCTCCCAGAATATAATGACTCAGTCATCAGAGATAAGGAGACAGCTCCATCATTATGGAATCCAGAAGGTTGGTTTATATTAGAGCGTTACATTTTTATCACTTACCAAATTGTGATCCTTTCTATATATTTTATCATCAGTGTCGTAAATTTAGGGAACCCTGTGAAGTCCATCCTATAGTACAAGGAAATACATCAATGCATAGATTAGGTAAGGGTTAACTAGAAGGTATGGTAACACTAGTAATTGATGGGAGCTGTTAAAATAGATGTTCCCACTTATTTATCCCCAATCCACAGTATAGGGAATAAGCTGCTGTTTGCTGGGGCTGCGTTCCCCGGACCCTCCAGCCCTGAGATGCCCCTGTAGCATGGAGCCGAGGTGGCGCATGCGCCCCACACACTGTACAATGATGAGAAAGACTCTTACCTGCGATTTACACCTTCAGCTGAAAAAGAAACAACAGTTTACAATTGGATTTATTGAAGTATTTAATAACAGTTGCAGCGGACGACTTATTTTTGGGTCGTATTCACACGTCTTTGTTTTTCTCATCTGCACAAACCCAAACTAATTTTCATCAGTGCGCTGCTTCCAATTTTCATCTAGTTTTACTCCATGTGTCCATTTTTTACCATCAGTATCTCATCCTTTTCTATTGTATGCAAAAAGAAAACCAAAACCTGATGGAAGTTTCCCAAGTTTCTCCTAGTAGTCAGTCAGTGGGTGAGTGTGATCCACAATTCGCCCCACAGCTGACATGTTACCAGCTCCATAGAACAGAAGGGCCAGTGAAAAATACTGGCAGCACCCCTGGTACATAGACACACACGTGACTGAGCCCTTCCTTTACAACGTGATTGTACAGAGACTTCCTTACACAATATCGGATCTGATCTGGCATCCAGCTTTCGGCTATACAGTCCCTACTGGACTGCAGGGGCGTCACATCAATAGCGGGGGGCCACACGACCCGTGAGTCCTGGGGAGTGTTGGCTTTGTTTCCCCATCATCATAATTTTACCATCAGCTTCTTGTTCCACCATTCAGCCTGAGACTCGGCTCAGCAGGCGCGATAGGCAGCAATAGATCGCGCCTGCTGTAGAAAACCTCAGCCCCACACTGCACAGACCGGAGCAGGGCGCTGGGGGACACGGCCAGGCATAAATGCTATAAATGCATGTGAGAAGAATGTGATACTTACATGGGATGTCAATCACTGCAGGCTGTAAAAGTAAAACAGAGAAGTGTAAAAAGTCTATGAAATCTTTCATCTTCTTACATTGTCCTGTACATCACATACTCATAGGCTTCCATTACACCCATTACACTAGACAATGAATGTGACATTATCACACAAGATAGACTGCGCTAGTATTAATAAATCTATGAGCAGAGCGCCAGTCCGTGCCCCATGCAGCATTCATACAGTCCATAAACAGCACGCCTGCTATGTGACCCGGCATCGGCTGACAGCTATAAGATATGTGGAATATATTTATACATTAGTTGTGCATTAGGAAGCTCTGGAGCTGCGTCCATTCTGTACATATTTATTGGGTTTAAAAATGGGGGTAAACTGGCATCGCTGCGTTACTACATCTGCCGTAATGTAACAAAGAGTTGTGTGTGTTTCATGGCACTGCAGCCTTGCAGCGCTGGGGTTCAAATCCCACCAAGGACAACATCTGCAAGGAGTTTGTATGTTCTCCCCATACTGATAGGGAAAGTAGATTGTGTGCTCCATTGGGGACAGCGATGATAATGTATGCAAAGCACTGCACAATATGCTAGCGCTATATATAAGTAAACGTTATTATGCTACAAAGATTTAACTCTTTAAAAGAGTTGTCCACTACTTGGACAATTCCTTCTTGAACTAAATGTTTGGTCCCAATAAAATAATAAAGCTTAGACTCCCCTCCCATGCTGGTGCTGTTCCAGCAGTGTCAGCACTTGCGGTCCCCAGAGCTCTGGTGCCGTGTTGTGACACGTGGTGCTCGGCGCCCAATCAGCGCTGGCATCATTGTCCCCACCTTCGTACAGATTGAACATGAAGAGGAAGTCCGGGCTGCAGCTGATCTCAGTCTTCCTTCCAGCCCTGAGAACCCCTCTATACTTGATACCCAGCCTTGCTGAAGCTGACAGCTGAGCATTGGGGCCCCAAGCTGTCAGTTTTGCCTGGCAGGTTATCAAAAATACAGGGGAGCCCACACATTGTTTTTTTAATTATTTATTTAGAGAGCATGAGTCATCACCTGCTCTCAATGTTATTAGCAGCAGCTGGCGTCGGTTGATGGGAGCAGATGTCTCATCAGCCGACACCAGTGACTGGAGGTAAACTTTGTACCGCCGATCTCAGCGGTGGGTTCACGCTGTCATTTGTAGTAGTAGTGCATGGCAGACACTGGATATTCGGGCTCCCCATTCAAGTGAATGGGGTCCGGGTTTTTTAACAGTTCGGCCGAACCCGCTGGACCCAAACAACCAGGGGTCCACTCATCTCTACCCATGAAAGAAAAAAGTTTTTAAAAATGTAAAAAGATAAAAATTCAAATCAACCCCCTTTCCTCCAGTTAATATTAAAGAAAGGGAAAAATAAAAGAAAAACACATATTTGGTATCAATCTGTTCAGAAAAGTCTGACCTATGAAAATATAAAATTAACTGACCTAATCTGTAGAAACTGTAAAGCATAAAAAAGAATCAAAATGCCAACGTTGCAGGTTTTTGGTTGCTACAACTCCACAAAAAAAATACATAACAGCAATCACATAATCATAACTACCTCAAAATATTATTAATACATCAGGATACCATGCAAAAAAAGAAAGTGTATAAAGAACGGACATCAGACAACAGAAATTCATTATTACATACACGTATAGAGACAGCATTACTATCACTATTCTGAATTCCACGGCTTTTCTTATTTGGAACTTACATAGATCGGTCTCTCGTTTGTGCTCCACATTCTTCTTCTTCTTCAATCGCACAATCCTGAATAGGACAAATAGAGAAGTTTCCATATAAATAGCCTAATCTCAAATGCCAACTTTATCAACAGTAAATATTACTGTAACTAATTAACAAATAAAAGGTTTTCTTTCTAAAAATGTATGGGACATGAGAATTGGGAAATAGGGGAAGCTTATCACAAGAAATCAGAAATTTGTATAGCTAGGAAATGGGGAATACTGAGGGCAGGAGCATCAGACGCGCATACTCACTCTCATCCACAACTGCAACTCTCAAAGGAGTTCCAGTAGAGCGGCTGACAATAGCGCCGATCCTGTGATGTCACAACATTCTAGAATGGCTGCAGGAGACAATCAGATCCAGTATAATCCTGTATAATAAAGTATTGGAGGATTTATAGATATATGTAAATAATGTGATACAGCATATTATAGAAAACAGCACCCCTGCGCCCCCCCACTCCACACACACATGAACACATGTATAAAGAAGAGTATAGTCCAATTTTTTTCTTATATTGTTATTATACATATGCACATAAGTGTAGGGATACGGAATTTTATAACATGTTACTCAAAATTCATAGGCATTAATGTGGCGTTTGTCTTTTTCTCCAAGATTTTGGAGGTGTCTGTGGGGATTTTTGCCCCTTCAATCAGGATTGCATTTGTGACAGTAGACATTGATGCTGGATGGGTGGTCCTGGCTAGCAATCTTCATTCTTGTTCATCCCAAATGTGTTGGATGGGGTTGAAGTCAGGGCTCTGTCCGGCCTTAGCGGCTGCAGGTCCTTCACTGCTCCTTTGCATGGTGCTGCTCCTCTATCCTGGAAATGTTCACTGCACACTCAATTCAGTTCAAGCAAAATGGATGATTTGTATTTATTTCCATAGGTATAAGTCATGTATTCATGTATTGATTCAATGAATCTTTCTCAAATATGTCACAGGGTATTCCAGAGCCACGGTTATACAGGTGGTCCTGTAAGGACACTGTGCAGCGTCATATGTTATAGCACACCACATACTATTTGCGCACACACAAGCCACATACTATATACACACACCATATACTAGATACACACACCACATACTATATACACACATACAAGCCACATATAACATACACACAACGTACTATATACACACAACATACCATATATACACACACAAGCCACACATTATATACTCACACCATACTATATACACACACCACATACTATATACACACAAGCCACATACTATACACACACCATATACTAGATACACACATCATATACTATATACACACCACATACTATATACACACATACAAGCCACATATAACATACACACAACGTACTATATACACACAACATACCATATATACACACACAAGCCACACATTATATACTCACACCATACTATATACACACACCACATACTATATACACACAAGCCACATACTATACACACACCATATACTAGATACACACATCATATACTATATACACACCACATACTATATACACACATACAAGCCACATATAACATACACACAACGTACTATATACACACAACATACCATATATACACACACAAGCCACACATTATATACTCATACCATACTATATACACACACCACATACTATACACACCATATACTATACACACACCATATACTATATACACACCACATACTATATACACACATACAAGCCACATATAACATACACACAACGTACTATATACACACAACATACCATATATACACACACAAGCCACACATTATATACTCACACCATACTATATACACACACCACATACTATATACACACAAGCCACATACTATACACACACCATATACTAGATACACACATCATATACTATATACACACCACATACTATATACACACATACAAGCCACATATAACATACACACAACGTACTATATACACACAACATACCATATATACACACACAAGCCACACATTATATACTCACACCATACTATATACACACACCACATACTATATACACACAAGCCACATACTATACACACACCATATACTAGATACACACATCATATACTATATACACACCACATACTATATACACACATACAAGCCACATATAACATACACACAACGTACTATATACACACAACATACCATATATACACACACAAGCCACACATTATATACTCATACCATACTATATACACACACCACATACTATATACACACCATATACTATACACACATCATATACTATATACACACCACATACTATATACACACATACAGTGGGGCAAAAAAGTATTTAGTCAGTCAGCAATAGTGCAAGTTCCACCACTTAAAAAGATGAGAGGCGTCTGTAATTTACATCATAGGTAGACCTCAACTATGGGAGACAAACTGAGAAAAAAAAATCCAGAAAATCACATTGTCTGTTTTTTTTTTCATTTTATTTGCATATTATGGTGGAAAATAAGTATTTGGTCAGAAACAAAATTTCATCTCAATACTTTGTGATATATCCTTTGTTGGCAATGACAGAGGTCAAACGTTTTCTGTAAGTCTTCACAAGGTTGCCACACACTGTTGTTGGTATGTTGGCCCATTCCTCCATGCAGATCTCCTCTAGAGCAGTGATGTTTTTGGCTTTTCGCTTGGCAACACGGACTTTCAACTCCCTCCAAAAGTTTTCTATAGGGTTGAGATCTGGAGACTGGCTAGGCCACTCCAGGACCTTGAAATGCTTCTTACGAAGCCACTCCTTCATTGCCCTGGCGGTGTGCTTTGGATCATTGTCATGTTGAAAGACCCAGCCACGTTTCATCTGCAATGCCCTTGCTGATGGAAGGAGGTTTGCACTCAAAATCTCACGATACATGGCCCCATTCATTCTTTCAAGTACCCGGATCAGTCGTCCTGGCCCCTTTGCAGAGAAACAGCCCCAAAGCATGATGTTTCCACCACCATGCTTTACAGTAGGTATGGTGTTTGATGGATGCAACTCAGTATTCTTTTTCCCCCAAACACGACAAGTTGTGTTTCTACCAAACAGTTCCAGTTTGGTTTCATCAGACCATAGGACATTCTCCTAAAACTCCTCTGGATCATCCAAATGCTCTCTAGCAAACTTCAGACGGGCCCGGACATGTACAGGCTTAAGCAGTGGGACACGTCTGGCACTGCAGGATCTGAGTCCATGGTGGCGTAGTGTGTTACTTATGGTAGGCCTTGTTACATTGGTCCCAGCTTTCTGCAGTTCATTCACTAGGTCCCCCCGCGTGGTTCTGGGATTTTTGCTCACCGTTCTTGTGATCATTCTGACCCCACGGGGTGGGATTTTGCGTGGAGCACCAGATCGAGGGAGATTATCAGTGGTCTTGTATGTCTTCCATTTTCTAATTATTGCTCCCACAGTTGATTTCTTCACTCCAAGCTGGTTGGCCATTGCAGATTCAGTCTTCCCAGCCTGGTGCAGGGCTACAGTTTTGTTTCTGGTGTCCTTTGACAGCTCTTTGGTCTTCACCATAGTGGAGTTTGGAGTCAGACTGTTTGAGGGTGTGCACAGGTGTCTTTTTATACTGATAACAAGTTTAAACAGGTGCCATTACTACAGGTAATGAGTGGAGGAAAGAGGAGACTCTTAAAGAAGAAGTTACAGGTCTGTGAGAGCCAGAAATCTTGATTGCTTGTTTCTGACCAAATACTTATTTTCCACCATAATATGCAAATAAAATGAAAAAAAAACCAGACATTGTGATTTTCTGGATTTTTTTTTCTCAGTTTGTCTCCCATAGTTGAGGTCTACCTATGATGTAAATTACAGACGCCTCTCGTCTTTTTAAGTGGTGGAACTTGCACTATTGCTGACTGACTAAATACTTTTTTGCCCCACTGTACAAGCCACATATAACATACACACAACATAGTATATACACACAACATACCATATATACACACACAAGCCACACATTATATACTCACACCATACTATATACACACACCACATACTATATACACACAAGCCACATACTATACACACACCATATACTATACACACACATCATATACTATATACACACCACATACTATATACACACACCACATACTATATACACACATACAAGCCACATATAACATACACACAACGTACTATATACACACAACATACCATATATACACACACAAGCCACACATTATATACTCACACCATACTATATACACACACCACATACTATATACACACAAGCCACATACTATACACACACCATATACTATACACACACATCATATACTATATACACACCACATACTATATACACACATACAAGCCACATATAACATACACACAACATACTATATACACACAACATACCATATATACACACACAAGCCACACATTATATACTCATACCATACTATATACACACACCACATACTATATACACACAAGCCACATACTATACACACACCATATACTAGATACACACATCATATACTATATACACACCACATACTATATACACACATACAAGCCACATATAACATACACACAACGTACTATATACACACAACATACCATATATACACACACAAGCCACACATTATATACTCATACCATACTATATACACACACCACATACTATATACACACCATATACTATACACACATCATATACTATATACACACCACATACTATATACACACATACAAGCCACATATAACATACACACAACATAGTATATACACACAACATACCATATATACACACACAAGCCACACATTATATACTCACACCATACTATATACACACACCACATACTATATACACACAAGCCACATACTATACACACACCATATACTATACACACACATCATATACTATATACACACCACATACTATATACACACACCACATACTATATACACACATACAAGCCACATATAACATACACACAACGTACTATATACACACAACATACCATATATACACACACAAGCCACACATTATATACTCACACCATACTATATACACACAAGCCACATACTATACACACACCATATACTATACACACACATCATATACTATATACACACCACATACTATATACACACATACAAGCCACATATAACATACACACAACATACTATATACACACAACATACCATATATACACACACAAGCCACACATTATATACTCATACCATACTATATACACACACCACATACTATACACACATCATATACTATATACACACCACATACTATATACACACATACAAGCCACATATAACATACACACAACATACTATATACACACACCATATACTAGATACACACACCACATACTATATACACACATACAAGCCACATATGACATTCACACAACGTACTATATACACACAACATACCATATATACACACACAAGCCACACATTATATACTCATACCATACTATATACACACACCACATACTATATACACACACCACATACTATATACACACCATATACTATACACACATCATATACTATATACACACCACATACTATATACACACATACAAGCCACATATAACATACACACAACATACTATATACACACAACATACCATATATACACACACAAGCCACATATTATATACTCACACCATACTATATACACACCACATACTATACACACACCATATACTATACACACATCATATACTATATACACACCACATACTATATACACACATACAAGCCACATATAACATACACACAACATACTATATACACACAACATACCATATATACACACACAAGCCACACATTATATACTCACACCATACTATATACACACAAGCCACATACTATACACACACCATATACTATACACACATCATATACTATATACACACCACATACTATATACACACATACAAGCCACATATAACATACTCACACCATACTATATACACACACCACATACTATATACACACATACAAGCCACATATGACATACACACAACGTACTATATACACACAACATACCATATATACACACACAAGCCACACATTATATACTCATACCATACTATATACACACACCACATACTATATACACACCATATACTATACACACATCATATACTATATACACACCACATACTATATACACACATACAAGCCACATATAACATACTCACACCATACTATATACACACACCACATACTATATACACACAAGCCACATACTATATACACACACCATATACTAGATACACACACCACATACTATATACACACATACAAGCCACATATAACATACGCACAACGTACTATATACACACAACATACCATATATACACACACAAGCCACACATTATATACTCACACCATACTATATACACACACCACATACTATACACACACCATATACTATACACACATCATATACTATACACACACATCATATACTATATACACACCACATACTATATACACACAAACAAGCCACATATAACATACACACAACATACCATATATACACACACAAGCCACACATTATATACTCACACCATACTATATACACACTCCACATACTATGCACACACCATATACTATACACACATCATATACTATATACACACCACATACTATATACACACACCACATACTATATACACACATACAAGCCACATATAACATACACACAACGTACTATATACACACAACATACCATATATACACACACAAGCCACACATTATATACTCACACCATACTATATACACACACCACATACTATATACACACAAGCCACATACTACATACACACACCACATATTATACACACACCACATACTATATACACACATACAAGCCACATATAACATACACACAACATACTATATACACACAACATACCATATATACACACACAAGCCACACATTATATACTCACACCATACTATATACACACACCACATACTATACACACACCATATACTATACACACATCATATACTATATACACAACACATACTATATACACACATACAAGCCACATATAACATACACACAACATACTATATACACACACCATACCATATATACACACACAAGCCACACATTATATACTCACACCATACTATATACACACACCACATACTATACACACACCATATACTATACACACATCATATACTATATACACAACACATACTATATACACACATACAAGCCACATATAACATACACACAACATACTATATACACACACCATATACTAGATACACACACCATATACTATATACACACATACAAGCCACATACGACATACACACAACGTACTATATACACACAACATACCATATATACACACACAACCACACATTATATACTCATACCATACTATATACACACACCACATACTATATACACACACCACATACTATATACATACCATATACTATACACACATCATATACTATATACACACCACATACTATATACACACATACAAGCCACATATAACATACTCACACCATACTATATACACACACCACATACTATATACACACAAGCCACACATTATATACTCACACCATACTATATATACACACCACATACTATATACACACAAGCCACATACTATACACACACCATATACTATACACACATCATATACTATATACACACCACATACTATATACACACATACAAGCCACATATAACATACACACAACATACTATATACACACACCATATACTATATACATACCATATACTATACACACATCATATACTATATACACACCACATACTATATACACACATACAAGCCACATATAACATACTCACACCATACTATATACACACACCACATACTATATACACACAAGCCACATACTATATACACACACCATATACTAGATACACACACCACATACTATATACACACATACAAGCCACATATGACATACACACAACGTACTATATACACACAACATACCATATATACACACACAAGCCACACATTATATACTCATACCATACTATATACACACACCACATACTATATACACACACCACATACTATATACATACCATATACTATACACACATCATATACTATATACACACCACATACTATATACACACATACAAGCCACATATAACATACTCACACCATACTATATACACACACCACATACTATGCACACACCATATACTCTACACACATCATATACTATATACACACCACATACTATATACACACACCACATACTATATACACACATACAAGCCACATATAACATACACACAACGTACTATATACACACAACATACCATATATACACACACAAGCCACACATTATATACTCACACCATACTATATACACACACCACATACTATATACACACAAGCCACATACTATACACACACCATATACTATACACACACATCATATACTATATACACACCACATACTATATACACACATACAAGCCACATATAACATACACACAACATACTATATACACACACCATATACTAGATACACACACCACATACTATATACACACATACAAGCCACATATAACATACACACAACGTACTATACACACTCACCATATACTAGATACACACACCACATACTATATACACACATACAAGCCACATATAACATACGCACAACGTACTATATACACACAACATACCATATATACACACACAAGCCACACATTATATACTCACACCATACTATATATACACACCACATACTATATACACACAAGCCACATACTATACACACACCATATACTATACACACACATCATATACTATATACACACCACATACTATATACACACATACAAGCCACATATTACATACACACAACATACTATATACACACAACATACCATATATACACACACAAGCCACACATTATATACTCACACCATACTATATACACACACCACATACTATGCACACACCATATACTATACACACATCATATACTATATACACACCACATACTATATACACACACCACATACTATATACACACATACAAGCCACATATAACATACACACAACGTACTATATACACACAACATACCATATATACACACACAAGCCACACATTATATACTCACACCATACTATATACACACACCACATACTATATACACACAAGCCACATACTATACACACACCATATACTATACACACACATCATATACTATATACACACCACATACTATATACACACATACAAGCCACATATAACATACATACAACATACTATATACACACACCATATACTAGATACACACACCACATACTATATACACACATACAAGCCACATATAACATACACACAACGTACTATATACACACACCATATAATAGATACACACACCACATACTATATACACACATACAAGCCACATATAACATACACATAACGTACTATATACACACAACATACCATATATACACACACAAGCCACACATTATATACTCACACCATACTATATACACACACCACATACTATATACACACAAGCCACATACTATACACACACCATATACTATACACACATCATATACTATATACACACCACATACTATATACACACATACAAGCCACATATAACATACACACAACATACTATATACACACACCATATACTAGATACACACACCACATACTATATACACACATACAAGCCACATATAACATACACACAACGTACTATATACACACACCATATACTAGATACACACACCACATACTATATACACACATACAAGCCACATATAACATACACACAACGTACTATATACACACAACATACCATATATACACACACAAGCCACACATTATATTCTCACACCATACTATATACACACACCACATACTATATACACATCACATATTATACACACACCACATACTATATACACACATACAAGCCACATATAACATACACACAACATACTATATACACACAACATACCATATATACGCACACAAGCCACACATTATATATTCACACGATACTATATACACACAAGCCACATACTATACACACACCATATACTATATACACACCACATATTCTACACACCACATACTATATACACACATACAAGCCACATATAACATACACACAACATACCATATATACACACACAAGCCACACATTATATACTCTCACCATACTATATACACACACCACATACTATATACACACAAGCCACATACTATACACACACCACATACTATATACACACATACAAGCCACATATAACATACACACAACATACTATATACACACAACATACCATATATACACACACAAGCCACACATTATATACTCATACCATACTATATACACACACCACATACTATATACACACACCACATACTATATACACACAAGCCACATACTATACACACACCATATACTATATACACACCACATATTATACACACACCACATACTATATACACAAACAAGTCACATATAACATACACACACCACATACAATATACACAAGCCACATTTTATATACACACACCACATACTGTATACACACCACATATTACTGTATATACACACAAGCCACATACTATATACATGCCACATACCCACCTCATACTACACATACACAAGCCACATACTATGTATACACACCACATACTATATATACTCCACATACAATATATACACAAGCCACATCTAATATATAAAGCTCAAGTGTGTGTATGTACTGTATGTATGTATGTATGCATGTGTGTATGTCCAGGATTGGCATCCGCACCGTCGCAGCTACAGCCACAAAATTTGGCACAGTCACACGTCTGGACCCCGAGAGTGTCCTAGGCTATGTTGTGAGGTGAAATTTCAGCCCCACGCGTTCCAATTCACCAAACAATTTTGCCCCTATCTACATAATGGGGAAAAAGTGTGTGTGTGTGTGTATTAAGCCCCGCCCCTCATTATGATGTCATAATGGTTGAGTATGAGATGGAGGATGTGTGATGGGTATATGGGCACTGAACTATGGGATGGAGGATATGTATGATGGGTATATGGGCATGGGACTATGATATGAAGGATGTGTGATGGGTATATGGGCACTCGACTATGGGATGGTGAATATGTATGATGGGTATATGGGCATGGGACTATGGGATGGAGGTTGTATGATGGGTATATGGGCATGGGACTATGGGATGGAGGATGTGTGATGGGTATATGGGCACTCGACTATGGGATGGAGGATATGTATGATGGGTATATGGGCACGGGCCTATGGGATCGTGGATATGTATGATGGGTGTATGGGCACAGGACTATTGGATGGAGGATAATTATAATTTGCTATAACTAACCACAGTTAGTTACTATGCCCGGGCAGCGCCGGGCTCTTCAGCTAGTATTATATAAAAGAAAAAAGGGGTTCGGTACCATTTTAGCCAGTTGAAAAATAATGCATAGCATATTATATACACACATACACCATACTATATACACACCACATACACACCTCATACTATAAACCAGGAGCATTGCTAGAGTCCTATAAGATCAGGGGCCCAAGCCCCAAAGTGCATATTTCCCCATATAACTCCCCTAAGCCATTTAAAATATCATCTATACATACATAATTATAGTATACCAATGTTGCTAACCAAAAATACACAATGCAAAGACCAATATTATCAATATGCTACTTTAAAATATGGCTACACAATGTCCACTACCATCACCACTACACAGCGAATACATATTATAATAAGCAATATTATTATAAGAAAGCTGACTACACAGACACAAATGGAACCAAGATTAAGCTGGCTGGCTTAGTGATAGAAAACAAAGAGTGGTTATTAATGGGGCATACTCAGATTGGGCCAGGGTTACTAGTGGGGTACCACAGGGTTCTGTATTGGGCCCCCTACTATTTAATATATTTATTAATGATCTAGTGGATGGCTTACACAGTAAAATATCAGTATTTGCAGATGATACAAAACTATGGAAGGTAGTTAACACAAAGGAGGACAGTTTGCAACTACAGACAGATTTGAGTAAATTGGAGAATTGAGCTGAAAAATGGCAAATGAGGTTTAACACAGATAAGTGTAAGGTTATGCACATGGGAAGGAGAAACAGATGCTATAATTACTTACTAAATGGAAAACTGCTGGGGAAATCAGACATGGAAAAAGACTTAGGCATCTTAGTCAATAAGAAGCTAAATTGGAGTGCCCAGTGTCAGGCAGCTGCCAGCAAAGCAAATAGGGTCATGGGATGCATTAGAAGAGGTCTGGGGACACGAGATGAAAACATAATTCTCCCTCTGTACAAATCACTCGTCAGACCACACTTGGAGTATTGTGTGCTATTTTGGACGTCGGTGCTCAAGAAAGACATTACTGAACTAGAAAGGGTTCAAAGGCGGGCTACTAAAATGATAAATGGAGTTGGTTCACTACAATACCCAGAAAGGTTATCAAAATTAGGTCTATTTACTCTAGAAAAGAGAAGACTTAGGGAAGACCTAATATATATGTACAAGTATATCAGAGGGCAATACAGAGATCTCTCCAATGAACTGTTTGTACTAAGGACTGTGACAAGAACAAGGGGGCATTCTCTTCGTTTGGAGGAAAGACAATTTCTGCACCAGCATAGAAGAGGGTTCTTCACGGTAAGAGCAGTGAGGCTCTGGAATTCTCTTCCTGAGGAAGTGGTGATGGCCAACTCATTGAATGAATTTAAGAAAGGAATGGATGCTTTTCTTGTGAGTAACAGTATACAAGGTTATGAATAACATAATATTATAGGTAGATGATTGACCCAGCTTAGGGGAAGGAATTTTTTCCCTATGGAGAAAATTGGCTTCTACTCTGTGGGTTTTTTGCCTTCCCCAGGATCAACAATGCAGAACAGCTGCACTAAAAATAGGCTGAACTAGATGGACATAAGTTCTTCCTTCAGCCTTCAAAACTATGTTACTATGTTATTACTACGTAGATAAGGGAACTGAGATATGGGAGCAAAACCGATCTTACTACAAAGATAAGGGAGCAGAACCAAGCTTAATACAGAGCTATAGGAGCAGAACCGAGACTACTACAGAGCTATGGGAGCAGAATCAAGCTTACTAGAGAGATATGGGAGTGGGTCGCCGTCCCATGGCCGTGGGGTACTCGGTACCGGGCCGGTGTCAGTGGGACGTGTCACAGCAGTGGTGACCCAGACCGTGGCCCTGGTCGCCCAAGTAATAGGAAGATGTGAATAGTGAAATTTAGTTAGATGAATAGTTCGTGACGCCACCTGTGGTGTTCGGCAAGGGAGGTGTTAAGCCGACACTGCATGCAGATCCTCCAGGACAGATGGCGTGGTGCAGCAATGATGGTATAGCCCTCCACAGGCAGGGCTGTTGTCCCAGGGCGGTGTAGATGTGGAGACACTTAGGTGATGTATTGTCTGGCGCAGGGGATGTAGCAGTGTCAGGCAGACGGACGCAGGAAGGAATGGAGGACACCAGGGCATGTACTTCCAAAGCTTTACTCACAGTCTGTAGTGCCCGCTTCTGTGCCGTGTCCTTCGGGTCAGGGACTCAGTCAACCTCCAGGCAAGATGGAAAGCTCCCTTCTACACTCCGCCAACTTATGTGCCTTTCCTGAAGGTCTCCTCTAAAGCACCTTTAAGTGTGAAGATCTCCAGTACAGTGTTACACTGGAGTTCCTCCTGACAGATGTTCCCAAGAACTCTACTTCCACGGCAGACAGCTGTAGCCTGCTTCGTGGACTCTCTACTCCTAAGTCCCGGCTCTCTATCTGTATTGCTGTTGTGCCCTTTGGTCGCCCTCGCACACCAAGGGCAGCGGGGTACTCGGTACCGGGCCGGTGTCAAGGTGGGAATGTGTCACATCAGCGGTGACCCGGTCCGTGGCCCTGGGCGCCCAATATCAATGGCGGTGATGTTAATGGTGTTAAAGTTTATTAGAATAGTTCGTGACGCCACCCGTGGTGTTTGGCAAGTAAGATGTTGAGCCAACGCTGCATGCAGATCCGCTGGGACTGATGGTGTGGTGCAGCAAAGATGGTGTAGCTCCCCACAGGTGGAGCTGTAGTCCCAGGGCAGTGTAGGTGCAATGGATGAGGAGAGGCGCAGAATGGTATGGAGGCTGGTACCCAGGTGTAGTGGTGCGGGAATAACTGGAGGACACCCGAGTATGTGGTTCCAAAGCTTTACTCACTGTTTGCAGTTCACTCCACTGCCTGCCTCCGTACTGTGTTCTCCAGGTCAGGGCTCCAGCCAACCTCCAGGCAGGATAGGATTCTCCCTTCCACACTCCGCCAACACGTACCTTACTGAATGACTCCTCCAATGCGCCTTTAGGTGCGAAGCACTCCAGTACTTAGTTACCCTGGAATGCCTCTCTCTAGGTGTTCCTAGTCTTTGCTTGTATGACAGACAGCTGTAGCCTGCTTCGGGGACTCCTCACTGCGTCCTGGCTCTCTATTCAGTTGCTGTTGTGTCCTGTTGTGAGTTCATTTTCCCCTTCGTCACTGAGGTCTGGTGAACTCTCTATTCTGGTAAAGGAAGGTAATGAGTCTGATTATCAGGCACCTGAGCCTGATGATGATGACTGGCTGAGTGGAGTCAAGGACTGGATATAAGGCTGCCGACGCCCTTCTGCCCTGCGGGTGATTTCTCTGTGGACTTCTAGGAGACCAGTCTGATTCCTGCTCCTCTAAAGCTAAGTTTTCTGCTTTGCCTGTTAGCATTTGTGTTTGTTTTTGTTTGCCTTGCTTTTCTGGATTCTGCCATTCCCTGCTGGGGTGAGCTGAATCTCCTTTTGCCGGTTGCTCTGTCTTCAGAATATTCCTGAGTACTGACATAGCTTTTTGAAGCCTAGCGTCTTCAGGGCCTTTTTCACTGTCAGTTTGTTGGCTCTTATTTTCATAGGGTTTTTCACGGATTGCAGACAGCAGCCTTCCTGTCCTTTCCTATCTAGTTAGCTTGGGCCCCGTCTTTGCTCAGTCTATCTTTCTGTCTGTGTTAGGCTATGTGCCCACGCTAGCATTTTTAAACGCTCAGGAAAAGGATCCCCTTCCCAGAAATCGCGCGTCTTTTTCCGCGCGTTTTTTGCGCGATTTTTGACGCGTTTTTGACGCGTTTTTTTGACACGCAATTTCTGGGATCATTGGGGATGGCTAAAAATGCTCAGCAATGCGGAAATTAATGAGCATGCTGCGTTTTTAGCCGCTAAGCGATTCCTGAGCGGTTAAAAACGCATGCATTGGCACAAAAAGCCAAAAACGCATGCTAATTAATTTGATGCATCTTTTAAGCATTTCTGCAGCGTCTGAGCCGGCTCAAACGCTGCAGAAACGCTTAAAAAAACGCATTGTGTGCACACAGCCTTAGTGTTCTTTCTTCTTGCTTCACCGTCATTATATGTTGGGGGCTGCTTTATGCTTTGGGGTCTGCTCTGGGGCAGTTTAGATTTCCCTTTCTGTCTTTAGGCTTTATAGTCCTCCGGCTGTGATCGTGGGGTCTAGGGCATCGTAGGAACCCCCCACGGCTACTGCTAGTTGTGTTGATAGGTTCAGGGGTCTGCAATCCGATAGCTGCCAACTTCTCTGGTTTTCTGGACTTAGCTAGCATTTCTATTTTTGCCTCCTACGGTGACTCATTCATAACAGTGTCCCAAGTCTATGATGGAAGCAAGGTGTTAGCGGATCACTACTCCTCCGGTGTCTGTTGCCGGACATAAAGATCCAATCAACCTCGGGGACCGGGCCCCGGCCTTTGCGCTCTCTGGATTGGAAGGGTTCTCTATCTTTCTTCAACCAGCTTCCCACTGTCCTTCTATTCTCCTTCGTTCCGATCTGTTCTATCTGTCTTATGGAAGGTTAGGTTATCAATCTTATCAATCTCTTTCTCTGTTTTTCTCGTACCAGCAGCCCAGATCACTGGGACCTGCTGCAGCACATCCTTCAGACACCCATCTTCTCTCTTCTCTCTCCAACTAACCAACCAACTCCTCCCTAACTCTCACTCTTCCCACTCTTTTATATCATCTCACTCCACCCGCCTCCCAACACATCTCGTGTTATGAAGCAGGGTTCCACGAGGGGTGCTCTGCTAACCCCCAGCCTGAAGCTGTTAGGTGGCCCCATTGAACTATCCTGTGTGTGGAATGCAGGTGTGGAGGTCAGGAGTTCCCACCTTACCTGGATGGTGGGGCACTACACCTTAGGAGAAGGTGCAGTACCTCTGTGGCGACTGAAGCCTCAGGGGCGCCACATACCCCCCGTTAAACACAGCACGTCCGCGGGTTGTAAGACAACAAAAGGTACAATACAGGAACACACAAAAATTTTTAAATGCTATTCAACAATACTTATCTAATCTTCCTAATTACATTTCTTAAACATTACAAACAGCTTAACTTCCTATCTTAGTATCAAAAATTTACTTAAGTGCAATTCATAGTTCAAAGTGCAATTATTCTTTCTCTCTCTTTCTACTGGATGCAAGACACTGACTATCTGTACTTGGCCTGTCACCTGTCACTTTCAATTCTTCAGTCTTTATTCAATTCTCACATTCTATCTCAAAACTTTTCTAATTCCCTGTATCAAATATTCTATAAAAGACATTTACTTTCCACAAGACACAACATTATCAAATAGGTTATCATAAAACAATCAAAGATTCTTGCAAAGTGTGATGTGAGACTTAGGTAGATCTCCTGGAGTGGACCCGCTGGACCATGGCAACGAATCTCCCACGGGCGAGCTGGCCAGGTGGACCACCCCCTATACAGGGAGTGTTTGGGGCAGGCCCGCGGGTAACTATCACCACGGCAGCTGGTACCCAGAGAGAATACAGGAGAGCTGGCAAGGGGCCAGAGATGCTGGCGGAGGACCTCCCCAGAAACAAGAATACGGATGGCGGACAGGTCAGGAACACAGGCGATACGGAGGGAAGCAGGCACGAACTGGAGAACTCAGCCAGGGGACCAGGACAGACCGGAGCACGAGCTCAGACTTCCAGATCCTAGGAGAGAGGACAGTGGAGAAGACGGGTAAGCTACAGGCAGGGAGGCAACGGGGGTGCACACAGAGACAAGGGCCAGAATCACCGCCAGCAGGAAGAGGCCGCCTGATATAGGGAGTCATGGCAGGGACTTCCGGGTCATGACCCCTCCCAGCGCAAGGTGAGGAGAGCGCGCGGCCTCAGGAGGGGTAGAGAGCACGCGTGCTCCTGACCACAGTGTGTGCACGCACGCCCGCCGAGGAACAGGAAGCTGAACCGGGGCGCGCGCCCGACGGGACACAGGAGACCAGGCAGGAGCGAGTGCCGGGAACAAGAGACGGGGAAAGGAGGAGCGCGGAGAAGGCCGAGGCAGCTGGGACCGCGGCGTGGAGGCCGCCAGAGAGTGGGCAGACTGCCGGCAGAAGAGAAGGTATTGGTAGGGGCTGCGGCGGCAGCAGCGTGACAGTACCCCCCTCCCTACGCGCCCCCCTCCGCAGAGTGGAAAAAACTTAGCCAAAATTCGAGGAGCCCGAATATTCTCCCGAGGCTCCCAGGACCTCTCCTCAGGACCAAAGCCCTTCCAATCGACCAGAAAAAAGGTCCTCCCCCTTCGCTTCTTCATGGTCAAAATGTCTTTAACCTCAAACTCATTGTCAGCGGAGACAGGCGGCGGCGACTGAGTGGCAGAGGTTTGAGGATGACCGGTTTTAGAAGGGAGACATGAAAAGCACTGGGGATGCGAAGTGAGGCGGGAAGTCGCAGTTTGTAGGAGACGTCGTTAATACGAGCCAATACCTCAAAGGGTCCAATATAGCGGGGACCCAGTTTATGTGAAGGGATCTTGAGACAAATGAACTTGGAGGACAGCCAAACTTTAGCACCAGGGTGATATGGCAGGGAATCCAGGCGCCTTTTGTCTGCGTGTCTCTTTACCTTGTCGCGTGCTAACTCGAGAGCGGCCTTTGTCTCCTGCCAGATCCTGGAGAAATCCCCGGACAGATCAGTCGCCAGTACACCCGAGGCAGAGGGAACCGGTAGAGGTACACCCGGATGCTGCCCGTAGACAACAAAAAAAGGAGATTTGCCAGAAGACTCGCTGACGTGGTTATTATAGGCGAACTCTGCCCACGGGAGTAAGTCTGACCAGTCGTCCTGGTGGGCATTAGAAAAGTGCCGGAGATAGTTCACCAAATTCTGGTTAGTCGGCTCCGCTTGACCATTGGACTGTGGGTGGTAAGATGAGGAGAAGTCAAGTGTGACATCCATCGACTTGCATAGGGCTCTCCAAAATCGAGAGGTAAATTGGACTCCTCTGTCAAAAACAATATGTTGGGGTAGTCCATAGAGACGGAAGATGTGGTGAACGAAAACTTTTGCCAAGTCTCGTGCTGAAGGTAACCCGGGGAGAGAGATGAAATGTGCCATCTTAGAGAATCTGTCTACCACCACAAGGACGACGGTACAATCTGCAGACCTGGGTAGATCGGTAATGAAATCCATGGCAATGTGTTGCCAAGGGGACAATGGAACTGGAAGCGGATGCAGAATACCGGAAGGCAAATGCCTAGGCACCATGGTTTTAGCACAGGACGGACAGGAAGCGACAAAATCTCGGACATCCAGGGGAAGAGTCGGCCACCAGTAGTAGCGGGAGACAAGGACAAGTGTTTTTTTAAGGCCGACATGACCAGCAAGTTTGGAAGCATGCCCCCAGTGTAGGATCTGTCTTCGGTCCATCTCTGCCACGAAAGTCTTACCACGTGGCGGCGAGACGAGAGAGAGAGGTGCCACCGTGATGAGCCTGGAGGGATCGAGATATGTGTGGGTTCCTCCTCCAAATCTGCAGAAAGGAAGGACCTGGACAAAGCATCAGCCTTGAGGTTCTTGTTGCCGGGACGAAAGTGCAGATCAAAATCGAATCGGCCAAAGAACAGAGACCACCTGGCCTGCCGAGGATTGAGTCTGTGCCGATTCAAGGTAAGTCAGATTTTTATGGTCCGTGTAGATTGTAAACGGATGTAGGGCTCCCTCTAATAAGTACCTCCATTCCTCCAGAGCTAATTTGATGGCAAGCAGTTCCCGGTCTCCGATGGAATAGTTTCGCTCCGAAGTGAAGAAGGACTTGGAAAAGAAACCGCACGTAACAAGTCTACCAGAGGGAGATTTTTGAGACAGAACTGCTCCGGCCCCAGTTGCGGAAGCATCCACCTCGAGGATGAAAGCTTTATTGGCTTCTGGGCGATGGAGCACGGGTGCCATGGCGAATGCGTGTTTCAGAGACAAGAAGGCGTTCTCGGCTTCAGGGGACCAGGCGTGCGGATTAGCTCCCTTACGGATCAAAGAGGAGATAGGACCAGTCAAAGAGGAAAAATGAGGAATGAACTGCCGGTAGTAATTTGCGAAGCCAAGAAATCGCTGAATGGCTTTTACCCCATGGGGACGCGGCCAGTTAAGCACGGCAGATACTTTCTCCGGGTCCATGCATAAGCCTGAGTCAGAGATGACGTATCCTAGGAATGGAAGGGTGGACTGTTCAAAGGTGCATTTCTCCAGCTTAGCATATAGGCAATTCTCCCTTAGGCGTAACAGTACTCGACGGACATCTCTCCTGTGGGCGGGCAGATCGGGAGAGAAGACGAGGATATCGTCCAGATATACGACCACACAGGAGTACAGAAGGTCTCGGAAAATGTCATTTACAAATTCCTGAAAGACTGCGGGGGCGTTGCACAAACCGAATGGCATGACGAGATACTCGTAGTGCCCATCCCTGGTGTTAAAAGCGGTATTCCATTCATCTCCGGAGCGAATACGAATGAGATTGTAGGCTCCACGGAGATCCAGTTTGGTAAAGATTTGCACCCCTCGCAGCCGGTCGAATAACTCGGGGATGAGAGGTAGGGGGTATTTGTTCTTGATAGTGATTTCATTAAGACCCCGATAGTCGATACACGGGCAAAGGGACCCATCCTTCTTCTTGACAAAAAAGAAACCTGCTCCGGCGGGTGAAGATGACTTCCGGATAAAGCCCCTGGCCAAATTCTCCTGAACGTACTCAGTCATGGCTTGGAATTCGAGCGGACTCAAAGGATAGATTCGCCCCTGGGGCGGAGTTGAACCTGGAACAAACTCGATCGGGCAATCACATGGCCAGTGCGGTGGAAGAGTCTCTGCCTCCTTTTTGTCAAAGACGTCAGCAAAGGCCCAGTAGGCCGGGGGCAGATCCGCTGGACCCAAGGCAGGTAGCGAAGTCATGAGAGGTTGTACCGGAAGAAGACATTTAGTCTGGCAGAAACGACTCCAACGAAGAATGTCTCCAGAGCGCCAATCCAAGACGGGTGTGTATCCTCAACCATGGAAGACCCAGAAGCAAGGTGTGGGACAGTGACGGCAGCACGAAGAAGGCTATCTTCTCACGGTGCAGGACCCTGATCTGTAACTCCACCTCTTCGGTGACCAAAGTGACGGTCTCGTGCAGGGGAACACGGTCGACTGAAGCTAACTGCTGGGGAACCTCCAAGGACCTGACAGGTATCTGCAATCTTTTTACCGCCTCGAGTTGGATGAAGTTCCCTGCAGCCCCTGAGTCAATATAGGCCACCTCAGAAAAACGTTTGGATCCCAGGACAAACAAAACAGAGAGGGTCAAGGGTAGAGAGGTATCACAGACACCTAGGGAGGCCTCTCTTACCTGTCCTAGGCTGAGGTGTTTCCCAGCCTCACTGGACAGGAACGCAGAAGATGGGAGGCGCTGCCACAATAGAGACAAAGACCATGTGTAAGTCTCTCCTGGCGACGCAGCTCCGCTGGTCTGAGTCAGTCCACTTGCATGGGCTCCAAAGCTGACGCCACGGTGGTAGGTCGTGGGCGAGGAGGACTGCGTGGAGAAGGGGAAAAACGAGAAGGCCTTCTCTCCCTGGCGGCTTCGCGGGAGCACTCCTGGAAAAGCAGATCAATTCGCGTTGCCAGAGAGATGAGGTCCTCCAAAGACGTGGGTGTGTCTCTCCCAGCCAACTCGTCTTTGATTCGAGCCGACAAGCCGCGCCAAAAAGCCCCCACTAGAGCCTCGTTGTTCCATCCAAGCTCGGAGGACACTGTACGGAACTGGATGGCATACTGCCCCACAGAGAGAGCACCCTGGCGGAGGTTAAATAAGGACTCGGTGGCCGAGACCAGGCGACCGGGCTCATCGAAGACTCTACGAAAGGTCTCTAAGAAGGTCGCAAGCTGGGAGACTAACGGGTCGTCACGTTCCCACAAGGGATTTACCCAAGCCAGCGTCTCACCCTCCAAATGGGATACCACAAAGGGCACCTTGGCCCGGTCGGTAGGATACTGCAGGGGCGTCAACTCAAAATGCAGCTGGCATTGGCTAATGAACTGCCGCCTGAACAGGGGCAGCAGCAGCGGTCTGGAGAGCTAGTAGGAGTTTATCCACCGAGGCCATGTAATTCAGAATGTGGGCCTGGGTGTCGCGCTGCTGGGCAAGCTCCTGCTGGAGGCTGGAGATCTGAGAGGCAGTCCCTGGATCGGAGGCTTGCAAAGAGGAAAGACGGGACTCCATAGATTTGAGGAATGACATGATCCTCGCCTGATTTTCTCGGAGGAACAAAAGTTCCTTCTGGGTCGGGGTACCAGCGGGATCCATGGCCTGATTATTCTGTGATTTGAGACTTAGGTAGATCTCCTGGAGTGGACCCGCTGGACCGTGGCAACGAACCTCCCACGGGCGAGCTGGCCAGGTGGACCACCCCCTATACAGGGAGTGTTTGGGGCAGGCCCCGCGGGTAACTATCACCACAGCAGCTGGTACCCAGAGAGAATACAGGAGAGCTGGCAAGGGGCCAGAGGTGCTGGCGGTGGACCTCCCCAGAAACAGGAATACAGATGGCGGACAGGTCAGGAACACAGGCGAGACGGAGGGAAGCAGGCACGAACTGGAGAACTCAGCCAGGGGACCAGGACAGACCGGAGCATGAGCTCAGACTTCCAGATCCTAGGAGAGAGGACAGTGGAGAAGACAGGTAAGCTACAGGCAGGGAGGCAACGGGGGTGCACACAGAGACAAGGGCCAGAATCACTTAGCAGGGCACAAGTGATAATCAGGCACCGCCAGCAGGAAGAGGCGGCCTGATATAGGGAGTCGTGGCAGGGACTTCCGGGTCATGACCCCTCCCAGCGCAAGGTGAGGAGAGCGTGTGGCCTCAGGAGGGGTAGAGAGCGTGTGTGCTGCAGACCACAGTGTGCGCGCGCGCCCGCCGAGGAACAGGAAGCTGGACCGGGGCGCGCGCCTGACGGGACACAGGAGACCGAGCCGGAGCGGGCGCCGGGAACGAGAGACGGGGAAAGGAGGAGCGCGGAGAAGGCCGAGGCAGCCGGGACCGCGGTGTGGAGGCCGCCAGAGAGTGGGCAGACTGCGGCAGAAGAGAAGGTATCGGAGGAGGCTGCGGCGGCAGCAGCGTGACACAAAGGTGCTGAACATTGCTCCCAGCCAGGCTTTCTTGCTGTGTCCCTTGAGGTAGACATCATTCCTCGAAAAGTGTCCATGCAAAAACATTATCTTCGCAAAGTGTCTTTATATGTAAAACCAAGAAAGGGCACCTAAAGAGGTGCAACTATTTACAATAAAACTTTTTGGATTAATCAGTGTCTATGATCTCCACAGTTCCATTTCAAAAGCAACGCTGCCAATCAAAACTGGGCAACATGATGAACAAAAAGGCAAAGGCACAACTGGTGCAACAAACCCTCCTGGGTAACAAGATTTAGTAAATTATTTCAATTGTGGTCCCCTCCTGGGGTTCTGGTAGCTGAACTGGAACTGTTCTCAGAGGTGGTATCTTCGTCCCGTTGGCTACTTGCTAGCCGCATATACTCAATCTCCCATACAGAGGGATAGGGACTGTTGGGGCGCAGGGAAAGGGCCATGGATATTTCTACTGTCTGTGGGGATATGGGTCCCTCCAGTTCCATAGGAAGTTCAGGAGATGGTGCCGCAGCCCGAGGCCGCCAGCCAGGAACAACTTGATCATCTCCCCTATAGGCACTGCAGCCGGGGATCGTCGGCGAAGGTCAGTGGGCCCGTTCCTATCTGTGGGTTCCGCTCCCAAAACCAGGGTCAGACCGGGGGTAGCGATCATACCTGGCGTTTCCAGCCGCGGTTCCGGCTCTGCTTCCTGGTGGTAGATGGCAGCAGCCGCAACTCCCGGAGTGACTGGTGGAGTAGGCCGCAGTTGGATCCGTGCCGGGACCAGGCCGGTCTCAGCTGGGGTTGATGGTGGAGGCCGGTGCCACCGCGCCCGATCCAGGCAGAGACACGGTCCCGGTCCTCCATTCTGTTCCAGAGCCTTCATGTATCTCCTCCGGACGTGGCTCCCCCAATGACAATATCTGTTGTGAGGCGGTGGCAGACGCAGCTGAGGATGAATCAGCGGTCGCAACCTCCGCGTAGGCGGACTAGGGGCGAGTGACTTCTCCCCTCCCTGTTCTTCTGTCTTCTCATCTGCTTTCATGATGGCATTCTGGTGTTCTCCTCGCTCCGCCCTTCTGCTCACCAGAGGCTTCATCTGCCCCTCCTTCTGGGGGCGGCGTCTTCTTCCAGCGCCTCCATACCAAGCCAGTGTACGAACCCCTCGGGGGGGGTGGGCCATGCATCGGTCACATAGTAATTCAGGCAGGGATGGCCCAAGACTCTTCGCAGTCTTTTCTTAGGACCTCCCATCTCTTCACGCCCTTCTTCTCCGCACCAGTGGCCATTTCTAATGTCCATTTTACAGTCTATTTAATTTGGTCTTCTGCACATTTTCAAAAGTTGTAAATCCAAGGCACACAGAACCCGATGGCATTGGGTCTCGTCATCCTGTTCGTGACGCCAAAATTGGGTCGCCCTCGCACACCCAGGGCAGCGGGGTACTCGGTACCGGGCCGGTGTCAAGGTGGGAATGTGTCACAGCAGCGGTGACCCGGTCTGTGGCCCTGGGCGCCCAATATCAATGGCGGTGATGTTAATGGTGTTAAAGTTTATTAGAATAGTTCGTGACACCACCCGTGGTGTTTGGCAAGTAAGATGTTGAGCCAACGCTGCATGCAGATCCGCCGGGACTGATGGTGTGGTGCAGCAAAGATGGTGTAGCTCCCCACAGGTGGAGCTGTAGTCCCAGGGCAGTGTAGGTGCAATGGATGAGGAGAGGCGCAGAATGGTATGGAGGCTGGTACCCAGGTGTAGTGGTGCGGGAATAATTGGAGGACACCCGAGTATGCGGTTCCAAAGCTTTACTCACTGTTTGCAGTTCACTCCACTGCCTGCCTCCGTACTGTGTTCTCCAGGTCAGGGCTCCAGCCAACCTCCAGGCAGGATAGGATTCTCCCTTCCACACTCCGCCAACATGTACCTTACTGAACGACTCGTCCAATGCGCCTTTAGGTGCGAAGCACTCCAGTACTTGGTTACCCTGGAATGCCTCTCTCTAGGTGTTCCTAGTCTTTACTTGTATGACAGACAGCTGTAGCCTGCTTCGGGGACTCCTCACTGCGTCCCGGCTCTCTATTCAGTTGCTGTTGTGTCCCAAGTCTATGATGGGAGCAAGGAGTTAGCGGATCACTACTCCTCCGGTGTCTGTTGCCGGACATAAAGATCCAATCAACCTCGGGGACCGGCCCCGGCCTTTGCGCTCTCTGGACTGGAAGGGTTCTCTATCTTTCTTCAACCTGCTTCCCACCGTCCTTCTATTCTCCTTCATTCCGATCTGTTCTATCTCTCTTATGGAAGGTTAGGTTATCAATCTTATCAATCTCTTTTTCTGTCTTTCTCGTGCCAGCAGCCAAGATCACTGGGACCTGCTGCAGCACGTCCTTCAGACACCCATCTTCTCTCTTCTCTCTCCAACTAACCAACCAACTCCTCCATAACTCTCACTCTTCCCACTCTTTTATATCATCTCACTCCACCCGCCTCCCAGCACATCTCGTGTTACGAAGCAGGGTTCCACGAGGGGTGCTCTGCTAACCCCCAGCCTGAAGCTGTTAGGTGGCCCCACTGAACTATCCTGTGTGTGGAATGCAGGTGTGGAGCGTGGTCAGGTGTTCCCACCTTACCTGGATGGTGGGGCACTACACCTTAGGAGAAGGTGCAGTACCTCTATGGCGACTGAAGCCTCAGGGGCGCCACACCCTCAAGTCTTAGATGGGAGTAGTGCATTTACAGCCCACTACTCCACTGGTGTCTGCTGCAGAACCATTAGCGTTCGTACAACCTCGGGGACCGGGAGCCGGCCTTTCGCTTAGAACTTCTAGGCAGGGTTCTTCCTCTAACCCACGTCCTCTGTGTTCCCTTTTACTCCTACGTTCCGTGCTTGTCCTTTCCCTTCTATGGAAGCTCAGGCTTCAGGTCAACGTCCTTCTACTTCTTTTCTTTCCTTTCCCGTGCCAGCGTCGGCAAGGGAGGCGTTAAGCCAACGCTGCATGCAGATCCTCCAGGACAGATGGTGTGGTGCAGCAATGATGGTATAGCCCTCCACAGGCAGCGCTGTTGTCCCAGAGCAGTATAGATGTGGAGACACTTAGGTGATGTAGTGTCTGGCGCAGGGGATGTAGCAGTGTCAGGCAGACGGACGCAGGAAGGAATAGAGGACACCAGGGCATGTAGTTCCAAAGCTTTACTCACAGTCTGTAGTGCCCGCTTCTGTGCCATGTTCTCCGGGTCAGGGACTCAGTCAACCTCCAGGCAAGATGGAAAGCTCCCTTCCACACTCTGCCAACTTATGTGCCTTTCCTGAACGTCTCCTCTATAGCACCTTTAAGTGTGAAGATCTCCACTACCGTGTTACACTGGAGTTCCTCCTGACAGATGTTCCCAAGAACTCTACTTGCATGGCACACAGCTGTAGCCTGCTTCGGGGACTCTCTACTCCTAAGTCCCGGCTCTCTATCCTTATTGCTGTTGTGCCCTCAAGTCGTAGATGGGAGTAGTGCATTTACAGCCCACTACTCCACCAGTGTCTTCTGCAGAACCATTAGCGTTCGTACAACCTCGGGGACCGGGCCCCGGCCTTGCACTTAGAACTTCTAGGCAGGATTCTTCCTCTAACCCACGTCCTCTGTGTTCCCTTTTACTCCTACATTCCGTGCTTGTCCTTTCCCTTCTATGGAAGCTCAGGCTTCAGGTCAACGTCCTTCTCCTTCTTTCCTTTCCTTTCCTTTCCTTTCCCGTGCCAGCTGGCTCAGGTCACTGAGGCAGCTGCAGCACTTCTTCTTCCATCCCTTCTTCCAGGGATCCCCACTCCTCCCGAGTGGCTTCCTTCCTCACTGACCTCCTGTCAGACTGACTTGTCATTCTAAACCATCCCACTCATATATATATTCTGAACTCCACCCACCTCCCAGCACGTCTAGTGTTCCAAGCAGGGAACCACCAAAGGTGCTCTGCCTCTCTCTAAGCAAAGAGCCGCAATGTGGTTGTGGTGAACTACTCTATTGTGTGGGGTGCGAGTGTTGGAGCGTGGTCAAGAGCCTCCGACTTACCTGGATGGTGGGGCACCACACCTAAGGAGAAGGTGCAGTACCTCTGTGGCGACTGAGCCTCAGGGGCGCCACAGGAGCAGAACTGAGCTTATTACAGAGCTATGGGAGCAGGATCAAGCTTAATAGAGGGATATGGGAGCAGAACCGAGCTTACTACAGAGCTATGGGAGCAGTACCGAACTTACTACAGAGCTATGGGAGCAGAACCGAGCTTACTACAGAGATATAGGAGTGGGACTGAGCTTACTACAGAGCTATGGGCGCAGAACAGAGCTTACTAGAGAGATATGGGAGCAGAACCGAGCTTACTAGAGTGATATGGGAACAGCACCAAGCTTACTACAGCTCTATGGGAGCAGAATCAAGCTTACTACAAAAATAAGGGAGCAGAACCAAGCTTGCAACAGAGCTATGGAAGCAGAACCGAGATTACTACAGAGCTATGAGAACAGAACCAAGTTTACAAAAGAGCTATGGAAGCAGAACTGAGCTTACTAGAGAGATATGGAAGCAGAACCGAGCTTACTAGAGAGATATGGGAGCAGAACCAAGCTTACTAGAGTGATATGGGAACATAACAAACCTTACTAAGGATCTGTGGGAGCAGAAACAAGCTTACTACAGAGCTATGGGAGCAGAGCCGAGCTTACTACAGAGATATGGGAGCAGAACCGAGCTTACTACAGACATATGGAAGCAGACCCGAGCTTATTACCGAGATATGGGAGCAGAACCAAGCTTACTAGAGAGATATGGGGGAGGAACCGAGCTTACTACAGAGTTAAGGGAGCAGAACTGAGCTTGCTACAGTGATATCAGACCAGAACCCAGCTTACTACAGAGATATCAGTCCAGAACTGAGCTTATGGAGCGCCCACCAGGGCCGTGGGGAACTCGGTACCAGGCAGTTCTTAAAGGGGAAGTGTCACGATAGCGGTGACCTGGTCCGTGGCCCTGGGCATCCAATGAAAATGTTCAATAAAGTTTATAGTGGATGATTTAAAAGGAAATTAGTTCATGATGCTACCTGTGGTATTCGGCAAATAAGGTGTTAGCCGACCCGGCTTCAGAGTCCGATGGGGCTGATGGTGATGCAGTAGAGTTGTTACAGCTCTCCACAGGTAGAGCTAGGCCCCAGGGTAATTGTATGTGTAAGTGATGAGATGATGGTGGTTGTAGTGCAGGGCAGATGGTATAGCAAACAAATCTGAGGACACATCAGGGTTGTATTTCCTTTACCTTTACTGAATTTATAGAGGTGCCGATGGGAGCACTGGTTACAGGTGTCAATGAAGGTCCAGGCAGCCCGAAGCAACTTAGGATCCACTCAGCCAGGTGGCTTGGAGGCCTCCTTACTGCGCTGCTCTATTTGAGGTCCTTGCTGCCTAAAGCTCAGCTCAGTCCTCTGTTCCTCTCACTGTCTTTTAGAAAACGTTACTCGCATGACAGGCAGCTTGAGCTTTTCACAGGAGTCGCTCCTCGTGGCATCTCCGGGCTCTATCCTGCTGCTGTGCCTTCAGGTGTGTGATAGGGGCCAGAAGACCTGCAATCTGTCCTCCGGATTTAGCTGATGAGACTGTAGTGCTCTGCAGCTATAGACTCTGTTGTCCAGTTCTAGCACTGAGCTCTGGGATGAGCGTGGTCACAACTCCTCTTCCCAAGCTTCCCTATACTTTTATCTTCCTCTCTGACTCAGAATGCACTCTAGTCTGGGGACAAGCTTCTCACTCGTCCAGTTCCCAGCACTGACTGACTGAAACTCTAACTAACTTCCTCCTCCTGACCAGATAGAGCAGCTCCCCTCAAGTCAGGTTCAGAGTTCCCCCTGCTGGCCTAGAGCAGGATCTGTGTTGCATGCTGTGTATACCTGGCCAGGGGATCCCTCCTTGCTTCAGGCCTGACATTATTCCCTGTGAGGAAGGCAATGCCCTTGTGGCTACCGGACTCCTGTGGTGCCACACTTACAACAGAGATAAGGGAGCAGAGCCAAGCTTACTACAGAGATAAGGGAGCAGAACGGAGCTTACTAGGTCTACTACATAGATACGGGAACAGAACCAAGCATACAGCATATATATGGTCCCTGAATCTAGATTACTACATCGATAGAGTACGAGAACCAAGCTTACTAGAGAGATAATGGGAGCAGAACCAAGCTTACTAGAGAGATATGGGAGCAGAACTGAGCTTACTAGAGCTATGGTGGAAGAACTGAGCTTACTACAGAGATAAGGGAGCAGAATCAAGCTTATGTGATAATCATGTGGGAATAGTGGATGAGGGCAGGTATATCTCGCCCAGATTCCTTTCCTATGTGGCCTAGTCTGGTTAGTATCGCACCTGCTTGCTAATGAATAATGGGAGGTGGATATAAAAGGATGCCAGGTGGTTGTGTGAGTGTCTCAGCCTGGGAACACAGAGAGCCTGTCTGTGTGAGAGACACACGTGAGTGAAAGCAGTGCCCACTGCAACTGTGGTTTGGCTGGACGGGAGAAGCCCGCCAGTTGGTAGTTAGGTTGTCCATTGTTTAGTTAGTGCCGGACAGGCAAGGATTTGTTTTATGTTTTTTTTCTTTATGCATTGCTTTCACCGTTAATAAACCTGACTCAGTGTCAGTTATACCCGGACCCCGACTCTGCGCCTGAGTTTCATGCTGAACGCACGTGACCTTTGACCCCAGCAAAGCCGATCCCGGAGTGTTTTATCACACTTGCTACAGAGATATCAGACCAGAACCAACTAGGTCTGGTATATAGATACGGGAACAGAACCAAGTTTACAGCATAGATATGGTTTCAGAATCTAGATTACTACATTCATAGAGTCCCTGTTCCCACCATATGTATAGTATGATGGCTCCAGTTCCCCCATATATATAGTAGGATGGCCCCAGTTCCCCATATATATAGTAGGATAGCCCTAGTTCCTCCGTATATCTAGTAGGATGGCCCCAGTTCTCCCCATATATATAGTATCATAGCCCCAGTTCTCCCCATATATAAATTATGATCGCCCCAGTTCCTCCTTGTAACGCCGGTGTGTTTGTACTTTGCTTCCCCGGCGTTACTCTGCATGTCTGCATTAACCCTTTGCTCCTCTCCTCCTAACTAGCAGGGATACTGTTGCCTGTTACCGTTATGGATGCTGCTCAGGTCCCTGCCCCGCTGCGTAGCCGTACATGCGTGCGTGGCTCAGCTGCTTTGCAAGACCACCCGCTGGTGCGGTCCCTGGCTGCTGCTGTGGAAAGCTATCGGTGGGTTAATAGGTCCTCTACATTGTGTATGGCTTACCACGTATGTTCAGGCTTGCAGCTCTCGCCAGGTGTCCTCTGCAATGCTGATTTGTTTGGCCTTGCTTAGGGTGCGCGCGGCCACACCTCCCCTGCTTTTATGAGGAATGGGTGTGTGCTACAATTGCTGCTCCAGCCTATCACTGTGAGGCAGCTGCTATATAAAGTTCCCTCCCCCTTTGGGGCATCGCCAGAGCTTCGCATTGAGTTCCTGAACCTAGCGATGTGAGTATGTGTGTTCAGCTCCTGCTCTGATTGTGATCAGTTCTGGGGGAGCTGGTGCTCTTTGTCCCCATGTGAACTGTGTTTTGCCACCTGCCAGGAGGCAGAATATCCTGGCCCTCGGCCCTGTCCGCCTTCCCAGGAGGCAGAATATCCTGGCCCTTGTCCGCCCTCCCAGAAGGCAGAATATCTTGGTCCCTGTGTTTGTGTGGAGTCTTGCCTTGCACCTGTGTCTTGTTCCCTGAATCCTGGATCCTGAATTTGTTCCTGCACCTGACTCTGTCTGAATTGTGTCTTGTTTCTTTGCCTGCTCTGGGGGCAGTAATACCAAGATCGCCCTTCCTGGAGGCTGCATATCCAGGCCCGTCTATGTTGTGTCTTGTTCCCTGAATTCTGGACCAGCTCCTTTACCTGACCCTGTCTGAACTATGTCCTCTGTGGGATGTTCCTGAGGTCCCTTCATGTCTTGAACCCTGTGCCCAGTGACTGTGACTCTATGCTACCTGACTTGCTGTGATTTAACCTGGGTTCATCTAGGAAGTAGGAGTCCGGTGTGTCCGCTGGGTTTCTGCCACTCTGTGCTCAGCTGGGGATTCAGTGCAATTCCCTGCCAGTTCCAGTCCAACCCGGCAGGGATTGCACCAGACCGCTGGGGTTCCTTTCTAGGTCTCTGCCAGATGACCGGAGCCTGATGACCACGGCCTGATGTCCGGTGTCTGATGACCCCTTCCAGATGTGCTGTGCCTGATGTCCTCTGCCCGATGTCCGGATCCTATGCTTCTCTGCCCGATGTCCGGAGCCTGCCGATCGCTGCCAGTGGTCCGGAGCCTGATGACTGCGGCCTGATGTCCGTAGCTGATGCCCGCAGCCTGATGTCCGGATCCTGTCGGTCGCTGCCAGATGTCTGGAGTCCGATGCCAGTGTGCTGATGCTCTATCTAAGATCCGAGTCCTGATGCCCTGCCTGTGTCCTGATGTCCAGTCCATGTTCCTGGTGTCCTGATGTCCGTGTTCCTGGTGTCCTGATGTCCGTGTTCCTGGTGTCCTGATGTCCGTGTTCCTGGTGTCCTGATGTCCGTGTTCCTGGTGTCCTGATGTCCGTGTTCCTGGTGTCCTGATGTCCGTGTTCCTGGTGGCCTGATGTCCGTGTTCCTGGTGGCCTGATGTCCGTGTTCCTGGTGGCCTGATGTCCGTGTTCTTGGTGGCCTGATGTCCGTGTTCCTGGTGGCCTGATGTCCGTGTTCCTGGTGGCCTGATGTCCGTGTTCCTGGTGGCCTGATGTCCGTGTTCCTGATGTCCAGTCCGTGTTCCTGATGTTCTGCCCGTGTCCCGATGTTCCGCCAATTATCTGAGGTCCACCCAGTGATGACGTCCTTCTCGGATCGGTGTTTGATGTTCTCCTGCTGAGCCTGTGCTATGCCTGAGGCCTGAGAGAGAGGCCATCCTAGTATGCCCGTGCCAGAGGATCCTGGACTGCATCAACCCATGATGACTCCTGCCATCGTCTGACATCTGTCCTGGGTATGTGTCTGATGTTCTCCTGCTGAGCCAGTGCTATGCCTGAGGCCTGAGAAAGAGGCCGTCCTGATATGCCCGTGCCAGATGACCCTGGACTGCATCAACCCATGATGACCCCTGCCATTGTCTGAAGTCAGTCTGAGGTTGGTGTCTGATGTTCTCCTGCTGAGCCTGTGCTATGCCTGGGGCCTGAGGAAGAGGCCGCCCTAGTATGCCCGTGCCAGATAACCCTGGACTGCATCAACCCGTGATGTCCTCCTGCCTTCGTCTGTTATCCTGAGACGTGTACCCTTCCCTGATGTGCAGAATCGAGAGCCTTGCATAACTATTTTGTTTCTGTACCATGTCTTGTTCAAGTAAACTTTGTCTATACCTGAAGTTGTGCGGTGTCGTTCTGCCTCCTCGTCCACATGCTCAGCTGCCACAGACCCCGGTCTCTACTCTTCCCTCGTCTGGGTATGCCAGGGTCCCCCTGTGGTCCAGTGGATCCACATTCCGTTCCCACCTGGGATGCTCGCCCCACGTCGGCGTGGTCGGTCGACGTGGAGGTGCCGGCTCGGCCGCGAACGCGGTCGCTAGTCGCGACACCCCTATATATAGTTGCTTCTCACAAAATTAGAATATCATCAAAAGGTTAATTAATTTCAGTGAAACACATATTATATAGAGTCATTACAAACAGAGTAATCTATGTCAAGTGTTTGTTTCTGTTAATGTTGATGATTATGGCTTACAGCCAATTAAAACCCAAAAGTCATTATCTCAGTAAATTAGAACACTTTATAACACCAGCTTGAAAAATTATCTTAAAATCCAAAATGTTGGCCTACTAAAATGTATGTTCACTAAATGCACTCAATACTTGGTCAGGGCTCCTTTTGCATCTGAATTGTTGGGCCTGGTGTCTCTCATCTTTCACTTGACAATACCCTTTAGATTCTCTATGGGTTTAAGGTCAGGCGAGTTTGCTGGCCATTCAAGCACAGTGATACTGTTGTTTTTAAACCAGGTATTGGTACTTTTGGCAGTGTAGACAGGTGCCAAGTTATGCTGGAGAATGAAATTTCCATCTCCAAAACCTTGTCGGCACAGGGATGCATGAAGTGGACCTACACCAGCTGGCGGCATGGCTCCCCAAAACATCACTGATTGTGGAAACTTCACACTGGACCTCAAGCAGTTTGGATTGTGTGCCTCTCCACTCTTCCTCCAGACTCTGGGACCTTGATTTTCAAATGAAATGCAAAATTTACTTTCATGTGAAATCAACACCTTGGACCACTGAGCAACAGTCCAGTTCTTTTTCTCCTTGGCCCAGGGAAGGCGCTTCTCGTCTTGTCTATTGTTCATGAGTGGCTTGACACAAGGAATGAGACACTTGTAGCCCATATCCTGGATACGTCTCTGTGTCCACAGCAGTCCACTCCTTGTGAATCTCCCCCCAAACTTTTAAATGGCCTTTTCTTAACAATCCTTTCAAGGCTGTGGTTATCTCAGTTGCTTGTGCACCTTTTTCTACCACACTTTTTCCTTCCATTCAACTTTCCATTAATATGCTTGGATACAGCACCCTGTGAAAAGCCACCTTCTTTAGCAATGACCTTTTGTTGCTTAGTATGTTGGTCACAGTTCCCCCCCATATATATAGTAGGATGGCCCCAGTTACCGTATATATAGTAAGATGGCCCCAATTCCCCCATATATATAGTATGATGGCCCCAGTTCCCCCCATATATAGTATGATGCCCCAGTTCCCCTAAATATAGTAAGATGGCCCCAATTCCCCCATATATAAAGTATGATGGCCCCAGTTCCCCATATATATAGTATGATGGCCCCAGTTCCCCCCACACATATAGAATGATGGCCCCAGTTCACCCCATACATATAGTATGATGGCCCCAGTATACCCCATATATATAATATGATAGGCCCAGTTCTCCGATATATATGGTATGGTTGACCCAGTTCCCCCATATATACACAGTTGTGGCCAAAAGTATTGACACCCCTGCAATTCTGTCAGATAATACTCAGCTTCTTCCTGAAAATGATTGCAAACACAAATTCTTTGGTATTATTATCTTCATTTAATTTGTCTTAAATGAATAAACACAAAAAGAATTGTCCTAAAGCCACTCCCACTCCCTGCCGACTTTGCTTCCCCATTGACTTGCATTGGGTTTCTGTCAGAGACACCGCACTACACTTGCTCATAGAGCCAGTGCGCGTGTCCTGAGTACAGAAGCAGTGCTAAGAGTTACCTGGGGAGCAGGGCAGCAGAGGTGACCGGGCATGCTTCAACTATTAGTGTCAGGGTCCAGTCAGCGCTGGAAAGTAAAGAGGCACGGGACCTGCGGACACTGAAAATGAACAAGCTTGAACGGGACCTATGGTCATGTGACTGCAAGGGGGCGTAGCTTAGCGTCCTGCTTTCAGATATGACAGTACACCATACAACAACTCAGAGTCAGGCAAAATGGAGGTCACAACAGTATGGGCAAATGAAGTACAGGAGGGACAAACAGACGGGAGGTCAGACAAAGCCAAAGGTCATACAAAGGATCACAGTACAGTACCAGGGATGAGACAGAGCGGATAATCAGGGTCAAGCAGAGATCAAGACCAAACAGACATAGGAGGTACCAGGCAGAATCCAAAGCGATATCCATGGAACAGACCGAGTCATATACAGAGAATCAAGTAACCAGAACACAGCACTAACACACTCAGGGGTCACCACACAATGCCAAGGGCAAGAGTATAACTGACAGGGATGGGAGCGTCCTGAGGCTATAAGAAGCCTCCCCAGAACCAGGGAGAGGCCGCAATCATAGCCCCAGGTGTGCAGGTAAGACTGCATCGGGATCACAACCTTTAACCCCAGAAATGCCAGTCATCAGCACTGGTTCCAAACATTAACCCCACGTGTGCGAGTCAAACCCGCACTGAGATCATGACAGTTTCGTGTTTCAGTTGGACCTCCGACTTTTCCCTATAGTCGGCCGTTTTCGTTCAACCCGACTTTTGCGAAAGTCAGGTTTCATGAAACCCGACTTGACCCTAAAAAAGGCAAAGTCGCTCATCTCTATATTAAAATTTTTTTTTACAATTCTTAACTTCTTTTGAGTACCCTAGAGTCTGCGGTTAGGCTGGTGATTCTGTTATGAATGGGTCACTGAGGAGGATGGCAGGAACAGGCTAAACCACCAGAGAACCAGAGAGGTTGGTAACTAAGGGGATTGCAGGCCCGTGATCCTATCCACATAACTAGCAGTAGCCATGGAGCGTTCCTACGATGCCCTAGACACTTCGTCACAGCCGGAGAACTATCTAAGCCTAAAGACAGAAAGGTGAAATCTAAACTGCCCTGGAGCAGATCCCCAAAGGAATAGACAGCCCCCAAACATATATTGTCGGTGAGACAAGATGAGACACAAACACAGGCAGAGAACAGACTGAGCAAACGGGGGGGGGGGGGGCAAGCTGTCTAGACAGGACAGGACAGAAAAGATACTGTCTGCAATCACACACAAAACCCTAAAAAAGTCCAACACTTCTGATATACAAAAAACCTGAGGTCACATGACCTCACCCCCGCTAGATCAGCACTCTGGTATGAACTGGAAGCAAAGCAAAAAGATACTAACATGACAGGGGACTGAACAAGCTGCAACATATGAAGCAGGGCCCAGCGCTGCCCTCAGCAGGGAGCACGCTGAATCCTGGCAACAAAGCAGAAAGCAAAAAAAAGGCAAAACCAGATTAGATGCAAAGGATTAGCAAAAGAATCACTTAGCTGAACAATGCAGATCAGGCAGGGGACAAAAGAACTCCAAATGCACAGGGAGGAAATCACCAGCAACCTCAAAGAGCAGCCAGCTCAATTATATGCACCCAGCTAGTAATCCCAGGTTTCCAATTATCATCGTCAGGTGGGGATCTTCCGTCCACCTTGCCAGCTCCACTAATCTCAGTAACCACCAGAGGGAGCAGAGGGAGTTTCGGCTCAGAACTCCGATCAAGAGAATTCACAACATCTTCTGCTATAAACTGCTAATGTATGACCATTTTATGTATATTTTATAAAAGATATTAACAGTCATATCTATACATGTAATATTAAATTCAATGCGCCGTTATTTAGGAATGGAAGAATACTTATAAAAAGCTGGCATACAAATATGTAACGGAATCTTGTTCTTCTACCAATTTAAAGTACTTACAACATTTGGGTGGCATTGTGAACCTGCCTACATGCACAATCTTTGTCTCAAAGACAAGAAAATTTAATGTCTGTACATTGTGCACAGGGGATTTAAGGTGACTTCAGATCATACTAGGTTCCAGGAACACACAGATAGACATAAATGTGCAAATAGACGGTGCAAGAGTGACAACAATAGATTGAAGCACGCATTGCACTGTAACTTTAAATCGGAAAAATCTTATTTTTGCAGTAGTATTATACAGTTGTGGCCAAAAGTATTGACACCCTTGCAATTTTGTCAGATAATACTCAGTTTCTTCCTGAAAATGATTGCAAACACAAATTCTTTGGTATTATTATCTTCATTTAATTTGTCTTAAATGAAAAAACACATAAGAGAATGAAGCAAAAAGTAAAACATTGATCATTTCACACGAAACTCCAAAAATGGGCCAGACAAAAGTATTAGCACCCTCAGCCTAATGTCTTAAATTAAAAAACACAAAAAGAATTGTCCTAAAGCCAAATTGGATATAATTCCACACCAAACATAAAAAAAGAGGGTGGACAAAAGTATTGGCACTGTCTGAAAAATCATGTGATGCTTCTCTAATTTGTGTAATTAACAGCACCTGTAACTTACCTGTGGCACCTAACAGGTGTTGGCAATAACTAAATCACACTTGCAGCCAGTTGACATGGATTAAAGTTGACTCAACCTCTGTCCTGTGTCCTTGTGTGTACCACATTGAGCATGGAGAAAAGAAAGAAGACCAAAGAACTGTCTGAGGACTTGAGAAACCAAATTGTGAGGAAGCATGAGCAATCTCAAGGCTACAAGTCCATCTCCAAAGACCTGAATGTTCCTGTGTCTACCGTGCGCAGTGTCATCAAGAAGTTTAAAGCCCATGGCACTGTGGCTAACCTCCCTAGATGTGGAAGGAAAAGAAAAATTGACAAGAGATTTCAACGCAAGATTGTGCGGATGTTGGATAAAAAACCTCGACTAACATCCAAACAAGTTCAAGCTGCCCTGCAGTCCGAGGGTACAACAGTGTCAACCCGTACTATCCGTCGGCGTCTGAATGAAAAGGGACTGTATGGTTGGAGACCCAGGAAGATCCCACTTCTTACCCCGAGACATAAAAAAAGCCAGGCTGGAGTTTGCCAAAACTTACCTGAAAAGCTTAAAACGTTTTGGAAGAATGTTCTCTGGTCAGATGAGAAAAAAAGTAGAGCTTTTTGGGCAAAGGCATCAACATAGAGTTTACAGGAGAAAAAAAGAGGCATTCAAAGAAAAGAACATGGTCCCTACAGTCACACATGGCGGAGGTTCCCTGATGTTTTGGGGTTGCTTTGCTGCCTCTGGCACTGGACTGCTTGACCGTGTGCATAGCATTATGAAGTCAGAAGACTACCAACAAATTTTGCAGCATAATGTAGGGCCCAGTGTGAGAAAGCTGGGTCTCCCTCAGAGGTCATGGGTCTTCCAGCAGGACAATGACCCAAAACACTTCAAAAAGCACTAGAAAATGGTTTGAGAGAAAGACTTCTAAGGTGGCCAGCAATGAGCCCAGACCTGAATCCCATAGAATACCTGTGGAGAGATCTAAAAATGGCAGTTTGGAGAAGGCACCCTTCAAATATCAGGGACCTGGAGCAATTTGCCAAAGAAGAATGGTCTAAAATTCCAGCAGAGCATTGTAAGAAACTCATTGATGGTTACCGGAAGCGGTTGGTCGCAGTTATTTTGGCTAAAGGTTGCGCAACCAAGTATTAGGCTGAGGGTGCCAATACTTTTATCTGGCCCATTTTTGGAGTTTCGTGTGAAATGATCAATGTTTTACTTTTTGCTTCATTCTCTTATGTGTTTTTTCATTTAAGACAAATTAAATGAAGATAATAATACCAAAGAATTTGTGTTTGCAATCATTTTCAGGAAGAAACTGAGTATTATCTGACAGAATTGCAGGGGTGTCAATACTTTTGGCCACAACTGTATGTTTTTCAGCTTAGTAAAAATCTTGCTAACACCCATGCTCTAGTTTCTTTTTCTCTTCCAGATTCATCAGAAACCGACACCTGTCATAATCTTAAGCCTGGTGATTTGGTAGTTGTGAAAAGGTATGTCAGAAAGCATGGACAAGAACCCTTGTATGACGGTCCCTATCAAGTCCTCCTCATCACCCAACAAGCCAATAGCAAATAAAGGGGGCAAAATGTTTTGGTTTTCCACATTTTCTGTATTATTATTGGTAGAAATTAAAGTTAAAGTTAGAAGATATTCAAAGGCTCAGAGATCAATATAATAAAGACAATGATCATAATAAGGACAGTTGGTGGTTCTCAATCCAGCCAATTGATTTAAGGGAATTGGGGGCTGGATAACTGGGATTTTACAAAGCTTGCTGTATATTGCTGCCTGTATCCTTGTTGTATATGTGATACTAAAACTTGTTCTTTGGTGTATTTCTGTATGTATTAGGAAATTCTGCACTAGGATAGCTAGCGATGATACCAAAGTCATCGTTGCCCCTGCTCTTCTCTATACCGATCTCAAAAGGCTACTTGATGAAGATGTTGAAGCCAAGCGCATGGCTACCTTCAAAAGATCTCCACCACCATCATCAAAAATTGTTATTTGTAAATTGTAGCATACGGGGAGATGGGTGCGCTGCAACAGCCATGACTGATAACATGGCATCAGCCATGTGAAGACCAGTACCCCTTGAGCTTATGGCCTGGGATAGCACCTCTGATGCTGCACATTAGTTAACTAAATTTATCTAGGGGGGATTGTGAAGTACAGTATTCAGTTGTACGGGACATCTTGTTCTCCAGACCTCCATTTTAGTGCTTGCGACGCCATTTTGTTGCTTACGAGTTAAATTTTGTAGTTAGGTGAAAGTTTGCGGTTGTTAAGAAACCAGACTGTCCCAGTCTGAACAAGATATGATATATGAGACCCTGATGAATGTGCTATTGTTCTATTCTCTGCGTCACGTAGCTAGGGACATATTCCGATTTTCTTGCAATACTATTGGCTTATAAAGTAAATGTGTCACGACGATGCTATTGGTAGCTGAGTACTTTGCATATTTAAGCAAAATACTATAAAAAGGTGACATAATAAACGGGGTTAGTGATCTGCCTTGATCCTCCCATACAGAGGCATACGTCTCCGTCTGGTCATTCCCAGTTGCTAGCAACGCCCTGTGGATTAATTTGGAAATCACTTGGTCAACCGTGAGGGGTTAATTTAGCCCTCCCTCAATAGCTCCCTCATCATACGGTATTAAGAAATGGGGTATGTAAACTTTTGATCAGGGTCATTTGAATGTTTTGGGTTGTCATTATGATTTAAAACGTGAAAACACATTGGTTTGACAATAAATGGCTTCACACAACCACTAACCATGAGTGAAGAAAAAGTTTTGGTGTTATCATTCATATTCTCTGAAAAAAGGCCAAGAAAGTAAAAATTCTGCCAGGATATAAAAACTTTTGAGCACAACTGTATGTAAACTTCTGGTTTCAACTGTATGTGAGCTGAGTGCTCACAATAGTATCAAAGAGAAGAGACTAGCAGCTTACAAGAAACTGTAACCCTTTCAAAATAAACCTTTATTAGGAAATAATTAAAATCCATCAGACTAACGAAAAAATGATAATCATATATACCATGGATATATGATATAATACAAAACATATAGATATAACAGCAGACTATACAAATTTGTACCATGTGCCCACAGGTAATCCTGTAGCCAGGTGAGCAATACTATACAATCTACAATGTTAATTGCCTGGGTAATGCCATATTATGCGCATTTTGTTTTTTGAGCTATACTACCAGAGGTCTACAGCAGCATTTAAGGAGCTACAAAAATTTCTGGCAAGTACTGGTTGGGTACTGCAAGTGACAACAATCTCATGTATTCTTCATAAGTATGGCCTGTGGGGTAGGTTGGCAAGTCGCAAGCCTTTTCTTACAAAGAAAAAACACAAACGTGGCAATCTATTGCCAAAACCTACATCAAGTCTGCCAAAATCATGAGGGAAAATGTGTTGTGTGATGAGACCAAGATGTAACTTTGCACCAACCATATCGTTAACAATGTGTATCACCAAAAGAACACTATACCCACAGGGAAGCATGGTGGAGGCAGCATTGAAGCATGGTGGAGGCAGCATTTGTGACTATTTTCTTGCAGCTGGAGTTGGGGAGAATTATGGAGAGCTCTAAATATCAGTCAATTTTTCATCAAAACCTGTTAGTTGAAAATGAAGAGTAATTTCACTTTGTAGCACAACAGCGATCTTAAGAAGACCAAAGTTTTGAAAATAGCCCAGTTAGAGCCCAGACCTGTATAGAATTGAAAATTTGTGGGTTGACCTAAAGAGAGCTCTACACAAGTGATTCCCTTGCAATCTGACAAATTTGGAGCGCTATGCAAGGCAGAGTGAACAAAGATTGCAATTTCTAGGTTTGTCATGCTGAAATACTCCTACCCAACAACACTTAATGTTGTCATAAATTCAAAGGGTACATAAAAAAGTATTTGTTTAAGGCTAGTTTCACACTAGTGTATGGCTGATGTGCGGAGGGCTGCTGGCTTCCTCCGTGAAGCTCTGCCCCTGCACCTCAAGTTGACAGACGGCACAGAGAGGCTGCAGCTTGCCGGCTCCCAGTATTCAATTGCACTCGCATCTTTCAGAGCGACTCTAGCTGCGTGATCAGGTCATGTGATCACGCTGATGATGTCACTCCCTGAGGCACAATGGTGGTAAGTGCTTCATGCTAGTGGAGCTGAAGACACCTAAGATTGGATCTATCTATCACAATAAGTGACATCACACTTTCCCCTGTACCAGGAGTCTGCTGCCTCGGAGTAACCCCTGACTCCGCCCTGTCCTTCAAACTGCACATCCAAGCTCTCGCCACCTCCTGTCACCTCTAGCTAAAAAATATTTCCAGACTACATTCTTTCCTCAACCCTCAATCTACTAAAATGCTTGTGCATGCCCTAATCATCTCCCACCTTGACTACTGCAACATTCTTCTCTGTGGCCTACATTCTAACCCTCTTGCACCTCTCCATTCTGTCCTTAAAAGTGCTGCCAGACTAATTCATCTCTGTCCTCTCTACTTCCCTGCTTCCCCCCTTTGCAAATCCCTTCACTGGCATCCAATTTCCGAGCACATCCTGTTCAAACTACTAACACTGACCTACAAAGCCATCCATAACCTTTCTCCTCTGTATTGTTCCGAACTAATCTCCCAATATCTTCCCTCACGTAATCTCTGGTCCTCCCAAGACCTCCTTCTCTCCTTCATGCTTACTCACTCCTCACCCAATCGCTTCCAAGACTTCTCCTGAATATCCCCCATCTTCTGGAACTGTGTGCCCCAACACATCTGATTAGCCACCACAATTGGATCATTCAAGTGGAACTTGAAAACCCATCTCTTCAAGAAAGCGTACAACCTGTAATGACCACGCTGCCACATCAACACCATCGGAGTTACTGCAACCCCCAACCTTCTGTCTCCTTCCCCATAATCCTGTAGAATGTAATCAGGCAAGAGGCAGGGACTTCTTCCCTCTGTACTAGTCTGTCATTGTTTCTTTGTCTTCTGTGAGGCCTCGTTCACACGTACCGTTTTTTCGCGTTTCCGCGGCGGTATTTTCCGAGCGTTTTTGCCGCGAAAACGTGAAACATAAGCATCCCATGCATTCCTATGGGATTCCGCAATGCTGTGCTAATGCTGCGGTTTTTACCGCTGCAAAATTGCTTCGTGGTAAAAAACGCAGCATGCTCATTAATTTTGCGGAATCGCGGCGATCCCACACCCATAGGAATGCATTGTTCTGCTTACTTTCCGCATGTGGCTGTGCACACCATGCGAAAAGTAAGCAGAACATTTGCGGATGGCACCCACGGTCCGGAGGAGAGGATACTGTCCTCCGGGCTTTGGGTACCATATCCCTGTAAAAAATAGAATTTAAAATAAAAAATATTGTTATTCTCACCTTCCGACATCCCGCGCAGGCTTCCCGCCTCTCTCCACGCTCCCGGTCCCAGTAAGCCTTTGCGAGCGATGACGTCCGTTCTCACGGTCATTCGCACAACGTTATCGCGAATGACCGCGAGACGTCACGATCACGTGAGAACGGACGTCATCGCGGTAATTGTCGCAAATGATTACTGGGACCAGGAGCGTGGAGAGAGGCGGGAAGGCTGCGCGGGACATCGGAAGGTGAGAATAACAATATTTTTTTTTTATTATTATTTTTTACATTCTTTTACTATTGATGCCGCATAGGCAGCCTCAATAGTAAAAAGTTGGTCACACTCGTCAAACACTATGTTTGACGAGTGTGGCCAACCTGTCAATCAGTTCTCCAAGCGATGCTACAGATCGCTTGGAAAACGCTAGCAATTCTGCAAGCCAAATACGCTTGCAAAATGCTAGTTTTTCTGTGGGAAAATCGCCGGAATTTAAAATGCGATTTTCCCGCGGAATGGAATTCCGGAATTCTCGCGGTAATTTCCGCGAGAGTTCCGCTACGTGTGAACCCAGCCTAAGTGATATTTGTGTTTTGACGTAACTCCTTCTCATGAACAGCACCATGGAATCAATGGTGCTATATAAATAAATAATAATTGGAGGAGTAGGTGAGATTACTGTGTTTGTGTGTGTGTGGTATTTACTGTGTGTGGGGGGGTGGTATTACAGTGTGAGTGGGGAGTATTTAGTGTGGGTGGGTGTTACTATGTGTGGGGGGGTATTTTGTGTGGAGGCATAAGATAATGCTCACTGTATGGTTTGGGGTCACTCACTTGGCAACAGGATTAAGGCACACAGGAACGGTTTCTCACTTAAACAGACCATCCGGTTAATTTAGACACGGCATAAACCGGATAGACTACAGACCGTTTAGTTACATTCATGAACATAACAAGACACCAGTCTGCTCATGTAGCAGATATACCTCCCTGCCATTCTTACAACCCCCTTGTCTGAGGTTAGCTTCCAGGAGCTCAGCTCCACATGCTGTCTTTTTGTCAGTCCTGGCTTCCAGGGAAGCTGCCTAACTGGAATCCCTGTCCCGGGCAATGACTGGCTCAGCAGGTCAAACCCGACAGTTCCAGACCCTCAGAAGGGCGAAGGTCGGTAGCTTCCCCAATGCAGTTAGCCATCACAGACTGCAGGTACATGGCCTCACCATGTGCTATTCAGGAATCCAGTCCTCTTGCAGGACCTTCCAACACAGAGACCATGTGACTAAACCACAGTCTCATTATAACGTATGAGACCCACCCCTTGATTGGAGGTCTGTGACTAGCCAGATCCGCCCAGCTCTCTGGCTAACCCTGTAAGCACAATGCCTTATAAGCTAAATAAGTCTCATGGAAGTACAGGTCCCAGAGCAACAGGCTAAGAGCCCAGAGGACCTTCTCCTCTGCAACACATACCGTCCATTCACCACAACACCAGTCACTGTCTCACATACCCCCCTCTGTTCAAACTTGTGGGGTTGAACACTTGACATAAACCAGGGGCCTCGAGACATGTCACGCATGTCACCATGCCCTACCTGTCGAGAGGGCCTTCTCAGTCCCGAAAACATAGTCCATCAGTCACTAAATTCTTTGTCGCCTTACGTTTCATAGTCATCAATTTGTTAGGCCTCCCCTGCCCCCAGAGGTCCGTATGTAGGCTTTGAGCTTCAGCCCTTGAGCCCTTGAGTCACAGTCTGTCTGTGTCACCAGACCCTTTTTAGTCACCACATTTCTCAAGTATAACCTTCACCCGACCTTTCTCTCCATGACCGCTTCCAATGGTTGGTGCAGTCACGAGACTCACTTACAGTCGAACCTACTGTCTGAGTCTGACACATCTAGTATGTTACAGGGGCTATTGTCCAGGTCCTTCAGCTTTGCCCTGAGAGTAGATCTGCCATTTTCAGATTCTTGACATCCTTGTTTTCCTTCCTGAACTTCCAAGGTTTCTTCTTTCTAGATGTCTTTGGCTGTCAGCAATTCCATTATTTGGAGGGCCCCTTCAGTTCCCATTACCTTGGGTTGAAGGCGGCAGCCATCATCCACCAATGTGGCAAAGCTGTCCTGTAAGAAGCAATCTTTCGAGCCTTAACTGCTCTATCTCCTTTAGATACACCATTCAGCATTTAAGGAAACCAGGATGGATGAACACAGAACTTAAGCACATGCTAAAAAGGAAGAAAAAAATGTTTATAAAATGGAAAGAGGGAGGCATATCTAAAGAAGAATATAATGCTGTCTGCAGAACCTGCAGGGCACAAATCAGATTAGCTAAAGCTGAAAATGAATTGAGGCTTGCAAGAGATGTCAAAAGCAATAATAAAGGATTTTGGGGATATGTCAAAAGTAAAAGAAAAGTCAAAGATGCTATAGGATTTTTACAGGATGAAAATGATGAAATGGTAAGACAGGATGTTGAGAAGGCTGAACTTTTAAATTCCTATTTTGCATCTGTTTTCTCTCAGAAAGGAAATGTAACATCAACTGTTATTCACTGTCCTATTAAGGGAATAGAAGAATCCAGGATATCTATAAACAGAAAGATAGTGAGGAAACACTTAGCTAACCTAAATGAATTCAAGTCTCCAGGTCCAGATGAATTACACCCCAGAGTACTGAAGGAGATAGCAGAAGAAATTTTTGAACCCCTCTCCATAATCTTTGAAAATTCTTGGAGAACAGGAGAAGTGCCAGAAGACTGGAGAAGAGCAAATGTTGTTCCTATCTTCAAAAAGGGGAAGAAGGTGGACCCAGGCAACTATAGGCCGGTGAGTCTGACTTCTATACCAGGAAAGATCTTTGAACAAATTATTAAACAACATGTATGTCAATACCTAGATAAGAATGAAGTGATTAAACAGAGTCAGCATGGGTTTGTAACTAATAAGTCATGTCAGACTAATTTAATTTCCTTCTATGACGGTATTACTGATTGGGTGGATCAAGGAAATGCTGTAGATATAGTATATCTTGACTTCAGCAAAGCATTTGACAAAGTCTCTCATACAATCCTTATTGAAAAAATGACTAAGTATGGAATGGACAAGGCAACTGTTAGGTGGATTCATAACTGGCTTAGTGATCGGACCCAAAGAGTGGTCGTAAATGGCTGCACATCCAGTTGGAAGAATGTCTCAAGTGGGGTACCACAGGGCTCTGTCCTGGGCCCTGTATTGTTCAACATCTTTATCAACGATTTAGATGAAGGAATTGAGGGTAAACTGATTAAATTTGCTGATGACACAAAGCTAGGAGGGATAGCTAATACTAGAGAAGAGAGAGAGGATTCATAAAGATTTAAATAAACTGGAGAAGTGGGCAGCAACTAACAGAATGGTTTTTAACAGGGAGAAATGCAAAGTACTACATCTGGGCAATAAAAATGAAAAAAGCATATATAGAATGGGAGGAATAGGGCTAAGTGACAGCACATGTGAAAAAGACTTGGGTATACTAATAGATCACAGACTGAATATGAGTCAACAGTGTGATGCAGCAGCAAAAAAGGCAAATGCAATTCTAGGATGTATTAACAGAAGCATACAGTCTAGATCACGTGAAGTAATTATTTCCCTCTACTCCTCTTTGGTCAGACCTCATCTGGAATATTGTGTCCAATTTTGGGCACCACATTTTAAAAAAGACATCAACAAACTGGAGCAAGTTCAGAAAAGAGCGACCAGAATGGTGACCGGTCTGCAAACCCTGTCTTATGAAGAAAGGTTGCAGGATTTGGGAATGTTTAGTTTGCAAAAGAGAAGACTGAGAGGAGACTTAATAGCTGTCTACAAATATCTAAAGGGCTGTCACATTGTAGAAGGATCAACTTTATTCTCATTTGCACAAGGAAAGACTAGAAGCAATGGGATGAAGCTGAATGGGAGGAGACACAGATTAGATATTAGAAAAAACTTTTTGACAGTAAGGGTGATCAATGAGTAGAACAGGCTGCCACGAGAAGTGGTAAGTTCTCCTTCAATGGAAGTCTTCAAACAGAGGCTGGACAGACATCTAACTGGGATGATTTAGCGAATCCTGCTTTGAGCAGGGGGTTGGACCAGATGGCCCAGGAGGTCCCTTCCAACTCTACCATTCTATGATTCTATGATTCTAAAAAACCATTCGATACTCCAACAGAGTATAGCTCCGAGACTCTCCATCGTACCCAAGACGAAGAATCGAATCATACCCTTTTCTCTGGGTTTCTGGTCTTCATGGTCACCTGGAATTCTTAATCTCACCACTCCAGACTTATCCACCATCTCTTGCATGGCTCAACCATTTCTTCCAATGACTTTTTCCACCATAGGAATAGGCAGAAGACTCTGAGCTTTCCTCATATGCTCCAGCTGCCTAGCAGCGTCTTCATTCCTCAATCGAAACATCCACGTTGCACGCACACATCTCCACTCAGGATAGCTACTCTCCTCGCTGTGACATCATTTGTGGACAGTACCAGTAACTGTTTAGCTTCTGGGGGCCAGTACACCTTACATGCCCCCACAGCCTTCTTGAATTCTTCAAGCACAGACTGCCTGGCACATGCCTCTCTCAGGTCCTCGGGTACCTCAACAACTCACTTGAATTTCAAAGTGCTATTCTCTTCACGGACGGACGGCTCCTGTTTTGCCTAGGACATTTCCATCAAGACATCTGCCATGACTGGCTGATTGTCTTGTCCAGCTCTTAGTGCAAACTCTCCCTGAGCTTTACCCTCTTCAAGACCCTTTGCCAAGATGGGCCTTTACAGCTTTGCCTCATTACCACTCTGGCACTGCCGCTGTAAGTCTGCGACCACCAACTCCTTCTCTTGTAGAAGTCCTCCTAATGCTTCTCTGAGCACCACCATATCTTCAAATGTGGCCTTGTTCACGGTTTGACACTTTGACAGGTGACCTCTGAGCTCAGAGACTTCCTTCTCCAGCTCATCCACTCTGTGCCCAGGACCCTTTCTCGTTCGACATGCTCTTTTACCGTCTCTTTAAGCATCTTTATTTCATGATCCTGTTCTCTTTTGGCCAGCATGTGTCGCACCATAACTTCTTTAATTATATTTTCAGATGGGCCAGCTTGCCCACCCAAACTCTGCTGCTTGAGAGTTCTATCTGTTCCTTCATCACCAGGTTTAGCTTTCTCTTGGGTCTTCCATCCATTACCTTCGACTGCCTCTAGGGTCTCTGCTGGGCTCTCTGAAGAATCACTGTTCTTGCTCCCAGACTCAAAAACTGAGTTTTTGTCAGATTTTTGTTCCTTCAAATGCTTTACTTCGGCTTGTAAATCTGTCACTTTTTCCTACTCCCGAGACAACTCTTTGGCGAGGTCCTGGAACTCCTGCACTTTGTTCCAGCAGGTCATTTCCAGCTGAGACACGTTTTCTGCATTCTCCTGCCAAGCAGAGCACAGCTTCTCCTCGGTGGAGTGGAGGGTATGGAGCAGCTTCTGCTCCTGCGCATCCTTCTCTCTGAGCTGAGCCTTGACTACCGAGAGCTCGGACTCCAGGTGACGCACCTGATCCAGCTGCGTGGAGTTGGCAGCTTTCATACTCGACACCTTCAACCTCTCTTGAGGCTCTGCCCGGTCACCCTTAGGTACCTTTCTACTCTCTAGAACTTAAGAGAACTCCACACTCTCCAGCTCTTCAGCATCAGGTTCTCTGTAGGCTTCACCATACTCAACAGCTTGACTCTGGTGGGATCTTTTTTGCTGAGGTGCGTGTTTAGCCCGCTACGTAGCTTTGAGGTAGCTTTTGGTGCCGCCAACGCGTTCCCGAGTGCCCGACGGCCCGCCGGTACAAATTTGGCGCAAATCGTAGAACACGAAAATTTCCGTCCCTTACCAGGCACTCAACCGCCGGCCCCTTTTCACGCCCATTTCACGCAGTTTACCGGGCGCTCAATTTTGACATTGGTCTGCAGTACCGCAATGAACACCAGGTGTCATCATTGTATTTTTTTTTTAATCAGAGACCACAAGGTGGCAGGATTGCCTTATTTAATAGAATGCTAATGTCTTTCAGTAAAGCTTTGCCTTAAATGACATTTTTAAATAGCTTTTTTGAAGGAACCGGCTGCAGGAACCCGGGGGCAGGTTGTCAGAGGCTGCAGGAGACCGGGGGCAGGTTGTCAGGGGGCTGCAGGAGACCGGGGGCAGGTTGTCAGAGGCTGCAGGAGACCGGGGGCAGGTTGTCAGGGGATGCAGGAGACCGGGGGCAGGTTGTCAGGGGCTGCAGGAGACCGGGGGCAGGTTGTCAGGGGACTGCAGGAGACCGGGGGCAGGTTGTCAGGGGCTGCAGGAGACCGGGGGCAGGTTGTCAGAGGCTGCAGGAGACCGGGGGCAGGTTGTCAGGGGGCTGCAGGAGACCGGGGGCAGGTTGTCAGGGGCTGCAGGAGACCGGGGGCAGGTTGTCAGAGGCTGCAGGAGACCGGGGGCAGGTTGTCAGGGGCTGCAGGAGACCGGGGGCAGGTTGTCAGAGGCTGCAGGACACCGGGGGCAGGTTGTCAGGGGCTGCAGGAGACCGGGGGCAGGTTGTCAGGGGCTGCAGGAGACCGGGGGCAGGTTGTCAGGGGCTGCAGGACACCGGGGGCAGGTTGTCAGGGGCTGCAGGAGACCGGGGGCAGGTCTGCCAGACTGAGTGTAACATAGGGCAGTGGAGTGGTAGGGGTAGGGAGATGTGTGACGCGGCCGGGCAGCTTGTCACTCAATCCCCTGTTCTCTGCACTGTGTGGCCGGTGGGCGGGTATGGGGGCGGGGCTATTTCCTTTTGTCGCCAGACATTCATCCCATTCATCCCCCTTGTGCCATGCTGTCTGGCCGGGGTGGGAGTCAGTGGTGTGCGTCCGGAGGAGGAAGGTCGGGTGTCAGCGCTCTGTGAGCCTGTGTGTGACACAGGGCAATGGAGTGGGAGGGGCGGGGAGATGTGTGACGCGGCCGGGCAGCTTGTCACTCAATTCCCTGTTCTCTGCACAGTGTGGCCGCTGGGCGGGCACGGGGGCGGGGCCAGCGTCCTGTGAGGCCGGGTCACTGTCCATGTCGCCGGGCTCTGTGTGCTGTGGGAAATTTAAAGCTTGGAAGCCGCCTGCTGGTAAGTATGTACACCCCTATGGGCACCACCAATACATAGCTACTGTATGGGGTCAGCTGTGTGGGGCATGGTAGGGATACAGGCTGTCCCGGTGGGGTGGAGGGAGGGGAAGCTCAGCACAGTGTATGGGGTCAGCTGTGTGGGGCATGGCAGGGATACAGGCTGTCCCGGTGGGGTGAGGGGAGGGGAAGCTCAGCACAGTGTATGGGGTCAGCTGTGTGGGGCATGGCAGGGATACAGGCTGTCCCGGTGGAGTGGGGGGAGGGGAAGCTCAGCACAGTGTATGGGGTCAGCTGTGTGGGGCATGGCAGGGATACAGGCTGTCCCGGTGGGGTGGAGGGAGGGGAAGCTCAGCACAGTGTATGGGGTCAGCTGTGTGGGGCATGGCAGGGATACAGGCTGTCCCGGTGGGGTGGAGGGAGGGGAAGCTCAGCACAGTGTATGGGGTCAGCTGTGTGGGGCATGGCAGGGATACAGGCTGTCCCGGTGGGGTGAGGGGAAGCTCAGCACAGTGTATGGGGTCAGCTGTGTGGGGCATGGCAGGGATACAGGCTGTCCCGGTGGGGTGGGGGGAGGGGAAGCTCAGCACAGTGTATGGGGTCAGCTGTGTGGGGCATGGTAGGGATACAGGCTGTCCCGGTGGGGTGGAGGGAGGGGAAGCTCAGCACAGTGTATGGGGTCAGCTGTGTGGGGCATGGCGGGGATACAGGCTGTCCCGGTGGGGTGAGGGGAAGCTCAGCACAGTGTATGGGGTCAGCTGTGTGGGGCATGGCGGGGATACAGGCTGTCCCGGTGGGGTGGAGGGAGGGGAAGCTCAGCACAGTGTATGGGGTCAGCTGTGTGGGGCATGGCAGGGATACAGGCTGTCCCGGTGGGGTGGAGGGAGGGGAAGCTCAGCACAGTGTATGGGGTCAGCTGTGTGGGGCATGGCAGGGATACAGGCTGTCCCGGTGGAGTGGGGGGAGGGGAAGCTCAGCACAGTGTATGGGGTCAGCTGTGTGGGGCATGGCAGGGATACAGGCTGTCCCGGTGGGGTGAGGGGAAGCTCAGCACAGTGTATGGGGTCAGCTGTGTGGGGCATGGCAGGGATACAGGCTGTCCCGGTGGGGTGGGGGGAGGGGAAGCTCAGCACAGTGTATGGGGTCAGCTGTGTGGGGCATGGCAGGGATACAGGCTGTCCCGGTGGGGTGGGGGGAGGGGAAGCTCAGCACAGTGTATGGGGTCAGCTGTGTGGGGCATGGTAGGGATACAGGCTGTCCCGGTGGGGTGGAGGGAGGGGAAGCTCAGCACAGTGTATGGGGTCAGCTGTGTGGGGCATGGCGGGGATACAGGCTGTCCCGGTGGGGTGAGGGGAAGCTCAGCACAGTGTATGGGGTCAGCTGTGTGGGGCATGGCAGGGATACAGGCTGTCCCGGTGGGGTGGAGGAAGGGGAAGCTCAGCACAGTGTATGGGGTCAGCTGTGTGGGGCATGGCAGGGATACAGGCTGTCCCGGTGGGGTGGGGGGAGGGGAAGCTCAGCACAGTGTATGGGGTCAGCTGTGTGGGGCATGGCAGGGATACAGGCTGTCCCGGTGGGGTGGGGGGAGGGGAAGCTCAGCACAGTGTATGGGGTCAGCTGTGTGGGGCATGGCAGGGATACAGGCTGTCCCGGTGGGTTGGAGGGAGGGGTAGCTCAGCACAGAGTATGGGGTCAGCTGTGGGGGGCACGGCAGGGATACAGGCTGTCCAGTTGGGGTGGAGGGAGGGGATGCTCAGCACAGTATATGGGGTCAGCTGTGGGGGGCACGGCGGGGATACAGGCTGTCCCGGTGGGTGGGAGGGTGAGCTGACATGCAGGGGGCTGTGTTATCACTGCTGTGAACACTAGCAGGGCTTAGAATAGAAATAATAGTAAAATACAATAATTCGATAATTCATTTTTTTTTCTTTCCCTGTTTGTCATTAGCTAACAGAGCATAACCCACAGGTAACACTTGAGGAAGCCGCCACCGCGCGCTGTGTCTGCTGGAACCATACACTCATGGATGAAGATTCATATTTAATGTATTAATAGAATTAATAGGATTTAGAATAAAAATAATTTTAAAATTCAATAATTTCCTTTTTTTTTTCAACTAGTTAACAAGGCATCTCAGAGACTGAACTGGCTCCATGTGGCAAGGACAACAAATTTCCCTGCTGGACGACATCACGATGGAGGGACGATGCTCTCCGGCCTCCATCATAATGTGGACCAGCTAGCCTCTTCATCCTTTGTTTGGGTAAGTAAAAATCCATGTACGTATCGTCAAAGTAGCTGTCATGACACGTACATTCATGTATGTGTATACATGTATATACAGTCACCTGTCATGACACCAGAGAGCTGTGTGGCTCTGTAGCACTCTCCAGCACCACACAGCGTCCTACACAGCATTGCGGCCTGCCACAGCCTCCTGCAGCCCCTGACAACCTGCCCCCGGGCTCCTGCAGCCCCTGACAACCTACCCCCGGGCTCCTGCAGCCCCTGACAACCTGCCCCCGGGCTCCTGCAGCCCCTGACAACCTGCCCCCGGGCAGTGCCGCAGAGTCCCTGGCAGTGCCGCAGAGTCCCTGGCAGTGCCGCAGAGTCCCTGGCAGTGCCGCAGAGTCCCTGGCAGTGCCGCAGAGTCCCTGGCAGTGCCGCAGAGTCCCTGGCAGTGCCGCAGAGTCCCTGGCAGTCTCACTCAGTGCCTGTGATAAGAGTGGTCCCTAAAATGTGGGGGGGCGCCGTGCCCTCACCCTCCGAAAAATCTCCCCTTCCATGCCAATTGGCACGTCGAGGGCCCGGTAAGCGACGGCCATTTGCCACGGTCGTTACCCGGTTCTCGACATGCCAATGCCATCAGGCAAGTCGAGGTCTGGGTAAGAAACGTGGCTATACCACGTATGTTACCGGGATCTAGATACTATCCTGTGGATGGAACGTGGGGGGGAGCTCGCGGTTCTGGGTCTGTTTCTCTTGAACCACAAGTCACAGCAACCCAGTTTTGGTGTCTTTTTCGTAGTGGAGACTCTCAGCTGTCCACCCTGGGAGCGACTAATGTCTGGCTCTTACGGCACGGGAGTGGTGGTCCTCAGAGCCAGGGCCTAGGTTCTCCGGAACCGCAAGTCGCAGCCGGGCGAAACGGGTCTTAAAATCTGGGGAATTCCCTCGGTTTTCATCCCCCAAAGTGGCTCGTCACTGTGCGCTTAGGCTAGCCGGCTCTCATCCTCAGTATGTCACATTCAACAGTGAGAGCCGGCTAATGGTGCAGGCTTGAGGGGGAACAAATGCCCAACAGAGCAGCACACAGCCCCAATAAATATTTCCCCACATCAGTCTGGTAATTAGATTTCAAATGACACCCCAGTGGCCCCTCTGGCTTTACCAGAAGTCGCACCAGGGGCCCAATATCTGATTTGGACAGCAGATTTGAAAAGACATTTTGAGGCCTTGGGTCGGTTTTGAGGTTCTGAAACCCCACAACTACCCAGCAGAAGGTACCAGGCCAACCAAACTTGGCAGGAAAATTGTCCAGGATGCCTCCTACAAACAGAGACATCACTTGTCCCCCTGCTGCCCAGGGAATTTGAATTCTGGGGTCAGAGCATGGCTGTCCATTGATGAAAAGGATCCTGGTGGTGCAGGCTTGAGGGGGAACAAATGCCCAACAGAGCAGCACACAGCCGCAATAAATGTTCCCTCACATCAGTATGGTAATTAGCTTTCAAATGACACCCCAGTGGCCCCTCTGGATTTTACAGAAGTCGCACCAGGGGCCCAATATCTGATTTGGACAGCAGATTTGAAAAGACATTTTGAGGCCTTGGGTCGGTTTTGAGGTTCTGAAACCCCACAACTACCAAGCAGAAGGTACCAGGCCAACCAAACTTGGCAGGAATATTCTCCAGGATGCCTCCTTCAAACAGAGTCATAACTTGTCCCCCTGCTGCCCAGGGAATTTGAATTCAGGGGTCAGTGCATGGCTGTCCATTGATGAAAAGGATCCTGGTGGTGCAAGCTTGAGGGGGAACAAATGCCCAACAGAGCAGCACACAGCCCCAATAAATGTTCCCTCACATCAGTCTGGTAATTAGCTTTCAAACCACACCCCAATGGCCCCTCTGGCTTTACCAGATGTCGCACCAGGGGCCCAATATCTGATTTGGACAGCAGATTTGAAAAGACATTTTGAGGCCTTGGGTCGGTTTTGAGGTTCTGAAACCCCACAACTACCCAGCAGAAGGTACCAGGCCAACCAAACTTGGTAGGAATATTCTCCAGGATGCCACCTACATACAGAGACATGACTTGTCCCCCTGCTCCCCATGGAATTTGATTTCAGGGGGTCAGAGCATGGCTGTCCATGGATAAAAATGGTCCTGGTGGTGCAGGCTTGAGGGGGCACAAATGCCCAACAGAGCAGCACACAGCCCCAATAAATGTTCCCTCACATTTGTGTGGTAATTTGCTTTCAATTAACACCCCAGTGGCCCCTCTGGCTTTACCAGAAGTCGCACCAGGGGCCCAATATCTGATTTTGACAGGATGCCTCACAGAGACATCACTTTTCCCCCTGCTCCCCATCGAATTTGATTTCCTACCAAGTTTGGTTGGCCTGGTACCTTCTGCTGGGTAGTTGTGGGGTTTCAGAACCTCAAAACCGACCCAAGGCCTCAAAATGTCTTTTCAAATCTGCTGTCCAAATCAGATATTGGGCCCCTGGTGCGACTTCTGGTAAAGCCAGAGGGGCCACTGGGGTGTCATTTTAAAGCTAATTACCAGACTGATGTGAGGGAACATTTATTGGGGCTGTGTGCTGCTCTGTTAGGCATTTGTGCCCCCTCAAGCCTGCACCACCAGGATCCTTTTCATCAATGGACAGCCATGCTCTGACCCCAGAATTCAAATTCCCTGGGCAGCAGGGGGACAAGTGATGTCTCTGTTTGTAGGAGGCATCCTGGACAATTTTCCTGCCAAGTTTGGTTGGCCTGGTACCTTCTGCTGGGTAGTTGTGGGGTTTCAGAACCTCAAAACCGACCCAAGACCTCAAAATGTCTTTTCAAATCTGCTGTCCAAATCAGATATTGGGCACCTGGTGCGACCTCTGTTAAAGCCAGAGGGACCACTGGGGTGTCATTTGAAAGCTAACTACCAGACTGATGTGAGGGAACATTTATTGGGGCTGTGTGCTGCTCTGTTGGGCATTTGTTCCCCCTCAGGCCTTCACCACCTGAATCCTTTTCATCAGTGGACAGCCATCCTCTGACCCCTGAATTCAAATTCCCTGGGCAGCAGGGGGACAAGTGATGTCTCTGTTTGAAGGAGGCATCCTGGACAATATTCCTGCCAAGTTTGGTTGGCCTGGTACCTTCTGCTGGGTAATTGTGAGGTTTCAGAAGCTCAAAACCGACCCAAGGCCTCAAAATGTCTTTTCAAATCTGCTGTCCAAATCAGATATTGGGCCCCTGGTGCGACTTCTGGTAAAGCCAGAGGGGCCACTTGGGTGTCATTTGAAAGCTAATTACCAGACTGATGTGAGGGAACATTTATTGGGGCTGTGTGCTGCTCTGTTGGGCATTTGTTCCCCCTCAAGCCTGCACCACCAGGATCCTTTTTTATCAATGGACAGCCATGCACTGACCCCAGAAATCAAATTCCCTGGGCAGCAGGGGGACAAGTGATGTCTCTGTTTGTAGGAGGCATCCTGGACAATATTCCAATATGAAACGTGAATATACTACGTGTGTTACCGGGCTCTCGATACTATCCTTTGGATGGAACGTGGGGGGAGCTCGCGGTTCTGGGTCTGTTTCTCTTGAACCACAAGTCACAGCAACCCAGTTTTGGTGTCTTTTTCGTAGCGGAGACTCTCAGCAGTCCACCCTGGGAGCGACTAATGTCTGGCGCTTACGGCACGGGAGTGGTGGTCCTCAGAGCCAGGGCCTAGGTTCTCCGGAACCGCAAGTCGCAGCCGGGCGAAACGGGTCTTAAAATCTAGGGAATTCCCTCGGTTTTCATCCCCCAAAGTGGCTCGTCACTGTGCGCTTAGGCTGCGGAGCTACCCAGCAAAAAGATGAAAACGTCGGCCATTTTGACAGGGAGCGGGGGGTGCGAAACATTTTCCCCCTGGCATGTGATATGTCAATCGAATAGAGAATTTCACCCAGAAAACAATGGCGTGCTTTTTTTCCACGTTGCGTTAGTGGTTTTCGATTTAATGTGGCGTTTTACTTTTGTTTTAGGCAAAATGAATGATATTCTCCAAAAGTGCCAGCGAGAAGAGGGGGCCCTGAAATGTGTGGGGGGGCACCGTGCCCTCACCCTCCGAAAGATCTAGTGGCCGACTGCCACCGCCACGGAGATATGATCGATTTCCAATGCATGTCTACAAGAAAAACATGCCAAAACTTCGAGGGTTCAATGGTCTGATGCTAGCCCTTTTACGGGAAGAAATCCCAAGGTGTGCCCTTCAAATAGACACCAAAAGCATGTGGCTGCAAATTGTGGTTCCAGAGAAATGAGACCAAGACCTCCGGCACCCAAGGTTCAATGCAAATTGGATGGTCAAGGCCTGGTTAACGAACGGGGCGTGTATGCGGCTGTTACCCGGATCTCGATATAGTAATTTAAATGGAACGGAGATACCACTTTGATTAGGTGGTTACACTTCCTCTTGTACCTAGGTGGCACAAGAAGACGTGGAGCTGCCTTTTTCTTGCAGTGACTAGGGTTCGAATCCTTTTATTGTTTAACTCAATATTTATTTTTCTATTTCTTTAAGGGGTGTGTTCTTAAACTTGAGTAGTGACAGCACAGCCAATCATGATGAGGAGGAAGTTGAGGTGAGGATTTGAATATGGGGCATGTCTTTACTTGCTTTCAAACTGCCTACGAGGAAAGATGGCTGAGAGACAAACTGTAAGTACATAAATCAGCAACCCGGTTTTGGTGTCTATTTGAAGTGCAGTGCCTGGGCTTTCTTCCCCTAAAAGCGCTAGTGTCCAGGGCTTATGAAGGCAGAGCAGTGACCCCAGATTTTGGGCATTTTTTTTCTCATAGATATGCATTGGAAAGTGGATAAGGGTGGTCCGTTTTGGGCAAATTTCTCTGGAATTCAAGTCACTGCAGGGCAGTGAGGGTCTTAAAATTTGTGGGAGACTCTGTACTCACCCTGTTAAAGATCTAGATTCTGTGTGCATCAGCCACGGAGATATAATCGCTTAGCTCCCTATGATGAATCCCATTAATTTAGGACTTTGACAATTTTTTCACCTACAAATTACCAGAAGTCCTAAATGAATGGCATAGTAGGAAAAGCGCACTGGCAAATAGTACATGTGTTGATGAGCATGCTTCCTATAATTTATAGCATTTTTTACAGAGAGGCTTCAAAATGGCACATGCTCTGAAGTACAATTCGAATTGACCCAGATTCCTTGTCCTTAACTATGTGCACATGCTGCGGATTATGTGCGGATTCATCCGCGCGGATTTTGTAAAATCCGCAGGTGAAACCGCAGGTCAAAAGACCTGCGGTTTTACCTGCGGATTGCTCTGCGGTTTTGCCCTGCGGTTTTTCATCTCCTCAATGGAGGAGATGGCAAACCGCAGGAGAATCCGCAGAAAGAATTGACATGTCAATTCTTTCTGCGGATTGAAAACCGCAGATAATCCGCGAGGAAAATTCCGCACCGTCTGCACTGCGGTTTTTGATTCCCATAGGGAATCATGGTACTGTACACCGCAGCAAAAACTGCTGCGGGTCCGCAGCGGCCAAAACCGCTGCGGAACCGCAGCAAAATCCGCAGCGTGTGCACACAGCCTAAGATGTCTTTATTTTTTGTAGGATTTTGCACACTACAATTATGAAGAATCATTGGTCCATGTTTCCCAAAAAAGAGGTGGGTTGAATCATAAAAGAACATGAGGCTGTGGTGTCACATGCAATATTTAATAGCATTTCATATTCGGTTTCAGCTATTTCTGATGTAATGGTGAAAAAGTGAAGCGTTCCAGGGAGGTGGAGGTGTTTACCATACAGGTAATGTTCTGCTCACATATTCATCCACGTTCCCATTTGTTCTCCATCCTCTTAACCACATTACTCTCTCTGTAGGTCAGAGGTTGGCGTCGGTACAGAATGTTAAAACTGATAAACGATGCCCTGGAACATCAGGATGAAGCATACCAGTTGAAACCCAAGGTACGGAGTCCTGTTAAATTACTTTTACGCGGGATGATTTATCAGGCTATTACGCCCATCTAGCACCTCGATTGTCAATGTGACTTTACACACAACTATTAAGCAACTGTCGCTCAGTAGTCGGTGATGAGCGACTATCGTTCCAATTGTGCACGACCACACACCGGACACTAAATGATATTCCCTCAGTCACTCAGATCATGCAGTGTTGTTTTGTTTGGCTGAGTACATGCTATCGCCAGTATTTCATTAGCACACTGGCTGGGGAACAGTTCCAGTCTTTTGTCTGCACTGCATTAGCACTGTGAAGAGGTTTGTACTACACCACGATGCATGACACTTCACCAAATAGCACTCCGGTATATGATAAAAGGGTTAAACGCTCACCCGAATGCTGACCGAGGCATCCTGCAGTACTTCAGGACCTTCAACAGCATCAGAGATCATTTGATCTCCAACATCATTGAAGGTCCTGCAAGAAGCCTCATTGAGCAGCGGTGTCATTCAGGTGTGTAAAGCCAGCCCTTTGATTTAAAAAAAAAAAAAAAAGTGACAATGAACACTGAGCAACTTCTAGATCAGCAATCTTGGGCAGAAAACAAGTATTTTGCTCTGAAGGTACACAGCCTATCAGTACAGGATCCATTAAAGTTGTTCACTGACTGGGGTGGGAGGTGGTAGGGGAGGTAGTGAAGAAAAAATAAAATAAAATCAGTTGGAAAAAAAACTTGCACATCTCCACAGCCAGGTTGTCTACATTCAACCCTTCTGATTGCAGGCACAGACATCTCAGAACCTCCCATATAACAAAGGAGATAAGAGTTGGTGTGTAGAAAACATTGCTATGCGGAGGGGTAGACATTACATTTTTATAAAATAAAATGAGCAAACTCCACATAGCAAAGTTTTCTACAGCCCTTAACTTGTTATCTCCTTTCCTATCTGCTACTATTGTGACCTGACTCGCAGCCTAAGGCTATGTGCACACGGGGAAAACCCTCCTGCGGATTTTTCTGCGCAGAATTCACGAAATCCGCAGGTCAAATGAGCTGCATTTTTCCTGCGGATTTCTTCCTTTTTTAGTGCAGTTTTGATGCGGTTTTTCAGTGCGGTTTTCCCCCTGCGGTTTTTGAGAATGGGGAGATAGAAAACCGCACAAAAGAAGTCACATGCAGTTGTTTGAAAACCGCACACCCACTTTCTGCAGCGTCTGCACAGATTTTTTTTTTTCCATAGATTTACATGCTACTGTAAATCACTGTGCGGTTCTGCGGGAAAAATGCATCGTGTGCACATGGCCTAAAAGCATCTTTGATTACAGTATATAATGTATAATATTTTGTGGGTGACAATGTTGCCGAGGTGCCATACCAGACTGTCACTATGTATAATGTTGCACTGTGCAATATTGATCAAATTTTTTTCTCTCCCCAGTTTGGATACGGTTTCACAAATTGGCAATAATGAAGATGGAGAAAGGAAGCTATGCCATTGCTGTAAAGCACAGGAATAAGACCAAATATAGTTTTATGTTTGTTTCTCTAAATAACATGACGTTTGCTTTGGTTTTGTTCCCTTTTCTATAGTATAGTGGTGATATGAATATGATATGTACATGTCAGCATACCCTGTGGACTTTTTCTACTGTGAATTTTAGGAGCTTGACACTTGCACAATGAATAATGATGAGGTGTCCGTGTGACCAGAGGTTACAGAATGCAATTGTACCCATTGTATCTGATGAGGTTATTCTCATATGTGTTTTTCTGTCACAGGCCAGAAAAAGGAGATGAAAGTAGAATGGTCCTGGATAATCAGACAGTGCATGCACTAGGGCTCATGCCTTGTCTTTCAGGCAACTAACTCACAGCTATGTGAATACAGCTACAAGCAAGCTAAAGTACTTAATGACTAGTAGGGAGTGAGAGGTGCTATAAAAGTACAGAGTACCTGAAGGCCATGAGTACAAAGATGGCTTTACAAACCCTAATACCATTAAACAAGTCTTCTATAGCCCACACACAACTACAACATAGCCAGCTTAAATAATATTTTATTGAATTAAAACGAAAGCTCAAACTGTTAAAAATATAATTCAAATAAGAGTGCATTTACTCAGGCAATTAATCCAGTGACATTGTCAAGGGATGGGCCTTAAATTTATCAGCTCAGATCCCTGTGCATAGTCCTCACTTTGGCCATGATGCCAGAGCAATTGACAGGTTTTTTTCATCATTGCTGATAGCCCTAGGCCTTAAAAGCGTACAAATTTTTATATATATATATATACTGTGACAGATCTGTCACTTCTCTGTGTGCGAAATTCACAGTAAATATGCAGGTGACTACATTGCATATTTACTGCAACGTGTACCAGTTTTACGTGCAAGAACCATCCATACGCATGTGTGGATCAGCCCTTGGAATCCCCTGTTTCTATATATATATATATATATATATATATATATTACACACACACATTGGAAAGAAACAGGGGATTCCAAGGGCTGATCCACACATGCGTATGGATGGTTCTTGCACATAAAACTGGTACACGTTGCAGTAAATATGCAATGTAGTCACCTGCATATTTACTGTGAATTTCGCACACAGAGAAGTGACAGATCTGTCACTTCTGTGTTTTAACCCTGTAACATCTTATCTGATATACCAGCACAGATGTTACAGGTGGATGGGGCATCAAGGGTTAATTACTTACCTCCTTCTGCACACTTATTGCAGGATACACACGGATTTTGTGTGCATTCCACATTTGCAGAAATCACACAAAACACTTGATAACAATATGCATGTGTGGATGGGCCACAAGTTTGAAGACCCCCCCCTGAATATATATATATATAAAAAGTTTAGTTACGCTTTAACAATACACTAGAATAAAAACCATTAGTTTAATAAACAAAAACATTGCAGAGCAGCAACATGCACATTATTTAAAAGACTAAATTTCACCTGCAAAAGAGAAAAAAAAAAGTTAGAATAGACTCAATTAAAGGTGAACTATAGTATTAGAAGAACAGCTGCCTCCTTGCAAAAAACTGCCACTTCCAAACTGGCGTTAAGTGAAGTCATGATGCTCAGCTCCATTGAACTCAATAGAGCTGAGCCTCAATATCACATATTTCTGGAAGCTGTTTTTCTGTTGCTAGAGTACCCACCTAAAACGCAAACAAAAATGAACTTTAACTTCGGAGTCTCTTCAGCATGACCACAGGGTTCATATTCCATCTCCTCATCTGCGATGTACTTGTTTCTTTAGTGCTTAGAAGGAAAAAGGAATGATGTTACAACTGAAAGATATGCATAAAAAAATCCACACTTCTAGAATACTGGCACTCAGCCAAAGTACAGTAATGCTTCACAGAAATGCTGCAAAGTGTTACTATGCTTTAAGGTTTTTCCATGAGTCCTGGCTATCACATTAAAGGGTGAGCGCCGGTGGCAGGATTTTTTTTTTCTTCCAATGTTATCCCCTATCCATAGAATAGTTTTTAAAGTTCCATACAATAGAATTATCTACAGTTTCAAACTCAGTGGCTGGTGTGGCTAGTCCCTGACAAGTACAGTAAGAATTTAATATAAATAGAAGTGTTCAATAATTACCTTGAAGAGCTCCTTTTCTGGTTCTGCCTCATGGAACGTGTCTGCATGAGAAAGGACGGGGAAGGTACATGTGCCCTGAAATGAATACATTAGTATTAAAAGCTGGTAATGAGTGCATCCATTAGCTTGGCACCATGGTATTGGAGTAAAGGTATTTTCACCTTGCACTCGAAGTCTCTTCATGCTCACTCTCCAGTTCTTCGGGAATCAGTTCTGGTATCTGGGAACTGTGGACTGCAGCTGTCTGGTCTCTTCTTCCCCTGGTGTTCTCTTCTGCAACCCTTTAGGGGAATCAAAAAGAAGAAAAAAAGAAGTCTTTGTCAAGTTTATTTCAAAGCATGTATTATTTTCATTTCACAATAAAATACCTTGAAGTGCTGGCTGTGGCTTCTTGACTCGCTGACTTCCGTGCTTCCATCAGTAGGCTTTGTCCATGGCAAATGTCATCCATGTTCTTTTCCCGGTAGTTCCTGTCCGCTGTAAGATTTGAATGTGCCAAATACCTGGCGACCAGACGTTGTTGCACGTCAGTACATCTTGAGAGAGTCCAGGATTCAAGCACTTTTCTAACCATCTGGCTGGTGACTATGGGGAGATGAAACCTAAAAAAAAAAAAAAAATTTTATATATATATATATACACTACATGTAGAGACTAAGTTGTATGACTTTTAATAATCTTACTTCCTGTGAAAACGGTTCATATCATTGGTTACGTTTTTTGTAGAGGAGACTCTCGGCTGTCCACCCTGGGAGCGACTAATGTCTGGCGCTTACGGCACGGGAGTGGCGGTCCTCAGAGCCAGGGCCTAGGTTCTCCGGAACCGCAAGTCGCAGCCGGGCGAAACGGGTCTTGAAATCTGGGGAATTCCCTCGGTTTTCATCCCCCAAAGTGGCTCGTCACTGTGCGCTTAGGCTACGGAGCTACCCAGCAAAAAGATGAAAACGTTGGCCATTTTGACAGGGAGCGGGGGGTGCGAAACATTTTCCCCCTGGCGTGCGATATGTCAATCGAATAGAGAATTTCACCCAGAAAACAATGGCGTGTTTTTTTTCCACGTTGCGTTAGTGGTTTTCGATTTAATGTGGCGTTTTACTTTTGTTTTAGGCAAAATGAATGATATTCTCCACTAACAAAGTGCCAGCGAGAAGAGGGGACCCTGAAATGTGTGTGTGTGTGTGTGTGTGGGGGGTGCGCCCGTGCCCTCACCCTCCGAAAAATCTCCCCTTCCATGCCAATTGGCACGTCGAGGGCCCGGTAAGCGACGGCCATTTGCCTCGGTCGTTACCCGGTTCTCTACATGCTAATGCCATCAGGCAAGTCGAGGTCTGGGTAGGAAACGTGGCTATACCACGTGTGTTACCGGGATCTCGATACTATCCTTTGGATGGAACGTGGGGGGGAGCTTGCGGTTCTGGGTCTGTTTCTCTTGAACCACAAGTCACAGCAACCCAGTTTTGGTGTCTTTTTCGCAGAGGAGACTCTCAGCAGTCCACCCTGGGGCCGTGAAGTACTCCCCTGGAATTTTTTTACCCTTTATAGCATGTAGACAGATGATGATTTTAGCCGGTGGGAGCACGCTATGACCCCCTGATTGCCAATTCCTCTGTGTTCAGGGGCCACATTGAGGTGCCCCCTTTTAGGTAGCAGTCTGAAGAACGTGTGTGCAAAATTTGGGGTTGCTGGCACCTTCCCCTCGGGAGTTGTGGGGTCTGAGGCCCCAGAAAGCTGATCCAGGCAGATCATTCTTTAGGAGGGCTGGTTCTTTTTGAGCTTTCGGGGTCCCCTGATCGGCTTCTGGGCATGCTAGCGGGGCGCACGAGGTGGCGTTGGAAAGCTTAGGACCTGCTCTGGGCTTGATAACAGGTCCTGGGGCCGTGAAGTACTCCACTGGAATTTTTTTACCCTTTATAGCATGTAGACAGATGATGATTTTAGCCGGGGGGGAGCACGCTATGACCCCCTGATTGCCAATTCCTCTGTGTTCAGGGGCCCCATTGAGGTAGCCCCTTTTAGGTAGCAGTCTGAAGAACGTGTGTGCAAAATTTGGGGTTGCTGGCACCTTCCCCTCTGGAGTTGTGGGGTCTGAGGCCCCAGAAAGCTGATCCAGACAGATCATTCTTTAGGAGGGCTGGTTCTTTTTGAGCTTTCGGGGTCCCCTGATCGGCTTCTGGGCATGCTAGCGGGGCGCACGAGGTGGCGTTGGAAAGCTTAGGACCTGCTCTGGGCTTGATAACAGGTCCTGGGGCCGTGAAGTACTCCCCTGGAATTTTTTTACCCTTTATAGCATGTAGACAGATGATGATTTTAGCCGGGGGGAGCACGCTATGACCCCCTGATTGCCAATTTCTCTGTGTTCAGGGGCCCCATTGAGGTAGCCCCTTTTAGGTAGCAGTCTGAAGAACGTGTGTGCAAAATTTGGGGTTGCTGGCACCTTCCCCTCGGGAGTTGTGGGGTCTGAGGCCCCAGAAAGCTGATCCAGGCAGATCATACTTTAGGAGGGCTGGTTCTTTTTGCGCTTTCGGGGTCCCCTCATCGGCTTCTGCGCATGCAAGCGGGGCGCACGAGGTGACGTTGGAAAGCTTAGGACCTGCTCTGGGCTTGATAACAGGTCCTGGGGCCGTGAAGTACTCCCCTGGAATTTTTTTACCCTTTATAGCACGTAGACAGATGATGATTTTAGCCGGGGGGAGCACGCTATGACCCCCTGATTGCCAATTTCTCTGTGTTCAGGGGCCCCATTGAGGTAGCCCCTTTTAGGTAGCAGTCTGAAGAACGTGTGTGAAAAATTTGGGGTTGCTGGCACCTTCCCCTCGGGAGTTGTGGGGTCTGAGGCCCCAGAAAGCTGATCCAGGCAGATCATACTTTAGGAGGGCTGGTTCTTTTTGCGCTTTCGGGGTCCCCTGATCGGCTTCTGGGCATGCTAGCGGGGCGCACGAGGTGGCGTTGGAAAGCTTAGGACCTGCTCTGGGCTTGATAACAGGTCCTGGGGCCGTGAAGTACTCCCCTGGAATTTTTTTACCCTTTATAGCATGTAGACAGATGATGATTTTAGCCGGTGGGAGCACGCTATGACCCCCTGATTGCCAATTCCTCTGTGTTCAGGGGCCACATTGAGGTGCCCCCTTTTAGGTAGCAGTCTGAAGAACGTGTGTGCAAAATTTGGGGTTGCTGGCACCTTCCCCTCGGGAGTTGTGGGGTCTGAGGCCCCAGAAAGCTGATCCAGGCAGATCATTCTTTAGGAGGGCTGGTTCTTTTTGAGCTTTCGGGGTCCCCTGATCGGCTTCTGGGCATGCTAGCGGGGCGCACGAGGTGGCGTTGGAAAGCTTAGGACCTACTCTGGGCTTGATAACAGGTCCTGGGGCCGTGAAGTACTCCCCTGGAATATTTTTACCCTTTATAGCATGTAGACAGATGATGATTTTAGCCGGGGGGAGCACGCTATGACCCCCTGATTGCCAATTTATCTGTGTTCAGGGGCCCCATTGAGGTACCCCATTTTAGGTAGCAGTCTGAAGAACGTGTGTGCAAAATTTGGGGTTGCTGGCACCATCCCCTCGGGAGTTGTGGGGTCTGAGGCCCCAGAAAGCTGATCCAGGCAGATCATTCTTTATGAGGGCTGGTTCTTTTTGCGCTTTCGGGGTCCCCTGATCGGCTTCTGGGCATGCTAGCGGGGCGCACGAGGTGGCGTTGGAAAGCTTAGGACCTGCTCTGGGCTTGATAACAGGTCCTGGGGCCGTGAAGTACTCCCCTGGAATTTTTTTACCCTTTATAGCATGTAGACAGATGATGATTTTAGCCGGGGGGAGCACGCTATGACCCCCTGATTGCCAATTTGTCTGTGTTCAGGGGCCCCATTGAGGTACCCAATTTTAGGTAGCAGTCTGAAGAACGTGTGTGCAAAATTTGGGGTTGCTGGCACCTTCCCCTCGGGAGTTGTGGGGTCTGAGGCCCCAGAAGGCTGATCCAGGCAGATCATACTTTAGGAGGGCTGGTTCTTTTTGCGCTTTCGGGGTCCCCTGATCGGCTTCTAGAATTTCACCCAGAAAACAATGGCGTGTTTTTTTTCCACGTTGCGTTAGTGGTTTTCGATGTAATGTGGCGTTTTTCTTTTGTTTTAGGCAAAATGAATGATATTCTCCACTAACAAAGTGCCAGCGAGAAGAGGGGGCCCTGAAATGTGTTTGTGTGTGGGGGGGGGGGGTGCGCCCGTGCCCTCACCCTCCGAAAAATCTCCCCTTCCATGCCAATTGGCACGTCGAGGGCCCGGTAAGCGACGGCCATTTGCCACGGTCGTTACCCGGTTCTCGACATGCCAATGCCATCAGGTATCTGGTCACACACGGTATCTGGTCACAGGAGCAGGACCCAAGACAGAGAAGCTGCGTCCCTCTAGACCTACCATGTGTGCGGCGTCGCTGCTGCGAACGCCAAGAAGGGCTGCAACTGCAGCACAGCGTAGGACACTGCCGCTCGACGACAAAGCCAGATAGCAAGCGCAATGTCAGAAGCTAGCATAGCGGTGCGGTGTGCACAGTAGCTTAAGGCTTGCCACTGACTGGCGCAGACTGCTAAACTAATACCCTATCACCATGCGTAATATCAGAGGGAAGGGGTTTCAAATGAGTCAGTCACCAGAATCATACATCCATCACCATTCACACATAGCAAGTATAGCCTATACTAGCGCATGGCGGAACAGCCATGTGTTCCATGAGCATGCCCAGTAAGAGGACAGAAGGACTTAGCCTCAGGAGAGATTTGCTGCAAGGCAATCTCCTCTGCAGTGGAAATATAGGAGGAGAGTGCAGAATGTGAGGATCTGTATCCCTGCTGAGTAAACGCAGAAATCCGACTCCTAACATTACCCCCCTCCTAGGGCACCCCCTCCCTGAGCCTTACGATCCACCTACTTGTGCCCGTAAGAGGTATAAGGCCTCAGACTCGTCCGCAGGCAAGTCTGATGTCCCGGTAGATGACAGAGAGGCCCGGGACATGTGGAAGGCCTCAGGGGTGGCAAGATCGCCAGGTCTGAAAAGGGGCCCGTGGGAGACAGCGGGAGCGGAAGTTACAGTGGAACGCAGTGGAACGCCACCGTGTGGCAGGCGTCTCCGATCTTCGCTTAAGGAAGCTATTCCGAGCACAAAAGGCGCAGGCCCGAATATATTTTTTAACATCCTGAGCCCTGTGCGGCCACCAGTAAGACCCTGCCAGGAGTTTTGTGGTCTGCATATAGCCACAGTGACCACCTCTCCAGGATGAGTGTGCCCAGGCAAGAACCTTTGGCCGAAGGTGGGGAGGAACAAGGGCCTTACCCGGCGGTACAGAATTTGGCCTTTGCGGGGCACTGTTGTTTTGAGACACCGCGTGTTGACAAATAAGACCACGACTGGAGTCTTGTGCCAGACACGCCTGGAGAACGGTGCGAGACACCTCCATGGGCTCTGGGGGTGGAACCTCTGGCTCGGGTAGTTCCAGAGGCTCAAAAAAATTGGGAGCCGGAGTAACCTTCCGTTTGGATTGAGCACGCTCCATACCGCGCTCCAAAAAACAGAGGTCAATGCGGGTGGAAATGGCAATCAGTTCTTCCAAACTGGCAGGAACGTCTCTAGTGGAAAGAGCATCTTTAATGTGCTCCACCAAACCTCTCCAAAACACAGAGATGAGGGCTTTATCGGACCACTCCAACTCGGAAGCAAGTGTCCGAAAACGGACGGCATACTGACTAACCGAGAGAGCACCCTGAGTCAAAGCAAGAAGCTGAAGAGAGGTATCGTGCGTGACCTGTGGACCGAGGAAGACCTGCTTAATAGCTGTTAGAAAGTGAGCAGCGGTCCGGACTTCTGGGTCACCACGCTTCCATAGTGGCGTAGCCCACACCAACGCTTTGCCCGACAGCAGGGAAACAATAAACCACACCTTGGCCCGTTGCGTAGGGAATCGCGCAGCCAGTAATTCCAGCTGAATGGAGCACTGGCTGATGAAACCCCTACAGGAGGCGCCATCGCCATAAAATTTATCAGGCAACGGGAGGCGGGTAACTGTCAGCGCGGGGGAGGACGTGGACATACGGGAAACTGCGTCTGTGATTGCCTTTACAGCAGCTTCGGTGGATTGTGCAGCTGAGAGAGCCCCCTCAAGAGTGGCCAGCCGGCCCTCAAGCTGCCGAATACACTGTAAGAGTTGCTGCTGTTCTGCCATCACTAGCCAGACCCTGGCGCTAGTATAATGTTAGGAACGGTGGAACACACTAAATAAAAATAAATAATAAAGTGCGTTCGCTGCTCAGGGTCCACCGCGCAGTAGGTGTAACAACCTGAGTGATGACAGAGGAGCAATATGGCGGTATGATACACATGGGTTCAACGTCACCCGAAGTGCGCAGAGCAGGCTCTGTTCACACACAGAGGTGCCGCAACAAAAACATACAAAACACTGAACCTGTTATTGACACAGGCTTCAGATAGCATACAAAATGCTGAACCTGTTAGTGACACAGGCTTCAGGTAAATGCACACTCGGTATCTGGTCACAGGAGCAGGACCCAAGACAGAGAAGCTGCGTCCCTCTAGACCTACCGTGTTTGTGGCATCGCTGCTGCGAACGCGAAGAAGGGCTGCAACTGCAGCGCGACGTAGGACACTGCTGCTCGACGACAAAGCCAGATAGCAAGCACGATATCGGACGCTAGCATAGCGGTGCGGTGTGCACAGTGGCTTAAGGCTTGCCTCTGATTAGCGCTGACTGCTAAACTAATACCATATCACCATGCGTAATATCAGAGGGAAGGAGTTTCAAATGAGTCAGTCACCAGAATCATACATCCATCACCATTCACACATAGCAAGTATAGCATATACTAGCGCATGGCAGAACAGCCATGTGGGTCGCCCTCCCAGGGCTGTTGGGTACTCGGTACCAGGCTGGTCTCTCAGAGGGGAATGTCACAGCAGCGGTGAACCGGTTCGTGGCCCTGGTCACCCATGTAAAAGGGATGAAGTGATGGAATAAAGTTTATGAGTGAATGATTTGTGACGCCACTTGTGGTGTTCGGCAATGAAGGTGTTAAGCCGACGCTGCAGACAGATCCTTTGGGACAGATGGTGGGGTGCAGCAAAGATGGGGTGGCCCTCTACAGTCAGGGCTGTAGTGCCATGCCAGAGCAGATGAAGAGGGTAGGTGTTGAGGAAGAGGGTGTAGTGTTTGGCACAGAGATGTAGCAGTGCTGGAGAGTTTGCAGGAAGAAGGCAAGGACACAACAGGGTGCAGTTTCTTTACCTTTACTTTGCTTGGCAAATGCAGTCCAGGGTCCAGATTACAGATGGCACAGGAGCTGGCTAGCCTGGAAGCAACTTAGGAATCTCTCTAGGCAGATGGGTTGTGTAGTCTCCTTCCTAGCGCTTAGTTTTAGGTACTTGCAGTACTGTGTTACACTGAAGTTCCACTTGCTTATTCTCTTTAGAACTCCCTCGTATGACAGACAGCTGTAGCCTTTCTCTTCTGCCTCACACGTCGCTGTTGTGCCTCCGAGTCTTATGTGGAATAGAGCATTTACAGCTTCCTATTCCTCCGGTTTCTGTTGCAGGACCATCAGTGTCCATACAGCCTTGGATACCGGACTCCATATAATGCGCTATAACTGGGAATGAGCCTGAACTCTCTGCTTAATCCCCCAGCTCTTCTCCTCATGTCCACACACATTGCCCTCCTCATACAAACTCCTAATTTCCCCTTCCTGGACCTCAGAGAGCAGCTCTTCCCCCAGTTTTGGGTTCAGAGCTCCCTCTGCTGGGCTGGAATGAGAACTGTGTTGTGTGTTGTGATTAACTGTCAGAGTGATCCTTTATTGCTTCCAAGCACGACATCACACTCCCTAGGAGGAAGGTAATGCCACTGTGGCGACCATACTCCTGGGGATGCCACATTCCCCCCTAGTGCAAGTCAGTACTCCTGGACTGAAGGGAAAACATGTAAACATATAAACAATTATAGATATAACAAGATTTTTAAAAAAATGAAAAATTACAAAAACCAAAGCTGAAAAATAGTCCTAATGATGATTAGTCCATGCGTCAATGTCCATGGTGCAATTCCTGAGCAAGATGGTGAACTATTTACAAGTAGAGTTCTGACCACACATAGTCCTGTGGTCCAATCGTCCATCAAAACAAAATAAGATCTTCAAAAAGTTTCTTGCAGAGTCTCTGTAGGCACATAAACTTCAACAGTTGCATATTTACATTTTAACAATTACAAAACTTATCTATTTGCGGAACCTTAAGGGTGGAATACCTTGGGTACTACGGACAGACCTACATAGCACTGGTGTTGTTGGGGAACTTACTGGATGCCTTGTGTTAACTACTGGTGTAGTGTGTGCTGTACTGGCTACAATACTGGTGCTTCTGCGTAGCACAGGAATACTAGATTTCCTAGGACCACTTCTACACACTGTGGGCATGACAAATTCACCACTGGCAGGGTGAGAATTCTCTTGTTCCACTGCTGGTGTAGCATCCACTGCTTGTACATGCTGGTTTTCAGGGTGGTCATGAGTAACTTCTTGCACTACCAGTTGGGGAAAGGTCAAAACTGGCACCAGTATGGCATTATTTGCTCTAGTCCAATTTGCAGGGAATTCTCCAAGTACAGTGCTGACCTTTTTTTCTTCCTCTATGGGCTGAAGGTTGTTTTGTTCTTCCATTCTGTCCTTTAGTTGGTCAGGGCACAGTTTCAGATGATCCCTCGATACTGCTGATGAGGTTTCTCCTCCATCCTTACTGATAAGGCACACTTTAGTGTTGTCGAAGTTTGATGGTAAGACGGTGTAGGGTTCAGCTTCCCATTGGTCATCCAATTTATGCATCCTTCTTTCCCTCTTTAAGACTTGTTCTCCTGGTGACAAGGGAACTGCAGGTGCATGTTGATTGTAGTTCTTTTCTGTTTTTGTCTCGCCTGAGCTACTCTTTTCTACACACTCTTGTACTCTACGGTACTGTTCTGCCGCTCCGTATCCCAGTCAGCATCTGGTGATGTTACCTCAGGTATCAGGACTCCCATATCCAAATCAATAGGCAGCTTGCCAGGCCTCGCTCTCATTAGGTAGGCTGGAGTGCAGTTGGTGGAATTCACAGAAATGTGATTGTAGAGGTCGACCAGATCTGGCAACTTCTCTGGCCACAGATTCCTCTCCTCCAAAGGCAAGGTCTTCAGTAGATCGATCACCACCTGATTCATCTTTTCACACATGCCATTGGTCTGTGGATGGTATAGTGTTGTCCTGATCTTCTTGCAACCGTACAAATTACAGAATTCCTGGAACACTTCTGCCTCAAAGGCTGGACCTTGATCTGTAAGCACTCCCTCGGGATATCAGTGTGGTCGACAAAAGTGCTGTTGGAATGCTCTGGCTGCTGTCCTGGCTGTTTGATCCTTGACAGGTACGACTACCAGGAATCTCGAGTAGTGGTCAACGATGGTAAGAGCATAAATGTAGCCTGAACGGCTTGGAACCAGCTTCACATGGTCCAGGGCGACCAACTCGAGTGGCTGTTTAGTTATTATTGGCTGCAAAGGAGCTCGCTGGCTGTTACGGTCCTTCCTGCGCAGGTTGCATTGTCCACACTCCCGGCACCAATTTTCAATGGCTTTCCTCATACCAGCCCAGTAGAATCTCTCCCGGAGCAAGGCCTTAAACTTCTTCCATCCGAAGTGTCCAGCTCCATTGTGGTATGCTTCCAAGACTATTGATGCCTCCCTCTTTGGGACTACCACTTGCCAGACCAACTCATGAGTGCGGGCGTTGATACTCCTCCAGTACAGCTTCCCTTCATAGATGAACAGCCTGCCTCTTTCCTTCCACAACTGCTGCGTTTCTTCAGGAGCATCTGGACCTGGGCGTGAGTCAGCTTGTGACAGTAGCTCCTTTACAAGGTGGACTGCGGGGTCGCTATCCTGCTTCTCTGCACAGTCCAGATGAGGCAATGGATTTAGGGTGGCCTCTTTCATGATAGACCCTCTGTTTCTCAATCCTTGGGCACATTGGGCCTCAATTGGCAGGTGGAAGGCAGGTAACTCTATTTCTTCGAGTGCCTCAGGGTCTTCTCCTGCATCTGGCAGATTGGGCATTCTGGACAGCGCATCAGCATTGGCATTCTTGTGCCCCGCTTGGTACTTGATGGTAAATTCATAGTTAGACAGCCGGGCCATCCATCGCTGCTCCAGTGCATCTAGCTTGGCAGTTTCCAAGTGAGTCAATGGGTTGTTGTCCGTGAAGATGGTAAACTTGGCTGAAGCTAGGTAATGCTTGAATCGTTCAGTCACAACCCAGACTATGGCGAGGAACTCCAGTTTGAAGGAACTGTAGTTGTCAGGGTTCCTTTCAGAGGGACAAAGCTTCCTGCTGGCGTAGGAGATCAATCTTTCTTTGCCATTCTGTACTTGTGACAGTACTGCTCCCAGTCCCACGTTGCTGGCATCAGTATACAGAACAAATGGTTGGTCATAATCTGGGTAGGCCAGAACTTCATCTCCTGTGAGAGCCATCTTCAGTCGAGTGAAAGACCTCTCCAGTTCCTCATTCCATTCAAATGTAGGACTCTTCTTCCTGGCCTTCTTGGGCTGGCCCACCAGAAGATTTTGCATAGGCGTGGCTATTTCAGTGAAGCCTTTGATGAACCTTCGGTAGTAGCCTACCAACCCGAGGAATTGACGTACTTCATGGAGGTTGCTGGGCTTCTGCCAGTACCGGATGACTGTGACTTTGTCAGGATCTGGTGCCACACCTTCTGCACTCACTACATGACCGAGGTACTGTACCTTGGGCTTCAGGAGGTGGTATTTGGAAGGCTTCACTTTCAGACCAAAGTTGGACAAGGCTTCAAACACCTCAGCCAGGTGCTTCAGATGGTCTTCATAAGTCTTGGAGAAAACAATGACATCATCAAGGTATAACAGAACTGTCTCGAAGTTTTTGTGTCCAAGACAGCATTCCATTAGCCGTTGAAATGTCCCTGGGGCAGTGCAGAGCCCGAACGGCATGTAGTTGAACTCGCAGAGACCCATTGGTGTAGTAAACGCTGTTTTCTCCTTGTCTGCCTCTGCCACGGGAACCTGCCAATACCCACTAGTGAGATCTATGGTGGAAAAATAGTTAGCAGTTTTAAGTGCAGCTAATGACTCCTCAATTCTGGGTAATGGGTAGGCATCCTTATGTGTAATGCTGTTAATTTTTCAGTAATCAACACACATTCTCATGGTACCATCTTTCTTTTTCACAAAGACTATTGGGGCTGCCCAGGGGCTACAACTGTCTCTGAGCACCCCAGCCTCCTTCGTTTCCCGCAACATACTTTTGGCACATTGATATTGTGTTAGGGGTATAGGCCGGTACCTTTCTTTAATGGGTGGATGATCTCCAGTGGGGATATGATGTTGAACCCGTTTTGCCTGCCTAAAATCTAGTGGGTGTTTACTGAATACCCGCTCATACTCCTGAGTCACTCGGTAAACCCCACACTTTTGGTATGAAGGGATGGAGTCAGTTCCCACATGCAGCTGCTGACACCACTCCTCTAGCTGCTTTACAGAGCCATTGTCCTCCACCTGGTCGGATGAGACCAAGGGCTGGTCGGATGAGACCAAGGGCTCTGCTGCCTGTATTGCATTGTTACAGACAGTAAGCAGCTTAGCAACTGGCATACCGAGGTATTGTGGCCTCCTCCTCCCCACAATTCAAGAGGCGTACAGGTACTCTCCCTTTGCGGACATCAACTACACCTCTGCCTGTCAGGACAGTGGGCCGGCTATCAAAGTACACTGGCTCTACCAATGCTTGGTAATCTTTTCCTCTGAGGCCTATGGCTGCCCGACACCAAATTAACATTTCACATCTGGGGGGTATCGCAATGGCGAAAGAATCACTCACTCTGACGCTGCCAATTTCTCTGCCAGAGAGTTCTACCTGCTGTCTTTGCATCAGGGCCTTGATCTCCTTCTGCAGGACTCGTTGTTCACTGGAACCAGCAGTCTCAGCCACCTGTTGCAACAAAACAATAACCTCGGCAAGACAATTTTCAATCACATTAGTACCTAAGGTCCTCATTAGGTTACATTCTCGTCGATCAATGTCTACAACTATCAGACCTTGAGATTTTAACTCTACTCACCCCACTTTAATGGTAATCTCTTTACATCCTACTTGCGGCAAAGACTTACCGGGCAGCATGGTGGCTCAGTGGTTAGCGCTGCAGCCTTGCAGCGCTGGGGTCCTGGGTTCGAATCCCACCAAGGACAACATCTGCAACGAGTTTGTATGTTCTCCCCGTGTTTGTGTGGGTTTCCTCCGGGTACTCCGGTTTCCTCCCACACTTCCAAAGACATACTGATAGGGAATTTAGATTGTGAGCCCCCATCGGGGACAGTGATGAAAATGTGTGCAAACTGTAAAGCGCTGCGGAATATGTTAGCGCTATATAAAAATAAAGATTATTATTTATTATTACCATTGCTGGCAACTACTGTCAGTTCATCACTTGGGTCGCGAGTAAGTTCAGAGTCAGCCCAATATCGCTTGTAAAGGATATATGGCATAGTTGTCACCTGAGAGCCAGTGTCCAGCAAAGCCTTCATGGGGATGCCGTCAATCACCACTGGGAGGACCTGTCGCCCTCCGACATACTTGGCTCGCCAGTTCTTTGGGCCTTGTGGTCCGACTCCTGGGGGTTGGCCCTCTGCCCCAGGGTAGCAGAATCTTGCGATGTGGTCTGCCTTGTAGCAGCGACGACAGTTGGGATATCCGTCCAGGTCATAGCGATCATTGTCTCTCCCTCGGCGTGGTGGGATCCTCTTCTTCCGTAGCCACGGGACATCCTCTGGACTGGAGGCCAGCTGGATCTTCTCCTTGGATGACGCCTGCAGGGACTGCACAGTTTTGACAAATGCAGCCATACTTTTGGTCAGCTCCTGGACCTGAAGACGCAGTTCGGCAGATGGGTCTTTGTCCACAGTCTGTGCATCAGCCTCCACAGGGCTGGGAGGTAAAGATGCAGCTTCTTGGTGGTATGTGATCGCTGGGCACCTAGGGGGCACTGGACGGCTGACAATTGGTTCATGCAGCACCCGGATAGCCTTTTCCTTGAAGTCTGCAAAGTCTAGGTCAGGGTTTTGTAGGGCTATAATGCGCAGCTGTGCTCTGTGGGTACTGGATAGGAGGCCCTCAATAAATTGCTCCTTTAGCAGTCTGTCTCCATCTTTCACACTGTCTGGATCAATCTGCTTGATGGCTTGCAGTGCCTCCTGCAGGTTAAGGGCATAGTCCCGTATACTGTCCTGCGCTCTCTGCTTACACCCAAAGAATCTCATCTTTATTTCAGCTGCAGGGCGGGTGTCAAAGGTGCTTCTTAGCTTAGCAAGGATCTTTTTAACAGTCTCTTTATCAGTGTCCTGCCAGGCTTTTACTTCCCTTTGCGCTGCACCAGTCAGCTGCCCAATAAGGATGTTCAATTTCTGGCTTTCATACAAACTGCACAGTCCCTCTTTAAATTCAATCAGGGTATGTGACTCCCCTGAGTACTGCGGTAGCCAGGCTGCTCCCGGTATATACGGCATGGACAGCGGCATTATGGGGACCTCTGCAGTGGGCGCTGATTCTTGTGGCGCTGTGGAGGCAGCGCTGGCTGCTGGATGCAGCGGCGCTATGGGAGTCGCAGCTGCGCTGGGCCCTGCAGCTTGTGGCACTGTGGGGTTTGCAGTGGCGTCCGCCGCTGCGTCTGCTCTCGCTTCAGACATTCTCTTCCCCCCTAGTTAATGTTTGCCAAGCCCTGAGTTTCGCTGGCTTACTGGCTGCCATTCTGCAGGCTGGAGGATCAGGGGACGCCGGGACTGCAGGCCTCGGCTTCTCACTTCTCGCGCGCTGGCCTCTTCCCGCGCCGCACTTCACTGTTTTGCGCTTTTCTGCTGGCTCCGCCCACGATGGCCCGCCCCTTTTGCTTCCTGTGCACGCCAAGCAGCGGGGTAATGGCGGCAATTGCACAAATAGTCTATGGCACAAAACACAGTCTCTGGCACACAGGACCCGGGGACACCGGGCTCCATAAATCCTGTTCATGATGCCAAAATGGGTCGCCCTCCCAGGGCTGTGGGGTACTCGGTACCGGGCCGGTCTCTCAGAGGGGAATGTCACAGCAGCGGTGACCTGGTCCAAGGCCCTGGGCACCCATGTAAAAGGGATGAAGTGATGGAATAAAGTTTATGAGTGAATGATTTGTGACGCCACCTGTGGTGTTCGGCAATGAAGGTGTTAAGCCGACGCTGCAGACAGATCCTTTGGGACAGATGGTGGGGTGCAGCAATGATGGGGTGGCCCTTCACAGGCAGTGCTGTAGTCCCAGGGCAGAGTAGATGAAGAGGGTAGATGTTGAGGAAGAGGGTGTAGTGTTTGGTACAGAGATGTAGCAGTGCTGGAGAGTTTGAAGGAAGAAATCAAGGACACAACAGGGTGCAGTTTCTTTACCTTTACTTTGCTTGGCAAATGCAGTCCAGAGTCCAGATTACAGATGGCACAGGAGCTGGCTAGCCTGGAAGCAACTTAGGAATCTCTCTAGGCAGATGGGTTGTGTAGTCTCCTTCCTAGCGCTTAGTTTTAAGGTACTTGCAGTACTGTGTTACACTGAAGTTCCACTTGCTTATTTCTCTTTAGAACTCCCTCGTATGGCAGACAGCTGTAGCCTTTCTCTTCTGGCTCACACATCGCTGTTGTGCCTCTGAGTCTTATGTGCGAATGGAGCATTTACAGCTTCCTATTCCTCCGATTTCTGTTGCAGGACCACCAGTGTCCGTACAGCCTTGGATACCGGGCTCCAAATCATGCACTACAGCTGGGAATGAGCCTGAACTCTCTGCTCAATCCCCCAGCTCTTCTCCTCACGTCCACACACGTTGCTCTCCTCACACGAACTCCTAATTTCCCCTTCCTGGCCCTCAGAGAGCAGCTCTTCCCCCAGTTTTGGGTTCAGAGCTCCCTCTGCTGGCCTGGAATGAGAACTGTGTTGTGTGTTGTGATTAACTGCAAGAGAGATCCCTAGGAGGAAGGTAATGCCACTGTGGCGACCATACTCCTGGGGGCGCCACACATGCGCGCCTTTTATAGCAAGCGGGACCTTCTGCACGCTTCCAGATCTCTGAGATGGACCAATGAGAACTGGAGCGGGACCTGAGCACATGACTCCCGCTCTCCAATAGGAGATCATCCCATGAGCATGCCCAGTAAGAGGACAGAAGGACAGCCTCAGGAGAGATTTGCTGCAAGGCAATCTCCTCTGCAATCTCTTCTGCAGTGGAAAAACAGGAGAGTGCAGAATGTGAGGATTTGGATCTCTGCTGAGTAAACACAGAAATCCGACTCCTAACACATGCGATACCGCGCTCCAACTGTTGGCCTTGACACAGGGTTCATTCCTGGTCAATAAGTATGCCATTTGGTTTCGGACACTGGCTTCCGAGCTGGAATGGTCAGACAATACCCCAATTTTTTGGAGGGGTTTGGCTGACCACGTTAAGGATGCTGTGGCCACTCGGGAGGTTCCCGGCACTCTGCAGGAGCTCATTACCAGCTCCAACCATATTAATCTCCGCTTCTTCGAGCGAGGGTTGGAGCGCTCCCAGTCCAGACAGAGGTTTAGGTTGGCTCCAACTTTCTCCAAACCTCTGGAGTCTCCCGATCGAGCGTTCAAGTTGTCGGCAGTTAGGGAGGTGCCTCACACGGGCTCTAAGTTCTGCCCAGATCGAACCTCCATAGCCCACGCTCACTGCCGACAGTCTGGTCACCTTGCCAATAGGTGCCCACAGCGTTCAGAGATGTCCGCGTCTAGTGGCAACAGCAAGAGGGTTACGAGACACCACACTGTTTTCCTCCAAGCTAACCTTTAAGGGGGTGTTGGAGTTCGGCTCCTCTCCTCTGGCGGTGGAGGTTTGCGTAGATTCTGGAGCACGCAGTCCCATTGGTTATGCTACCTCAGCTGGTCACCATCAGGGTGGTGAACGTTTCGACATTACCCTCGCAAATTACCCATCAATTACTCCATTAAAACTCTCACTGCCTCTGTCCTGTCACGAGACAGTGTCGCTCCTTATTATCGCCGAGGGCATTAACCAGGTCCTCCTAGAAGTTCCCTGGTTGCGCTGCCACTCTCCCCATATAGAGTGGTCCTTGGGGAGAATACTGGGTTGGAGCAAGTCCTGTGAGGATAGGTGTGTGAAGGACCGCGTTCAGATAGCCTCCACCGATGTCCTCATGGATCTCTCTGCACTCCCAAGTCACTACCAGCAATGCGCGGACATGTTCTTGAAAAAGTCCGCTGAGACTCTTCCGCCCCATCGCCCCTACGACTGTCCTATAGACCTCTTGCCAGGCGCAGAACCCCTCGAGGTCGCGTATATCCTCTGTCCCTTCTGGAGATGGAGGCCATGTCCCAGTACATCAGTGAGAACCTGGCAAGGGGGTTTATTAGGAAGTCGGTGTCACCAGCGGGGGTGGGATTCTTCTTCGTACAGAAGAGTGGAGAGCTGCGCCCGTGCGTTGATTACAGAGGTCTCAATGCCATAACCGTCAAAAACAAATATCCTCTTCCCCTGATCTCTGAGTTGTTCGACAGGTTGCGTGGGGCCCGGGTCTTCACTAAGCTAGACCTACGAGGGGCTTACAACCTGATCCGCATACGCGAAGGGGACGAGCAGAAGACAGCCTTTAATACCAGGGATGGCCATTATGAGTATCTGGTCATGCCCTTCAGCCTCTGTAACGCCCCAGCTGTCTTCCAGGACTTCGTAAATGATGTCTTTTGCGATATGCTCTCCACCTCGGTGGTGCTCTATCTGGATGACATCCTCATCTTCTCTCCAGATTTGGCTTCTCACCGGAGAGACGTCTGAAAGGTCTTCGACCGCTTGCGGGCGAATTCTCTCTTCGCCAAGTTGGAGAAGTGTCAGTTTGAGCAGGAGTCTTTACCTTTCCTGGGCTATATCATCTCGGCCCAGGGGTTGGCTATGGATCCTGCCAAATTGCAGGTGGTAATGTAATGGCAGGAACCCCATTCCCTTAAAGCGGTGCAGCGCTTTTTGAGGTTCGTTAATTACTACCGTCAGTTCATTCCCCACTTCTCCACACTGGTAGCTCCTTTGGTCACCCTCACCAAAAAGGGAGCCAATCCCAAGGTTTGGTCAGAACAGGTCTCCGCGGGCTTCTCGTCTTTTAAGACCCATTTTGCTGGCGCTCCTATCCTCCACCGTCCCGATGTGGATAAACCCTTTATCCTAGAGGTGGATGCCTCGTCTGTCGGTGCAGGAGCAGTCTTTTTCAAGGTCGGAAGCATCTCTGCTTCTTCTCAAAGACCTTCTCACCGGCGGAGAGAAACTACTCCATTGGGGACAGGGAGCTGCTGGCAATGAAGTTGGCCTTTTCCGAGTGGAGACATCTCCTGGTCTATTTACAAACAGCCCAGCGCTTGAACTCTCGACAAGCTAGGTGGTCGCTCTTCTTCTCCCGCTTCCATTTTACCTTGCACTATCTGTCCGGTGAGAAGAACGTCCTGGCTGATGCTCTCTCTCTCGCTCGGTAGTGTCAGTGGAGGAGGCTGAGCTTCGGCTAATCGTCCCCTCTGAGAGTCTGAGGACCGTGGCTCGGGTTGCCCTCGAGTCAGTGCCACCGGGCAAGACCTTTGTTCCTCCCCGCCTGCAGCCAGAGATTCTCGCGTGGGCAAACACGTCCAGGGTGGGTGGTCACTTTGGTGATAAGCGGATCACGGAACTTCTGGCAAGGACTTATTGGTGGCCGCATATGGCTCGGGACATGAGCGAATACATTCAGGCATGAGTCTTTTGTGCTCGGAACAGGTCCTCTAGGCAGAGGCTGGCTGGGTTATTGTTACCCTTTGCCGGTGGCAGACAGACCCTGGGAGATGGTTGGCATGGATTTTGTGGTCGGCCTCCCCAAATCCAGTGGCAGCACGGTCATCTGGGTGGTCACCGATCATTTTTCTAAAATGGTGCATCTGGTGCCACTCGTGCGGCTGCCTTCTGCCCGTGGTCTCACTGCGCTGCTCATAAAGCACGTATTTCGTTTGCACGGTATGCCGGACAAGATAGTTAGTGACCGAGGTCCCCAATTTGCGTCTCAGTTTCGGAGGGAGCTCTGCAGTCTACTCAGTATTGAGCTAAATTTGTCCTCCGCTTATCATCCCAAGATGAACGGGTTGGTTGAGAAAGCTAACCAAACTCTGGTCACATACCTGCGACATTTTGTCTCGGCCAGGCAGGATGACTGGGCATCCTTACTACGGTGGGCAGAATTTGCCCTGAATAATGCAGTGGCTGATTCCACTGGTCAGACTCCATTCCTCAATCAACTCCGCCATGCTGGAGGACTGGCCGCAAAAAATTCACAGAAAGGCGGACCCATGATACAGGAAGAATCTGATTCGTATATACAAGTGTATGGCCAGGTAGAAACAGGACAGGGCACAGCAACCAGAGCAGGACAGCTGCCGTGTCAATTTGTAATAAATGCAGTGGGACATTGATATGACCCTATCAATATTCCTAGGTCCCAACAATTGCTTACTGAGGCTGTCCAGAACGCAATCCTGTATGCCTCCTCTCTCCCCCCGATACGATGCCTCAACGTACAGTGGCTATACCATTAATCTCTGCCGGTATTTTTCAATATCCCAGGAAGGATGCTGCCATGGTCATAGTATCAGCAATAGAACGGTGCATACAGGGAAACCCCATAAAATTGGAGGAGGTCCGATTTGTCCTCTGCAGCCGCCTAACGGCCCATCAGGCAATACAATCTCTAACTGTAACAGAGCCTCCTGCCCCGCTCCCACAGCAGATGCCTCTTGTGCCCGTACTGCCGCTACCTCCTCCCTCCGAGTTGTCAGTAATATATGAATTTAAAGAAGAAAATGTGGAAACGACTCCTGACAGGTCAAAGTATACTCCCTTCACCCCATCACAAATAGACACTCTTTGCAATCAATTACCCGTTCCAGAGACTTCCCCCATGGCTTTCTACAGGCAAATGGCATCAAATCGAGAGATTTATTCTACTCCCCGAAGAGATCTATTGCACATACTTCGAGTAAAAGCTGGGGAGGGGTATTTTCCAATTATTGAGGGTGGCATAATGTATAATGTGGATCTGGATGGGGGAACCTATGAGAATGGTGTTGATTTCTGCAATGCTTTAAAGGTCTGGGCACAAGATAGATTGGCGGACCAAGCTACCTCTCTCACAGATGTCACACAGGACAAGGGGGAGACTGCCGAGAAGTTCTATGGGCGTCTTATGGTAGTATTTAGAGATCTGGGATTCTCACTGTATAATAAAGCCCATACACATCTTTTTGTGGCAGCTTTGATGTCCGGCCTTAAACCCGAATTGCAAGAGGCGATAATGTCAGTTAGACCTGATGTTGAGAATTCCACTCCGGATGATGCTTTGAAAGTAGTAAAAAGTTTTCAGAAGAATTTAACCCATTCTGCAGCGGCAGGGAAACAAAAATAAGCCTGCAGCTGCAGCTGCAGCAGCTCCAGTTCCTCCAATAACAGCAGCCCCCACCATTGCGCCCAGCGCGGCTGCGAGTACACAGCTGGTTCCTTATCACTGGAGCACACAGCAAACTCTGGCCCCCCCTCAGACTTCAGCTCCCTACTCCAATATCTCTGCTAATCCTATGAATAGGAACCTTCCTCCCCAGATCCACTGTGCCAATTCTCGTCTACAATGCTGGCGCTGCAGCCGACTCGGTCACTTTCAGAGGGACTGTCACACTCCCGCTGATAGATGCTACCCTCAAGTTCTCTCTTCCAATCGTAATCTAAATACTGGGAACCCTAGAGGATACCCCGGTTACGGACAGCCCCAAAATCCTGATAATTGTCCATACTGAAGGGTTGGCCAACCAGGGTCTTCCATCACAATGTCCTCCACCAAACCTGGGGCATGCTCATCCGTCACGCTCCCTGTAGGGGACACCCTTGTTAAGTTCATGGTAGACACTAGGGCAGTCAATTCTATAATCAAATCATCAGATGTACCTACGGATATCCCTATTCAATTCTCAGATCAAGAGCTTGTTTTAATTGGAGTAGATGGCAGACCCAATAAACATACTCTTACAAAATCCATCCCTGTGGGACCCAAGGTTACTGCTCAGTTCGTGATCTCTCTCACATGTCCAGTAAATTTACTGGGGGTAGATTTATTATCACAGTTCCGCTCCAGAATACAATTCCAAGATGATGGTCAGATGGTTCTTAGGTTACATAACCCCTATGCAGATGAAGACAGTGAGGAAATCTGTATTTTGCATGCCCTTCCCACAGTTACGATGGCCCTGATAGGCCCAGATCCACCCCCAATATTGCCTGAGGATCAACGACTCACCCCATACCTCTCAGAGGTACCATCTAAACTTTGGTCAAAAGGTCCAAATGATATAGGGAAAATGCCCGTAGAACCAGTAAAAGTATTTCTCAAACCTGGTGCCCCTTTTCCCAAAGTCCATCAATGTCCTTTGAAACATGATCAGGAGCGGGGCCTTCAGGAGCAAATACAAACATTACTTGATAACGGTGCTCTGGTACCCTGTTTTTCTCCATGTAATACGCCCTTGTTTCCCGTTAAGAAAAAGACCCCACCTGGCCAGCCCCCTGTGTACCGGCTGGTGCAAGATCTGCGGGCAGTTAATGCAGCTACTATTCTGGAAACTCCAGTGGTGCCTAATCCACATACTCTAGCAGGATGCTGCTTGGTTTACAGTCATTGACCTTGCCAATGCCTTCTTTAGCATTCCGTTAAACCCAGATTGCTAGTTTCTGTTTGCATTCAGTTTTCAGGGACGACAGTTAACATGGACAGTTATGCCACAATGGGCCCAAAACAGTCCCAACCAGTTTGCAAAAAACATGAGCGAGTGTCTCTTGCCCTGGCAGTTAGGTCACCCTCAAGTTACGCTGCTTCAGTATGTGGATGATCTTTTGTTGTGTGCACGGACGGAGCAGGAAGCCATTGCTGCCACTGTTAGCCTCCTCAAGCATCTGGCAGCACTGAACTGTCGGGTTTCAGCCTCGAAACTTCAGTTCTGCCTTGGTCAAGTGATATTCTTGGGTCACTGTCTCCTTCAGGGTGTCAGACACCGCACAGAAGAAAGAAAAATAGCTGTCAGCTTCCTTCCTTTCCCAAAAGATGAAATTGAACTCCAACGCTTTCTTGGACTGTGCACTTATTGTCGTCAGTGGATACCGGATGCATCCCACATAATGCACCCCCTTTACAATGCCTTGAAAGACGGCATAATGAACTACAAGGAAAGATCACCGGTTTGCATGGAAAGCCTTCATCATGCCTTCTCTGAGTTGAAGCGGCTTATTGCTTCCGCCCCTGCCTTGGGTATCCCGGACTATACTCGACCGTTCCATTTGTATGTGTCTGAGAATGAAGGACACGCAGCAGGGGTACTTACACAATCACATGGCAGCAGGCAACGACCAGTGGGCTATTATTCGGCCCGCCTCGACCCAGTGGCCAGAGCATCACCAAGATATGCTGACGAGTTTGATCGATTCCACACGGGATACGCTGTTACCACAGAGGACACTGTAGTGCACGCAGCTGCACTCCCGCCTTCACAGTCAGCACAAGAAGCAGACCTCCAGGCTCTGTCTACTGCATGTACTTTGGCCAAGAACAGACGGGCTAATATATATACGGACTCACAGTATGCATTTGGTATTGCTCGCGATTTTGGGGCTTTATAGGCCAATCGAGGGTTTATTACTACTGCCGGAACCCCAGTTAAAAATGCTGCTGAAGCTGTTAAAAACCTCATGGACTCGATTAAATTACCTACTCAGGTGGCTATTATCAAAGTTAAGGCGCACGGTCCTAGGAACAGTCCACAGACTGTTGGCAACGCATTTGCAGATATGCAAGCAAAAGCCGACGCTCTTTTACCCGTTGAACCAACAATACCAACTATGGTGACCACACGCTCTCAGCGTAAACAGTTACAAGAAGCATTGACCCTACGAGAACCTGATGATCTACAACAGACTGAAGTTTTCTGGTGGACCCTGCGAGACCGCTTAATGACGATGCAGAGAATGTCTCCAAAGGAAGAGGTGAAGCAATGGAAGGCTGATGGGGCACGAATAGATAATGGTCTCTGGAAAAAGGACCAACTTGTGTGTCTCCCTAAGCGGATGTACCCTGCTATTGCCACATGGGCACATGGACCTACACATCGAGGAAAGAATCAGGCCCTCACACTGGTGCGAAAATTCTACTGGGCCCTGGGAATTTCCACAGTTTTGACAGCGCTCAACCGTGCCTGTAATATCTGTCAAACTTGTAATCCCGGTCAACTTCAACGTGTACCCCCGAAGCATCTTGCTAAGCCCGACTATCCTTTCCAAAGGCTCCAGGTGGACCATATCACGTTACCTAAGTCTGGAAGGTATGAATACTGTTTGGTTGTTGTTGACATGTTCTCCAGTTGGCCGTAAGCATTCCCTGTTACCAACATGACTGCAAAAACCACAGCAAAGAAACCGGTGATGGAAGTCATATGCAGATATGGGGTTCCAGAAGTTGTTGAAAGTGACCAAGGCCCAGCCTTTTCTTCTCATGTGTACCAAGAAGTTCTGACAATGCTTGGATCCACTGTAGCCCTCCATACTCCGTACCACCCACAATCCAGTGGGAAAGTTGAGAGGTTGAATGGCACACTGAAGGGACAATTGACCAAAATGATACAGGAGACTACGGCTCCATGGCCAGAGCTCCTACCCATTGTACTATACCATATTCGTACTACCCCTATTGCAAAACATGGCCTGTCCCCATATGAGATATTGTTTGGTACTAGGCCCCCAGTTGCAAATTTCCAACCTCAGCAGTTATCAGAAGAGACTGACCGTGCTGTTCAATATGTTATTCAGCTTAGTAAAAATCTTGCTAACACCCATGCTCTAGTTTCTTCTTCTCTTCCAGATTCAGCAGAAACCGACACCTGTCATAACCTGCAGCCTGGTGATTTGTTAGTCGTGAAAAGACATGTCAGGAAGCATGGACTAGAACCCTTGTATGACGGTCCATATCAAGTCCTCCTCATCACCCCTACATCAGTGAAACTAGAAGGAAGACTGACTTGGATTCACGCATCGCACTGCAAGCTGGTTAAACAAGCCAATTGCAAATAAGGGGGCATAATGTTCTGGTCTTTCGCATTTTCGATATTATTATTGGTAACCGCATGGGACAGCCTAAATTCCCCAATGTCCTTGAATAAGTTTATACAACATCATGAAAAATTACTGAGAGATTTGTTGGGCAATTCCCAGTCTCTGGCAGACTGTTGGATCTGCATGTATTCACCAATGTCAGCCACGAGCATCCCCTTTTTGGCTATCCCTGTTCCACCTGAGGAGTTATTTGCTTGGACTAACTGTTGTGACACACTCGCTAATAATGCCACAGATAATGCTAAATTATGGAATTTAACTGTTGGTATACCTATTGTGGGATGGGTAGGATACCCCTGGTGACAAGGTAACCTTTCAGGAAGCAATACCCAACTTCAATATTTGGCCTACAAAGGAGGGGCTTGGGTCCCTAAGAATAAGACTAGTCTAACAAATCTAGGGCAAATTCCAACATATGGTTTACAAGTCAGCTTCAATGTAACTTCACACTCTACTGATGCCTTCAAACCAATGTTGCTAGAAAGAAGGTTGCATAATACGTCATGGAAATTTTCTAATTTGTTTCCCCAGGGTTCTAACGAAACCTGTGCCAGTATTCCTGGCAATATATCTTGTAATGAGTCCTCTGAATATATACTAGGAACCTCCACTTGTGGAAATCCCGATGTAGGCTATTGTAGTCCTTTAGGACAATCTCCAGCTTGGTGTATGCTTCAGAATGTATCTGCATTCATAGACTTAGTTCATAGATTGGTGCTGCAACATTAAGCCCTATGGGATTTACCTGATGATATGTTCTAGGTATGTGGAGACAATGCTTATTAATGGTTGCCAGTAGGGGTATGAGGAACTTGTTCTCTGGGTCGCTTGACCCTGGCCACCTTTGTTATTCCAAACAAACAGTTGGATACACAGGCTATACCCAAACATACATTATACAAAAGAGCTGCAGACAATTCACTCTGCCCTTCAGGGAGACCACATATAGTGCAGATGAGTGTGGCCAATAAAATTGTCAGTTCCATTTTCATTTACCCTATGATTACACAAATGCGAGATAAATTGGTTAGGGCCACAGACTATCTAGATGATCAAATTTGGAATATACTGGACATACTTAATACTACTGTTGCTGTCCAAAATCAAATTATTATAGTCACTAATCAACTTACTATAGTGCTGGACTACTTAACAGCAGCACAAGGTGGTATGTGTCAGGTCATTGGACCCGCTTGCTGTCATTATATAGATCCTAACAGTACTATGAAGTTAAAGTTAAAGTTAGAAGACATTCGAAGACGCAGAGATCATTACAATAAAGACAATGATCGTACTAAGGACAGTTGGTGGTCAGACACCTTCTCCTTTCTCAATCCAGCCAATTGGTTTAAGGGAATTGGGGGCTGGATAGCTGGGATCTTACAAAGCTTGTTACACATTGCTGCCTGTATCCTTTTTGTATATGTGATACTAAAACTTGTTTTTTGGTGTACTTCTGTATGTATTAGGAAATTCTGCACCAAGACAGCTAATGACGATACCAAAGGTGTCGTTGTCCCTGCTCTTCTCTGCACCGATCACAAAAGGCTACTTGATGAAGATGTTGAAGCCAAGCACATGGCTACCTACAAAAGATCTCCACCACCGTCATCAAAAATTGTTATTCGTGAATTGCAGCATACAGGGGCATGGGTGCGCCGCGACAGCCATGACTGGTAACACGGCATCAGTCATGTGAAGACCAGTACCCCTCAAGCTGTTAGCTTGGGATAGCACCTCTGATGCTGCATATGTGTTAAAAAAAATGTATCTAGGGGGATTGTGAAGGGTTAAAACAAAAGTCAAAGCTGAAGTTTCGTTTTATCCATTCTCTGAAGGTTTTATTTCTCCATTTTTTTTGCTGTAAGATAATTTTTTGTAATTGGCATGGGCTGTCATGAAACCTGACTGTTCCTATCAGGTGCAAGATAAGGGAACCGGGGGTGTACTACTCTGAAGAATATGCCACTATACTACTTTCAATGATGGACATATATGTAGTTTCCGGTTTTCTTGCAATATTATTGGCTTATAAAGTGAAATGATGTTATTGGTATTTGAGAACTTTGCATAATTAAGCAAAATATTATAAAAGAAGTGACTACAATAAACGGGTTACCGATCTCTTTGGATCGTCCCATACAGAGACACGTCTCCGTTTGGTCAATTGAGTTGCTAGCAACACTCTGTGGAATAATTTGGACATCACTGGCTCAACTATGAAGGGTTAATTTAACTCTCTCCCTATCAACCTGTGATCCAGTGTCCACGAGGGTGGTGAAGGGGATACCATCCACTACCACGCTCCCAGAAGAGTCAAATCGGTCTGTTCTCCTGCCGGTGCAATTCAGTTGCCACTGATGTTGCGGCATCCTCTTCGGCAATCGCCATGGGAGATCAACCGGGCTTGATGCTAGCTGGATCCTCTCTGTGGGGGGACAAGTTTGCAGAGTCTGAACAGTTTTACATAGAACAGACATATTTTTAGTCAGTTCCTGTACTTGCAGTCGTAAAGCTACAATAGAATCTTCAGCTGGAGTCTGCACATGCCGAACTGCAGGCACCTTGGGTGAGGATACTGCCCCCTGGAGGTACGTAACTGCTGGATCTTTAACTGGCTCAGTGCAGACATAAGTAGAAAGTCTTAAGATATGTATGGATCTGTCTTTAAACTGAACAAAGGGTTCTGTAATGACATCAAGCGCAGTTGTGCCTTACTGGAATCAGACAAAAGACCTTCAATGAACTGTTCTTTCAGCATTTTGTTCTCATCTCTTACACTGTCTGGATCACTTTGTTTAATGGCCTGCAGCGACTCCTGCAGGTTTAAGGCATAGTCTCCAACAGTGTCCTGTGGTTTCTGTCTGCAGCTGAAAAATCGCATCTTTATTTCTGAAGCAGTACGGGTGTCAAAAGTATCCTTTAATTTAGCAAAAATGTCTTTTACAGTCTTTTTATCAGTAGCTGGCCAAGATTTAACTTCTCTCTGAGCAACGCCACTGAGCTGACTTGTAAGTATACTGACTTTCTGCTCCTCTGACATAGGATAAATTTCACACATGCTGCGCAGCTTCCCCTTGAAGTCACTTAAGGTGTGCAATTCTCCATTGTACTGTGGCAGCCATGTCGCACCCAATAAAAAAGGCATGGTGAGAGGCAATATGGGAGCTGCAGCTGCTGCACCCTGGGTGTCACTGGGATTAGACATCTTCCCCCCTAGTTAACCCTTGCAGGGGTGCGACTCACCGCTTCGGTTGATGCAGGTCGTTGCTCCTGTAGTACTTTAGGCATGCACGGTATCCTGTTCGAATCCTGTTCGTGACACCAAAATGACGTGCCCCAGGAGCCGTGGGATGCTCGGTGCCGGGTCGGTCATCTTAAAGGGATATGTCACAGTGGCAGTGACCCGGTCTGTGGCCCCAGGTGGTCATGTAAAAGAGGTAGAATTGAATGGGAATAAAATTTATGTAGTGATTTGTTACAACAGTTGGAGTGTTCGACTATAGTATACTACTGGGGGAGTAGACGGTGATGGCAGTGCAGATATTTAACCCTCTCCAACCAGGGCAGACCCCCAGAGATTGTGATGGAAGTAAAGGGCACAGAGTAATAAGGCAGGATACAAGAAAAGTCTATCATTTACTGAAGTTCAGGTGCAGTTCAGAGGAGATATCACAACTCTCACCAGGTTACAGTCTGCTCTGGAGAATGTGAGTTATCCTTCCTCTGCTGTGACTCGGTGTAAGCTTCCTGCTGTTTTATTCCCCTGAGAAAACAGCAGGAGCGGAGCTGCAAAGATCCTTCCTGCCCGGCGCTAGAGCTTCCTGTGTCTCTCTGACACAGATAGCAGCACGGCTGAATGATGTCATCATTGTGCGGCGCGGCTGCTGTGCTAGAGACACAGGAAGCAGCCGGAGGGAGAAGACGGTGATGCTGCAGACCGGACATGTGAGGTACTGTGCTGCCTGTCACTGCTGCTGTGTGTGTGTGCGAGTGACTGTGTATGTGTGTGTATGTATGTAGTGTGATGATGGGAGTGATGGGGAGTGATGGAGAAGGCAATGATGTAATATGTAGTATGTGTGTGAAGTGGATGTGTGTGTGTATGTATGTATGTGTCGTGTGTATGTGTGTGTGTGGATCGATGTGTATGTGTAGGCGGAGAAGGCCATGATGGGGTAATGGGGAGAAGGCCATGATGGGGTGATGGGGAGAAGGCCATGATGGAGGTGATGGGGAGAAGGCCATGATGGAGCTGATGGGGAGAAGGTCATGATGGAGGAGAGGGGGAGAAGGCAATGATGGAGGTGATGGGGAAAAGGCCATGATGGAGGTGATGGGGAAAAGGCCATGATGGAGGTGATGGGGAAAAGGTCATGATGGAGGTGATGGGGAAAAGGCCATGATGGAGGTGATGAGGAAAAGGCCATGATGGAGGTGATGGGGAAAAGGCCATGATGGAGGTGATGGAGAGAAGGCCGTGATGGGGAGAAGGCCATGATGGGGAGAAGGCCTTGATGGAGGTGATGGGGAAAAGGCCATAATGGAGGTGATGGGAAGAAGGCCATGATGGAGGTGATGGGGAGAAGGCCATGATGGAGGTGATGAGGATAAGGCCATAATGGAGATGATGGGGAGAAGGCCATGATGGAGGTGATGGGGAGAAGGCCATGATGGAGGTGAGGGTGGGAGGAGACCATGATGGAGGTGATGGGGAAAAGGCCATGATGGAGGTGATGGGGAGAAGGCCATGATGGAGGTGATGGGAAAAAGGCCATGATGGAGGTGATGGTGATAAGGCCATGATGGGGGTGATGGAGAGGGCAATGATGGGGATGGTGGGGAAAGAGAAAATGATGGAAGTGGTGGAAAGGGCAATGATGGGGTGGGGGAGAAGGCAATGATGGTGGTAGTGGAAAAGACAATGATGGGAGTGATGAGGAAGGAGGCAATGATGGGGGTGGTGGAGGAGAAGGCAATGATGGAGGTGGTGGAAAAAGGAAATGATGGGGTGGCAGGGGAGAAAGCAATGATAGTGGTGGGGGAGAAGGCAATGATGGAGGTGGGAAAGAGGGCAATGATGGGGTGGGGGAGAGGACAATAATGGGATGTGGGGAGAGGAGGACAATGAGGGGTGTAGGGGATTGGGATGGGAGGAAGGGGGACCTATAATGGCCTTAGGAACAGGGGGAGGTGGAGTACGACATTATTATCGCTTATTATGTCTAACACAGTCCCTTAGTATATAGTGTACTCACTTATTATGTCTAACACAGTCCCTTAGCATATAGTAAATGTACTTATTATGTATAACACAGACCCTTAGCATATAGTGCACTCACTAATTCTGTATAACACCATCCTTAGTTACATAGTTTCCTCTTTTATTATGTATAACACCATCCCTTATTACGTACCATCCTATCTAGTTATATATGGTGCCGTCCCTTATTATATAGCTTCCTCTGCTGTTATGTACAGTGCTGTCTCTTACATAGTGTATTCTTGTTAATTTTGTAATTAACATTGCCCTCTTTTATTACATAGTCCCCACTCATTTAGATATAAAGTGACTGTTGATGGAGGAGCCGGTGACCAGACGACTAGTCCACCATCTCCTCCATTAGAAAGGAAGCTTTCCTAGCCATCATTGCATTATACAGCTAACAAGACGGTATGTAATAAAAAACAGGGATCTATATAATACAATATGCAGGGAACGGTGCTGTACATAACAAGAGAGGGCACTGCATAATAAGGGACAGCAATATACATAATAAAGGAGACTATGTAATATATATATGTATGTGTGTGGCGCAATATATATATATATACAGTATATATATATATATATATATATATATAGCTTTGTCGCCATAAAAGGAAGAGGGCCCAGACACATTTCTTGCACAGGGGCTCCAAGCTGTCAGTGTCCGCCCCTGGATTGAACCCCAGGTGGAAGATTCCCTATAATGAGGCAGATGGAGGCACTGTGGGTGCTATAGAAGGACCTGTGATCCAGTGGTGTCCATCTTTTTAGGATTGCATAAACGTGCTCTCAGCCACAGTTTTGTGCACTTCTGAAAAGAATACCACTGAACAGAGGCCAGACGGAGTCCAGAGTAACTCTGCTGCCTCATTATAGTGAATAGATCAATCGCAGGCCAGGATTGATAATCTGCCCAACTGGGCATTTTCCCTCTGGGCCACGATGTTTCCATTCATAGTGGGTGCGGGCCGGTAATGCCCACTGATCTTGCCGACCGACTGGCCGCTAATCTGGCCACCGACCCGTTTTTCCGGCCACTGGCCCTTTAAATCTGCTGGCACGGTGGTTCTAGAAGGGTTGCAACAAGAATGGAGTTGATTTTTTGAGGTAATTATGCCACCGGAAGGGGCGGGCCTAGAGCTGTTTAGACCAGAGTTGATTTTTGTGATCCTCATTTTAGCCACTCTAATCAATATGGCTCTAGTCCCCGCCCCTTCTGGTGACATCATTACCTCAAAAAATCGTTCTAGTCGCTACTGTGCCGGAAGAGGAGCTGCTGCTGCCAGAGAGATATCTGTGCTTGCAGCTTTGTGCCTGTCTGCTGGTGATCTGTGCCCCTCAGCTATGTGCCGCCCAGTGATCTATGTGTCCCCCCTGTGATCTCTGTGGCTCCAGCTATGTGCCCACCCTGCGATTTCTGTAGCCCCAGCTATGTGCCCCCCAGATTTGTGCCCCATGTGATATCTGTGTTCCCTTCCAACTATATGCCCCCATGTGATCTGTGCCTCCCAGCAATGTGCCCCCCATGATCTCTGTGGTCCCAGCTATGTGCCCCCCTGTGATCTGTGCACATAGCTATATGGACCCCTGTGATCCCTGTGCCCCCCAGCTATGTGTCCCCTGTGATCTCTGCTCCCCCTGTGATTTCTGTGCCCTTCAGTTATGTGCCCTCCTGTGATCTCTGTGGCCCCAGTTATATGCCCCTTTGTGATCATTGTGGCCCTAGCCATGTGCCCCCATGATCTCTGTGGCCCCAGCTATGTGCCTCCCTGTGATCTCTGTGACCCCAGCTATGTGCCTTCTCTATGATCTCTGTGGCTCTAGCTATGTGCCCCCCTGTGATCTCTGTACCCCCTGTGATTTGTGTGCCCTCCATCTATATGCCACCCGGTAATCTCTGTGGCCCCAGCTATGTGTTCCTCGTGATCTCTGTTCCCCCACTGATATCTGTGCCCTTCAGCTATGTGCCCTCCCGTGATCTCTGTGGCCCCAGCTATGTGCCTCCCTGTGATCTCTGTGGCCCCAGCTATGTGGCTTCTCTGTGATCTCTGTGGCTCTAGCTAAGTGCCCCCTGTGATCTCTGTACCCCCTGTGATTTGTGTGCCCTCCATCTATATGCCCCCTGTGATCTCTTGCCCCAGCTATGTGCCCCCCAGCTATGTGCCCCAATATGATCTCTGTGCACCCATGTGATCTCTGTCCCCCCAACTATATGCCCCCTGTGATCTCTGTGCCTCCCAGCTATGTACCCCTGTGATCTCTGTGCTCTCGGCTATGTGCCCCCTGTGATCTGTTCCCCATGTGATCTCTCTGCTCCCCCAGCTATATGCCCGCTGTGATCTCTGTGGCACCAGCTATGCACCCCTCTGTGATCTCTGGCCCCAGCTATGTGCCCCCCAGCTATGTTCCCCAATATGATCTCTGTGCACCCATGTGATCTCTGTCCCCCAACTATATGCCCCCCGTGATCTCTGTGCTCCCAGCTATGAGCCCCTGTGATCTCTGTGGCCCTAGCTATATGCCACCCTGTAATCTCTGTTGCCCCAGCTATGTGCCCCCTTGATCTCTGTGGCACCAGCTATGTGCCCCCCTGTGATTTCTGTCCCCCATAGCTATATGTCCTCCTGTGATCTCTGTGCCTCCCAGCTATGTGCACCTGTGATCTCTGTGCTCCCAGCTATGTGCCCCACTCTGATGTCTGTGGCCCTAGCTATGTGCCCCCTGTGATCTCTGTTGCCCCAGCTATGTGCCCCCTGTGATTTCTGTGTCCCATAGCTAAATGTCCTCCTGTGATCCCTGTGCCCCCAGCTATGTGCCCCCTTCTGATCTGTTCCCCATGTGATCTCTCTGCTCCCCCAGCTTTATGCCCCCTGTGATCTGTGCCCCCCAGCTATGTACACCCCTGTGATCTTAGTGGCTCCCAGCTTTGTGACCCCTGTGATCGCTGTGCCCCCCTGCTATGTACCCCCTGTGATATTTGTGCTACCATGTGATCTCTGTGCCCCCTGTGATCTTTGTCCCCCCCAGCTATGTGCCCCCCAGCTATGTGCCCTCCTGTGATCTTTGTATCCCCCTGTGATTTCTGTGCCCCCTGTGATCTTCGTGCCCCCCAGGTGATCTCTGTCCCCCCCGGTGATCTATGAGCCCTACCCGGTAATTTATGTGCCTGCCTGGCAATACCTGTACCCCCCAGTGCTGTATATCCCCCCTCCCCCAGTGCTGTAAATCCTCCCCAGGGCTGTATGTGCCCCTAACTGATATGTATATTCACCAGTGCTGCATTTACCCCAGAAGTGCTGTATATCCCCCCAGTGCTGTATATCCCCCATCTGTGATGTATGTAGCCCCCACCAGTGATGTATATTCTCCCAAGGGACATATATACCCCCAGGGCTGACGATGCTTCCTAGTGATGTATATAGCCCCTCAGTGATGTCTATTCCTCCCAGCCTCCCCAGTGATGAATATGTCCCAGCCTCTCCTGTGACATCTATGCCCCCAGTCCCTCCTGTAATTTATATGACCCCAGAGGTTCCTGTGATGCAGCAGTCTCAATGTTATGTATGTACAGCAGTCCCAGCGTCTCCTATGTGACGTATATACAGCAGTCCCATCGTCTCCTATGTGATGCATGTACAGCTGTCTCAGCGTCTCCTATGTGATATATACAGCAGTCCCAGCATCTCCTATGTGATGTATAGACAGCTGTCACAGTGTTTCCTATGTGATGTATATACAGCTGTCTCAGTGTTACCTATGTGATGTATATACAGTAGTCTCGGCGTCTCCCATGATTTACAAAACTTATTATGACAAAAAGTTGACTGCGCTCCTGGCCGTCACAAACCTGGAAAAGCAGCTGTGAGAAGCAACATGATCAATACCACCTAACATTACAAATGCACCAAAGAGAAGCAGCTCCAGCCGTCACATTAAGGGTGAGTTACCGCAATTGATTGTTTGACTAAATATACCGGGGTAATTTTCAAGGTGGTCATTTTTGTGTGGCCCCTGAATGATGGTACAAATTTCCCCCACCAAGAAACGGGTTACCCACCCCTGCTCTAGTGCATTCCATACTGAGACAGCTAGAATGTATGGTTGTAGTCAGGATCTGGAAGGAGCCCATACGTTCTAACTACAACCCTGCTGTTAGTCGAGCCCTGCAGTGCAGCACCAGGACGTATCAGGGACAGCTGGAGCTCCTACCTGCATGCCTGATCTCGGCTGCTGCCTGCTTCCATTTAAGTTCGGGTCTGGGTGAGTGTTCCCAGCCCTGAAACAAGTATACAGCCAGGGTCATACTTGTAGTGGGCACGGATCTGATTAAGGAAAGTGCCACTGACTGGGTGTGCCTTTCCTACCCTCCCCTTACCCCTGATTGGTTCGGGCATGACAGCTGCCCTTCCATGATTTAGTGAGGTGGGGTTTAAGTATGGGGGGGCCAATTGGGATGAAGAAGGGATTAGCACAGCCCCTTCCTACGTATATAAAGTCCTTGGACGTTAGCAGCCCTTCCTCTTCCTCCGTTCACTGCGGTCCTGGAAGTGCTTTTCCCACCCTCCCTCCCCTTTTTGTTACAAATTTGCTGATGTTATGTTATTTCGTTCTTTTATTCGTAGTTATTACAAGTCACGGCGGTGGAGAAGTTATGGCACGAAGCTACGGCTTGCCGGCTGACTTGCCTGCGTCTATGGAGCAGGGCATTGAGCGGCTAGCGCGTTTTAAGAAAGCTAAGTGCCTGTTTACAAAAGGTTGTTAAATTTTATAAAAGAAGTTTAATAAAGCTGTGACCGACTTTCACCCATCATTTGATCTCAGTGTTTGATTAATAGTGGTTAAGAGGGGCTGAGGAAATGCGTTAAGGGGTTACCTTCCCCTCCTTTTAGGTCGACACAGTCTGAGAAACTCGCACGAGACTGGCACCTCAATACTAGGCACTGCCACCGGAGCTTCAGACCAGAGCGTTCAGCTGCATAGAAAAACATGCAGCTGCACACTCCAGTCCAGAGCAGTGCCGGGTATTGAGGTGCGAGTCTCGTGTGAGTTTCTCGCAAGTGTGACCCCGGCCTACATGAAAATATGTTCTGATTCCCTTGCCTTTTCCCTTCCCTGGTCCAGAACTGGCTGCAGGCTGCCTACTGGGACTGGGGATATGAGTTATCATAATTAGATTTTCCCCTTCTTAAAGTGGCCAGTCCTCCAGCAAGTTTTGCACCAGGAGCTTATTTGTCAAAGAGATGCTATGATTTCTATAGGGACTGATTTTCCAGAGGTCATATCACAATAAGCCCCTGCAAAGATCACCATTCTTTTTTTGGATGCTGTATGTGATGGAACCGCGTGAGGACAGTGTGAAACAGTAATACTGCTTGTATACTGAAGGGTAGTTATGAACAATTATTTTTTAGGGTATGTGCACACTATCAGTAAACACTGCAGCTTGGACGCTGTGTACAGCCGCAGCATCCAGATGTTAAAGCATAGTGGATGGGATTTCAAGAAATCCCATGTTCACTATATGTCTGTAGACGGCTGCAGAGACGCACATGTCTCTCCAGACCGCAGCATGTCTATTTATCTTGCGTAGACACGAGTCTCCGCAAGATAAATTTCACCAGTACAACGTATTGGACACAGGCGGAATCACCTGCGTTCAATAGCCGGCAGCGCTTTGGATGCAGCGGACATCTGCTGTGTCCAAAGTGCTGCTAATTACTGACCATGTGCACATACCCATAACGGGGTTGTCCAGGCCTATGGCAAAGTCTGCACTCTATATGACTAGACAAGCTGTGAGGATTCTCCATCGCCGGCGGGAACAGGCGTTCACGTGACTGTTAATATGCGGTATGCATGCGGACAGCCATATTCTGACCAGTCTGCATAACCTCACTCAATATACAGTACTTGTATTGAACGAGGCCAGATGTGTCTCACAATGTGGCCTGATATATGCGTATCGCATATGGCCGCTTGGTCTCAGCACCGTAAAATCCTGACAGCTGCACCTGCTGGGAGGATTCCCAAATCTGCAGTCATATAGAGTGACACACTGTGAAAAATGTTGACAACCCCTTTTAAGAATGCTGGTTTCACAATAATATTTCAGTTAGACAGGCTTCTGATCAAAGGTGAAAAAAGATAATAATAATAATAATAATAATAAATTTTATTTCTATAGCGTCGACATATTCCGCAGCATTTTACATTTCAGAGGGGACTTGTACAGACAATATACATTACAGCATAACAATAATCACATAGATCATAACAGATACCAAGGGGAATGAGGGCCCTGCTCGCAAGCTTACAATCTATGAGGAAAAAAGGGGAGACACGAAAGGTGGGTGGTAACAGTTACCCTGATTGTATGTGGGTCGCCCCTCACACCCAGGGCAGCGGGGTACTCGGTACCGGGCTGGTGTCAGGGGGAATGTGTCACAGCAGTGGTGACCCGTTCCGTGGCCCTGGGTGACCAATATCAATGGCGGTGATGTTAATGATGTTAAAGTTTATTGGAATAGTTCGTGACGCCACCTGTGGTGTTTGGCAAGCAAGATGTTAAGCCAACGCTGCGTGCAGATCCACTGGGACTGATGGTGTGGTGCAGCAAAGATGATGTAGCTCTCCACAGGTGGAGCTGTAGTCCCAGGGCAGTGTAGGTGCAATGGATGAGGAGAGGCGCAGAATAGTATAGATGCTGGTACCCAGGTGTAGCGGTGCTGGAATAACTGGAGGACACCAGAGTATGCGGTTCCAAAGCTTTACTCACTGCTTGCAGTTCACACAACTGCCTGCCTCCGCACTGTGTTCTTCAGGTCAGGGCCCCAGTCAACCTCCAGGCAGGATAGTATTCTCCTCTCCACACTCCGCCAATATGTGCCTTACTGAACGACTCCTCAAATGCGCCTTTAGGTTCGAAGCACTCCAGTACTTAGTTACCCTGGAATGCCTCTCTCTAGGTGTTCCTAGTCTCTACTTGTATGACAGACAGCTGTAGCCTGCTTGGGGGGCTCCGCTCTGCGTCCCGGCTCACTATCCAAGTGCTGTTGTGTCCCAAGTCTGCGATGGGAGTAAGGCGTTGGTGGCTCACTACTCCTCCGGTGTCTGTTGCCGGACATAAAGATCCAATCAACCTCGGGGACCGGGCCCCTGCCTTTGCGCTCTGGACTGGAAGGGTTCTCTCTCTTTCTCAACCTGCTTCCCACCATCCTTCTATTCTCCTTCGTTCCGATCTGTTCTATCTCTCTTATGGAATCTGTAGTCTCCAGTCTACATCTCTTTCTCCTTCTCTTCCTTCACTGCCCCAGTTCACTGGGGCAGCTGCAGCACTCCTTCCTCCATTCCTTCTTCCAGGGATCCCCACTCTTCACCGAGTGGCTGTTCTCTCCTACTCTGCCTGCCTTCTTCTGCGGACTGACCTGAAATCCTACACCCTCTCTTTTATATCTAACTCCACCCGCCTCCCCAGCACCTTTCGTGTTACGAAGCAAGGAACAACAAAAGGCACCCTATGACCTTTCCAGCATAAAGCATGGATGGGTCCCTGCTGAACTATCCTGTGTGTGGGGTGCAGGTGTGGGAATGTGGAAGGGAGTTCCCACCCTACCTGGATGGTGGGGTACCACACCTTAGGAGAAGGTGCAGTACCTCTGTGGCGACTGAAGCCTCAGGGGCGCCACATATGGACCAGCCATAATGTTAAGTGTGTAACAGTTCAGATGCAGAGGGCTAATGGAAGCATAAAGCATGTGGGAACATGATGCGGGGAACCTGGTTATGGTAAAAAACTTTTGGCTGTGCCACATAGGGATAGATTAGGTTAATGTGTTGAGGCGGTAGGCCAGTCTGAATAAATGAGTTTTCAGGGCACGCTTAAAATTGTGGGGATTGGGGACTAATCGTATTGACCAGGGAAGTGCATTCCAAAGAATTGGCGCAGCACGTGTATAGTCTTGAAGACGGGAGTAGGAGGTTCTGAGTATTGAGGATGCTAACCTCAGGTCATGAGCAGAATGGAGGGCGCGGGTAGGATGGTATACTGAAACAAGGAAGGAGATGTAGGGTGATGCTGAGCCATGAAGAGCTTTGTGGGTGAGGGTAATAAGTTTGTACTGGATTCTGGAGTGAATGGGTAGCCAGTGTAATGACTGGCACAAGGTAGAGGCATCGGTGTAACGATTGGTGAGAAATATGATCCTGGCAGCAGCATTCAAGACAGATTGGAGGGGGGGAGAGTTTGGTAAGAGGGAGACCGATTAGAAGGGAGTTACAATAGTCGAGACGAGAATGAATAAGAGAAACAGTCAGAGTTTTTGCAGAGTCAAAAGTAAGAAAGGGTCGAATTCTTGAAATGTTTTTGAGGTGCAGATAACAAGAGCGAGCCAGTGATCGGATGTGGGGGACAAAGGAAAACTCAGAGTCAAGTATGACCCCAAGACAGCGGGCATGTTGCTGGGGAGTAATAGTAGAACCACACACGGAAATGGCAATGTCGGGTATAGGTACATTAGTAGCGGGAGGAAACACAAGGAGTTCAGTCTTTGACAGGTTCAGTTTCAGACATAGTGAGGACATGATGTTATACACAGCATTTAGAAAATTGTTGGTGTTTTCTAGAAAGGCTGGCGTGATGTCAGGAGAAGAAGCGTATAATTGGGTGTCGTCAGCATAGAGATGGTACTGGAAACCAAATCTACTGATTGTTTGACCAATAGGGGCAGTATACAAAGAGAAGAGGAGGGGGCCTAGGACTGATCCTTGAGGAACCCCAACAGTAAGGGGAAGATGAGAGGAAGAGGAGCCAGCAAAAGATACAGTAAAGGAGTGGTCAGAGAGATAGGAGGAGAACCAGGAGAGAACGGTGTCCTTGAGGCCAATGGAATGGAGCATAGTGAGGAGAAGCTGATGATCCACAGTGTTGAATGCTGCAGAGAGATCCAAGAGAATTAGCATGGAGTAATGACCCTTTGATTTAGCTGTTAGTAGATCATTAGAGACTTTATTGAGGGCAGTTTCAGTAGAGTGTAAAGAGCGGAAACCGGATTGGAGAGGGTCGAGAAGAGAGTTTTCTGAGAGATAGCGGATAAGACGGGAGTGGACCAGGCGTTCCAGGAGTTTAGAGATGAAGGGAAGATTAGAAACAGGTCTATAGTTAGCGGCACAGTTTTGGTCAAGGGATGGTTTTTTAACTAGTGGATGTATGATGGCATGCTTAAATGAGGAGGAAAAGATAAGAGAAGAGAGAGAGAGGTTAAATATTTTAGTTAGGTGAGGGGTGACAGCAGGGGAAAGGGGCTGGAGTAGATGTGACGGAAATGGGTCACTGGTGCAAGTGGTTGGGCGAGAAGATGCAAGGAGCCTGCTTACTTCTTCTTCTGTGACTGGTTCAAAATCAGAGAGTGAGCTAGATGCAGTGGGGGAGGGAGGACAGTGCATGGTATGAGGTGATTGGGAGATAATTTCCTGTTGGATCTGGTCAATTTCTTCATTGAAGTAATTGGCCAGATCGTCAGCTCGAAGCTCCGTGGTTGGGGCCTGTACTCTTGGGTTGAGTAGAGAATGAAAAGTGTCAAAGAGAACTTTAGGGTTATTGGACAGTGAAGTGATGAGGGTGTTGAAGTAGGTTTGTTTTGAGAGGTGAAGGGCAGTGTTGTATGTTCGAAGCATAAACTTATGATGGATGAAATCTTCGGGTAGGTTGGATTTTCTCCACAGACTTTCGGCGCACCTGGAGCACCGCTGCAGGAAACGTGTTTGCAGGGTGTGCCAGGGTTGTCGCCGTCTGTGTTGTGGTGTTCTAGGTATAGGAGGAGCAAATTCATCCAGGGCACTTTGAAGTGTTTCATTGTAATGCTTCAATGCAGAATCAGGACATGAGAGGGAGGAGATAGGGGCCAATGAAGACTGCAAGTTCTTCATAAGTTTCTGGGTGTTAATGGCCTGTATGTTTCTATAAATATGGACAGTGGGGGTGACCTGAGCAGCCTGGCGGTTCTTGATAGAGAATGAAAGAAGGTTGTGGTCAGAGAGCGGGAGAGGGGAGTTTGCAAAATCATCCACTGCACAAAGCCGAGAGAAGACCAAGTCGAGGGAGTTTCCATCTTCATGCGTTGGAGAATTAGTAAGCTGCAAAAGGCCAAATGAGGAGGTTAGAGATAAAAGGTGAGTAGCAGATGGGGAGAGTGGAAGAGCAATGGGGATATTGAAATCTCCCATTATGAGGGTAGGGATGTCACAGGAGAGAAAATGTGGAAGCCAAGTGGCAAAATGATCCAGGAACTGAAGGGAGGGGCCGGGAGGACGATATACCACCGCCACTCGCATGGAGAAGGGGGTGAAGAGTCTGACGGCATGGACCTCAAAAGAAGGAAAGACAAGTGAGGGTACTTGAGGGATAACCTGAAAGGTACATTTTGATGATAGGAGCAGACCAACGCCTCCACCTGCTCTATTGTCTGATCTTGGGGATCATCCTAAAGGACGAATAATCACAGTCATCCATCTAGTCCATGTAACAGAGCCCAAGTTAGACGTGTTGTCTAGTCAGGTAATACTGATCACCCCTCTGCAGGTTAAATAATCATTCTGAGACTTGAGTAGAGTAATGTTTGGATTCAGCTTTACTGGGAGCTCAAGCAGTTGACACATGACTGTAAGTATGCTTTTACCAACCAGATTCTCATCCATTTTTCTCAAAGGGGTTATCTAGTCTAAATCCACGAGTCTGCATTCACGCTATATGTCACTAGTAAGTATATTGCAAGTGTGAATATGGCCGGGTCAGAGCTGGACTGGCCATCTGGCAATTCTAGCAAATAGCAGAATGGCCTGTCTGGTCATGGGCCAACATTGCCTGCTACGTTGTAAACAGAATTGGTGTTCTCAAGACACCCATACTGTTAAGAGTTGTGACGGAGCACAAAGTCGCCGACTCCGTCGCTTATCCCAGCAGGCCACGGGTATCATTAGAAATATTGGTCATGTTGTAATTCTTGCTTTGCTCCATCCAGGGGAATATTAGTAATATATTCCATCTGGTGCTTGGGGATATGAACAGCATGGGCCTGTATGATTTCAAATGCCAGGGCTGAATTTCAGTCCCAGTCTGTACCTGGGCCGGGTGTATGCATATTGACTACTCGCAGTCACGAGACCAACTGACCGTCATTCCCAGCTCTGAACCAAAGAATCCACAAAGTGTGCAGTGTGTACAGTGTGAGGATTCACAAGTCTGCGGTCATATAGAGTGACAAAGAGTAAATGCAGACTTGGGGATTTAGACAACCCCTTTAAGGCTTCTTTCACACTTCAGTCTTTTGGCGTCAGTCAAAATCCTTCAAAGTGTGAAAAAATGGATCCAGTGAAGATTGGCTAAAAACTGAAGCACCGGATCTGTTTTTTTGACGGATCCGTCGAAGTTGCAGATTTTGGAATTTAAAGGAGGAGAGAGAGAGACAATTTTGCTGTGCCAGAACGGCTTTTTGAGTTAAATTAAATGAATGAAAAATCTTGTGGGCATGCTCAGTTTAAAAAACGGAATCCATCACTTGATTCCGTCATGTGACGGACGGTGACGGATCTGCCGCCCATAGTCATCCATTATAGCAAACAACGGACTGCGACGGATCCGTCACCATCCGTCTTTTCAACGCAGACAAAAAACGTTACTATGTCCGTTGTATCCAGGCGACGGATGCTGAAATTTCGAAGGAACGGTCAAATGACGGATGCAATGAATGGCCATCCATTGCAATCCGTCCTTAATGCAAGTCTATGAGAAAAAAAACGGATTCCGCTAAAAAAAGATCCGTTTTTTTCAAAAAAGGGCAGATTTCGACTGACGTCAAAAGACTGAAGTGTGACAAGTGCTTGAACCACCTAATAAAGTCCAATCTGAAGATTGCATTCTTTTAGTAATCAGCACTGGTGACTAAACATTTTCACTGGGTGGAAAACCCCTATAATAAGGATGTGCTGAGTATAAACTATAACTATTAGGCCAGGATAACACTACCGTATGTGATGCGAGAAACTCGCATGAGTCTCTCGCATTAACACCAGGCGCTGCCGCCGGCACACAGGAGCGGAGCAGCTGCTGCATAGAAATACATAAAGTCACACTATTGTTTAATCTGGATGTGAACCTGCTTTTCATCTTGTTCTTGATTACCACACACCAACTGCTTGATCAATACTGTTTACATTATTATCACCATATCCTATATTGACCAGTTTTTTCGGCTTTACAGCTAAGGTGTATATTATGCTTTTCTGTATCAGCTTAGTGCATTGTGAGGTTTTACAGGCAGCTAAGAATAATGTAACCATATGAATAACGACTGATACAGATCCATATTCACTTACAGTGAGTATTGTAGCACAGCCAGATAGGACAGGGTTAAACCCAAACTCTGCAGGCTCTGATTATTAGCACCTGGCTGCTCTGCATATAATCGGGCTAGGTGCTCACATTAGTCAATCTGCTTGGGAAAAGCTGACCAGAGTGGGTGATAGTGGAGCTGAAGAGAAACTGCACAGGCTGTGTGCACCAAACTGCAAGTATCACTGGTTACTGTGGACAATAGCTGTTTTGTTTGACCGAACTGAGACTAGCTCAGCCGTGCCTGAGTAGCCAGGGTATATATTGTGTAGTCAGCCCCTGGATAAGGCTAGGGATTTATGCTTATGGTTTTGTTTTTTTGGTCCTTTACAACCTGTGGAAAAAATGTCACATTATTCCACAAGAAACCTGTGCCTGTGTGCAGAGCCACCATAAGAGCATTACTGCCCTTACTAGTGTATGGAGCATGGTGAGCAGAAGCAAAGAGAGGGGCGGTGTACTTCTTCTTACTGGGCTCCAGGGGCAGGATTCGGCCAGGTCAGTAAAGGAACGCATGTCCGAGGACACACAATAAGTTAAAATCTATGCACAGCTATAGCTTTCTGCACGGCAATAGTTTAAAGCTGCCAGTCAATCAGAGGCCGGCAGCTGATGTCAGCATGTTATGTCATTGCCATGCACTGGCGCATCAAATGAATGAGGAAGAGGATGCTGCTGGACCGCGGCCAGGTAAAAAGAAGCTTTTATTCTACTGAAAGCTGCCATATGGGGGCTGGGATAGTAGAGTAGAAGTTGGGGAATGTGCTATGGAAGTGATCAGCTATTGAGCACTGTGTGCTTATTTTCTGCAGAGACGAGTCCTGGCTGGAAGAAGTGATGTCAGTCTGCACTGGATGAAGAAGAAAAAGAGAAGTTGAAGGACTTCAAAAACAAATTTCACTGATGAGTCAGTGTATTGCATACAACATACAGAGCTCCTGTTTATAATGTCACTGCTGATCACCATTACCTGCACACCGACACTATATACAGAGCTCCTGTGTATAATGTCACTGGTGATCACTGTATTACTTGTACACTGTATACTATATACAGAGCCCCTGTGCATAATGTCACTAGTGATCCCTGTATTAACTGTACACTTACACTATACACTGCATACTATGTATAGAGTTCCTGTGTATAATGGTAATATTAGTATTGTGGTTTTTTTTTTTTAATTAATGATGAGTTTTGTAGTATTCGGTCACTGTGGTCTGGTCATGGTGTGGCGATATTTATCCCTTGTATGTAATATTATTCGGACATTACAGTGCCTTGTGAAAGTATTCAGCCCCCTGGAACTTTTCCCACATATCATGCTTAAAACATAAAGATACCAAATATACATTTTTGGTGAAGAATCAACAACAAGTGGGACACAATGATGAAATTTATTGGTTATTTTAAATTTTTGGGGAAATTCAAAAACTGAAAAGTGGGGCGTGCAATATTATTAGGCCCCTTTACTTTCAGTGCAGCAAACTCACTCCAGAAGTTCATTGTGGATCCCTGAATGATCCAATGTTCTCCTAAAATGATTAATGATGATAAATATAATCCACCTGTGTGTAAACAAGTCTCCGTATAAATGCACCTGCTCTGTGATAATCTCAGGGTTCTGTTTGAAGCACAGAGAGCATCATGAAGACCAAGAAACACAACAGGCAGGTCCATGATACTATTGTGGAGAAGTTTAAAGCTGGATTTGGATACAAAATGATTTCCAAAACGTTAAACATCCCAAGGAGCACTGTGCAAGCGATCATATTGAAATGGAAGGAGTATCATACCACTGCAAATCTACCAAGACCCGGCTATCCCTCTAAACTTTCATCTCAAACAAGGAGAAGACTGATCAGAGATGCAGCCAAGAGTCCCATGATCACTCTGGATGAACTGCAGAGATCTATAGCGGAGGTGGGACAGTCTGTCCATAGGACAACAATCAGTCATACACTGCACAAATCTAGCCTTTATGGAGTGGCAAGAAGAGAGCCATTTCTCAAAGATATCCATAAAAAGTGTCATTTAAAGTTTGCAACAAGCCACCTGGGAGACACACCAAACATGTGGAAGAAGGTGCTCTGGTCAGATGAAACCAAAATTGAACATTTTGGCATAAAGGCAACACAGCTCATCACCATGAACACACCATCCTAACCGTCAAACATGGTGGTGGCAGGATCATGGCTTGTGGTGGTAGCATCATGGTTTGGGCCTGCTTTTCTTCAGCAGGGACAGGAAAGATGGTTAAATTTGATGGGAAGATGGATGGAGCCAAATACAGGACCATTCTTGAAGAAAACCTGTTGGGAGTCTGAAAAGACCTGAGACTGTGACGGAGATTTGTCTTCCCACAAGACAATGATCCCAAACATGAAGCAAAATCTACAATGGAAAGGTTTACAAATAAACGTATCCAGGTGTTAGAATGTCAAAATCGAGACCTGAAAACAATCGAGAATCTATGGAAAGAGCTGAAAACTACTGTTCACAAACGATCTCCATCAAAGCTCACTGAGCGCAAGCTGTTTGCCAAGGAAGAATGGGCAAGAATTTCAGTCTCTCGATGTACCAAAACTGATACAGACATACCCCAAGCAACTTGCAGCTGTAATCGCAGCAAAAGGTGGCGCAACAATGTATTAAGTTAAAGGGGCCAAATAATATTGCACGCCCCACTTTTCAGTTTCTGAATCTTAACAAAAAATTAAAATAACCAATAACTTTCGTTCAACTTCACAATTGTGTCCCACTTGTTGTTGATTCTTCACCAAAAATTTACATTTGGTATCTTTATGTTTTGAAGCATGATATGTGGGAAAAGGTTGAAAAGTTCCAGGGGGCTGAATACTTTCGCAAGGCACTGTATGTGGTTCGGCTATTGTAATACAGTATTTGTTCCTTTTATGTGGTATTATTCGGTCACTACGTGGTTTCGTCATAGTGTGATGGTATTTGTCCTTTGAATGTGGTATTATTAGTAATTTTAAAAAATGTTTGACACATACTTACAGAAAAATAAATAAAATGTACCTAAAAAGATTATTAGGTATTTTAAGAAATGTTTAATAGTTTAGAGTAGGGTCCGGCCAAAACAGTTTACCTTGCTGTTTGTGGTGGCGGCTTAAAAAAATCTTTTGGCCAAAACAAAAGCTGCTGGCTGTGAATGTGATATGGTGTTAGATGGTAACTGTTATAAGGTATGTCTCCACGGGGCATACTGGCTGCACTTTGGGCAAAGCGGAAACATGCTCTGCCCAAAGTGCCGCCCCCCTTTGTATGCGACTTGATACCGCATGTGTTCATTGAACATATGCAGAATCACCGCATCGTACCCATAGACAGGGTTATTTACAGTCATATGTTAAAGTTTGGGCACCCCTATTAATGTTAACCTTTTTTCTTTATAACAATTTTGGTTTTTGCAACAGCTATTTCAGTTTCATATATCTAATAACTGATGGACTCAGTTATATTTCTGGATTCAAATGAGGTTTATTGTACAGAAAATGTGCAATCTGCATTTTAACAAAATTTGACCGGTGCAAAAGTATGGGCACCTCAACATAAAAGTGACATTAATATTTCGTAGATCCTCCTTTTGCAAAAATAACAGCCTCTAGTCGCTTCCTGTAGCTATTAATGAGTTCCTGGATGAAGGTATTTGTGACCATTCCTGTTTACAAAACAATTCCAGTTAAGTTTGATGGTCGCCGAGCATGGACAGCCCGCTTCAAATCATCCCACAGATGTTCAATGATATTCAGGTCTGGGGACTGGGATGGCCATTCCAGAACATTGTAATTGTTCCTCTGCATGAATGCCTGAGTAGATTTGGAGCGGTGTTTTGGATCATTGTCTTGCTGAAATATCCATCCCCTGCATAACTTCAACTTTGTTGCACATTATTGTCAAGAATCTGCTGATACTGAGTTGAATCCATGCGACCCTCAACTTTAACAAGATTCCCAGTGTCAGCATTGGCCACACAGCCCCAAAGCATGATGGAACCTCCACCAAATTTTACTGTGGGTAGCAAGTGTTTTCTTGGAATGCTGTGTTTTTTAGCCTCCATGCATAACGCCTTTTTGTATGACCAAACAACTCAATCTTTGTTTCATCAGTCCACAGGACCTTCTTCCAAAATGTAACTGGCTTGTCCAAATGTGCTTTTGCATACCTCAGGCGACTGTGCTTGTGGCGTGCTTGCAGAAACGGCTTCTTTTGCATCACTCTCCCATACAGCTTCTCCTTGTGCAAAGTGGCTGTATTGTTGACCGATGCACAGTGACACCATCTGCAGCAAGATGATGCTGCAGGTCTTTGGAGGTGGTCTGTGGATTGTCCTTGACTGTTCTCACCATTCTTCTTCTCTGCCTTTCTGATATTTTTCTTGGCCTGCCACTTCTGGGCTTAACAAGAACTGTACCTGTGTTCTTCCATTTCCTTACTATGTTCCTCACAGTGGAAATTGACAGGTTAAATCTCTGAGACAACTTTTTGTATCCTTCCCCTGAAAAGCTATGTTGAATAATCTTTGTTTTCAGATCATTTGAGAGTTGTTTTGAGGAGCCCATGATGCCACTCTTCACAGGAGAATCAAATAGGAGAACTACTTGCAAGTGGCCACCTTAAATACCTTTTCTCATGATTTGATACACCTGGCTATGAAGTTCAAAGCTCAATGAGGTTACAAAACCAATTTAGTGCTTCAGTAAGTCAGTAAAAAGTAGTTAGGAGTGTTCAAATCAAGAAAATGATAAGGGTGCCCATACTTTTGCACCGGTCAAATTTTGTTTAAATGCAGATTGCACATTTTCTGTTAGAACAATAAACCTCATTTGAATCCAGAAATATAACTGAGTCCATCAGTTATTAGATATATGAAACTGAAATAGCTGTTGCAAAAACCAAAATTGTTATAAAGAAAAAAGGTTAACATTAATAGGGGTGCCCAAACTTTAACACATGACTGTATCTTGCGGAGATGGAGCGTCTCCACAAGATAAATAGACATGCTGCGGTCAGGAAAGACGCACTGCATGTCCATATACGCAGGGCCGCCGGATGCAGCCCTGCACGCATAGTGGAGACAGGATTTCATAAAATCCCCTCCAATATGCTGTAACATTTGGATGCTGCAGCTGTACGCAGCGTCCAATCCACAGCAAATAGTGAATGTTTCCGGACCATGGAAACATACCCTAAAAGTGTGAATGGTGAGGACATGGTGCAGAAGTGGAGTTTTTCCAAGACTAGACAGTGGGACTGTGTATAATGTCACTGGTGATCCCTGTATTACCTGTATACTTACACTACTGTATATACAGAGCTCTTTGGTATAATGGCCCTTATGGTAATATTAGTATTGTGTTTTTTTTAAATTAATGATCAGTATTGTAGTATCTGGTCACTATGTGGTCTGGTCATGGTGTGGTGGCATTTATCCCTTGTATGTAATATTATTTGGTCATTATATTGTGGTAATATGTGGTCCAGCCATGGTATGACAGAATTTGTTCCTTGTATGTGGTATTAGTCATTTTTAAAAATGTACCTAAAGAGCATTGAATATTTTAAGAAATGTTTAATAGAGTAGGGCCCGATCAAAAGAGTCTTCCTTGTGGTGGGGCTTAAAAAATCGATGGCTGTATGTGATCTGGTGTTGGATGGGAACTACTAATGTGTGATTGGTGAGGACGTGATGCAGAAGTGGAGTTTTTCCAAGACTGGGCAGGGGACTGTAGAATATGGGGCTCCAAAATTCCTGGTGACAGCCCTGCCTGTGTGAATGCTACCTAATGTCTGATAGTAAGAAATCCTTCATTGTGTGGGTTTATATAATAGTATTTATGCACTCATAGAAATATAGATCTATATCGCTTAAAGTATCCTCTAAAGAAAGCAGCACTATACAAAACTGACACTGCAAACGAGAGCACGCTTCAGAGTATCGACCCAGTATCCTCCATATATACATGGCCCATCCTTTGTCACACTGGAGGGATGAGACCCATAGATGGGTGTCTGTCAATTTGGTAGACAGCACTAAATTATAATACATATAATGGGTGAGAGATACAGACAACCATCTGGATACTAACTAGTAGTCTGCCACGAATGGCACCCATTTCTTCTTATACCAGAAACAGACTGGATAGATTCAATGTATCTGCAGTTTCCATCTGCTATGTGGCCATTGCCCTTTGTTCACATAGGTCCCTGTTCAAACAAGGTGGCTCTTCTTCCTATACTATTATTTATTACTTCCATACCATCTTTTTTATATACTAGATATATCTGTAATTCTGCTTATTTTGCCTATATTTTACTATTGAGAAACCAGAGCAATCTTCAAATTATCTACAAGCTTATACAGCCTGTGCCGGAGTGTGAGCATTCCCCACTCCAATATGGCAGGTACATATAACTGAGTGCAGTAGACATGCACAGATTGAGGGCAGCTCCCTGATCTAATATGGCGCCACACAACTTGATGGAGAGAAGAGAGCATGTGCAAATCAGTCAGTGCCGGGGTGTACACTGACAGCTTGGGGCCCCTGTGCAAAAAAAATGTTTGGGCCCCTCTATGTTTATGGCAACCAAGCTACAGATATTTGTCTCCTCTCAATATGAATATTACTGTCCCCTATTACATGATGCCCTCTTATGTACAGCACCATCCCTTACATATCGGAATCTCGTTATTTAGAGCATCCTGTTTTATTATAGTATCCACTCTTGTTATATAAAAACTGAAGTGATTGCTGATGGAAGTTGGTAAAGCTTCTTTTCTGATAGCAAAGTATGATTAACTGGTGAGATGTTGCACCATCAGCAGTCATGTTATATCTAACAAGAGAGGACACTGTAGTAAAGAGAGAGCGCTGTGATTAACAAAAATAACAAGAAAGCAATATGTAAAGAACGGTGCTATATATAAGAAGATATAATACTTTGTAATAATGGGACAATAATGTACATAAAAACAGAGGACGCAACATATTAGGGGACTGTCCCATACATAACTAAAGAGGATGGTACGTAATCAGGGATGCCCCTTCCTGGGATAATGTCCCCCATACTGGGTCCATTCCTGGGATAGTGTGCCCCTTCCTGGGATAATGTCCCCCATACTGGGACCATTCCTGGGATAGTGTGCCCCTTCCTGGGATAATGTCCCCCATACTGGGACCATTCCTGGGATAGTGTGCCCCTTCCTGGGATAATGTCCCCCATACTGGGACCATTCCTGGGATAGTGTGCCCCTTCCTGGGATAATGTGTTCTGTTCTCCAATACATAAAAAAATACTACTCGTCTTCCCCCTACGCTGCCTGGTGTTCGCTTCTACAGCCGCTGCAGTTGACTTCAGCATCCTCGCCATGGTGCATGATGTCGATGCCATGTGTCACCAGTCACGGGCACGCCGACGTCAGCTACCAGTCTCTGATAGGCCACTGGCATGTATTGCAGCTCAGTGAGCCAGCGGGTCCCCTGCACCACAAAACATTTCAGCAGAATGTGGCTCCAAGGACTTGCATCCAGCTGATATAGTCGTTGGTGTTGGCGTGCCCCCTCCACCTCTAGGCCCCTGGTGTAGTGAGTAGCTGGGATCACTGACATCACACTTGAGCCTAGAGCACATTCTATGTATATTACTACCGTCAGCAGTTATATGAGCAATCATTAATTATAACACTTGTGTTATCACATTATCTCTATCAAGCAATTAAGGTTTTAATATTATATGCACAATACCTGTGAACTGGCACAGGATGAAAATCAGTTATTGTTATATGCTTAATGACTCATGAGGAGATTGATATTATTGCACTGTATACATATGCAGGGCCAGCGTCAGCTCTTGGGTAAGTGTCAGGGCCCTGAGCAGGCTGGGGGGCCCACTCACCATTGGGGACACCAGCACGCTATGGGGACCGGTGCCAGCACCCACAAGTTGGCCCCCCCGCTTGCTTAGGGCCCAAGTACTAGTAATACTTACCTCTCCCTGTTCTTCCGCTGCAGTGTCTTCCACATCTTCTCACTCTGGGATGTTTCAGGTCAGATGGTGCGATGATGTGACTAGTGTGCTCCCTCTTCTCTGAACAGTCACAGTGCAAAAAGCCGGACGACTGCAATGCTGAGGAGTCTGGAGCAGAGCAGCGGCCAGCGAGGAGAGGTGAGCATTTCATTTTTTTTACGCTTGGTGCAATATATTGGACTCATATATACTGGAGCATTGTATGGGGCCCATCATATACTGGAGCATTATATGGGGCCCACGATCCTGTATGGAGAGCTATGTGGAACCCATAATACTGGAGCCCAACACCGGAACTGCTGTAACCCACCAACCTACTGTCTCCTTCCCCACCATCCTGTAGCATGTAAGCCCGAAAGGGCAGGGTCCTCTCCCCTCTGTATCAGTCTGTCATTGTTAGTTTACTGTAAGTGATATCTGTAATTTGTATGTAACCCCTTCTCATGTACAGCACCATGGAATCAATGGTGCTATATAAATAAATAATAATACTGTATAGAGGACTAAACTGTCCGGTTTCTGAGCTAAATAGTTATTACTCATGTAATGTAAGAAGTAAGTGAAATCTTTGGCATTGTTCTATACCTATATTTCTCTGCCGTATCTGTGTATCGTGGTATGTCTTAAAGGGACCCACTGAGACCATTTCCCCAGGGCCCATGAAAACCTGGAGCCGGCCCTGTACATATCAACTATTCTTTCCTGATGTATATTGATTGATCACTGATTATACAGTGTAACCTATATGTACTGTGCTTATACTCTGTGAATGTTGATGGCTTGAGAAAGGTTCACAGTTTGAAAAGTTGAAATGTCGCGCATATCTGGGTGAATAAAGACCACAGTTTATTTCACGATCTCATGCCTGGAGTGCTGCTATATTTTTTTTTTTTTTGCCATGTATCTACATCAATCTATATTCATATGGTTACATTTCTATATGAAAAACAGCTGCATACATGTGTCCATATATATATATATATATATCAGTGTATAATACACAGACTTGATTATTCTGACACAAGCATCCTGGCTGAATGTGGCATGTAATACAAGAGTGTACTATTTCTTGACCAAATGTGTAACTTTCCATGACCCTAACTGGATTCCCATGGAGTCCTGTAAATCTTTTTATTCGGCTTTACAGTACACTGCATTATATACTGATTCTGGGTTACACAATGATTTTGGCCATGGCACAGGTTGTGCAGCATAAAATCATTGTAAGCTGCTGCTACATGACATAGCAGCAGAAATAAAGTGATTAGGGTCACAACACATCCCCTGGGTACCACGACAAGCAGATTGAAAAAAAAATCAGAACTTGTCCCACCACTGCAGGGGTCGCAATGTGACCCTCCTCACCTGTATCAGAGGCATGAAGAGAAGTTTGGCAGCTTGATCTATGCTGTAACTAAACATCATTTTGCTTCAGCATGTGTTTATGGGATAACGTTCCTGCCGTGCACGTCACTGTCAGCTGCTATCTCCACGGTGCAACACACTTGGATGCACATACACCTGACGTGGGGGTCCCCCTTCAGTATGGACCCGGTTGCACCCTCTGTAATTGCAATCATTACACCCATGAGTAATAGAGGACATGTGACAGTGCTATCACCATTGTGGTGTGAGGTGTAGTGATCGGTGCTGAACTGCCACAGATGGAAGCACAGGATCACTACTCAGTCAGTTTCAGTGCTGGAATGAATGATAGTATCTGCCCCAGCACTAATCTTAAAAGCCAATGATTGTGTAGTGCGTGGGAAGAGGGCAGCGCTGGAGGAGAGTTTAGGGGAAAAAAAGCAGAGCAATTTGCCTAGTGTGGGGAGCAGCATGTAATCAAACTCCATGCAGGCAATAAAGTGAAATTCAGGGTGTCATAAATTCAATAGAGGTGAAACTAGCTTTATTAATACATTAGAATGTTATTTTTTAATGCTGGCAGTATATCTCGGGCTGCGGCTGGCAGTATATCTCGGGCTGCGGCTGGCAGTATATCTCGGGCTGCGGCTGGCAGTATATCTCGGGCTGCGGCTGGCAGTATATCTCGGGCTGCGGCTGGCAGTATATCTCGGGCTGCGGCTGGCAGTATATCTCGGGCTGCGGCTGGCAGTATATCTCGGGCTGCGGCTGGCAGTATATCTCGGGCTGCGGCTGGCAGTATATCTCGGGCTGCGGCTGGCAGTATATCTCGGGCTGCGGCTGGCAGTATATCTCGGGCTGCGGCTGGCAGTATATCTCGGGCTGCGGCTGGCAGTATATCTCGGGCTGCGGCTGGCAGTATATCTCGGGCTGCGGCTGGCAGTATATCTCGGGCTGCGGCTGGCAGTATATCTCGGGCTGCGGCTGGCAGTATATCTCGGGCTGCGGCTGGCAGTATATCTCGGGCTGCGGCTGGCAGTATATCTCGGGCTGCGGCTGGCAGTATATCTCGGGCTGCGGCTGGCAGTATATCTCGGGCTGCGGCTGGCAGTATATCTCGGGCTGCGGCTGGCAGTATATCTCGGGCTGCGGCTGGCAGTATATCTCGGGCTGCGGCTGGCAGTATATCTCGGGCTGCGGCTGGCAGTATATCTCGGGCTGCGGCTGGCAGTATATCTCGGGCTGCGGCTGGCAGTATATCTCGGGCTGCGGCTGGCAGTATATCTCGGGCTGCGGCTGGCAGTATATCTCGGGCTGCGGCTGGCAGTATATCTCGGGCTGCGGCTGGCAGTATATCTCGGGCTGCGGCTGGCAGTATATCTCGGGCTGCGGCTGGCAGTATATCTCGGGCTGCGGCTGGCAGTATATCTCGGGCTGCGGCTGGCAGTATATCTCGGGCTGCGGCTGGCAGTATATCTCGGGCTGCGGCTGGCAGTATATCTCGGGCTGCGGCTGGCAGTATATCTCGGGCTGCGGCTGGCAGTATATCTCGGGCTGCGGCTGGCAGTATATCTCGGGCTGCGGCTGGCAGTATATCTCGGGCTGCGGCTGGCAGTATATCTCGGGCTGCGGCTGGCAGTATATCTCGGGCTGCGGCTGGCAGTATATCTCGGGCTGCGGCTGGCAGTATATCTCGGGCTGCGGCTGGCAGTATATCTCGGGCTGCGGCTGGCAGTATATCTCGGGCTGCGGCTGGCAGTATATCTCGGGCTGCGGCTGGCAGTATATCTCGGGCTGCGGCTGGCAGTATATCTCGGGCTGCGGCTGGCAGTATATCTCGGGCTGCGGCTGGCAGTATATCTCGGGCTGCGGCTGGCAGTATATCTCGGGCTGCGGCTGGCAGTATATCTCGGGCTGCGGCTGGCAGTATATCTCGGGCTGCGGCTGGCAGTATATCTCGGGCTGCGGCTGGCAGTATATCTCGGGCTGCGGCTGGCAGTATATCTCGGGCTGCGGCTGGCAGTATATCTCGGGCTGCGGCTGGCAGTATATCTCGGGCTGCGGCTGGCAGTATATCTCGGGCTGCGGCTGGCAGTATATCTCGGGCTGCGGCTGGCAGTATATCTCGGGCTGCGGCTGGCAGTATATCTCGGGCTGCGGCTGGCAGTATATCTCGGGCTGCGGCTGGCAGTATATCTCGGGCTGCGGCTGGCAGTATATCTCGGGCTGCGGCTGGCAGTATATCTCGGGCTGCGGCTGGCAGTATATCTCGGGCTGCGGCTGGCAGTATATCTCGGGCTGCGGCTGGCAGTATATCTCGGGCTGCGGCTGGCAGTATATCTCGGGCTGCGGCTGGCAGTATATCTCGGGCTGCGGCTGGCAGTATATCTCGGGCTGCGGCTGGCAGTATATCTCGGGCTGCGGCTGGCAGTATATCTCGGGCTGCGGCTGGCAGTATATCTCGGGCTGCGGCTGGCAGTATATCTCGGGCTGCGGCTGGCAGTATATCTCGGGCTGCGGCTGGCAGTATATCTCGGGCTGCGGCTGGCAGTATATCTCGGGCTGCGGCTGGCAGTATATCTCGGGCTGCGGCTGGCAGTATATCTCGGGCTGCGGCTGGCAGTATATCTCGGGCTGCGGCTGGCAGTATATCTCGGGCTGCGGCTGGCAGTATATCTCGGGCTGCGGCTGGCAGTATATCTCGGGCTGCGGCTGGCAGTATATCTCGGGCTGCGGCTGGCAGTATATCTCGGGCTGCGGCTGGCAGTATATCTCGGGCTGCGGCTGGCAGTATATCTCGGGCTGCGGCTGGCAGTATATCTCGGGCTGCGGCTGGCAGTATATCTCGGGCTGCGGCTGGCAGTATATCTCGGGCTGCGGCTGGCAGTATATCTCGGGCTGCGGCTGGCAGTATATCTCGGGCTGCGGCTGGCAGTATATCTCGGGCTGCGGCTGGCAGTATATCTCGGGCTGCGGCTGGCAGTATATCTCGGGCTGCGGCTGGCAGTATATCTCGGGCTGCGGCTGGCAGTATATCTCGGGCTGCGGCTGGCAGTATATCTCGGGCTGCGGCTGGCAGTATATCTCGGGCTGCGGCTGGCAGTATATCTCGGGCTGCGGCTGGCAGTATATCTCGGGCTGCGGCTGGCAGTATATCTCGGGCTGCGGCTGGCAGTATATCTCGGGCTGCGGCTGGCAGTATATCTCGGGCTGCGGCTGGCAGTATATCTCGGGCTGCGGCTGGCAGTATATCTCGGGCTGCGGCTGGCAGTATATCTCGGGCTGCGGCTGGCAGTATATCTCGGGCTGCGGCTGGCAGTATATCTCGGGCTGCGGCTGGCAGTATATCTCGGGCTGCGGCTGGCAGTATATCTCGGGCTGCGGCTGGCAGTATATCTCGGGCTGCGGCTGGCAGTATATCTCGGGCTGCGGCTGGCAGTATATCTCGGGCTGCGGCTGGCAGTATATCTCGGGCTGCGGCTGGCAGTATATCTCGGGCTGCGGCTGGCAGTATATCTCGGGCTGCGGCTGGCAGTATATCTCGGGCTGCGGCTGGCAGTATATCTCGGGCTGCGGCTGGCAGTATATCTCGGGCTGCGGCTGGCAGTATATCTCGGGCTGCGGCTGGCAGTATATCTCGGGCTGCGGCTGGCAGTATATCTCGGGCTGCGGCTGGCAGTATATCTCGGGCTGCGGCTGGCAGTATATCTCGGGCTGCGGCTGGCAGTATATCTCGGGCTGCGGCTGGCAGTATATCTCGGGCTGCGGCTGGCAGTATATCTCGGGCTGCGGCTGGCAGTATATCTCGGGCTGCGGCTGGCAGTATATCTCGGGCTGCGGCTGGCAGTATATCTCGGGCTGCGGCTGGCAGTATATCTCGGGCTGCGGCTGGCAGTATATCTCGGGCTGCGGCTGGCAGTATATCTCGGGCTGCGGCTGGCAGTATATCTCGGGCTGCGGCTGGCAGTATATCTCGGGCTGCGGCTGGCAGTATATCTCGGGCTGCGGCTGGCAGTATATCTCGGGCTGCGGCTGGCAGTATATCTCGGGCTGCGGCTGGCAGTATATCTCGGGCTGCGGCTGGCAGTATATCTCGGGCTGCGGCTGGCAGTATATCTCGGGCTGCGGCTGGCAGTATATCTCGGGCTGCGGCTGGCAGTATATCTCGGGCTGCGGCTGGCAGTATATCTCGGGCTGCGGCTGGCAGTATATCTCGGGCTGCGGCTGGCAGTATATCTCGGGCTGCGGCTGGCAGTATATCTCGGGCTGCGGCTGGCAGTATATCTCGGGCTGCGGCTGGCAGTATATCTCGGGCTGCGGCTGGCAGTATATCTCGGGCTGCGGCTGGCAGTATATCTCGGGCTGCGGCTGGCAGTATATCTCGGGCTGCGGCTGGCAGTATATCTCGGGCTGCGGCTGGCAGTATATCTCGGGCTGCGGCTGGCAGTATATCTCGGGCTGCGGCTGGCAGTATATCTCGGGCTGCGGCTGGCAGTATATCTCGGGCTGCGGCTGGCAGTATATCTCGGGCTGCGGCTGGCAGTATATCTCGGGCTGCGGCTGGCAGTATATCTCGGGCTGCGGCTGGCAGTATATCTCGGGCTGCGGCTGGCAGTATATCTCGGGCTGCGGCTGGCAGTATATCTCGGGCTGCGGCTGGCAGTATATCTCGGGCTGCGGCTGGCAGTATATCTCGGGCTGCGGCTGGCAGTATATCTCGGGCTGCGGCTGGCAGTATATCTCGGGCTGCGGCTGGCAGTATATCTCGGGCTGCGGCTGGCAGTATATCTCGGGCTGCGGCTGGCAGTATATCTCGGGCTGCGGCTGGCAGTATATCTCGGGCTGCGGCTGGCAGTATATCTCGGGCTGCGGCTGGCAGTATATCTCGGGCTGCGGCTGGCAGTATATCTCGGGCTGCGGCTGGCAGTATATCTCGGGCTGCGGCTGGCAGTATATCTCGGGCTGCGGCTGGCAGTATATCTCGGGCTGCGGCTGGCAGTATATCTCGGGCTGCGGCTGGCAGTATATCTCGGGCTGCGGCTGGCAGTATATCTCGGGCTGCGGCTGGCAGTATATCTCGGGCTGCGGCTGGCAGTATATCTCGGGCTGCGGCTGGCAGTATATCTCGGGCTGCGGCTGGCAGTATATCTCGGGCTGCGGCTGGCAGTATATCTCGGGCTGCGGCTGGCAGTATATCTCGGGCTGCGGCTGGCAGTATATCTCGGGCTGCGGCTGGCAGTATATCTCGGGCTGCGGCTGGCAGTATATCTCGGGCTGCGGCTGGCAGTATATCTCGGGCTGCGGCTGGCAGTATATCTCGGGCTGCGGCTGGCAGTATATCTCGGGCTGCGGCTGGCAGTATATCTCGGGCTGCGGCTGGCAGTATATCTCGGGCTGCGGCTGGCAGTATATCTCGGGCTGCGGCTGGCAGTATATCTCGGGCTGCGGCTGGCAGTATATCTCGGGCTGCGGCTGGCAGTATATCTCGGGCTGCGGCTGGCAGTATATCTCGGGCTGCGGCTGGCAGTATATCTCGGGCTGCGGCTGGCAGTATATCTCGGGCTGCGGCTGGCAGTATATCTCGGGCTGCGGCTGGCAGTATATCTCGGGCTGCGGCTGGCAGTATATCTCGGGCTGCGGCTGGCAGTATATCTCGGGCTGCGGCTGGCAGTATATCTCGGGCTGCGGCTGGCAGTATATCTCGGGCTGCGGCTGGCAGTATATCTCGGGCTGCGGCTGGCAGTATATCTCGGGCTGCGGCTGGCAGTATATCTCGGGCTGCGGCTGGCAGTATATCTCGGGCTGCGGCTGGCAGTATATCTCGGGCTGCGGCTGGCAGTATATCTCGGGCTGCGGCTGGCAGTATATCTCGGGCTGCGGCTGGCAGTATATCTCGGGCTGCGGCTGGCAGTATATCTCGGGCTGCGGCTGGCAGTATATCTCGGGCTGCGGCTGGCAGTATATCTCGGGCTGCGGCTGGCAGTATATCTCGGGCTGCGGCTGGCAGTATATCTCGGGCTGCGGCTGGCAGTATATCTCGGGCTGCGGCTGGCAGTATATCTCGGGCTGCGGCTGGCAGTATATCTCGGGCTGCGGCTGGCAGTATATCTCGGGCTGCGGCTGGCAGTATATCTCGGGCTGCGGCTGGCAGTATATCTCGGGCTGCGGCTGGCAGTATATCTCGGGCTGCGGCTGGCAGTATATCTCGGGCTGCGGCTGGCAGTATATCTCGGGCTGCGGCTGGCAGTATATCTCGGGCTGCGGCTGGCAGTATATCTCGGGCTGCGGCTGGCAGTATATCTCGGGCTGCGGCTGGCAGTATATCTCGGGCTGCGGCTGGCAGTATATCTCGGGCTGCGGCTGGCAGTATATCTCGGGCTGCGGCTGGCAGTATATCTCGGGCTGCGGCTGGCAGTATATCTCGGGCTGCGGCTGGCAGTATATCTCGGGCTGCGGCTGGCAGTATATCTCGGGCTGCGGCTGGCAGTATATCTCGGGCTGCGGCTGGCAGTATATCTCGGGCTGCGGCTGGCAGTATATCTCGGGCTGCGGCTGGCAGTATATCTCGGGCTGCGGCTGGCAGTATATCTCGGGCTGCGGCTGGCAGTATATCTCGGGCTGCGGCTGGCAGTATATCTCGGGCTGCGGCTGGCAGTATATCTCGGGCTGCGGCTGGCAGTATATCTCGGGCTGCGGCTGGCAGTATATCTCGGGCTGCGGCTGGCAGTATATCTCGGGCTGCGGCTGGCAGTATATCTCGGGCTGCGGCTGGCAGTATATCTCGGGCTGCGGCTGGCAGTATATCTCGGGCTGCGGCTGGCAGTATATCTCGGGCTGCGGCTGGCAGTATATCTCGGGCTGCGGCTGGCAGTATATCTCGGGCTGCGGCTGGCAGTATATCTCGGGCTGCGGCTGGCAGTATATCTCGGGCTGCGGCTGGCAGTATATCTCGGGCTGCGGCTGGCAGTATATCTCGGGCTGCGGCTGGCAGTATATCTCGGGCTGCGGCTGGCAGTATATCTCGGGCTGCGGCTGGCAGTATATCTCGGTTTTCCTTTATAGAGTTTGGATATAACAAACAATTTTAAAGCGCATTCAAGCTACAAGATATTGATATGCTATCCTCAGGACCTACAGTATATCACAAAAGTGAGTGCACTCTTTACATTTTTGTAAATACTTTGTTTTCATGGGACAACAATGTATCAAGGTGTCAAATCTTCAAAATAAAGTAGTACAGCTTGTATAAATGTGGCATTTCCTCTACATAACTCAACACGCAGCCATTAGTATCTAAATCGCTTTCAACAAAATTGAGTACGCCCCTAAGTGAAATGGCTAAGTTGTTCCTAGTTTAGTATTTTCCCTCCCCAGTTTCACGTAGCTCATTAGTGTTACAAGATCTCAGGTGTGAATGGGTGACAGGTGGGTTAGATTTGGTGTTATCGCTCTCACACATTCTCATACTGGTAAATGGAAGTTCAACCTGGCTCCTCAGGGCAATGAAACTCTATGAGGATCTGTAAAAATCAATTATTGCTCTACTAAAAGATGGCCTAGGCTGTAAGAAGATTGCCAACAACCTGAAACTGAGCTGCAGCATCGTGGGCAAAACCATACAGCAGTTAAACAAGACAGGTTCCACTCAGAACTGTCCTCGCCATAGTTGAACAAACGAGTTGAGTACATGTGCTCACCATCATATCCATTAGCTGTCCTTTCAACATAGACGTATTAGTGCTGCCAGCGTTACTGCAGAGGTTACAGGAGTGGTGGGTCAGCCTGTCAGTGCTCAAACCATATGACGCACACTGCATCAAATTCGTCTGCATGGCTGTCATCCCATAAGGAAGCCTCTTCTAAAGATAATGCACAAGAAAGCCTGCAAACACTGCTAAAGACAAGCAGACTAAGAGATGGATTACTGGAATTAAGTCCTGCGGGCTGAGACCAACATAAACATATTTGGTTCAGATGGTGTCAAGTGTGTGGCAGCAACCAGGTGAGGAGTACAAAGACCTACAGTCAAGCATGATGGTGGGAGTGTCATGGTTTGGGGCTGCATGAGTGCTGCCATCTGTGGGCAGCTATAGTTCACAGAGGGAACCATGGATGCCAACATGGTCAGCTTCAGTATTTCACAGTACATGATCCCCTCTCTTCAGAAACTGGGTCGCAGGGCAGTATTTCAACATGATAATTACCCCAAACACACCTCTAACATGACCACTGCCTTGCTAAAGAAACTGAGGGTAAAGGAGCTGGACTGACCAAGCATGTCACCAGACCAAAACCCTACTGAACTTCTGCATGGCATCTTCAAACAAAGGTGGAGGAGTGCAAGGTCTCCAACATCCACCAGCTCCGTTATGTTGTCATGGAGGAGTGGAAAAGGATTCCAGTGACAATCTGTGAAGTTCTAGTGAACTCCATGCCCAAGAGAGTAAAGGCAATGCTTTAAAATAATGGTGGCCACACAAAATATTGACACTTAGGGCACAATTTGGCCATTTTCACTTAGAGGTGTGCTCACTATTGTTACCAGCGGTTTACACATTAATGGCTGTGTGTGGAGTTATTTACAGGCCACACCAAATTGAAACTCTTATACAAGCTGTACCCTGACTGGCAGGGATGAGCGCAGATAACATATGCACTTGGCAGGGAAAAGTGATGAGAATATATGCACTAGGCAGACAATAGTGTGGAGAATATCTGCACTAGGCAGGGAATAGTGTGGAGAATATGTGCACTAGGCAGGGATTAGTGCAGAGAATATATGCACTAGGCAGGGAATAGTGTGGAGAATATATGCACTAGGCATGAAATCGTGTGGAGAATATGTGCACCAGGCAGGGATTAGTGCAGAGAATATATGCACTAGGCAGGTAATAGTGTGGAGAAAATGTGCACTAGGCAGGAAAGAGTGCAGAGAATATATGCACTAGGCAGGGATTAGTGCAGAGAATATATGCTCTAGGCAGGGAATAGTGAGGAGTTTATATACACTAAGCAGGGAATAGTGCAGAGAATATATGCACTAGGCAGGTAATAGTGTGGAGAATATATGCACTAGGCAGGAAAGAGTGCAGAGAATATATGCACTAGGCAGGGATTAGTGCAGAGAATATATGCACTAGGCAGGTAATAGTGTGGAGAAAATGTGCACTAGGCAGGAAAGAGTGCAGAGAATATATGCACTAGGCAGGGATTAGTGCAGAGAATATATGCTCTAGGCAGGGAATAGTGAGGAGAATATATACACTAAGCAGGGAATAGTGCAGAGAATATATGCACTAGGCAGGTAATAGTGTGGAGAATATATGCACTAGGCAGGAAAGAGTGCAGAGAATATATGCTCTAGGCAGGGAATAGTGTGGAGAATATGTGCACTAGGTAGCAAAGCGTGTTGACAATATATGCTCTAGGCAGGGATTAGTGCAGAGAATATATGCACTTGGCAGGTAATAGTGTGGAGAATATATGCACTAGGCAGGAAAGAATGCAGAGAATATATGCACTAGGCAGGGATTAGTGCGGAGAATATATGCACTAGGCAGGTAATAGTGTGGAGAAAATGTGCACTAGGCAGGAAAGAGTGCAGAGAATATATGCACTAGGCAGGGATTAGTGCAGAGAATATATGCTCTAGGCAGGGAATAGTGAGGAGAATATATACACTAAGCAGGGAATAGTGCAGAGAATATATGCACTAGGCAGGTAATAGTGTGGAGAATATATGCACTAGGCAGGAAAGAGTGCAGAGAATATATGCTCTAGGCAGGGAATAGTGTGGAGAATATGTGCACTAGGTAGCAAAGAGTGTTGAGAATATATGCTCTAGGCAGGGATTAGTGCAGAGAATATATGCACTTGGCAGGTAATAGTGTGGAGAATATATGCACTAGGCAGGAAAGAGTGCAGAGAATATATGCACTAGGCAGGGAATAGTGCAGAGAATATATGCACTAGGCAGGGATTAGTGCAGATAAAATATGCTCTAGGCAGGGAATAGTGAGGAGAATATATGCACTAAGCAGGGAATAGTGCAAAGAATATATTCAATAAGCAGGGAATAGTGTGGAGAATATATGCAACAGGCAGACAATAGTGTGGAGAATATATGCACTAAGCAGGGAATAGTACAGAGAATGTATGCAATAGGCACGAAATAGTACGGAACATATATACTGTACATTATGCAGGGATTAGTGCACATATTCATAGCACTGTGTGAGCAAGGCCACTTACAAACCTGGATCAGTTAAACTAGTTTTGTCAGGAGGAATGGGCCCAAATTCCAACCAACTATTGGGAAAAGCTTGTGGAACGATATCCCAAATATTTGATCTAAGTCATTTAGTTTAAGGGCAATGGTACCAAATACTAATTAAATGTATATAAACTTTTGACTTTGCAGTAAGCAATAAAAATGCCTTAAAGGTAACCTGTCAGCAGGATTGTGCTCAGTAACCTACAGACAGTGTCAAGTCTGCACCATTAGGCCGGGGTCACACTAACCGATGCAAAATACGGTCCGTAGTTTACATGCGTAATACGGATGAATGACCCCTAAATAGTGCTCCGTATGTCATCTGTAAGCAAGGTGTGGTTGCATATTTTGTGCATGTCTGCATCTGTATGTAATCCGTATGGCATCCGTATGCAATCCGTATGGCGAGATTTTCTCGCCGCCTTGCAAAATGGACATATAATGGAGCCCTATGACAGAGTTTCTAACAGAAACAAAATAATAGATATAGACACATAGAATACATATATATATATATATACACACAAGTCATTGAGACAAACATATATATATATATATATTTATATTTCACAGAGTTCTTCATAGCAGAATAGCCGCTAATTAAATTGCCGGCTTCTTTCAAATCATTCCCCAACCCGACATGAAATGACACCTGGTTTACATTCAGTAAAGCATTTCATTTCATGTTTTTGAATATGTCCCAGACTAATAATTAGATGAGGGTTTGTGTGCAAAATTTGTGAGTTGTAGTTGTTATTTAAAGGGGTTAATTCGTTGTTAAAAAATGTGTGGGCTTCCCTTTGCCCTGTAGCGGTGGCGAATGGGTTAATCTAACAAAGGGTTAATGTCACCTTACAATCGAATGGTGACATTAACCCTTTGTTAGATTAAACCACTCGCCACCACTATAGGGCAATGGGAAGCCCACGCATTTTTTAACAACGAATTAACTTCTTAAAATAACAACTAGAACTCCCAAATTTTGCACACAAACCCTCATCTAATTATTAGTCAGGGACATATAAAAATACATGAAATGAAATGCTTTACTGAATGTAAACCATGTGTAATTTCATGTCGGGTTGGTGAATGATTTGATAGAAGCCGCCAATTTAATTAGCGGCTATTCTGCTATGAAGAACTCTGTGAAATATATATATATATATATATATATATATGTTTGTCACAATGACATGTATGTTTGTATGTATATATATGTATTCTATGTGTATATACTGTATCTATTCTTTCATTTCTTTATTAAACCTGTCAGTGTGAGTTTACTGTATAGCGCACTGAATTGCCAGCTTTTATAAAAGACACCGGGTGCGTATTTCTCGCAAGTCACATGTGTGGTCCATGTGTAATCCTTTTTTTTGTGCACTCATAGACTTGCATTGGCGTATTACGGGCGTAGTACGCTGACAATCGCAGCATGCTGCTATTGGCACGGACAGTAGAATACGCCCAAGAAATATACGGCTGTTGGGAGCAAACCCATAGAGAATAATTTGTCCATGTGTAATGCGTGCTTTTAACGCCTCTCACTCGTCCGTATTCCTCGCCAGTGTGACCCCGGCCTTATACTTAATAAAATGATGCCTTGGTTGATGAAATCCGTCTTGTGCTTCTTTTTGCCGTCTAGTTTGCTTAGTGAATATATTAATGTGTATATTTAAAAAGACATGTCACTTCATCAAAATGGTGGCGTCTACGGGGCCTGTGCACTTGTCAGTTAGTGCCTATTATTTTGCTGTGTTGAAAAAAAAAAATTTACCATCAAAATGGCGCCGCTGGCTGCGCCTGCACATTGGCATCTATCGCATACCAATAGATAGTACTGTGCAAACGCCTCCGCCCACCCCTTGTTGCTACAGCCAAAAAATTTTACACTACAACAAAATGGCGCAGGAGGCGACTCTTTTACAGTAGTATCTATTGGTACACGATAGGTGCAAATGCACAGGCGCAGCCGACGGTGCCATTTTGATGGTGTTTTTTTTTCTTTTCAACACCACAATATAATAGGCACTAACTGACAAGTGATAATGTGCAGATGCTGGAGGCACCGCCTTTTTGATGAAGTAACATTTTTTTTTCAAATACACACATTAGTATATTCATTATGCAAACTAGGGGGCAGGTCAGTGAGGGATCAGTGACCTGTTAGGTATTCATAATGCAGACTGCTATCAGAGCACCATAAACACCAACCCCGTCTTAGAGCAGAAGCATATCATAAACACAAAACTAAAAATAAGGATTAAAAAAGTACAAGATGGATTTCATCAACCAAGGTATAAATTTATTAAGTTTAACAGCACCAACCTGACAGTGTGTGTAGGTTACTCAGCACAATTCTGCTGACAGGTTCCCTTTAAAGCATTCTCTCTCTCTCTCTCATTATTCTGACATTTGGCAAATATTAATAATTATGGTAATTCTAATTGACCTAAAATAGGAAAAGTCTATTCTGATTTCATGTTAAATATTGAGAAAAACATGTATATGTGCCTTTGTATATAGTGTATGTAAACTTCTGGTTTCAACTGTATACTCATTTATTTATATGTAATAATTGAGCTGTCAATATATACATACATAATAAGGTATATATATATATTTATCTCTCTCTATATATATATATATGTATATATATATATACTGTATATATATATATATACACACACACTCATATTATGTATATCTATATATATGTGTGTGTATATACATCTATCGTCACGGTGCATGTGTAGATTGCCGATGAACAATGTGCAAGCGCATGTAAGAAACATACTGCGCAAGCGCAGCTCCACTCTCTGACCCGGTGGGGGTCCGACTACCATTCGTCCTCCCACAGATCCTGAGAGTGGAGAGCCCACAGTGCTGGTCAGTGCCGCATCCTCTCTATTATTCCAGGTACCACAGTGCTCTCAGCCATGTCTGTATTGGGGGCAGCACTGCCTCAGTCACCTACATGGAGCGGTGGTTAGCCCCCTGTAAAGTAGGGGGTTTTAATTGAATCTTGCTGGTCACTATTGTTCTACCCAGTCAAGTTCTGATGTTTCCCTGTAACTTAGTGTAAAGTGTAACCTAAACCCCCACTAAGTCATAGTCCACAGTGGGAGGCAGTAATTCTATATATCACTGTGCAATCTGTGAGGTTTGCTGTTATTAGCTCAATAAATCTCAGCACTTACAGAGTCAGATGTATAATCTCCATCTCCATGATCTCGGTGCTAACTTCTTCTTCCGGCCACTGTATGGTCTGCTCCCTATGGTACATGGAACATATATATCTCATATAGAAAGGTACAAATACCATTAATTGTTAGGATGTTCAATACCATTAGTGATCATGACAAATGTGGCTTCATTCCTCCCCTCCTCCCTCCATTCTAGGTACTTTCTTTGCCAACATTTTACATTGACTACATTCCAGAGATACAAAAAAATCTGTCAGCAGGTTTCTGCTGTTTAATCTGAGAACAGCATTGTGTAGGGGCAAAGAGCATGATTCCAGCAAGTTGTCACTTACTGGGCTGCTTGCTGTAGTTTCAATAAAATTATTGTTTTATTAGCAGGATATTATCATTAGAGGACTAGTTGCCTCATGCCATGTAGTCCTCCTGCTCTGTATAACTCCGTCCCCACCGATGATTAGCAGCTTTCTGGCAAAGTATAATTTACCTAGAAAGCTGTCAATCAGTAGTGTGGGAGGGGTTATACAGGGCTCAACATTCAGAGCACTGATAGATCTGTACAAGAGAAAACAGGGATTTTAATAAAACTGCACCAAGAAGCCTAGTAAGTGGCACATTGCTGGAATCATTTTCTCTGTCCCTACATCATACCATTTTCAGATTATGTAGCAAAAACTTGGTTTCAGATTCCCTTTAAAGAGAATTTGTCACCAGGATTTTGCCTCCTAATCTGAGAGTAGCATAACTTAGAGCTGGAAACCTTGCTTCCAGGGATGTGTCACTTGTTGGGTTGTTTGCTGCAACCTAAACAGGAGAAAATCCATCTCAATGAACTTGTGAACAACCTTCTTCCTTTATTCACCAAAAGTGCTCAATAGAGGATAAAATAGAATCAGCGACGCAAGTCACATGATATGTGACATCGACACGTCTCTGGTGAATGCGCATCCATAATTATGGAGCTGTTTGCTGTAGCTTTGATAAAATCACGCTTTTATCAGCAGAAGATTATCTCTAGAGGACTAGTAAACCTGCTGCCATGTAGTCCTCCTTATTTATGAGCTCTGCACCCACCCCTGATTGGCAGTCTTTTTCCTATGCACAGTGTACATTGAGCAGCCGATCAGTGGTGTGGGCGGAGTTATACAGGGCTCAACATTCAGAGCACTGCTAGATCTGCAGCAGATAAAATAATTTTATCAAAATTGTAAGCAGCCCAGTAATGAGAAACATTGCTGAAATTGTTGCTTTTAGATGCGGCAGCAAAAACCTGGTGATAGATTCTCTTGAAATCCTCAAATTCTGTCTGACAGCAGCTGCCAATAGAGGATGTTTCTGTACGGGGATACCGAGAGAACTAGAAGATTATTGGCAGAAAAAGATCCCATGGCCTTTCTTGTCTTTATTATTTCCCTTTTTAAATTTACAATAGATGATTATTCCAAACATAATGAATTTAATTTAGTGGTGATTTTCTAACTATACACTGTTCATTGGGAAAACTGTCAGATGAGCTCTGAATACAGATCCCTAGAGAAGGTATATGTCCTTCCTTTCTAAGAAGCCATACTACCATAATGGCTCCTGTGTTTTCTCCTCCTACCATTGAACAAGTGAAGTAACAATCCCTGTGTTGTGGCATCTTTGTGCTGTAAGATACGATCCATGAGCGGTGCCCAAAACATGGCGGCTCTCTGTGTAGACAGATATTGTGTGCAGACAGGATCTACAGGGGAACATCCCTCCCAGAATATAATGACTCAGTCATCAGAGATAAGGAGACAGCTCCATCATTATGGAATCCAGAAGGTTGGTTTATATTAGAGCGTTACATTTTTATCACTTACCAAATTGTGATCCTTTCTATATATTTTATCATCAGTGTCGTAAATTTAGGGAACCCTGTGAAGTCCATCCTGTAGTACAAGGAAATACATCAATGCATAGATTAGGTAAGGGTTAACTAGAAGGTATGGTAACACTAGTAATTGATGGGAGCTGTTAAAATAGATGTTCCCACTTATTTATCCCCAATCCACAGTATAGGGAATAAGCTGCTGTTTGCTGGGGCTGCGTTCCCCGGACCCTCCAGCCCTGAGATGCCCCTGTAGCATGGAGCCGAGGTGGCGCATGCGCCCCACACACTGTACAATGATGAGAAAGACTCTTACCTGCGATTTACACCTTCAGCTGAAAAAGAAACAACAGTTTACAATTGGATTTATTGAAGTATTTAATAACAGTTGCAGCGGACGACTTATTTTTGGGTCGTATTCACACGTCTTTGTTTTTCTCATCTGCACAAACCCAAACTAATTTTCATCAGTGCGCTGCTTCCAATTTTCATCTAGTTTTACTCCATGTGTCCATTTTTTACCATCAGTATCTCATCCTTTTCTATTGTATGCAAAAAGAAAACCAAAACCTGATGGAAGTTTCCCAAGTTTCTCCTAGTAGTCAGTCAGTGGGTGAGTGTGATCCACAATTCGCCCCACAGCTGACATGTTACCAGCTCCATAGAACAGAAGGGCCAGTGAAAAATACTGGCAGCACCCCTGGTACATAGACACACACGTGACTGAGCCCTTCCTTTACAACGTGATTGTACAGAGACTTCCTTACACAATATCGGATCTGATCTGGCATCCAGCTTTCGGCTATACAGTCCCTACTGGACTGCAGGGGCGTCACATCAATAGCGGGGGGCCACACGACCCGTGAGTCCTGGGGAGTGTTGGCTTTGTTTCCCCATCATCATAATTTTACCATCAGCTTCTTGTTCCACCATTCAGCCTGAGACTCGGCTCAGCAGGCGCGATAGGCAGCAATAGATCGCGCCTGCTGTAGAAAACCTCAGCCCCACACTGCACAGACCGGAGCAGGGCGCTGGGGGACACGGCCAGGCATAAATGCTATAAATGCATGTGAGAAGAATGTGATACTTACATGGGATGTCAATCACTGCAGGCTGTAAAAGTAAAACAGAGAAGTGTAAAAAGTCTATGAAATCTTTCATCTTCTTACATTGTCCTGTACATCACATACTCATAGGCTTCCATTACACCCATTACACTAGACAATGAATGTGACATTATCACACAAGATAGACTGCGCTAGTATTAATAAATCTATGAGCAGAGCGCCAGTCCGTGCCCCATGCAGCATTCATACAGTCCATAAACAGCACGCCTGCTATGTGACCCGGCATCGGCTGACAGCTATAAGATATGTGGAATATATTTATACATTAGTTGTGCATTAGGAAGCTCTGGAGCTGCGTCCATTCTGTACATATTTATTGGGTTTAAAAATGGGGGTAAACTGGCATCGCTGCGTTACTACATCTGCCGTAATGTAACAAAGAGTTGTGTGTGTTTCATGGCACTGCAGCCTTGCAGCGCTGGGGTTCAAATCCCACCAAGGACAACATCTGCAAGGAGTTTGTATGTTCTCCCCATACTGATAGGGAAAGTAGATTGTGTGCTCCATTGGGGACAGCGATAATAATGTATGCAAAGCACTGCACAATATGCTAGCGCTATATATAAGTAAACGTTATTATGCTACAAAGATTTAACTCTTTAAATGAGTTGTCCACTACTTGGACAATTCCTTCTTGAACTAAATGTTTGGTCCCAATAAAATAATAAAGCTTAGACTCCCCTCCCATGCTGGTGCTGTTCCAGCAGTGTCAGCACTTGCGGTCCCCAGAGCTCTGGTGCCGTGTTGTGACACGTGGTGCTCGGCGCCCAATCAGCGCTGGCATCATTGTCCCCACCTTCGTACAGATTGAACATGAAGAGGAAGTCCGGGCTGCAGCTGATCTCAGTCTTCCTTCCAGCCCTGAGAACCCCTCTATACTTGATACCCAGCCTTGCTGAAGCTGACAGCTGAGCATTGGGGCCCCAAGCTGTCAGTTTTGCCTGGCAGGTTATCAAAAATACAGGGGAGCCCACACATTGTTTTTTTAATTATTTATTTAGAGAGCATGAGTCATCACCTGCTCTCAATGTTATTAGCAGCAGCTGGCGTCGGTTGATGGGAGCAGATGTCTCATCAGCCGACACCAGTGACTGGAGGTAAACTTTGTACCGCCGATCTCAGCGGTGGGTTCACGCTGTCATTTGTAGTAGTAGTGCATGGCAGACACTGGATATTCGGGCTCCCCATTCAAGTGAATGGGGTCCGGGTTTTTTAACAGTTCGTCCGAACCCGCTGGACCCAAACAACCAGGGGTCCACTCATCTCTACCCATGAAAGAAAAAAGTTTTTAAAAATGTAAAAAGATAAAAATTCAAATCAACCCCCTTTCCTCCAGTTAATATTAAAGAAAGGGAAAAATAAAAGAAAAACACATATTTGGTATCAATCTGTTCAGAAAAGTCTGACCTATGAAAATATAAAATTAACTGACCTAATCTGTAAAGCATAAAAAAGAATCAAAATGCCAACGTTGCAGGTTTTTGGTTGCTACAACTCCTCAAAAAAAATACATAAACGCAATCACATAATCATAACTACCTCAAAATATTATTAATACATCAGGATACCATGCAAAAAAAGAAAGTGTATAAAGAACGGACATCAGACAACAGAAATTCATTATTACATACACGTATAGAGACAGCATTACTATCACTATTCTGAATTCCACGGCTTTTCTTATTTGGAACTTACATAGATCGGTCTCTCGTTTGTGCTCCACATTCTTCTTCTTCTTCAATCGCACAATCCTGAATAGGACAAATAGAGAAGTTTCCATATAAATAGCCTAATCTCAAATGCCAACTTTATCAACAGTAAATATTACTGTAACTAATTAACAAATAAAAGGTTTTCTTTCTAAAAATGTATGGGACATGAGAATTGGGAAATAGGGGAAGCTTATCACAAGAAATCAGAAATTTGTATAGCTAGGAAATGGGGAATACTGAGGGCAGGAGCATCAGACGCGCATACTCACTCTCATCCACAACTGCAACTCTCAAAGGAGTTCCAGTAGAGCGGCTGACAATAGCGCCGATCCTGTGATGTCACAACATTCTAGAATGGCTGCAGGAGACAATCAGATCCAATATAATCCTGTATAATAAAGTATTGGAGGATTTATAGATATATGTAAATAATGTGATACAGCATATTATAGAAAACAGCACCCCTGCGCCCCCCCACTCCACACACACATGAACACATGTATAAAGAAGAGTATAGTCCAATTTTTTTCTTATATTGTTATTATACATATGCACATAAGTGTAGGGATACGGAATTTTATAACATGTTACTCAAAATTCATAGGCATTAATGTGGCGTTTGTCTTTTTCTCCAAGATTTTGGAGGTGTCTGTGGGGATTTTTGCCCCTTCAATCAGGATTGCATTTGTGACAGTAGACATTGATGCTGGATGGGTGGTCCTGGCTAGCAATCTTCATTCTTGTTCATCCCAAATGTGTTGGATGGGGTTGAAGTCAGGGCTCTGTCCGGCCTTAGCGGCTGCAGGTCCTTCACTGCTCCTTTGCATGGTGCTGCTCCTCTATCCTGGAAATGTTCACTGCACACTCAATTCAGTTCAAGCAAAATGGATGATTTGTATTTATTTCCATAGGTATAAGTCATGTATTCATGTATTGATTCAATGAATCTTTCTCAAATATGTCACAGGGTATTCCAGAGCCACGGTTATACAGGTGGTCCTGTAAGGACACTGTGCAGCGTCATATGTTATAGCACACCACATACTATTTGCGCACACACAAGCCACATACTATATACACACACCATATACTAGATACACACACCACATACTATATACACACATACAAGCCACATATAACATACACACAACGTACTATATACACACAACATACCATATATACACACACAAGCCACACATTATATACTCACACCATACTATATACACACACCACATACTATACACACACCATATACTAGATACACACATCATATACTATATACACACCACATACTATATACACACATACAAGCCACATATAACATACACACAATGTACTATATACACACAACATACCATATATACACACACAAGCCACACATTATATACTCACACCATACTATATACACACACCACATACTATATACACACAAGCCACATACTATACACACACCATATACTATACACACACATCATATACTATATACACACCACATACTATATACACACATACAAGCCACATATAACATACACACAACGTACTATATACACACAACATACCATATATACACACACAAGCCACACATTATATACTCATACCATACTATATACACACACCACATACTATATACACACCATATACTATACACACATCATATACTATATACACACCACATACTATATACACACATACAAGCCACATATAACATACACACAACATAGTATATACACACAACATACCATATATACACACACAAGCCACACATTATATACTCACACCATACTATATACACACACCACATACTATATACACACAAGCCACATACTATACACACACCATATACTATACACACACATCATATACTATATACACACCACATACTATATACACACACCACATACTATATACACACATACAAGCCACATATAACATACACACAACGTACTATATACACACAACATACCATATATACACACACAAGCCACACATTATATACTCACACCATACTATATACACACACCACATACTATATACACACATACAAGCCACATATAACATACACACAACGTACTATATACACACAACATACCATATATACACACACAAGCCACACATTATATACTCACACCATACTATATACACACACCACATACTATATACACACAAGCCACATACTATACACACACCATATACTATACACACACATCATATACTATATACACACATACAAGCCACATATAACATACACACAACATACTATATACACACAACATACCATATATACACACACAAGCCACACATTATATACTCATACCATACTATATACACACACCACATACTATATACACACAAGCCACATACTATACACACACCATATACTAGATACACACATCATATACTATATACACACCACATACTATATACACACATACAAGCCACATATAACATACACACAACGTACTATATACACACAACATACCATATATACACACACAAGCCACACATTATATACTCATACCATACTATATACACACACCACATACTATATACACACCATATACTATACACACATCATATACTATATACACACCACATACTATATACACACATACAAGCCACATATAACATACACACAACATAGTATATACACACAACATACCATATATACACACACAAGCCACACATTATATACTCGCACCATACTATATACACACACCACATACTATATACACACAAGCCACATACTATACACACACCATATACTATACACACACATCATATACTATATACACACCACATACTATATACACACACCACATACTATATACACACATACAAGCCACATATAACATACACACAACGTACTATATACACACAACATACCATATATACACACACAAGCCACACATTATATACTCACACCATACTATATATACACACCACATACTATATACACACAAGCCACATACTATACACACACCATATACTATACACACACATCATATACTATATACACACCACATACTATATACACACATACAAGCCACATATAACATACACACAACATACTATATACACACAACATACCATATATACACACACAAGCCACACATTATATACTCATACCATACTATATACACACACCACATACTATACACACATCATATACTATATACACACCACATACTATATACACACATACAAGCCACATATAACATACACACAACATACTATATACACACACCATATACTAGATACACACACCACATACTATATACACACATACAAGCCACATATGACATTCACACAACGTACTATATACACACAACATACCATATATACACACACAAGCCACACATTATATACTCATACCATACTATATACACACACCACATACTATATACACACACCACATACTATATACACACCATATACTATACACACATCATATACTATATACACACCACATACTATATACACACATACAAGCCACATATAACATACTCACACCATACTATATACACACACCACATACTATATACACACAAGCCACATACTATATACACACACCATATACTAGATACACACACCACATACTATATACACACATACAGCCACATATAACATACGCACAACATACTATATACACACAACATACCATATATACACACACAAGCCACACATTATATACTCACACCATACTATATACACACACCACATACTATACACACACCATATACTATACACACACCATATACTATACACACACATCATATACTATATACACACCACATACTATATACACACATACAAGCCACATATAACATACACACAACATACTATATACACACAACATACCATATATACACACACAAGCCACACATTATATACTCACACCATACTATATACACACCACATACTATATACACACAAGCCACATACTATACACACACCATATACTATACACACATCATATACTATATACACACCACATACTATATACACACATACAAGCCACATATAACATACACACAACATACTATATACACACAACATACCATATATACACACACAAGCCACACATTATATACTCACACCATACTATATACACACAAGCCACATACTATACACACACCATATACTATACACACATCATATACTATATACACACCACATACTATATACACACATACAAGCCACATATAACATACACACAACATACTATATACACACACCATATGCTAGATACACACACCACATACTATATACACACATACAAGCCACATATGACATACACACAACGTACTATATACACACAACATACCATATATACACACACAAGCCACACATTATATACTCATACCATACTATATACACACACCACATACTATATACACACCACATACTATATACACACATACAAGCCACATATAACATACTCACACCATACTATATACACACACCACATACTATATACACACAAGCCACATACTATATACACACACCATATACTAGATACACACACCACATACTATATACACACATACAAGCCACATATAACATACGCACAACGTACTATATACACACAACATACCATATATACACACACAAGCCACACATTATATACTCACACCATACTATATACACACACCACATACTATACACACACCATATACTATACACACATCATATACTATACACACACATCATATACTATATACACACCACATACTATATACACACATACAAGCCACATATAACATACACACAACATACCATATATACACACACAAGCCACACATTATATACTCACACCATACTATATACACACACCACATACTATGCACACACCATATACTATACACACATCATATACTATATACACACCACATACTATATACACACACCACATACTATATACACACATACAAGCCACATATAACATACACACAACGTACTATATACACACAACATACCATATATACACACACAAGCCACACATTATATACTCACACCATACTATATACACACACCACATACTATATACACACAAGCCACATACTACATACACACACCACATATTATACACACACCACATACTATATACACACATACAAGCCACATATAACATACGCACAATGTACTATATACACACAACATACCATATATACACACACAAGCCACACATTATATACTCACACCATACTATATACACACCACATACTATATACACACAAGCCACATACTATACACACACCATATACTATACACACATCATATACTATATACACACCACATACTATATACACATACAAGCCACATATAACATACACACAACATACTATATACACACAACATACCATATATACACACACAAGCCACACATTATATACTCACACCATACTATATACACACACCACATACTATACACACACCATATACTATACACACATCATATACTATATACACAACACATACTATATACACACATACAAGCCACATATAACATACACACAACATACTATATACACACACCATATACTAGATACACACACCACATACTATATACACACATACAAGCCACATACGACATACACACAACGTACTATATACACACAACATACCATATATACACACACAACCACACATTATATACTCATACCATACTATATACACACACCACATACTATATACACACACCACATACTATATACATACCATATACTATACACACATCATATACTATATACACACCACATACTATATACACACATACAAGCCACATATAACATACTCACACCATACTATATACACACACCACATACTATATACACACAAGCCACATACTATATACACACACCATATACTAGATACACACACCACATACTATATACACATACAAGCCACATATAACATACGCACAACATACTATATACACACAACATACCATATATACACACACAAGTCACACATTATATACTCACACCATACTATATACACACACCACATACTATACACACATCATATACTATACACACACATCATATACTATGTACACACCACATACTATATACACACATACAAGCCACATATAACATACACACAACATACTATATACACACAACATACCATATATACACACACAAGCCACACATTATATACTCACACCATACTATATACACACACCACATACTATGCACACACCATATACTATACACACATCATATACTATATACATACCACATACTATATACACACACCACATACTATATACACACATACAAGCCACATATAACATACACACAACGTACTATATACACACAACATACCATATATACACACACAAGCCACACATTATATACTCACACCATACTATATACACACACCACATACTATATACACACAAGCCACATACTATACACACACCATATACTATACACACACATCATATACTATATACACACCACATACTATATACACACATACAAGCCACATATAACATACACACAACATACTATATACACACACCATATACTAGATACACACACCACATACTATATACACACATACAAGCCACATATAACATACACACAACGTACTATACACACACACCATATACTAGATACACACACCACATACTATATACACACATACAAGCCACATATAACATACGCACAACGTACTATATACACACAACATACCATATATACACACACAAGCCACACATTATATACTCACACCATACTATATATACACACCACATACTATATACACACAAGCCACATACTATACACACACCATATACTATACACACATCATATACTATATACACACCACATACTATATACACACATACAAGCCACATATAACATACACACAACATACTATATACACACAACATACCATATATACACACACAAGCCACACATTATATACTCACACCATACTATATACACACACCATATACTATACACACATCATATACTATATACACACCACATACTATATACACACATACAAGCCACATATAACATACACACAACATACTATATACACACACCATATACTATATACATACCATATACTATACACACATCATATACTATATACACACCACATACTATATACACACATACAAGCCACATATAACATACTCACAACGTACTATATACACACAACATACCATATATACACACACAAGCCACACATTATATACTCATACCATACTATATACACACACCACATACTATATACACACACCACATACTATATACATACCATATACTATACACACATCATATACTATATACACACCACATACTATATACACACATACAAGCCACATATAACATACTCACACCATACTATATACACACACCACATACTATGCACACACCATATACTTTACACACATCATATACTATATACACACCACATACTATATACACACACCACATACTATATACACACATACAAGCCACATATAACATACACACAACGTACTATACACACTCACCATATACTAGATACACACACCACATACTATATACACACATACAAGCCACATATAACATACGCACAACGTACTATATACACACAACATACCATATATACACACACAAGCCACACATTATATACTCACACCATACTATATACACACACCACATACTATATACACACAAGCCACATACTATACACACACATCATATACTATATACACACCACATACTATACACACATACAAGCCACATATAACATACACACAACATACTATATACACACACCATATACTAGATACACACACCACATACTATATACACACATACAAGCCACATATAACATACACACAACGTACTATACACACTCACCATATACTAGATACACACACCACATACTATATACACACATACAAGCCACATATAACATACGCACAACGTACTATATACACACAACATACCATATATACACACACAAGCCACACATTATATACTCACACCATACTATATATACACACCACATACTATATACACACAAGCCACATACTATACACACACCATATACTATACACACACATCATATACTATATACACACCACATACTATATACACACATACAAGCCACATATTACATACACACAACATACTATATACACAACATACCATATATACACACACAAGCCACACATTATATACTCACACCATACTATATACACACACCACATACTATATACACACAAGCCACATACTATACACACACCATATACTATACACACACATCATATACTATATACACACCACATACTATATACACACATACAAGCCACATATAACATACATACAACATACTATATACACACACCATATACTAGATACACACACCACATACTATATACACACATACAAGCCACATATAACATACACACAACGTACTATATACACACACCATATAATAGATACACACACCACATACTATATACACACATACAAGCCACATATAACATACACATAACGTACTATATACACACAACATACCATATATACACACACAAGCCACACATTATATACTCACACCATACTATATACACACACCACATACTATATACACACAAGCCACATACTACATACACACACCACATATTATATACACACCACATACTATATACACACAAGCCACATACTATACACACACCATATACTATATACACATCACATATTATACACACACCACATACTATATACACACATACAAGCCACATATAACATACACACAACATACCATATATACGCACACAAGCCACACATTATATATTCACACGATACTATATACACACAAGCCACATACTATACACACACCATATACTATATACACACCACATATTCTACACACCACATACTATATACACACATACAAGCCACATATAACATACACACAACATACCATATATACACACACAAGCCACACATTATATACTCTCACCATACTATATACACACACCACATACTATATACACACAAGCCACATACTATACACACACCACATACTATATACACACATACAAGCCACATATAACATACACACAACATACTATATACACACAACATACCATATATACACACACAAGCCACACATTATATACTCATACCATACTATATACACACACCACATACTATATACACACACCACATACTATATACACACAAGCCACATACTATACACACACCATATACTATATACACACCACATATTATACACACACCACATACTATATACACAAACAAGTCACATATAACATACACACACCACATACAATATACACAAGCCACATTTTATATACACACACCACATACTGTATACACACCACATATTACTGTATATACACACAAGCCACATACTATATACATGCCACATACCCACCTCATACTACACATACACAAGCCACATACTATGTATACACACCACATACTATATATACTCCACATACAATATATACACAAGCCACATCTAATATATAAAGCTCAAGTGTGTGTATGTACTGTATGTATGTATGTATGCATGTGTGTATGTCCAGGATTGGCATCCGCACCGTCGCAGCTACAGCCACAAAATTTGGCACAGTCACACGTCTGGACCCCGAGAGTGTCCTAGGCTATGTTGTGAGGTGAAATTTCAGCCCCACGCGTTCCAATTCACCAAACAATTTTGCCCCTATCTACATAATGGGGAAAAAGTGTGTGTGTGTGTATTAAGCCCCGCCCCTCATTATGATGTCATAATGGTTGAGTATGAGATGGAGGATGTGTGATGGGTATATGGGCACTGAACTATGGGATGGAGGATATGTATGACGGGTATATGGGCAAGGGACTATGGGATGGAGGATGTGTGATTGGTATATGGGCACGGGACTATGGGATGGAGGATATGTATGATGGGTATATGGGCACGGGACTATGGGATGGCGGATATGTATGATGGGTATATGGGCACGGGACTATGGGATGGAGGATATGTATGATGGGTATATGGGCATGGGACTATGATATGAAGGATGTGTGATGGGTATATGGGCACTCGACTATGGGATGGTGAATATGTATGATGGGTATATGGGCATGGGACTATGGGATGGAGGTTGTATGATGGGTATATGGGCATGGGACTATGGGATGGAGGATGTGTGATGGGTATATGGGCACTCGACTATGGGATGGAGGATATGTATAATGGGTATATGGGCACGGGCCTATGGGATCGTGGATATGTATGATGGGTGTATGGGCACAGGACTATTGGATGGAGGATAATTATAATTTGCTATAACTAACCACAGTTAGTTACTATGCCCGGGCAGCGCCGGGCTCTTCAGCTAGTATTATATAAAAGAAAAAAGGGGTTCGGTACCATTTTAGCCAGTTGAAAAATAATGCATAGCATATTATATACACACACACACCATACTATATACACACCACATACACACCTCATACTATAAACCAGGAGCATTGCTAGAGTCCTATAAGATCAGGGGCCCAAGCCCCAAAGTGCATATTTCCCCATATAACTCCCCTAAGCCATTTAAAATATCATCTATACATACATAATTATAGTATACCAATGTTGCTAACCAAAAATACACAATGCAAAGACCAATATTATCAATATGCTACTTTAAAATATGGCTACACAATGTCCACTACCATCACCACTACACAGCGAATACATATTATAATAAGCAATATTATTATAAGAAAGCTGACTACACAGACACAAATGGAACCAAGATTAAGCTGGCTGGCTTAGTGATAGAAAACAAAGAGTGGTTATTAATGGGGCATACTCAGATTGGGCCAGGGTTACTAGTGGGGTACCACAGGGTTCTGTATTGGGCCCCCTACTATTTAATATATTTATTAATGATCTAGTGGATGGCTTACACAGTAAAATATCAGTATTTGCAGATGATACAAAACTATGGAAGGTAGTTAACACAAAGGAGGACAGTTTGCAACTACAGACAGATTTGAGTAAATTGGAGAATTGAGCTGAAAAATGGCAAATGAGGTTTAACACAGATAAGTGTAAGGTTATGCACATGGGAAGGAGAAACAGATGCTATAATTACTTACTAAATGGAAAACTGCTGGGGAAATCAGACATGGAAAAAGACTTAGGCATCTTAGTCAATAAGAAGCTAAATTGGAGTGCCCAGTGTCAGGCAGCTGCCAGCAAAGCAAATAGGGTCATGGGATGCATTAGAAGAGGTCTGGGGACACGAGATGAAAACATAATTCTCCCTCTGTACAAATCACTCGTCAGACCACACTTGGAGTATTGTGTGCTATTTTGGACGTCGGTGCTCAAGAAAGACATTACTGAACTAGAAAGGGTTCAAAGGCGGGCTACTAAAATGATAAATGGAGTTGGTTCACTACAATACCCAGAAAGGTTATCAAAATTAGGTCTATTTACTCTAGAAAAGAGAAGACTTAGGGAAGACCTAATATATATGTACAAGTATATCAGAGGGCAATACAGAGATCTCTCCAATGAACTGTTTGTACTAAGGACTGTGACAAGAACAAGGGGGCATTCTCTTCGTTTGGAGGAAAGACAATTTCTGCACCAGCATAGAAGAGGGTTCTTCACGGTAAGAGCAGTGAGGCTCTGGAATTCTCTTCCTGAGGAAGTGGTGATGGCCAACTCATTGAATGAATTTAAGAAAGGAATGGATGCTTTTCTTGTGAGTAACAGTATACAAGGTTATGAATAACATAATATTATAGGTAGATGATTGACCCAGCTTAGGGGAAGGAATTTTTTCCCTATGGAGAAAATTGGCTTCTACTCTGTGGGTTTTTTGCCTTCCCCAGGATCAACAATGCAGAACAGCTGCACTAAAAATAGGCTGAACTAGATGGACATAAGTTCTTCCTTCAGCCTTCAAAACTATGTTACTATGTTATTACTACGTAGATAAGGGAACTGAGATATGGGAGCAAAACCGATCTTACTACAAAGATAAGGGAGCAGAACCAAGCTTAATACAGAGCTATAGGAGCAGAACCGAGACTACTACAGAGCTATGGGAGCAGAATCAAGCTTACTAGAGAGATATGGGAGTGGGTCGCCGTCCCATGGCCGTGGGGTACTCGGTACCGGGCCGGTGTCAGTGGGACGTGTCACAGCAGTGGTGACCCAGACCGTGGCCCTGGTCGCCCAAGTAATAGGAAGATGTGAATAGTGAAATTTAGTTAGATGAATAGTTCGTGACGCCACCTGTGGTGTTCGGCAAGGGAGGTGTTAAGCCGACACTGCATGCAGATCCTCCAGGACAGATGGCGTGGTGCAGCAATGATGGTATAGCCCTCCACAGGCAGGGCTGTTGTCCCAGGGCGGTGTAGATGTGGAGACACTTAGGTGATGTATTGTCTGGCGCAGGGGATGTAGCAGTGTCAGGCAGACGGACGCAGGAAGGAATGGAGGACACCAGGGCATGTACTTCCAAAGCTTTACTCACAGTCTGTAGTGCCCGCTTCTGTGCCGTGTCCTTCGGGTCAGGGACTCAGTCAACCTCCAGGCAAGATGGAAAGCTCCCTTCTACACTCCGCCAACTTATGTGCCTTTCTTGAAGGTCTCCTCTAAAGCGCCTTTAAGTGTGAAGATCTCCAGTACCGTGTTACACTGGAGTTCCTCCTGACAGATGTTCCCAAGAACTCTACTTGCACGGCAGACAGCTGTAGCCTGCTTCGTGGACTCTCTACTCCTAAGTCCCGGCTCTCTATCTGTATTGCTGTTGTGCCCTTTGGTCGCCCTCGCACACCAAGGGCAGCGGGGTACTCGGTACCGGGCCGGTGTCAAGGTGGGAATGTGTCACATCAGCGGTGACCCGGTCCGTGGCCCTGGGCGCCCAATATCAATGGCGGTGATGTTAATGGTGTTAAAGTTTATTAGAATAGTTCGTGACGCCACCCGTGGTGTTTGGCAAGTAAGATGTTGAGCCAACGCTGCATGCAGATCCGCTGGGACTGATGGTGTGGTGCAGCAAAGATGGTGTAGCTCCCCACAGGTGGAGCTGTAGTCCCAGGGCAGTGTAGGTGCAATGGATGAGGAGAGGCGCAGAATGGTATGGAGGCTGGTACCCAGGTGTAGTGGTGCGGGAATAACTGGAGGACACCCGAGTATGTGGTTCCAAAGCTTTACTCACTGTTTGCAGTTCACTCCACTGCCTGCCTCCGTACTGTGTTCTCCAGGTCAGGGCTCCAGCCAACCTCCAGGCAGGATAGGATTCTCCCTTCCACACTCCGCCAACACGTACCTTACTGAATGACTCCTCCAATGCGCCTTTAGGTGCGAAGCACTCCAGTACTTAGTTACCCTGGAATGCCTCTCTCTAGGCGTTCCTAGTCTTTGCTTGTATGACAGACAGCTGTAGCCTGCTTCGGGGACTCCTCACTGCGTCCTGGCTCTCTATTCAGTTGCTGTTGTGTCCTGTTGTGAGTTCATTTTCCCCTTCGTCACTGAGGTCTGGTGAACTCCCTATTCTGGTAAAGGAAGGTAATGAGTCTGATTATCAGGCACCTGAGCCTGATGATGATGACTGGCTGAGTGGAGTCAAGGACTGGATATAAGGCTGCCGACGCCCTTCTGCCCTGCGGGTGATTTCTCTGTGGACTTCTAGGAGACCAGTCTGATTCCTGCTCCTCTAAAGCTAAGTTTTCTGCTTTGCCTGTTAGCATTTGTGTTTGTTTTTGTTTGCCTTGCTTTTCTGGATTCTGCCATTCCCTGCTGGGGTGAGCTGAATCTCCTTTTGCCGGTTGCTCTGTCTTCAGAATATTCCTGAGTACTGACATAGCTTTTTGAAGCCTAGCGTCTTCAGGGCCTTTTTCACTGTCAGTTTGTTGGCTCTTATTTTCATAGGGTTTTTCACGGATTGCAGACAGCAGCCTTCCTGTCCTTTCCTATCTAGTTAGCTTGGGCCCCGTCTTTACTCAGTCTATCTTTCTGTCTGTGTTAGGCTATGTGCCCACGCTAGCATTTTTAAACGCTCAGGAAAAGGATCCCCTTCCCAGAAATCGCGCGTCTTTTTCCGCGCGTTTTTTGCGCGATTTTTGACGCGTTTTTGACGCGTTTTTTTGACACGCAATTTCTGGGATCATTGGGGATGGCTAAAAATGCTCAGCAATGCGGAAATTAATGAGCATGCTGCGTTTTTAGCCGCTAAGCGATTCCTGAGCGGTTAAAAACGCATGCATTGGCACAAAAAGCCAAAAACGCATGCTAATTAATTTGATGCATCTTTTAAGCATTTCTGCAGCGTCTGAGCCGGCTCAAACGCTGCAGAAACGCTTAAAAAAACGCATTGTGTGCACACAGCCTTAGTGTTCTTTCTTCTTGCTTCACCGTCATTATATGTTGGGGGCTGCTTTATGCTTTGGGGTCTGCTCTGGGGCAGTTTAGATTTCCCTTTCTGTCTTTAGGCTTTATAGTCCTCCGGCTGTGATCGTGGGGTCTAGGGCATCGTAGGAACCCCCCACGGCTACTGCTAGTTGTGTTGATAGGTTCAGGGGTCTGCAATCCGATAGCTGCCAACTTCTCTGGTTTTCTGGACTTAGCTAGCATTTCTATTTTTGCCTCCTACGGTGACTCATTCATAACAGTGTCCCAAGTCTATGATGGAAGCAAGGTGTTAGCGGATCACTACTCCTCCGGTGTCTGTTGCCGGACATAAAGATCCAATCAACCTCGGGGACCGGGCCCCGGCCTTTGCGCTCTCTGGATTGGAAGGGTTCTCTATCTTTCTTCAACCAGCTTCCCACTGTCCTTCTATTCTCCTTCGTTCCGATCTGTTCTATCTGTCTTATGGAAGGTTAGGTTATCAATCTTATCAATCTCTTTCTCTGTTTTTCTCGTACCAGCAGCCCAGATCACTGGGACCTGCTGCAGCACATCCTTCAGACACCCATCTTCTCTCTTCTCTCTCCAACTAACCAACCAACTCCTCCCTAACTCTCACTCTTCCCACTCTTTTATATCATCTCACTCCACCCGCCTCCCAACACATCTCGTGTTATGAAGCAGGGTTCCACGAGGGGTGCTCTGCTAACCCCCAGCCTGAAGCTGTTAGGTGGCCCCATTGAACTATCCTGTGTGTGGAATGCAGGTGTGGAGGTCAGGAGTTCCCACCTTACCTGGATGGTGGGGCACTACACCTTAGGAGAAGGTGCAGTACCTCTGTGGCGACTGAAGCCTCAGGGGCGCCACATACCCCCCGTTAAACACAGCACGTCCGCGGGTTGTAAGACAACAAAAGGTACAATACAGGAACACACAAAAATTTTTAAATGCTATTCAACAATACTTATCTAATCTTCCTAATTGCATTTCTTAAACATTACAAACAGCTTAACTTCCTATCTTAGTATCAAAAATTTACTTAAGTGCAATTCATAGTTCAAAGTGCAATTATTCTTTCTCTCTCTTTCTACTGGATGCAAGACACTGACTATCTGTACTTGGCCTGTCACCTGTCACTTTCAATTCTTCAGTCTTTATTCAATTCTCACATTCTATCTCAAAACTTTTCTAATTCCCTGTATCAAATATTCTATAAAAGACATTTACTTTCCACAAGACACAACATTATCAAATAGGTTATCATAAAACAATCAAAGATTCTTGCAAAGTGTGATGTGAGACTTAGGTAGATCTCCTGGAGTGGACCCGCTGGACCATGGCAACGAATCTCCCACGGGCGAGCTGGCCAGGTGGACCACCCCCTATACAGGGAGTGTTTGGGGCAGGCCCGCGGGTAACTATCACCACGGCAGCTGGTACCCAGAGAGAATACAGGAGAGCTGGCAAGGGGCCAGAGATGCTGGCGGAGGACCTCCCCAGAAACAAGAATACGGATGGCGGACAGGTCAGGAACACAGGCGATACGGAGGGAAGCAGGCACGAACTGGAGAACTCAGCCAGGGGACCAGGACAGACCGGAGCACGAGCTCAGACTTCCAGATCCTAGGAGAGAGGACAGTGGAGAAGACGGGTAAGCTACAGGCAGGGAGGCAACGGGGGTGCACACAGAGACAAGGGCCAGAATCACCGCCAGCAGGAAGAGGCCGCCTGATATAGGGAGTCATGGCAGGGACTTCCGGGTCATGACCCCTCCCAGCGCAAGGTGAGGAGAGCGCGCGGCCTCAGGAGGGGTAGAGAGCACGCGTGCTCCTGACCACAGTGTGTGCACGCACGCCCGCCGAGGAACAGGAAGCTGAACCGGGGCGCGCGCCCGACGGGACACAGGAGACCAGGCAGGAGCGAGTGCCGGGAACAAGAGACGGGGAAAGGAGGAGCGCGGAGAAGGCCGAGGCAGCTGGGACCGCGGCGTGGAGGCCGCCAGAGAGTGGGCAGACTGCCGGCAGAAGAGAAGGTATTGGTAGGGGCTGCGGCGGCAGCAGCGTGACAGTACCCCCCTCCCTACGCGCCCCCCTCCGCAGAGTGGAAAAAACTTAGCCAAAATTCGAGGAGCCCGAATATTCTCCCGAGGCTCCCAGGACCTCTCCTCAGGACCAAAGCCCTTCCAATCGACCAGAAAAAAGGTCCTCCCCCTTCGCTTCTTCATGGTCAAAATGTCTTTAACCTCAAACTCATTGTCAGCGGAGACAGGCGGCGGCGACTGAGTGGCAGAGGTTTGGAAGCGATTGAGGATGACCGGTTTTAGAAGGGAGACATGAAAAGCACTGGGGATGCGAAGTGAGGCGGGAAGTCGCAGTTTGTAGGAGACGTCGTTAATACGAGCCAATACCTCAAAGGGTCCAATATAGCGGGGACCCAGTTTATGTGAAGGGATCTTGAGACGAATGAACTTGGAGGACAGCCAAACTTTAGCACCAGGGTGATATGGCAGGGAATCCAGGCGCCTTTTGTCTGCGTGTCTCTTTACCTTGTCGCGTGCTAACTCGAGAGCGGCCTTTGTCTCCTGCCAGATCCTGGAGAAATCCCCGGACAGATCAGCCGCCAGTACACCCGAGGCAGAGGGAACCGGTAGAGGTACACCCGGATGCTGCCCGTAGACAACAAAAAAAGGAGATTTGCCAGAAGACTCGCTGACGTGGTTATTATAGGCGAACTCTGCCCACGGGAGTAAGTCTGACCAGTCGTCCTGGTGGGCATTAGAAAAGTGCCGGAGATAGTTCACCAAATTCTGGTTAGTCGGCTCCGCTTGACCATTGGACTGTGGGTGGTAAGATGAGGAGAAGTCAAGTGTGACATCCATCGACTTGCATAGGGCTCTCCAAAATCGAGAGGTAAATTGGACTCCTCTGTCAAAAACAATATGTTGGGGTAGTCCATAGAGACGGAAGATGTGGTGAACGAAAACTTTTGCCAAGTCTCGTGCTGAAGGTAACCCGGGGAGAGAGATGAAATGTGCCATCTTAGAGAATCTGTCTACCACCACAAGGACGACGGTACAATCTGCAGACCTGGGTAGATCGGTAATGAAATCCATGGCAATGTGTTGCCAAGGGGACAATGGAACTGGAAGCGGATGCAGAATACCGGAAGGCAAATGCCTAGGCACCATGGTTTTAGCACAGGACGGACAGGAAGCGACAAAATCTCGGACATCCAGGGGAAGAGTCGGCCACCAGTAGTAGCGGGAGACAAGGACAAGTGTTTTTTTAAGGCCGACATGACCAGCAAGTTTGGAAGCATGCCCCCAGTGTAGGATCTGTCTTCGGTCCATCTCTGCCACGAAAGTCTTACCACGTGGCGGCGAGACGAGAGAGAGAGGTGCCACCGTGATGAGCCTGGAGGGATCGAGATATGTGTGGGTTCCTCCTCCAAATCTGCAGAAAGGAAGGACCTGGACAAAGCATCAGCCTTGAGGTTCTTGTTGCCGGGACGAAAGTGCAGATCAAAATCGAATCGGCCAAAGAACAGAGACCACCTGGCCTGCCGAGGATTGAGTCTGTGCCGATTGAAGGTAAGTCAGATTTTTATGGTCCGTGTAGATTGTAAACGGATGTAGGGCTCCCTCTAATAAGTACCTCCATTCCTCCAGAGCTAATTTGATGGCAAGCAGTTCCCGGTCTCCGATGGAATAGTTTCGCTCCGAAGTGAAGAAGGACTTGGAAAAGAAACCGCACGTAACAAGTCTACCAGAGGGAGATTTTTGAGACAGAACTGCTCCGGCCCCAGTTGCGGAAGCATCCACCTCGAGGATGAAAGCTTTATTGGCTTCTGGGCGATGGAGCACGGGTGCCATGGCGAATGCGTGTTTCAGAGACAAGAAGGCGTTCTCGGCTTCAGGGGACCAGGCGTGCGGATTAGCTCCCTTACGGATCAAAGAGGAGATAGGACCAGTCAAAGAGGAAAAATGAGGAATGAACTGCCGGTAGTAATTTGCGAAGCCAAGAAATCGCTGAATGGCTTTTACCCCATGGGGATGCGGCCAGTTAAGCACGGCAGATACTTTCTCCGGGTCCATGCATAAGCCTGAGTCAGAGATGACGTATCCTAGGAATGGAAGGGTGGACTGTTCAAAGGTGCATTTCTCCAGCTTAGCATATAGGCAATTCTCCCTTAGGCGTAACAGTACTCGACGGACATCTCTCCTGTGGGCGGGCAGATCGGGAGAGAAGACGAGGATATCGTCCAGATATACGACCACACAGGAGTACAGAAGGTCTCGGAAAATGTCATTTACAAATTCCTGAAAGACTGCGGGGGCGTTGCACAAACCGAATGGCATGACGAGATACTCGTAGTGCCCATCCCTGGTGTTAAAAGCGGTATTCCATTCATCTCCGGAGCGAATACGGATGAGATTGTAGGCTCCACGGAGATCCAGTTTGGTAAAGATTTGCACCCCTCGCAGCCGGTCGAATAACTCGGGGATGAGAGGTAGGGGGTATTTGTTCTTGATAGTGATTTCATTAAGACCCCAATAGTCGATACACGGGCAAAGGGACCCATCCTTCTTCTTGACAAAAAAGAAACCTGCTCCGGCGGGTGAAGATGACTTCCGGATAAAGCCCCTGGCCAAATTCTCCTGAACGTACTCAGTCATGGCTTGGGATTCGAGCGGACTCAAAGGATAGATTCGCCCCTGGGGCGGAGTTGAACCTGGAACAAACTCGATCGGGCAATCACATGGCCAGTGCGGTGGAAGAGTCTCTGCCTCCTTTTTGTCAAAGACGTCAGCAAAGGCCCAGTAGGCCGGGGGCAGATCCGCTGGACCCAAGGCAGGTAGCGAAGTCATGAGAGGTTGTACCGGAAGAAGACATTTAGTCTGGCAGAAACGACTCCAACGAAGAATGTCTCCAGAGCGCCAATCCAAGACGGGTGTGTATCCTCAACCATGGAAGACCCAGAAGCAAGGTGTGGGACAGTGACGGCAGCACGAAGAAGGCTATCTTCTCACGGTGCAGGACCCTGATCTGTAACTCCACCTCTTCGGTGACCAAAGTGACGGTCTCGTGCAGGGGAACACGGTCGACTGAAGCTAACTGCTGGGGAACCTCCAAGGACCTGACAGGTATCTGCAATCTTTTTACCGCCTCGAGTTGGATGAAGTTCCCTGCAGCCCCTGAGTCAATATAGGCCACCTCAGAAAAACGTTTGGATCCCAGGACAAACAAAACAGAGAGGGTCAAGGGTAGAGAGGTATCACAGACACCTAGGGAGGCCTCTCTTACCTGTCCTAGGCTGAGGTGTTTCCCAGCCTCACTGGACAGGAACGCAGAAGATGGGAGGCGCTGCCACAATAGAGACAGAAAAATATTCAGGATTGAGAGTCCTCAGTAGTTGATACCTTTTAATGGCTAACTGAAAAGATGGTAACACATTGCACACAATAGAGACAAAGACCATGTGTAAGTCTCTCCTGGCGACGCAGCTCCGCTGGTCTGAGTCAGTCCACTTGCATGGGCTCCAAAGCTGACGCCACGGTGGTAGGTCGTGGGCGAGGAGGACTGCGTGGAGAAGGGGAAAAACGAGAAGGCCTTCTCTCCCTGGCGGCTTCGCGGGAGCGCTCCTGGAAACGCAGATCAATTCGCGTTGCCAGAGAGATGAGGTCCTCCAAAGACGTGGGTGTGTCTCTCCCAGCCAACTCGTCTTTGATTCGAGCCGACAAGCCGCGCCAAAAAGCCCCCACTAGAGCCTCGTTGTTCCATCCAAGCTCGGAGGACACTGTACGGAACTGGATGGCATACTGCCCCACAGAGAGAGCACCCTGGCGGAGGTTAAATAAGGACTCGGTGGCCGAGACCAGGCGACCGGGCTCATCGAAGACTCTACGAAAGGTCTCTAAGAAGGTCGCAAGCTGGGAGACTAACGGGTCGTCACGTTCCCACAAGGGATTTACCCAAGCCAGCGTCTCACCCTCCAAATGGGATACCACAAAGGGCACCTTGGCCCGGTCGGTAGGATACTGCAGGGGCGTCAACTCAAAATGCAGCTGGCATTGGCTAATGAACTGCCGCCTGAACAGGGGCAGCAGCAGCGGTCTGGAGAGCTAGTAGGAGTTTATCCACCGAGGCCATGTAATTCAGAATGTGGGCCTGGGTGTCGCGCTGCTGGGCAAGCTCCTGCTGGAGGCTGGAGATCTGAGAGGCAGTCCCTGGATCGGAGGCTTGCAAAGAGGAAAGACGGGACTCCATAGATTTGAGGAATGACATGATCCTCGCCTGATTTTCTCGGAGGAACAAAAGTTCCTTCTGGGTCGGGGTACCAGCGGGATCCATGGCCTGATTATTCTGTGATTTGAGACTTAGGTAGATCTCCTGGAGTGGACCCGCTGGACCGTGGCAACGAACCTCCCACGGGCGAGCTGGCCAGGTGGACCACCCCCTATACAGGGAGTGTTTGGGGCAGGCCCCGCGGGTAACTATCACCACGGCAGCTGGTACCCAGAGAGAATACAGGAGAGCTGGCAAGGGGCCAGAGGTGCTGGCGGTGGACCTCCCCAGAAACAGGAATACAGATGGCGGACAGGTCAGGAACACAGGCGAGACGGAGGGAAGCAGGCACGAACTGGAGAACTCAGCCAGGGGACCAGGACAGACCGGAGCATGAGCTCAGACTTCCAGATCCTAGGAGAGAGGACAGTGGAGAAGACAGGTAAGCTACAGGCAGGGAGGCAACGGGGGTGCACACAGAGACAAGGGCCAGAATCACTTAGCAGGGCACAAGTGATAATCAGGCACCGCCAGCAGGAAGAGGCGGCCTGATATAGGGAGTCGTGGCAGGGACTTCCGGGTCATGACCCCTCCCAGCGCAAGGTGAGGAGAGCGTGTGGCCTCAGGAGGGGTAGAGAGCGTGTGTGCTGCAGACCACAGTGTGCGCGCGCGCCCGCCGAGGAACAGGAAGCTGGACCGGGGCGCGCGCCTGACGGGACACAGGAGACCGAGCCGGAGCGGGAGCCGGGAACGAGAGACGGGGAAAGGAGGAGCGCGGAGAAGGCCGAGGCAGCCGGGACCGCGGTGTGGAGGCCGCCAGAGAGTGGGCAGACTGCGGCAGAAGAGAAGGTATCGGAGGAGGCTGCGGCGGCAGCAGCGTGACACAAAGGTGCTGAACATTGCTCCCAGCCAGGCTTTCTTGCTGTGTCCCTTGAGGTAGACATCATTCCTCGAAAAGTGTCCATGCAAAAACATTATCTTCGCAAAGTGTCTTTATATGTAAAACCAAGAAAGGGCACCTAAAGAGGTGCAACTATTTACAATAAAACTTTTTGGATTAATCAGTGTCTATGATCTCCACAGTTCCATTTCAAAAGCAACGCTGCCAATCAAAACTGGGCAACATGATGAACAAAAAGGCAAAGGCACAACTGGTGCAACAAACCCTCCTGGGTAACAAGATTTAGTAAATTATTTCAATTGTGGTCCCCTCCTGGGGTTCTGGTAGCTGAACTGGAACTGTTCTCAGAGGTGGTATCTTCGTCCCGTTGGCTACTTGCTAGCCGCATATACTCAATCTCCCATACAGAGGGATAGGGACTGTTGGGGCGCAGGGAAAGGGCCATGGATATTTCTACTGTCTGTGGGGATATGGGTCCCTCCAGTTCCATAGGAAGTTCAGGAGATGGTGCCGCAGCCCGAGGCCGCCAGCCAGGAACAACTTGATCATCTCCCCTATAGGCACTGCAGCCGGGGATCGTCGGCGAAGGTCAGTGGGCCCGTTCCTATCTGTGGGTTCCGCTCCCAAAACCAGGGTCAGACCGGGGGTAGCGATCATACCTGGCGTTTCCAGCCGCGGTTCCGGCTCTGCTTCCTGGTGGTAGATGGCAGCAGCCGCAACTCCCGGAGTGACTGGTGGAGTAGGCCGCAGTTGGATCCGTGCCGGGACCAGGCCGGTCTCAGCTGGGGTTGATGGTGGAGGCCGGTGCCACCGCGCCCGATCCAGGCAGAGACACGGTCCCGGTCCTCCATTCTGTTCCAGAGCCTTCATGTATCTCCTCCGGACGGGGCTCCCCCAATGACAATATCTGTTGTGAGGCGGTGGCAGACGCAGCTGAGGATGAATCAGCGGTCGCAACCTCCGCGTAGGCGGACTAGGGGCGAGTGACTTCTCCCCTCCCTGTTCTTCTGTCTTCTCATCTGCTTTCATGATGGCATTCTGGCGTTCTCCTCGCTCCGCCCTTCTGCTCACCAGAGGCTTCATCTGCCCCTCCTTCTGGGGGCGGCGTCTTCTTCCAGCGCCTCCATACCAAGCCAGTGTACGAACCCCTCGGGGGGGTGGGCCATGCATCGGTCACATAGTAATTCAGGCAGGGATGGCCCAAGACTCTTCGCAGTCTTTTCTTAGGACCTCCCATCTCTTCACGCCCTTCTTCTCCGCACCAGTGGCCATTTCTAATGTCCATTTTACAGTCTATTTAATTTGGTCTTCTGCACATTTTCAAAAGTTGTAAATCCAAGGCACACAGAACCCGATGGCATTGGGTCTCGTCATCCTGTTCGTGACGCCAAAATTGGGTCGCCCTCGCACACCCAGGGCAGCGGGGTACTCGGTACCGGGCCGGTGTCAAGGTGGGAATGTGTCACAGCAGCGGTGACCCGGTCTGTGGCCCTGGGCGCCCAATATCAATGGCGGTGATGTTAATGGTGTTAAAGTTTATTAGAATAGTTCGTGACACCACCCGTGGTGTTTGGCAAGTAAGATGTTGAGCCAACGCTGCATGCAGATCCGCCGGGACTGATGGTGTGGTGCAGCAAAGATGGTGTAGCTCCCCACAGGTGGAGCTGTAGTCCCAGGGCAGTGTAGGTGCAATGGATGAGGAGAGGCGCAGAATGGTATGGAGGCTGGTACCCAGGTGTAGTGGTGCGGGAATAATTGGAGGACACCCGAGTATGCGGTTCCAAAGCTTTACTCACTGTTTGCAGTTCACTCCACTGCCTGCCTCCGTACTGTGTTCTCCAGGTCAGGGCTCCAGCCAACCTCCAGGCAGGATAGGATTCTCCCTTCCACACTCCGCCAACATGTACCTTACTGAACGACTCGTCCAATGCGCCTTTAGGTGCGAAGCACTCCAGTACTTGGTTACCCTGGAATGCCTCTCTCTAGGTGTTCCTAGTCTTTACTTGTATGACAGACAGCTGTAGCCTGCTTCGGGGACTCCTCACTGCGTCCCGCCTCTCTATTCAGTTGCTGTTGTGTCCCAAGTCTATGATGGGAGCAAGGAGTTAGCGGATCACTACTCCTCCGGTGTCTGTTGCCGGACATAAAGATCCAATCAACCTCGGGGACCGGCCCCGGCCTTTGCGCTCTCTGGACTGGAAGGGTTCTCTATCTTTCTTCAACCTGCTTCCCACCGTCCTTCTATTCTCCTTCATTCCGATCTGTTCTATCTCTCTTATGGAAGGTTAGGTTATCAATCTTATCAATCTCTTTTTCTGTCTTTCTCGTGCCAGCAGCCCAGATCACTGGGACCTGCTGCAGCACGTCCTTCAGACACCCATCTTCTCTCTTCTCTCTCCAACTAACCAACCAACTCCTCCATAACTCTCACTCTTCCCACTCTTTTATATCATCTCACTCCACCCGCCTCCCAGCACATCTCGTGTTACGAAGCAGGGTTCCACGAGGGGTGCTCTGCTAACCCCCAGCCTGAAGCTGTTAGGTGGCCCCACTGAACTATCCTGTGTGTGGAATGCAGGTGTGGAGCGTGGTCAGGTGTTCCCACCTTACCTGGATGGTGGGGCACTACACCTTAGGAGAAGGTGCAGTACCTCTATGGCGACTGAAGCCTCAGGGGCGCCACACCCTCAAGTCTTAGATGGGAGTAGTGCATTTACAGCCCACTACTCCACTGGTGTCTGCTGCAGAACCATTAGCGTTCATACAACCTCGGGGACCGGGAGCCGGCCTTTCGCTTAGAACTTCTAGGCAGGGTTCTTCCTCTAACCCACGTCCTCTGTGTTCCCTTTTACTCCTACGTTCCGTGCTTGTCCTTTCCCTTCTATGGAAGCTCAGGCTTCAGGTCAACGTCCTTCTCCTTCTTTTCTTTCCTTTCCCGTGCCAGCGTCGGCAATGGAGGCGTTAAGCCGACGCTGCATGCAGATCCTCCAGGACAGATGGTGTGGTGCAGCAATGATGGTATAGCCCTCCACAGGCAGCGCTGTTGTCCCAGAGCAGTATAGATGTGGAGACACTTAGGTGATGTAGTGTCTGGCGCAGGGGATGTAGCAGTGTCAGGCAGACGGACGCAGGAAGGAATAGAGGACACCAGGGCATGTAGTTCCAAAGCTTTACTCACAGTCTGTAGTGCCCGCTTCTGTGCCGTGTTCTCCGGGTCAGGGACTCAGTCAACCTCCAGGCAAGATGGAAAGCTCCCTTCCACACTCTGCCAACTTATGTGCCTTTCCTGAACGTCTCCTCTATAGCACCTTTAAGTGTGAAGATCTCCACTACCGTGTTACACTGGAGTTCCTCCTGACAGATGTTCCCAAGAACTCTACTTGCATGGCACACAGCTGTAGCCTGCTTCGGGGACTCTCTACTCCTAAGTCCCGGCTCTCTATCCTTATTGCTGTTGTGCCCTCAAGTCGTAGATGGGAGTAGTGCATTTACAGCCCACTACTCCACCAGTGTCTGCTGCAGAACCATTAGCGTTCGTACAACCTCGGGGACCGGGCCCCGGCCTTGCACTTAGAACTTCTAGGCAGGATTCTTCCTCTAACCCACGTCCTCTGTGTTCCCTTTTACTCCTACATTCCGTGCTTGTCCTTTCCCTTCTATGGAAGCTCAGGCTTCAGGTCAACGTCCTTCTCCTTCTTTCCTTTCCTTTCCTTTCCTTTCCCGTGCCAGCTGGCTCAGGTCACTGAGGCAGCTGCAGCACTTCTTCTTCCATCCCTTCTTCCAGGGATCCCCACTCCTCCCGAGTGGCTTCCTTCCTCACTGACCTCCTGTCAGACTGACTTGTCATTCTAAACCATCCCACTCATATATATATTCTGAACTCCACCCACCTCCCAGCACGTCTAGTGTTCCAAGAAGGGAACCACCAAAGGTGCTCTGCCTCTCTCTAAGCAAAGAGCCGCAATGTGGTTGTGGTGAACTACTCTATTGTGTGGGGTGCGAGTGTTGGAGCGTGGTCAAGAGCCTCCGACTTACCTGGATGGTGGGGCACCACACCTAAGGAGAAGGTGCAGTACCTCTGTGGCGACTGAGCCTCAGGGGCGCCACAGGAGCAGAACTGAGCTTATTACAGAGCTATGGGAGCAGGATCAAGCTTAATAGAGGGATATGGGAGCAGAACCGAGCTTACTACAGAGCTATGGGAGCAGTACCGAACTTACTACAGAGCTATGGGAGCAGAACCGAGCTTACTACAGAGATATAGGAGTGGGACTGAGCTTACTACAGAGCTATGGGCGCAGAACAGAGCTTACTAGAGAGATATGGGAGCAGAACCGAGCTTACTAGAGTGATATGGGAACAGCACCAAGCTTACTACAGCTCTATGGGAGCAGAATCAAGCTTACTACAAAAATAAGGGAGCAGAACCAAGCTTGCAACAGAGCTATGGAAGCAGAACCGAGATTACTACAGAGCTATGAGAACAGAACCAAGTTTACAAAAGAGCTATGGAAGCAGAACTGAGCTTACTAGAGAGATATGGAAGCAGAACCGAGCTTACTAGAGAGATATGGGAGCAGAACCAAGCTTACTAGAGTGATATGGGAACATAACAAACCTTACTAAGGATCTGTGGGAGCAGAAACAAGCTTACTACAGAGCTATGGGAGCAGAGCCGAGCTTACTACAGAGATATGGGAGCAGAACCGAGCTTACTACAGACATATGGAAGCAGACCCGAGCTTATTACCGAGATATGGGAGCAGAACCAAGCTTACTAGAGAGATATGGGGGAGGAACCGAGCTTACTACAGAGTTAAGGGAGCAGAACTGAGCTTGCTACAGTGATATCAGACCAGAACCCAGCTTACTACAGAGATATCAGTCCAGAACTGAGCTTATGGAGCGCCCACCAGGGCCGTGGGGAACTCGGTACCAGGCAGTTCTTAAAGGGGAAGTGTCACGATAGCGGTGACCTGGTCCGTGGCCCTGGGCATCCAATGAAAATGTTCAATAAAGTTTATAGTGGATGATTTAAAAGGAAATTCGTTCATGATGCTACCTGTGGTATTCGGCAAATAAGGTGTTAGCCGACCCGGCTTCAGAGTCCGATGGGGCTGATGGTGATGCAGTAGAGTTGTTACAGCTCTCCACAGGTAGAGCTAGGCCCCAGGGTAATTGTATGTGTAAGTGATGAGATGATGGTGGTTGTAGTGCAGGGCAGATGGTATAGCAAACAAATCTGAGGACACATCAGGGTTGTATTTCCTTTACCTTTACTGAATTTATAGAGGTGCCGATGGGAGCACTGGTTACAGGTGTCAATGAAGGTCCAGGCAGCCCGAAGCAACTTAGGATCCACTCAGCCAGGTGGCTTGGAGGCCTCCTTACTGCGCTGCTCTATTTGAGGTCCTTGCTGCCTAAAGCTCAGCTCAGTCCTCTGTTCCTCTCACTGTCTTTTAGAAAACGTTACTCGCATGACAGGCAGCTTGAGCTTTTCACAGGAGTCGCTCCTCGTGGCATCTCCGGGCTCTATCCTGCTGCTGTGCCTTCAGGTGTGTGATAGGGGCCAGAAGACCTGCAATCTGTCCTCCGGATTTAGCTGATGAGACTGTAGTGCTCTGCAGCTATAGACTCTGTTGTCCAGTTCTAGCACTGAGCTCTGGGATGAGCGTGGTCACAACTCCTCTTCCCAAGCTTCCCTATACTTTTATCTTCCTCTCTGACTCAGAATGCACTCTAGTCTGGGGACAAGCTTCTCACTCGTCCAGTTCCCAGCACTGACTGACTGAAACTCTAACTAACTTCCTCCTCCTGACCAGATAGAGCAGCTCCCCTCAAGTCAGGTTCAGAGTTCCCCCTGCTGGCCTAGAGCAGGATCTGTGTTGCATGCTGTGTATACCTGGCCAGGGGATCCCTCCTTGCTTCAGGCCTGACATTATCCCCTGTGAGGAAGGCAATGCCCTTGTGGCTACCGGACTCCTGTGGTGCCACACTTACAACAGAGATAAGGGAGCAGAGCCAAGCTTACTACAGAGATAAGGGAGCAGAACGGAGCTTACTAGGTCTACTACATAGATACGGGAACAGAACCAAGCATACAGCATATATATGGTCCCTGAATCTAGATTACTACATCGATAGAGTACGAGAACCAAGCTTACTAGAGAGATAATGGGAGCAGAACCAAGCTTACTAGAGAGATATGGGAGCAGAACTGAGCTTACTAGAGCTATGGTGGAAGAACTGAGCTTACTACAGAGATAAGGGAGCAGAATCAAGCTTATGTGATAATCATGTGGGAATAGTGGATGAGGGCAGGTATATCTCGCCCAGATTCCTTTCCTATGTGGCCTAGTCTGGTTAGTATCGCACCTGCTTGCTAATGAATAATGGGAGGTGGATATAAAAGGATGCCAGGTGGTTGTGTGAGTGTCTCAGCCTGGGAACACAGAGAGCCTGTCTGTGTGAGAGACACACGTGAGTGAAAGCAGTGCCCACTGCAACTGTGGTTTGGCTGGACGGGAGAAGCCCGCCTGTTGGTAGTTAGGTTGTCCATTGTTTAGTTAGTGCCGGACAGGCAAGGATTTGTTTTATGTTTTTTTTCTTTATGCATTGCTTTCACCGTTAATAAACCTGACCCAGTGTCAGTTATACCCGGACCCCGACTCTGCGCCTGAGTTTCATGCTGAACGCACGTGACCTTTGACCCCAGCAAAGCCGATCCCGGAGTGTTTTATCACACTTGCTACAGAGATATCAGACCAGAACCAACTAGGTCTGGTATATAGATACGGGAACAGAACCAAGTTTACAGCATAGATATGGTTTCAGAATCTAGATTACTACATTCATAGAGTCCCTGTTCCCACCATATGTATAGTATGATGGCTCCAGTTCCCCCATATATATAGTAGGATGGCCCCAGTTCCCCATATATATAGTAGGATAGCCCTAGTTCCTCCGTATATCTAGTAGGATGGCCCCAGTTCTCCCCATATATATAGTATCATAGCCCCAGTTCTCCCCATATATAAATTATGATCGCCCCAGTTCCTCCTTGTAACGCCGGTGTGTTTGTACTTTGCTTCCCCGGCGTTACTCTGCATGTCTGCATTAACCCTTTGCTCCTCTCCTCCTAACTAGCAGGGATACTGTTGCCTGTTACCGTTATGGATGCTGCTCAGGTCCCTGCCCCGCTGCGTAGCCGTACATGCGTGCGTGGCTCAGCTGCTTTGCAAGACCACCCGCTGGTGCGGTCCCTGGCTGCTGCTGTGGAAAGCTATCGGTGGGTTAATAGGTCCTCTACATTGTGTATGGCTTACCACGTATGTTCAGGCTTGCAGCTCTCGCCAGGTGTCCTCTGCAATGCTGATTTGTTTGGCCTTGCTTAGGGTGCGCGCGGCCACACCTCCCCTGCTTTTATGAGGAATGGGTGTGTGCTACAATTGCTGCTCCAGCCTATCACTGTGAGGCAGCTGCTATATAAAGTTCCCTCCCCCTTTGGGGCATCGCCAGAGCTTCGCATTGAGTTCCTGAACCTAGCGATGTGAGTATGTGTGTTCAGCTCCTGCTCTGATTGTGATCAGTTCTGGGGGAGCTGGTGCTCTTTGTCCCCATGTGAACTGTGTTTTGCCACCTGCCAGGAGGCAGAATATCCTGGCCCTCGGCCCTGTCCGCCTTCCCAGGAGGCAGAATATCCTGGCCCTTGTCCGCCCTCCCAGAAGGCAGAATATCTTGGTCCCTGTGTTTGTGTGGAGTCTTGCCTTGCACCTGTGTCTTGTTCCCTGAATCCTGGATCCTGAATTTGTTCCTGCACCTGACTCTGTCTGAATTGTGTCTTGTTTCTTTGCCTGCTCTGGGGGCAGTAATACCAAGATCGCCCTTCCTGGAGGCTGCATATCCAGGCCCGTCTATGTTGTGTCTTGTTCCCTGAATTCTGGACCAGCTCCTTTACCTGACCCTGTCTGAACTATGTCCTCTGTGGGATGTTCCTGAGGTCCCTTCATGTCTTGAACCCTGTGCCCAGTGACTGTGACTCTATGCTACCTGACTTGCTGTGATTTAACCTGGGTTCATCTAGGAAGTAGGAGTCCGGTGTGTCCGCTGGGTTTCTGCCACTCTGTGCTCAGCTGGGGATTCAGTGCAATTCCCTGCCAGTTCCAGTCCAACCCGGCAGGGATTGCACCAGACCGCTGGGGTTCCTTTCTAGGTCTCTGCCAGATGACCGGAGCCTGATGACCACGGCCTGATGTCCGGTGTCTGACGACCCCTTCCAGATGTGCTGTGCCTGATGTCCTCTGCCAGATGTCCGGATCCTATGCTTCTCTGCCCGATGTCCGGAGCCTGCCGATCGCTGCCAGTGGTCCGGAGCCTGATGACTGCGGCCTGATGTCCGTAGCTGATGCCCGCAGCCTGATGTCCGGATCCTGTCGGTCGCTGCCAGATGTCTGGAGTCCGATGCCAGTGTGCTGATGCTCTATCTAAGATCCGAGTCCTGATGCCCTGCCTGTGTCCTGATGTCCAGTCCATGTTCCTGGTGTCCTGATGTCCGTGTTCCTGGTGTCCTGATGTCCGTGTTCCTGGTGTCCTGATGTCCGTGTTCCTGGTGTCCTGATGTCCGTGTTCCTGGTGTCCTGATGTCCGTGTTCCTGGTGGCCTGATGTCCGTGTTCCTGGTGGCCTGATGTCCGTGTTCCTGGTGGCCTGATGTCCGTGTTCTTGGTGGCCTGATGTCCGTGTTCCTGGTGGCCTGATGTCCGTGTTCCTGGTGGCCTGATGTCCGTGTTCCTGGTGGCCTGATGTCCGTGTTCCTGGTGGCCTGATGTCCGTGTTCCTGATGTCCAGTCCGTGTTCCTGATGTTCTGCCCGTGTCCCGATGTTCCGCCAATTATCTGAGGTCCACCCAGTGATGACGTCCTTCTCGGATCGGTGTTTGATGTTCTCCTGCTGAGCCTGTGCTATGCCTGAGGCCTGAGAGAGAGGCCATCCTAGTATGCCCGTGCCAGAGGATCCTGGACTGCATCAACCCATGATGACTCCTGCCATCGTCTGACATCTGTCCTGGGTATGTGTCTGATGTTCTCCTGCTGAGCCAGTGCTATGCCTGAGGCCTGAGAAAGAGGCCGTCCTGATATGCCCGTGCCAGATGACCCTGGACTGCATCAACCCATGATGACCCCTGCCATTGTCTGAAGTCAGTCTGAGGTTGGTGTCTGATGTTCTCCTGCTGAGCCTGTGCTATGCCTGGGGCCTGAGGAAGAGGCCGCCCTAGTATGCCCGTGCCAGACAACCCTGGACTGCATCAACCCGTGATGTCCTCCTGCCTTCGTCTGTTATCCTGAGACGTGTACCCTTCCCTGATGTGCAGAATCGAGAGCCTTGCATAACTATTTTGTTTCTGTACCATGTCTTGTTCAAGTAAACTTTGTCTATACCTGAAGTTGTGCGGTGTCGTTCTGCCTCCTCGTCCACATGCTCAGCTGCCACAGACCCCGGTCTCTACTCTTCCCTCGTCTGGGTATGCCAGGGTCCCCCTGTGGTCCAGTGGATCCACATTCCGTTCCCACCTGGGATGCTCGCCCCACGTCGGCGTGGTCGGTCGACGTGGAGGTGCCGGCTCGGCCGCGAACGCGGTCGCTAGTCGCGACACCCCTATATATAGTTGCTTCTCACAAAATTAGAATATCATCAAAAGGTTAATTAATTTCAGTGAAACACATATTATATAGAGTCATTACAAACAGAGTAATCTATGTCAAGTGTTTGTTTCTGTTAATGTTGATGATTATGGCTTACAGCCAATTAAAACCCAAAAGTCATTATCTCAGTAAATTAGAACACTTTATAACACCAGCTTGAAAAATTATCTTAAAATCCAAAATGTTGGCCTACTAAAATGTATGTTCACTAAATGCACTCAATACTTGGTCAGGGCTCCTTTTGCATCTGAATTGTTGGGCCTGGTGTCTCTCATCTTTCACTTGACAATACCCTTTAGATTCTCTATGGGTTTAAGGTCAGGCGAGTTTGCTGGCCATTCAAGCACAGTGATACTGTTGTTTTTAAACCAGGTATTGGTACTTTTGGCAGTGTAGACAGGTGCCAAGTTATGCTGGAGAATGAAATTTCCATCTCCAAAACCTTGTCGGCACAGGGATGCATGAAGTGGACCTACACCAGCTGGCGGCATGGCTCCCCAAAACATCACTGATTGTGGAAACTTCACACTGGACCTCAAGCAGTTTGGATTGTGTGCCTCTCCACTCTTCCTCCAGACTCTGGGACCTTGATTTTCAAATGAAATGCAAAATTTACTTTCATGTGAAATCAACACCTTGGACCACTGAGCAACAGTCCAGTTCTTTTTCTCCTTGGCCCAGGGAAGGCGCTTCTCGTCTTGTCTATTGTTCATGAGTGGCTTGACACAAGGAATGAGACACTTGTAGCCCATATCCTGGATACGTCTCTGTGTCCACAGCAGTCCACTCCTTGTGAATCTCCCCCCAAACTTTTAAATGGCCTTTTCTTAACAATCCTTTCAAGGCTGTGGTTATCTCAGTTGCTTGTGCACCTTTTTCTACCACACTTTTTCCTTCCATTCAACTTTCCATTAATATGCTTGGATACAGCACCCTGTGAAAAGCCACCTTCTTTAGCAATGACCTTTTGTTGCTTAGTATGTTGGTCACAGTTCCCCCCCATATATATAGTAGGATGGCCCCAGTTACCGTATATATAGTAAGATGGCCCCAATTCCCCCATATATATAGTATGATGGCCCCAGTTCCCCCCATATATAGTATGATGCCCCAGTTCCCCTAAATATAGTAAGATGGCCCCAATTCCCCCATATATAAAGTATGATGGCCCCAGTTCCCCATATATATAGTATGATGGCCCCAGTTCACCCCATACATATAGTATGATGGCCCCAGTATACCCCATATATATAATATGATAGGCCCAGTTCTCCGATATATATGGTATGGTTGACCCAGTTCCCCCATATATACACAGTTGTGGCCAAAAGTATTGACACCCCTGCAATTCTGTCAGATAATACTCAGCTTCTTCCTGAAAATGATTGCAAACACAAATTCTTTGGTATTATTATCTTCATTTAATTTGTCTTAAATGAATAAACACAAAAAGAATTGTCCTAAAGCCACTCCCACTCCCTGCCGACTTTGCTTCCCCATTGACTTGCATTGGGTTTCTGTCAGAGACACCGCACTACACTTGCTCATAGAGCCAGTGCGCGTGTCCTGAGTACAGAAGCAGTGCTAAGACTTACCTGGGGAGCAGGGCAGCAGATGTGACCGGGCGTGCTTCAACTATTAGTGTCAGGGTCCAGTCAGCGCTGGAAAGTAAAGAGGCACGGGACCTGCGGACACTGAAAATGAACAAGCTTGAACGGGACCTATGGTCATGTGACTGCAAGGGGGCGTAGCTTAGCGTCCTGCTTTCAGATATGACAGTACACCATACAACAACTCAGAGTCAGGCAAAATGGAGGTCACAACAGTATGGGCAAATGAAGTACAGGAGGGACAAACAGACGGGAGGTCAGACAAAGCCAAAGGTCATACAAAGGATCACAGTACAGTACCAGGGATGAGACAGAGCGGATAATCAGGGTCAAGCAGAGATCAAGACCAAACAGACATAGGAGGTACCAGGCAGAATCCAAAGCGATATCCAGGGAACAGACCGAGTCATATACAGAGAATCAAGTAACCAGAACACAGCACTAACACACTCAGGGGTCACCACACAATGCCAAGGGCAAGAGTATAACTGACAGGGATGGGAGCGTCCTGAGGCTATAAGAAGCCTCCCCCAGAACCAGGGAGAGGCCGCAATCATAGCCCCAGGTGTGCAGGTAAGACTGCATCGGGATCACAACCTTTAACCCCAGAAATGCCAGTCATCAGCACTGGTTCCAAACATTAACCCCACGTGTGCGAGTCAAACCCGCACTGAGATCATGACAGTTTCGTGTTTCAGTTGGACCTCCGACTTTTCCCTATAGTCGGCCGTTTTCGTTCAACCCGACTTTTGCGAAAGTCGGGTTTCATGAAACCCGACTTGACCCTAAAAAAGGCAAAGTCGCTCATCTCTATATTAAAAATTTTTTTTACAATTCTTAACTTCTTTTGAGTACCCTAGAGTCTGCGGTTAGGCTGGTGATTCTGTTATGAATGGGTCACTGAGGAGGATGGCAGGAACAGGCTAAACCACCAGAGAACCAGAGAGGTTGGTAACTAAGCGGATTGCAGGCCCGTGATCCTATCCACATAACTAGCAGTAGCCATGGAGCGTTCCTACGATGCCCTAGACACTTCGTCACAGCCGGAGAACTATCTAAGCCTAAAGACAGAAAGGTGAAATCTAAACTGCCCTGGAGCAGATCCCCAAAGGAATAGACAGCCCCCAAACATATATTGTCGGTGAGACAAGATGAGACACAAACACAGGCAGAGAACAGACTGAGCAAACGGGGGGGGGGGGGCAAGCTGTCTAGACAGGACAGGACAGAAAAGATACTGTCTGCAATCACACACAAAACCCTAAAAAAGTCCAACACTTCTGATATACAAAAAACCTGAGGTCACATGACCTCACCCCCGCTAGATCAGCACTCTGGTATGAACTGGAAGCAAAGCAAAAAGATACTAACATGACAGGGGACTGAACAAGCTGCAACATATGAAGCAGGGCCCAGCGCTGCCCTCAGCAGGGAGCACGCTGAATCCTGGCAACAAAGCAGAAAGCAAAAAAAAGGCAAAACCAGATTAGATGCAAAGGATTAGCAAAAGAATCACTTAGCTGAACAATGCAGATCAGGCAGGGGACAAAAGAACTCCAAATGCACAGGGAGGAAATCACCAGCAACCTCAAAGAGCAGCCAGCTCAATTATATGCACCCAGCTAGTAATCCCAGGTTTCCAATTATCATCGTCAGGTGGGGATCTTCCGTCCACCTTGCCAGCTCCACTAATCTCAGTAACCACCAGAGGGAGCAGAGGGAGTTTCGGCTCAGAACTCCGATCAAGAGAATTCACAACATCTTCTGCTATAAACTGCTAATGTATGACCATTTTATGTATATTTTATAAAAGATATTAACAGTCATATCTATACATGTAATATTAAATTCAATGCGCCGTTATTTAGGAATGGAAGAATACTTATAAAAAGCTGGCATACAAATATGTAACGGAATCTTGTTCTTCTACCAATTTAAAGTACTTACAACATTTGGGTGGCATTGTGAACCTGCCTACATGCACAATCTTTGTCTCAAAGACAAGAAAATTTAATGTCTGTACATTGTGCACAGGGGATTTAAGGTGACTTCAGATCATACTAGGTTCCAGGAACACACAGATAGACATAAATGTGCAAATAGACGGTGCAAGAGTGACAACAATAGATTGAAGCACGCATTGCACTGTAACTTTAAATCGGAAAAATCTTATTTTTGCAGTAGTATTATACAGTTGTGGCCAAAAGTATTGACACCCTTGCAATTTTGTCAGATAATACTCAGTTTCTTCCTGAAAATGATTGCAAACACAAATTCTTTGGTATTATTATCTTCATTTAATTTGTCTTAAATGAAAAAACACATAAGAGAATGAAGCAAAAAGTAAAACATTGATCATTTCACACGAAACTCCAAAAATGGGCCAGACAAAAGTATTAGCACCCTCAGCCTAATGTCTTAAATTAAAAAACACAAAAAGAATTGTCCTAAAGCCAAATTGGATATAATTCCACACCAAACATAAAAAAAGAGGGTGGACAAAAGTATTGGCACTGTCTGAAAAATCATGTGATGCTTCTCTAATTTGTGTAATTAACAGCACCTGTAACTTACCTGTGGCACCTAACAGGTGTTGGCAATAACTAAATCACACTTGCAGCCAGTTGACATGGATTAAAGTTGACTCAACCTCTGTCCTGTGTCCTTGTGTGTACCACATTGAGCATGGAGAAAAGAAAGAAGACCAAAGAACTGTCTGAGGACTTGAGAAACCAAATTGTGAGGAAGCATGAGCAATCTCAAGGCTACAAGTCCATCTCCAAAGACCTGAATGTTCCTGTGTCTACCGTGCGCAGTGTCATCAAGAAGTTTAAAGCCCATGGCACTGTGGCTAACCTCCCTAGATGTGGACGGAAAAGAAAAATTGACAAGAGATTTCAACGCAAGATTGTGCGGATGTTGGATAAAAAACCTCGACTAACATCCAAACAAGTTCAAGCTGCCCTGCAGTCCGAGGGTACAACAGTGTCAACCCGTACTATCCGTCGGCGTCTGAATGAAAAGGGACTGTATGGTTGGAGACCCAGGAAGATCCCACTTCTTACCCCGAGACATAAAAAAAGCCAGGCTGGAGTTTGCCAAAACTTACCTGAAAAGCTTAAAACGTTTTGGAAGAATGTTCTCTGGTCAGATGAGAAAAAAAGTAGAGCTTTTTGGGCAAAGGCATCAACATAGAGTTTACAGGAGAAAAAAAGAGGCATTCAAAGAAAAGAACATGGTCCCTACAGTCACACATGGCGGAGGTTCCCTGATGTTTTGGGGTTGCTTTGCTGCCTCTGGCACTGGACTGCTTGACCGTGTGCATGGCATTATGAAGTCAGAAGACTACCAACAAATTTTGCAGCATAATGTAGGGCCCAGTGTGAGAAAGCTGGGTCTCCCTCAGAGGTCATGGGTCTTCCAGCAGGACAATGACCCAAAACACTTCAAAAAGCACTAGAAAATGGTTTGAGAGAAAGACTTCTAAGGTGGCCAGCAATGAGTCCAGACCTGAATCCCATAGAATACCTGTGGAGAGATCTAAAAATGGCAGTTTGGAGAAGGCACCCTTCAAATATCAGGGACCTGGAGCAATTTGCCAAAGAAGAATGGTCTAAAATTCCAGCAGAGCATTGTAAGAAACTCATTGATGGTTACCGGAAGCGGTTGGTCGCAGTTATTTTGGCTAAAGGTTGCGCAACCAAGTATTAGGCTGAGGGTGCCAATACTTTTATCTGGCCCATTTTTGGAGTTTCGTGTGAAATGATCAATGTTTTACTTTTTGCTTCATTCTCTTATGTGTTTTTTCATTTAAGACAAATTAAATGAAGATAATAATACCAAAGAATTTGTGTTTGCAATCATTTTCAGGAAGAAACTGAGTATTATCTGACAGAATTGCAGGGGTGTCAATACTTTTGGCCACAACTGTATGTTTTTCAGCTTAGTAAAAATCTTGCTAACACCCATGCTCTAGTTTCTTTTTCTCTTCCAGATTCATCAGAAACCGACACCTGTCATAATCTTAAGCCTGGTGATTTGGTAGTTGTGAAAAGGTATGTCAGAAAGCATGGACAAGAACCCTTGTATGACGGTCCCTATCAAGTCCTCCTCATCACCCAACAAGCCAATAGCAAATAAAGGGGGCAAAATGTTTTGGTTTTCCACATTTTCTGTATTATTATTGGTAGAAATTAAAGTTAAAGTTAGAAGATATTCAAAGGCTCAGAGATCAATATAATAAAGACAATGATCATAATAAGGACAGTTGGTGGTCTGACACCTTCTCCTTTCTCAATCCAGCCAATTGATTTAAGGGAATTGGGGGCTGGATAACTGGGATTTTACAAAGCTTGCTGTATATTGCTGCCTGTATCCTTGTTGTATATGTGATACTAAAACTTGTTCTTTGGTGTATTTCTGTATGTATTAGGAAATTCTGCACTAGGATAGCTAGCGATGATACCAAAGTCATCGTTGCCCCTGCTCTTCTCTATACCGATCTCAAAAGGCTACTTGATGAAGATGTTGAAGCCAAGCGCATGGCTACCTTCAAAAGATCTCCACCACCATCATCAAAAATTGTTATTTGTAAATTGTAGCATACGGGGAGATGGGTGCGCTGCAACAGCCATGACTGATAACATGGCATCAGCCATGTGAAGACCAGTACCCCTTGAGCTTATGGCCTGGGATAGCACCTCTGATGCTGCACATTAGTTAACTAAATTTATCTAGGGGGGATTGTGAAGTACAGTATTCAGTTGTACGGGACATCTTGTTCTCCAGACCTCCATTTTAGTGCTTGCGACGCCATTTTGTTGCTTACGAGTTAAATTTTGTAGTTAGGTGAAAGTTTGCGGTTGTTAAGAAACCAGACTGTCCCAGTCTGAACAAGATATGATATATGAGACCCTGATGAATGTGCTATTGTTCTATTCTCTGCGTCACGTAGCTAGGGACATATTCCGATTTTCTTGCAATACTATTGGCTTATAAAGTAAATGTGTCACGACGATGCTATTGGTAGCTGAGTACTTTGCATATTTAAGCAAAATACTATAAAAAGGTGACATAATAAACGGGGTTAGTGATCTGCCTTGATCCTCCCATACAGAGGCATACGTCTCCGTCTGGTCATTCCCAGTTGCTAGCAACGCCCTGTGGATTAATTTGGAAATCACTTGGTCAACCGTGAGGGGTTAATTTAGCCCTCCCTCAATAGCTCCCTCATCATACGGTATTAAGAAATGGGGTATGTAAACTTTTGATCAGGGTCATTTGAATGTTTTGGGTTGTCATTATGATTTAAAACGTGAAAACACATTGGTTTGACAATAAATGGCTTCACACAACCACTAACCATGAGTGAAGAAAAAGTTTTGGTGTTATCATTCATATTCTCTGAAAAAAGGCCAAGAAAGTAAAAATTCTGCCAGGATATAAAAACTTTTGAGCACAACTGTATGTAAACTTCTGGTTTCAACTGTATGTGAGCTGAGTGCTCACAATAGTATCAAAGAGAAGAGACTAGCAGCTTACAAGAAACTGTAACCCTTTCAAAATAAACCTTTATTAGGAAATAATTAAAATCCATCAGACTAACGAAAAAATGATAATCATATATACCATGGATATATGATGTAATACAAAACATATAGATATAACAGCAGACTATACAAATTTGTACCATGTGCCCACAGGTAATCCTGTAGCCAGGTGAGCAATACTATACAATCTACAATGTTAATTGCCTGGGTAATGCCATATTATGCGCATTTTGTTTTTTGAGCTATACTACCAGAGGTCTACAGCAGCATTTAAGGAGCTACAAAAATTTCTGGCAAGTACTGGTTGGGTACTGCAAGTGACAACAATCTCATGTATTCTTCATAAGTATGGCCTGTGGGGTAGGTTGGCAAGTCGCAAGCCTTTTCTTACAAAGAAAAAACACAAACGTGGCAATCTATTGCCAAAACCTACATCAAGTCTGCCAAAATCATGAGGGAAAATGTGTTGTGTGATGAGACCAAGATGTAACTTTGCACCAACCATATCGTTAACAATGTGTATCACCAAAAGAACACTATACCCACAGGGAAGCATGGTGGAGGCAGCATTGAAGCATGGTGGAGGCAGCATTTGTGACTATTTTCTTGCAGCTGGAGTTGGGGAGAATTATGGAGAGCTCTAAATATCAGTCAATTTTTCATCAAAACCTGTTAGTTGAAAATGAAGAGTAATTTCACTTTGTAGCACAACAGCGATCTTAAGAAGACCAAAGTTTTGAAAATAGCCCAGTTAGAGCCCAGACCTGTATAGAATTGAAAATTTGTGGGTTGACCTAAAGAGAGCTCTACACAAGTGATTCCCTTGCAATCTGACAAATTTGGAGCGCTATGCAAGGCAGAGTGAACAAAGATTGCAATTTCTAGGTTTGTCATGCTGAAATACTCCTACCCAACAACACTTAATGTTGTCATAAATTCAAAGGGTACATAAAAAAGTATTTGTTTAAGGCTAGTTTCACACTAGTGTATGGCTGAAGTGCGGAGGGCTGCTGGCTTCCTCCGTGAAGCTCTGCCTCTGCACCTCAAGTTGACAGATGGCACAGAGAGGCTGCAGCTTGCCGGCTCCCAGTATTCAATTGCACTCGCATCTTTCAGAGCGACTCTAGCTGCGTGATCAGGTCATGTGATCACGCTGATGATGTCACTCCCTGAGGCACAATGGTGGTAAGTGCTTCATGCTAGTGGAGCTGAAGACACCTAAGATTGGATCTATCTATCACAATAAGTGACATCACACTTTCCCCTGTACCAGGAGTCTGCTGCCTCGGAGTAACCCCTGACTCCGCCCTGTCCTTCAAACTGCACATCCAAGCTCTCGCCACCTCCTGTCACCTCTAGCTAAAAAATATTTCCAGACTACATTCTTTCCTCAACCCTCAATCTACTAAAATGCTTGTGCATGCCCTAATCATCTCCCACCTTGACTACTGCAACATTCTTCTCTGTGGCCTACATTCTAACCCTCTTGCACCTCTCCATTCTGTCCTTAAAAGTGCTGCCAGACTAATTCATCTCTGTCCTCTCTACTTCCCTGCTTCCCCCCTTTGCAAATCCCTTCACTGGCATCCAATTTCCGAGCACATCCTGTTCAAACTACTAACACTGACCTGCAAAGCCATCCATAACCTTTCTCCTCTGTATTGTTCCAAACTAATCTCCCAATATCTTCCCTCACGTAATCTCTGGTCCTCCCAAGACCTCCTTCTCTCCTTCATGCTTACTCACTCCTCACCCAATCGCTTCCAAGACTTCTCCTGAATATCCCCCATCTTCTGGAACTGTGTGCCCCAACACATCTGATTAGCCACCACAATTGGATCATTCAAGTGGAACTTGAAAACCCATCTCTTCAAGAAAGCGTACAACCTGTAATGACCACGCTGCCACATCAACACCATCGGAGCTACTGCAACCCCCAACCTTCTGTCTCCTTCCCCATAATCCTGTAGAATGTAATCAGGCAAGAGGCAGGGACCTCTTCCCTCTGTACTAGTCTGTCATTGTTTCTTTGTCTTCTGTGAGGCCTCGTTCACACGTACCGTTTTTTCGCGTTTCCGCGGCGGTATTTTCCGAGCGTTTTTGCCGCGAAAACGTGAAACATAAGCATCCCATGCATTCCTATGGGATTCCGCAATGCTGTGCTAATGCTGCGGTTTTTACCGCTGCAAAATTGCTTCGTGGTAAAAAACGCAGCATGCTCATTAATTTTGCGGAATCGCGGCGATCCCACACCCATAGGAATGCATTGTTCTGCTTACTTTCCGCATGTGGCTGTGCACACCATGCGAAAAGTAAGCAGAACATTTGCGGATGGCACCCACGGTCCGGAGGAGAGGATACTGTCCTCCGGGCTTTGGGTACCATATCCCTGTAAAAAATAGAATTTAAAATAAAAAATATTGTTATTCTCACCTTCCGACATCCCGCGCAGGCTTCCCGCCTCTCTCCACGCTCCCGGTCCCAGTAAGCCTTTGCGAGCGATGACGTCCGTTCTCACGGTCATTCGCACAACGTTATCGCGAATGACCGCGAGACGTCACGATCACGTGAGAACGGACGTCATCGCGGTAATTGTCGCAAATGATTACTGGGACCAGGAGCGTGGAGAGAGGCGGGAAGGCTGCGCGGGACATCGGAAGGTGAGAATAACAATATTTTTTTTTTATTATTATTTTTTACATTCTGTCTTTTACTATTGATGCCGCATAGGCAGCCTCAATAGTAAAAAGTTGGTCACACTCGTCAAACACTATGTTTGACGAGTGTGGCCAACCTGTCAATCAGTTCTCCAAGCGATGCTACAGATCGCTTGGAAAACGCTAGCAATTCTGCAAGCCAAATACGCTTGCAAAATGCTAGTTTTTCTGTGGGAAAATCGCCGGAATTTAAAATGCGATTTTCCCGCGGAATGGAATTCCGGAATTCTCGCGGTAATTTCCGCGAGAGTTCCGCTACGTGTGAACCCAGCCTAAGTGATATTTGTGTTTTGACGTAACTCCTTCTCATGAACAGCACCATGGAATCAATGGTGCTATATAAATAAATAATAATTGGAGGAGTAGGTGAGATTACTGTGTTTGTGTGTGTGTGGTATTTACTGTGTGTGGGGGGGTGGTATTACAGTGTGAGTGGGGAGTATTTAGTGTGGGTGGGTGTTACTATGTGTGGGGGGGTATTTTGTGTGGAGGCATAAGATAATGCTCACTGTATGGTTTGGGGTCACTCACTTGGCAACAGGATTAAGGCACACAGGAACGGTTTCTCACTTAAACAGACCATCCGGTTAATTTAGACACGGCATAAACCGGATAGACTACAGACCGTTTAGTTACATTCATGAACATAACAAGACACCAGTCTGCTCATGTAGCAGATATACCTCCCTGCCATTCTTACAACCCCCTTGTCTGAGGTTAGCTTCCAGGAGCTCAGCTCCACATGCTGTCTTTTTGTCAGTCCTGGCTTCCAGGGAAGCTGCCTAACTGGAATCCCTGTCCCGGGCAATGACTGGCTCAGCAGGTCAAACCCGACAGTTCCAGACCCTCAGAAGGGCGAAGGTCGGTAGCTTCCCCAATGCAGTTAGCCATCACAGACTGCAGGTACATGGCCTCACCATGTGCTATTCAGGAATCCAGTCCTCTTGCAGGACCTTCCAACACAGAGACCATGTGACTAAACCACAGTCTCATTATAACGTATGAGACCCACCCCTTGATTGGAGGTCTGTGACTAGCCAGATCCGCCCAGCTCTCTGGCTAACCCTGTAAGCACAATGCCTTATAAGCTAAATAAGTCTCATGGAAGTACAGGTCCCAGAGCAACAGGCTAAGAGCCCAGAGGACCTTCTCCTCTGCAACACATACTGTCCATTCACCACAACACCAGTCACTGTCTCACATACCCCCCTCTGTTCAAACTTGTGGGGTTGAACACTTGACATAAACCAGGGGCCTCGAGACATGTCACGCATGTCACCATGCCCTACCTGTCGAGAGGGCCTTCTCAGTCCCGAAAACATAGTCCATCAGTCACTAAATTCTTTGTCGCCTTACGTTTCATAGTCATCAATTTGTTAGGCCTCCCCTGCCCCCAGAGGTCCGTATGTAGGCTTTGAGCTTCAGCCCTTGAGCCCTTGAGTCACAGTCTGTCTGTGTCACCAGACCCTTTTTAGTCACCACATTTCTCAAGTATAACCTTCACCCGACCTTTCTCTCCATGACCGCTTCCAAGGGTTGGTGCAGTCACGAGACTCACTTACAGTCGAACCTACTGTCTGAGTCTGACACATCTAGTATGTTACAGGGGCTATTGTCCAGGTCCTTCAGCTTTGCCCTGAGAGTAGATCTGCCATTTTCAGATTCTTGACATCCTTGTTTTCCTTCCTGAACTTCCAAGGTTTCTTCTTTCTAGATGTCTTTGGCTGTCAGCAATTCCATTATTTGGAGGGCCCCTTCAGTTCCCATTACCTTGGGTTGAAGGCGGCAGCCATCATCCACCAATGTGGCAAAGCTGTCCTGTAAGAAGCAATCTTTCGAGCCTTAACTGCTCTATCTCCTTTAGATACACCATTCGATACTCCAACAGAGTATAGCTCCGAGACTCTCCATCGTACCCAAGACGAAGAATCGAATCATACCCTTTTCTCTGGGTTTCTGGTCTTCATGGTCACCTGGAATTCTTAATCTCACCACTCCAGACTTATCCACCATCTCTTGCATGGCTCAACCATTTCTTCCAATGACTTTTTCCACCATAGGAATAGGCAGAAGACTCTGAGCTTTCCTCATATGCTCCAGCTGCCTAGCAGCGTCTTCATTCCTCAATCGAAACATCCACGTTGCACGCACACATCTCCACTCAGGATAGCTACTCTCCTCGCTGTGACATCATTTGTGGACAGTACCACTAACTGTTTAGCTTCTGGGGGCCAGTACACCTTACACGCCCCCACAGCCTTCTTGAATTCTTCAAGCACAGACTGCCTGGCACATGCCTCTCTCAGGTCCTCGGGTACCTCAACAACTCACTTGAATTTCAAAGTGCTATTCTCTTCACGGACGGACGGCTCCTGTTTTGCCTAGGACATTTCCATCAAGACATCTGCCATGACTGGCTGATTGTCTTGTCCAGCTCTTAGTGCAAACTCTCCCTGAGCTTTACCCTCTTCAAGACCCTTTGCCAAGATGGGCATTTACAGCTTTGCCTCATTACCGCTCTGGCACTGCCGCTGTAAGTCTGCGACCACCAACTCCTTCTCTTGTAGAAGTCCTCCTAATGCTTCTCTGAGCACCACCATATCTTCAAATGTGGCCTTGTTCACGGTTTGACACTTTGACAGGTGACCTCTGAGCTCAGAGACTTCCTTCTCCAGCTCATCCACTCTGTGCCCAGGACCCTTTCTCGTTCGACATGCTCTTTTACCGTCTCTTTAAGCATCTTTATTTCATGATCCTGTTCTCTTTTGGCCAGCATGTGTCGCACCATAACTTCTTTAATTATATTTTCAGATGGGCCAGCTTGCCCACCCAAACTCTGCTGCTTGAGAGTTCTATCTGTTCCTTCATCACCAGGTTTAGCTTTCTCTTGGGTCTTCCATCCATTACCTTCGACTGCCTCTAGGGTCTCTGCTGGGCTCTCTGAAGAATCACTGTTCTTGCTCCCAGACTCAAAAACTGAGTTTTTGTCAGATTTTTGTTCCTTCAAATGCTTTACTTCGGCTTGTAAATCTGTCACTTTTTCCTACTCCCGAGACAACTCTTTGGCGAGGTCCTGGAACTCCTGCACTTTGTTCCAGCAGGTCATTTCCAGCTGAGACACGTTTTCTGCATTCTCCTGCCAAGCAGAGCACAGCTTCTCCTCGGTGGAGTGGAGGGTATGGAGCAGCTTCTGCTCCTGCACATCCTTCTCTCTGAGCTGAGCCTTGACTACCGAGAGCTCGGACTCCAGGTGACGCACCTGATCCAGCTGCGTGGAGTTGGCAGCTTTCATACTCGACACCTTCAACCTCTCTTGAGGCTCTGCCCGGTCACCCTTAGGTACCTTTCTACTCTCTAGAACTTAAGAGAACTCCACACTCTCCAGCTCTTCAGCATCAGGTTCTCTGGAGGCTTCACCATACTCAACAGCTTGACTCTGGTGGGATCTTTTTTGCTGAGGTGCGTGTTTAGCCCGCTACGTAGCTTTGAGGTAGCTTTTGGTGCCGCCAACGCGTTCCCGAGTGCCCGACGGCCCGCCGGTACAAATTTGGCGCAAATCGTAGAACACGAAAATTTCCGTCCCTTACCAGGCACTCAACCGCCGGCCCCTTTTCACGCCCATTTCACGCAGTTTACCGGGCGCTCAATTTTGACATTGGTCTGCAGTACCGCAATGAACACCAGGTGTCATCATTGTATTTTTTTTTTAATCAGAGACCACAAGGTGGCAGGATTGCCTTATTTAATAGAATGCTAATGTCTTTCAGTAAAGCTTTGCCTTAAATGACATTTTTAAATAGCTTTTTTGAAGGAACCGGCTGCAGGAACCCGGGGGCAGGTTGTCAGGGGACTGCAGGAGACCGGGGGCAGGTTGTCAGGGGCTGCAGGAGACCGGGGGCAGGTTGTCAGAGGCTGCAGGAGACCGGGGGCAGGTTGTCAGGGGGCTGCAGGAGACCGGGGGCAGGTTGTCAGGGGCTGCAGGAGACCGGGGGCAGGTTGTCAGAGGCTGCAGGAGACCGGGGGCAGGTTGTCAGGGGCTGCAGGAGACAGGGGGCAGGTCTGCCAGACTGAGTGTAACATAGGGCAGTGGAGTGGTAGGGGTAGGGAGATGTGTGACGCGGCCGGGCAGCTTGTCACTCAATCCCCTGTTCTCTGCACTGTGTGGCCGGTGGGCGGGTATGGGGGCGGGGCTATTTCCTTTTGTCGCCAGACATTCATCCCATTCATCCCCCTTGTGCCATGCTGTCTGGCCGGGGTGGGAGTCAGTGGTGTGCGTCCGGAGGAGGAAGGTCGGGTGTCAGCGCTCTGTGAGCCTGTGTGTGACACAGGGCAATGGAGTGGGAGGGGCGGGGAGATGTGTGACGCGGCCGGGCAGCTTGTCACTCAATCCCCTGTTCTCTGCACAGTGTGGCCGCTGGGCGGGCACGGGGGCGGGGCCAGCGTCCTGTGAGGCCGGGTCACTGTCCATCTCGCCGGGCTCTGTGTGCTGTGGGAAATTTAAAGCTTGGAAGCCGCCTGCTGGTAAGTATGTACACCCCTATGGGCACCACCAATACATAGCTACTGTATGGGGTCAGCTGTGTGGGGCATGGTAGGGATACAGGCTGTCCCGGTGGGGTGGAGGGAGGGGAAGCTCAGCACAGTGTATGGGGTCAGCTGTGTGGGGCATGGCAGGGATACAGGCTGTCCCGGTGGGGTGGAGGGAGGGGAAGCTCAGCACAGTGTATGGGGTCAGCTGTGTGGGGCATGGCGGGGATACAGGCTGTCCCGGTGGGGGGAGGGGAAGCTCAGCACAGTGTATGGGGTCAGCTGTGTGGGGCATGGTAGGGATACAGGCTGTCCCGGTGGGGTGGAGGGAGGGGAAGCTCAGCACAGTGTATGGGGTCAGCTGTGTGGGGCATGGCAGGGATACAGGCTGTCCCGGTGGGGTGGGGGGAGGGGAAGCTCAGCACAGTGTTTGGGGTCAGCTGTGTGGGGCATGGTAGGGATACAGGCTGTCCCGGTGGGGTGGAGGGAGGGGAAGCTCAGCACAGTGTATGGGGTCAGCTGTGTGGGGCATGGCAGGGATACAGGCTGTCCCGGTGGGGTGGAGGGAGGGGAAGCTCAGCACAGTGTTTGGGGTCAGCTGTGTGGGGCATGGTAGGGATACAGGCTGTCCCGGTGGGGTGGAGGAAGGGGAAGCTCAGCACAGTGTATGGGGTCAGCTGTGTGGGGCATGGCGGGGATACAGGCTGTCCCGGTGGGGTGGAGGGAGGGGAAGCTCAGCACAGTGTTTGGGGTCAGCTGTGTGGGGCATGGCAGGGATACAGGCTGTCCCGGTGGGGGGAGGGGAAGCTCAGCACAGTGTATGGGGTCAGCTGTGTGGGGCATGGCGGGGATACAGGCTGTCCCGGTGGGGTGGAGGGAGGGGAAGCACAGCACAGTGTATGGGGTCAGCTGTGTGGGGCATGGTAGGGATACAGGCTGTCCCGGTGGGGTGGAGGGAGGGGAAGCTCAGCACAGTGTATGGGGTCAGCTGTGTGGGGCATGGTAGGGATACAGGCTGTCCCGGTGGGGGGAGGGGAAGCTCAGCACAGTGTATGGGGTCAGCTGTGTGGGGCATGGTAGGGATACAGGCTGTCCCGGTGGGGTGGAGGGAGGGGAAGCTCAGCACAGTGTTTGGGGTCAGCTGTGTGGGGCATGGCAGGGATACAGGCTGTCCCGGTGGGGGGAGGGGAAGCTCAGCACAGTGTATGGGGTCAGCTGTGTGGGGCATGGCGGGGATACAGGCTGTCCCGGTGGGGTGGAGGGAGGGGAAGCACAGCACAGTGTATGGGGTCAGCTGTGTGGGGCATGGTAGGGATACAGGCTGTCCCGGTGGGGTGGAGGGAGGGGAAGCTCAGCACAGTGTATGGGGTCAGCTGTGTGGGGCATGGTAGGGATACAGGCTGTCCCGGTGGGGTGGAGGAAGGGGAAGCTCAGCACAGTGTATGGGGTCAGCTGTGTGGGGCATGGCGGGGATACAGGCTGTCCCGGTGGGGTGGAGGGAGGGGAAGCACAGCACAGTGTATGGGGTCAGCTGTGTGGGGCATGGTAGGGATACAGGCTGTCCCGGTGGGGTGGAGGGAAGGGAAGCTCAGCACAGTGTATGGGGTCAGCTGTGTGGGGCATGGCAGGGATACAGGCTGTCCCGGTGGGGTGGAGGGAGGGGAAGCTCAGCACAGTGTATGGGGTCAGCTGTGTGGGGCATGGCAGGGATACAGGCTGTCCCGGTGGGGTGGAGGGAGGGGAAGCTCAGCACAGTGTATGGGGTCAGCTGTGTGGGGCATGGCAGGGATACAGGCTGTCCCGGTGGGGTGGAGGAAGGGGAAGCTCAGCACAGTGTATGGGGTCAGCTGTGTGGGGCATGGCGGGGATACAGGCTGTCCCGGTGGGGTGGAGGGAGGGGAAGCACAGCACAGTGTATGGGGTCAGCTGTGTGGGGCATGGTAGGGATACAGGCTGTCCCGGTGGGGTGGAGGGAGGGGAAGCTCAGCACAGTGTATGGGGTCAGCTGTGTGGGGCATGGCGGGGATACAGGCTGTCCCGGTGGGGTGGAGGGAGGGGAAGCACAGCACAGTGTATGGGGTCAGCTGTGTGGGGCATGGTAGGGATACAGGCTGTCCCGGTGGGGTGGAGGGAGGGGAAGCTCAGCACAGTGTATGGGGTCAGCTGTGTGGGGCATGGTAGGGATACAGGCTGTCCCGGTGGGGTGGAGGAAGGGGAAGCTCAGCACAGTGTATGGGGTCAGCTGTGTGGGGCATGGCGGGGATACAGGCTGTCCCGGTGGGGTGGAGGGAGGGGAAGCACAGCACAGTGTATGGGGTCAGCTGTGTGGGGCATGGTAGGGATACAGGCTGTCCCGGTGGGGTGGAGGGAGGGGAAGCTCAGCACAGTGTATGGGGTCAGCTGTGTGGGGCATGGCAGGGATACAGGCTGTCCCGGTGGGGTGGAGGGAGGGGAAGCTCAGCACAGTGTATGGGGTCAGCTGTGTGGGGCATGGCAGGGATACAGGCTGTCCCGGTGGGGTGGAGGGAGGGGAAGCTCAGCACAGTGTATGGGGTCAGCTGTGTGGGGCATGGCAGGGATACAGGCTGTCCCGGTGGGGTGGAGGGAGGGGAAGCTCAGCACAGTGTATGGGGTCAGCTGTGTGGGGCATGGCAGGGATACAGGCTGTCCCGGTGGGGTGGAGGGAGGGGAAGCTCAGCACAGTGTATGGGGTCAGCTGTGTGGGGCATGGCAGGGATACAGGCTGTCCCGGTGGGGTGGAGGAAGGGGAAGCTCAGCACAGTGTATGGGGTCAGCTGTGTGGGGCATGGCGGGGATACAGGCTGTCCCGGTGGGGTGGAGGGAGGGGAAGCACAGCACAGTGTATGGGGTCAGCTGTGTGGGGCATTGTAGGGATACAGGCTGTCCCGGTGGGGTGGAGGGAGGGGAAGCTCAGCACAGTGTATGGGGTCAGCTGTGTGGGGCATGGCAGGGATACAGGCTGTCCCGGTGGGGTGAGGGGAAGCTCAGCACAGTGTATGGGGTCAGCTGTGTGGGGCATGGCAGGGATACAGGCTGTCCCGGTGGGGTGAGGGGAAGCTCAGCACAGTGTATGGGGTCAGCTGTGTGGGGCATGGCAGGGATACAGGCTGTCCCGGTGGGGTGGGGGGAAGCTCAGCACAGTGTATGGGGTCAGCTGTGTGGGGCATGGCAGGGATACAGGCTGTCCCGGTGGGGTGGAGGGAGGGGAAGCTCAGCACAGTGTATGGGGTCAGCTGTGTGGGGCATGGCAGGGATACAGGCTGTCCCGGTGGGGTGGGGGGAGGGGAAGCTCAGCACAGTGTATGGGGTCAGCTGTGTGGGGCATGGCAGGGATACAGGCTGTCCCGGTGGGGTGGGGGGAGGGGAAGCTCAGCACAGTGTATGGGGTCAGCTGTGTGGGGCATGGTAGGGATACAGGCTGTCCCGGTGGGGTGGGGGGAGGGGAAGCTCAGCACAGTGTATGGGGTCAGCTGTGTGGGGCATGGCAGGGATACAGGCTGTCCCGGTGGGGTGGGGGGAGGGGAAGCTCAGCACAGTGTATGGGGTCAGCTGTGTGGGGCATGGCAGGGATACAGGCTGTCCCGGTGGGGTGGGGGGAGGGGAAGCTCAGCACAGTGTATGGGGTCAGCTGTGTGGGGCATGGCAGGGATACAGGCTGTCCCGGTGGGGTGGAGGGAGGGGTAGCTCAGCACAGAGTATGGGGTCAGCTGTGGGGGGCACGGCAGGGATACAGGCTGTCCAGTTGGGGTGGAGGGAGGGGATGCTCAGCACAGTATATGGGGTCAGCTGTGGGGGGCACGGCGGGGATACAGGCTGTCCCGGTGGGTGGGAGGGTGAGCTGACATGCAGGGGGCTGTGTTATCACTGCTGTGAACACTAGCAGGGCTTAGAATAGAAATAATAGTAAAATACAATAATTCGATAATTCATTTTTTTTTCTTTCCCTGTTTGTCATTAGCTAACAGAGCATAACCCACAGGTAACACTTGAGGAAGCCGCCACCGCGCGCTGTGTCTGCTGGAACCATACACTCATGGATGAAGATTCATATTTAATGTATTAATAGAATTAATAGGATTTAGAATAAAAATAATTTTAAAATTCAATAATTTCCTTTTTTTTTTCAACTAGTTAACAAGGCATCTCAGAGACTGAACTGGCTCCATGTGGCAAGGACAACAAATTTCCCTGCTGGACGACATCACGATGGAGGGACGATGCTCTCCGGCCTCCATCATAATGTGGACCAGCTAGCCTCTTCATCCTTTGTTTGGGTAAGTAAAAATCCATGTACGTATCGTCAAAGTAGCTGTCATGACACGTACATTCATGTATGTGTATACATGTATATACAGTCACCTGTCATGACACCAGAGAGCTGTGTGGCTCTGTAGCACTCTCCAGCACCACACAGCGTCCTACACAGCATTGCGGCCTGCCACAGCCTCCTCCGCCCTCTGACAACCTGCCCCCGGGCTCCTGCAGCCCCTGACAACCTGCCCCCGGGCTCCTGCAGCCCCTGACAACCTGCCCCCGGGCTCCTGCAGCCCCTGACAACCTGCCCCCGGGCTCCTGCAGCCCCTGACAACCTGCCCCCGGGCTCCTGCAGCCCCTGACAACCTGCCCCCGGGCTCCTGCAGCCCCTGACAACCTGCCCCCGGGCTCCTGCAGCCCCTGACAACCTGCCCCCGGGCTCCTGCAGCCCCTGACAACCTGCCCCCTGGCAGTGCCGCAGAGTCCCTGGCAGTGCCGCAGAGTCCCTGGCAGTGCCGCAGAGTCCCTGGCAGTCTCACTCAGTGCCTGTGATAAGAGTGGTCCCTAAAATGTGGGGGGGCGCCGTGCCCTCACCCTCCGAAAAATCTCCCCTTCCATGCCAATTGGCACTTCGAGGGCCCGGTAAGCGACGGCCATTTGCCACGGTCGTTACCCGGTTCTCGACATGCCAATGCCATCAGGCAAGTCGAGGTCTGGGTAAGAAACGTGGCTATACCACGTATGTTACCGGGATCTCGATACTATCCTGTGGATGGAACGTGGGGGGGAGCTCGCGGTTCTGGGTCTGTTTCTCTTGAACCACAAGTCACAGCTAACCAGTTTTGGTGTCTTTTTCGTAGTGGAGACTCTCAGCTGTCCACCCTGGGAGCGACTAATGTCTGGCTCTTACGGCACGGGAGTGGTGGTCCTCAGAGCCAGGGCCTAGGTTCTCCGGAACCGCAAGTCGCAGCCGGGCGAAACGGGTCTTAAAATCTGGGGAATTCCCTCGGTTTTCATCCCCCAAAGTGGCTCGTCACTGTGCGCTTAGGCTAGCCGGCTCTCAACCTCAGTATGTCACATTCAACAGTGAGAGCCGGCTAATGGTGCAGGCTTGAGGGGGAACAAATGCCCAACAGAGCAGCACACAGCCCCAATAAATATTTCCCCACATCAGTCTGGTAATTAGATTTCAAATGACACCCCAGTGGCCCCTCTGGCTTTACCAGAAGTCGCACCAGGGGCCCAATATCTGATTTGGACAGCAGATTTGAAAAGACATTTTGAGGCCTTGGGTCGGTTTTGAGGTTCTGAAACCCCACAACTACCCAGCAGAAGGTACCAGGCCAACCAAACTTGGCAGGAAAATTGTCCAGGATGCCTCCTACAAACAGAGACATCACTTGTCCCCCTGCTGCCCAGGGAATTTGAATTCTGGGGTCAGAGCATGGCTGTCCATTGATGAAAAGGATCCTGGTGGTGCAGGCTTGAGGGGGAACAAATGCCCAACAGAGCAGCACACAGCCGCAATAAATGTTCCCTCACATCAGTATGGTAATTAGCTTTCAAATGACACCCCAGTGGCCCCTCTGGATTTTACAGAAGTCGCACCAGGGGCCCAATATCTGATTTGGACAGCAGATTTGAAAAGACATTTTGAGGCCTTGGGTCGGTTTTGAGGTTCTGAAACCCCACAACTACCAAGCAGAAGGTACCAGGCCAACCAAACTTGGCAGGAATATTCTCCAGGATGCCTCCTTCAAACAGAGTCATAACTTGTCCCCCTGCTGCCCAGGGAATTTGAATTCAGGGGTCAGTGCATGGCTGTCCATTGATGAAAAGGATCCTGGTGGTGCAAGCTTGAGGGGGAACAAATGCCCAACAGAGCAGCACACAGCCCCAATAAATGTTCCCTCACATCAGTCTGGTAATTAGCTTTCAAACCACACCCCAATGGCCCCTCTGGCTTTACCAGATGTCGCACCAGGGGCCCAATATCTGATTTGGACAGCAGATTTGAAAAGACATTTTGAGGCCTTGGGTCGGTTTTGAGGTTCTGAAACCCCACAACTACCCAGCAGAAGGTACCAGGCCAACCAAACTTGGTAGGAATATTCTCCAGGATGCCACCTACATACAGAGACATGACTTGTCCCCCTGCTCCCCATGGAATTTGATTTCAGGGGGTCAGAGCATGGCTGTCCATGGATAAAAATGGTCCTGGTGGTGCAGGCTTGAGGGGGCACAAATGCCCAACAGAGCAGCACACAGCCCCAATAAATGTTCCCTCACATTTGTGTGGTAATTTGCTTTCAATTAACACCCCAGTGGCCCCTCTGGCTTTACCAGAAGTCGCACCAGGGGCCCAATATCTGATTTTGACAGGATGCCTCACAGAGACATCACTTTTCCCCCTGCTCCCCATCGAATTTGATTTCCTACCAAGTTTGGTTGGCCTGGTACCTTCTGCTGGGTAGTTGTGGGGTTTCAGAACCTCAAAACCGACCCAAGGCCTCAAAATGTCTTTTCAAATCTGCTGTCCAAATCAGATATTGGGCCCCTGGTGCGACTTCTGGTAAAGCCAGAGGGGCCACTGGGGTGTCATTTTAAAGCTAATTACCAGACTGATGTGAGGGAACATTTATTGGGGCTGTGTGCTGCTCTGTTAGGCATTTGTGCCCCCTCAAGCCTGCACCACCAGGATCCTTTTCATCAATGGACAGCCATGCTCTGACCCCAGAATTCAAATTCCCTGGGCAGCAGGGGGACAAGTGATGTCTCTGTTTGTAGGAGGCATCCTGGACAATTTTCCTGCCAAGTTTGGTTGGCCTGGTACCTTCTGCTGGGTAGTTGTGGGGTTTCAGAACCTCAAAACCGACCCAAGACCTCAAAATGTCTTTTCAAATCTGCTGTCCAAATCAGATATTGGGCACCTGGTGCGACCTCTGTTAAAGCCAGAGGGACCACTGGGGTGTCATTTGAAAGCTAACTACCAGACTGATGTGAGGGAACATTTATTGGGGCTGTGTGCTGCTCTGTTGGGCATTTGTTCCCCCTCAGGCCTTCACCACCTGAATCCTTTTCATCAGTGGACAGCCATCCTCTGACCCCTGAATTCAAATTCCCTGGGCAGCAGGGGGACAAGTGATGTCTCTGTTTGAAGGAGGCATCCTGGACAATATTCCTGCCAAGTTTGGTTGGCCTGGTACCTTCTGCTGGGTAATTGTGAGGTTTCAGAAGCTCAAAACCGACCCAAGGCCTCAAAATGTCTTTTCAAATCTGCTGTCCAAATCAGATATTGGGCCCCTGGTGCGACTTCTGGTAAAGCCAGAGGGGCCACTTGGGTGTCATTTGAAAGCTAATTACCAGACTGATGTGAGGGAACATTTATTGGGGCTGTGTGCTGCTCTGTTGGGCATTTGTTCCCCCTCAAGCCTGCACCACCAGGATCCTTTTTTATCAATGGACAGCCATGCACTGACCCCAGAAATCAAATTCCCTGGGCAGCAGGGGGACAAGTGATGTCTCTGTTTGTAGGAGGCATCCTGGACAATATTCCAATATGAAACGTGAATATACTACGTGTGTTACCGGGCTCTCGATACTATCCTTTGGATGGAACGTGGGGGGAGCTCGCGGTTCTGGGTCTGTTTCTCTTGAACCACAAGTCACAGCAACCCAGTTTTGGTGTCTTTTTCGTAGCGGAGACTCTCAGCAGTCCACCCTGGGAGCGACTAATGTCTGGCGCTTACGGCACGGGAGTGGTGGTCCTCAGAGCCAGGGCCTAGGTTCTCCGGAACCGCAAGTCGCAGCCGGGCGAAACGGGTCTTAAAATCTGGGGAATTCCCTCGGTTTTCATCCCCCAAAGTGGCTCGTCACTGTGCGCTTAGGCTGCGGAGCTACCCAGCAAAAAGATGAAAACGTCGGCCATTTTGACAGGGAGCGGGGGGTGCGAAACATTTTCCCCCTGGCATGTGATATGTCAATCGAATAGAGAATTTCACCCAGAAAACAATGGCGTGCTTTTTTTCCACGTTGCGTTAGTGGTTTTCGATTTAATGTGGCGTTTTACTTTTGTTTTAGGCAAAATGAATGATATTCTCCAAAAGTGCCAGCGAGAAGAGGGGGCCCTGAAATGTGTGGGGGGGCACCGTGCCCTCACCCTCCGAAAGATCTAGTGGCCGACTGCCACCGCCACGGAGATATGATCGATTTCCAATGCATGTCTACAAGAAAAACATGCCAAAACTTCGAGGGTTCAATGGTCTGATGCTAGCCCTTTTACGGGAAGAAATCCCAAGGTGTGCCCTTCAAATAGACACCAAAAGCATGTGGCTGCAAATTGTGGTTCCAGAGAAATGAGACCAAGACCTCCGGCACCCAAGGTTCAATGCAAATTGGATGGTCAAGGCCTGGTTAACGAACGGGGCGTGTATGCGGCTGTTACCCGGATCTCGATATAGTAATTTAAATGGAACGGAGATACCACTTTGATTAGGTGGTTACACTTCCTCTTGTACCTAGGTGGCACAAGAAGACGTGGAGCTGCCTTTTTCTTGCAGTGACTAGGGTTCGAATCCTTTTATTGTTTAACTCAATATTTATTTTTCTATTTCTTTAAGGGGTGTGTTCTTAAACTTGAGTAGTGACAGCACAGCCAATCATGATGAGGAGGAAGTTGAGGTGAGGATTTGAATATGGGGCATGTCTTTACTTGCTTTCAAACTGCCTACGAGGAAAGATGGCTGAGAGACAAACTGTAAGTACATAAATCAGCAACCCGGTTTTGGTGTCTATTTGAAGTGCAGTGCCTGGGCTTTCTTCCCCTAAAAGCGCTAGTGTCCAGGGCTTATGAAGGCAGAGCAGTGACCCCAGATTTTGGGCATTTTTTTTCTCATAGATATGTATTGGAAAGTGGATAAGGGTGGTCCGTTTTGGGCAAATTTCTCTGGAATTCAAGTCACTGCAGGGCAGTGAGGGTCTTAAAATTTGTGGGAGACTCTGTACTCACCCTGTTAAAGATCTAGATTCTGTGTGCATCAGCCACGGAGATATAATCGCTTAGCTCCCTATGATGAATCCCATTAATTTAGGACTTTGACAATTTTTTCACCTACAAATTACCAGAAGTCCTAAATGAATGGCATAGTAGGAAAAGCGCACTGGCAAATAGTACATGTGTTGATGAGCATGCTTCCTATAATTTATAGCATTTTTTACAGAGAGGCTTCAAAATGGCACATGCTCTGAAGTACAATTCGAATTGACCCAGATTCCTTGTCCTTAACTATGTGCACATGCTGCGGATTATGTGCGGATTCATCCGCGCGGATTTTGTAAAATCCGCAGGTGAAACCGCAGGTCAAAAGACCTGCGGTTTTACCTGCGGATTGCTCTGCGGTTTTGCCCTGCGGTTTTTCATCTCCTCAATGGAGGAGATGGCAAACCGCAGGAGAATCCGCAGAAAGAATTGACATGTCAATTCTTTCTGCGGATTGAAAACCGCAGATAATCCGCGCGGAAAATTCCGCACCGTCGGCACTGCGGTTTTTGATTCCCATAGGGAATCATGGTACTGTACACCGCAGCAAAAACTGCTGCGGGTCCGCCGCGGCCAAAACCGCTGCGGAACCGCAGCAAAATCCGCAGCGTGTGCACACAGCCTAAGATGTCTTTTATTTTTTCTAGGATTTTGCACACTACAATTATGAAGAATCATTGGTCCCTGTTTCCCAAAAAAGAGGTGGGTTGAATCATAAAAGAACATGAGGCTGTGGTGTCACATGCAATATTTAATAGCATTTCATATTCGGTTTCAGCTATTTCTGATGGTAATGGTGAAAAAGTGAAGCGTTCCAGGGAGGTGGAGGTGTTTACCATACAGGTAATGTTCTGCTCACATATTCATCCACGTTCCCATTTGTTCTCCATCCTCTTAACCACATTACTCTCTCTGTAGGTCAGAGGTTGGCGTCGGTACAGAATGTTAAAACTGATAAACGATGCCCTGGAACATCAGGATGAAGCATACCAGTTGAAACCCAAGGTACGGAGTCCTGTTAAATTACTTTTACGCGGGATGATTTATCAGGCTATTACGCCCATCTAGCACCTCGATTGTCAATGTGACTTTACACACAACTATTAAGCAACTGTCGCTCAGTAGTCGGTGATGAGCGACTATCGTTCCAATTGTGCACGACCACACACCGGACACTAAATGATATTCCCTCAGTCACTCAGATCATGCAGTGTTGTTTTGTTTGGCTGAGTACATGCTATCGCCAGTATTTCATTAGCACACTGGCTGGGGAACAGTTCCAGTCTTTTGTCTGCACTGCATTAGCACTGTGAAGAGGTTTGTACTACACCACGATGCATGACACTTCACCAAATAGCACTCCGGTATATGATAAAAGGGTTAAACGCTCACCCGAATGCTGACCGAGGCATCCTGCAGTACTTCAGGACCTTCAACAGCATCAGAGATCATTTGATCTCCAACATCATTGAAGGTCCTGCAAGAAGCCTCATTGAGCAGCGGTGTCATTCAGGTGTGTAAAGCCAGCCCTTTGATTTAAAAAAAAAAAAAAAAGTGACAATGAACACTGAGCAACTTCTAGATCAGCAATCTTGGGCAGAAAACAAGTATTTTGCTCTGAAGGTACACAGCCTATCAGTACAGGATCCATTAAAGTTGTTCACTGACTGGGGTGGGAGGTGGTAGGGGAGGTAGTGAAGAAAAAATAAAATCAGTTGGAAAAAAAACTTGCACATCTCCACAGCCAGGTTGTCTACATTCAACCCTTCTGATTGCAGGCACAGACATCTCAGAACCTCCCATATAACAAAGGAGATAAGAGTTGGTGTGTAGAAAACATTGCTATGCGGAGGGGTAGACATTACATTTTTATAAAATAAAATGAGCAAACTCCACATAGCAAAGTTTTCTACAGCCCTTAACTTGTTATCTCCTTTCCTATCTGCTACTATTGTGACCTGACTCGCAGCCTAAGGCTATGTGCACACGGGGAAAATCCTCCTGCGGATTTTTCTGCGCAGAATTCACGAAATCCGCAGGTCAAATGAGCTGCATTTTTCCTGCGGATTTCTTCCTTTTTTAGTGCAGTTTTGATGCGGTTTTTCAGTGCGGTTTTCCCCCTGCGGTTTTTGAGAATGGGGAGATAGAAAACCGCACAAAAGAAGTCACATGCAGTTGTTTGAAAACCGCACACCCACTTTCTGCAGCGTCTGCACAGATTTTTTTTTTTCCATAGATTTACATGCTACTGTAAATCACTGTGCGGTTCTGCGGGAAAAATGCATCGTGTGCACATGGCCTAAAAGCATCTTTGATTACAGTATATAATGTATAATATTTTGTGGGTGACAATGTTGCCGAGGTGCCATACCAGACTGTCACTATGTATAATGTTGCACTGTGCAATATTGATCAAATTTTTTTCTCTCCCCAGTTTGGATACGGTTTCACAAATTGGCAATAATGAAGATGGAGAAAGGAAGCTATGCCATTGCTGTAAAGCACAGGAATAAGACCAAATATAGTTTTATGTTTGTTTCTCTAAATAACATGACGTTTGCTTTGGTTTTGTTCCCTTTTCTATAGTATAGTGGTGATATGAATATGATATGTACATGTCAGCATACCCTGTGGACTTTTTCTACTGTGAATTTTAGGAGCTTGACACTTGCACAATGAATAATGATGAGGTGTCCGTGTGACCAGAGGTTACAGAATGCAATTGTACCCATTGTATCTGATGAGGTTATTCTCATATGTGTTTTTCTGTCACAGGCCAGAAAAAGGAGATGAAAGTAGAATGGTCCTGGATAATCAGACAGTGCATGCACTAGGGCTCATGCCTTGTCTTTCAGGCAACTAACTCACAGCTATGTGAATACAGCTACAAGCAAGCTAAAGTACTTAATGACTAGTAGGGAGTGAGAGGTGCTATAAAAGTACAGAGTACCTGAAGGCCATGAGTACAAAGATGGCTTTACAAACCCTAATACCATTAAACAAGTCTTCTATAGCCCACACACAACTACAACATAGCCAGCTTAAATAATATTTTATTGAATTAAAACGAAAGCTCAAACTGTTAAAAATATAATTCAAATAAGAGTGCATTTACTCAGGCAATTAATCCAGTGACATTGTCAAGGGATGGGCCTTAAATTTATCAGCTCAGATCCCTGTGCATAGTCCTCACTTTGGCCATGATGCCAGAGCAATTGACAGGTTTTTTTCATCATTGCTGATAGCCCTAGGCCTTAAAAGCGTACAAATTTTTATATATATATATTTACTGTGACAGATCTGTCACTTCTCTGTGTGCGAAATTCACAGTAAATATGCAGGTGACTACATTGCATATTTACTGCAACGTGTACCAGTTTTACGTGCAAGAACCATCCATACGCATGTGTGGATCAGCCCTTGGAATCCCCTGTTTCTATATATATATATATATATATATATATTACACACACACATTGGAAAGAAACAGGGGATTCCAAGGGCTGAGCCACACATGCGTATGGATGGTTCTTGCACATAAAACTGGTACACGTTGCAGTAAATATGCAATGTAGTCACCTGCATATTTACTGTGAATTTTGCACACAGAGAAGTGACAGATCTGTCACTTCTGTGTTTTAACCCTGTAACATCTTATCTGATATACCAGCACAGATGTTACAGGTGGATGGGGCATCAAGGGTTAATTACTTACCTCCTTCTGCACACTTATTGCAGGATACACACGGATTTTGTGTGCATTCCACATTTGCAGAAATCACACAAAACACTTGATAACAATATGCATGTGTGGATGGGCCACAAGTTTGAAGACCCCCCCCTGAATATATATATATATAAAAAGTTTAGTTACGCTTTAACAATACACTAGAATAAAAACCATTAGTTTAATAAACAAAAACATTGCAGAGCAGCAACATGCACATTATTTAAAAGACTAAATTTCACCTGCAAAAGAGAAAAAAAAAAGTTAGAATAGACTCAATTAAAGGTGAACTATAGTATTAGAAGAACAGCTGCCTCCTTGCAAAAAACTGCCACTTCCAAACTGGCGTTAAGTGAAGTCATGATGCTCAGCTCCATTGAACTCAATAGAGCTGAGCCTCAATATCACATATTTCTGGAAGCTGTTTTTCTGTTGCTAGAGTACCCACCTAAAACGCAAACAAAAATGAACTTTAACTTCGGAGTCTCTTCAGCATGACCACAGGGTTCATATTCCATCTCCTCATCTGCGATGTACTTGTTTCTTTAGTGCTTAGAAGGAAAAAGGAATGATGTTACAACTGAAAGATATGCATAAAAAAATCCACACTTCTAGAATACTGGCACTCAGCCAAAGTACAGTAATGCTTCACAGAAATGCTGCAAAGTGTTACTATGCTTTAAGGTTTTTCCATGAGTCCTGGCTATCACATTAAAGGGTGAGCGCCGGTGGCAGGATTTTTTTTTTCTTCCAATGTTATCCCCTATCCATAGAATAGTTTTTAAAGTTCCATACAATAGAATTATCTACAGTTTCAAACTCAGTGGCTGGTGTGGCTAGTCCCTGACAAGTACAGTAAGAATTTAATATAAATAGAAGTGTTCAATAATTACCTTGAAGAGCTCCTTTTCTGGTTCTGCCTCATGGAACGTGTCTGCATGAGAAAGGACGGGGAAGGTACATGTGCCCTGAAATGAATACATTAGTATTAAAAGCTGGTAATGAGTGCATCCATTAGCTTGGCACCATGGTATTGGAGTAAAGGTATTTTCACCTTGCACTCGAAGTCTCTTCATGCTCACTCTCCAGTTCTTCGGGAATCAGTTCTGGTATCTGGGAACTGTGGACTGCAGCTGTCTGGTCTCTTCTTCCCCTGGTGTTCTCTTCTGCAACCCTTTAGGGGAATCAAAAAGAAGAAAAAAAGAAGTCTTTGTCAAGTTTATTTCAAAGCATGTATTATTTTCATTTCACAATAAAATACCTTGAAGTGCTGGCTGTGGCTTCTTGACTCGCTGACTTCCGTGCTTCCATCAGTAGGCTTTGTCCATGGCAAATGTCATCCATGTTCTTTTCCCGGTAGTTCCTGTCCGCTGTAAGATTTGAATGTGCCAAATACCTGGCGACCAGACGTTGTTGCACGTCAGTACATCTTGAGAGAGTCCAGGATTCAAGCACTTTTCTAACCATCTGGCTGGTGACTATGGGGAGATGAAACCTAAAAAAAAAAAAAAAATTTATATATATATATATATACACTACATGTAGAGACTAAGTTGTATGACTTTTAATAATCTTACTTCCTGTGAAAACGGTTCATATCATTGGTTACGTTTTTTGTAGAGGAGACTCTCGGCTGTCCACCCTGGGAGCGACTAATGTCTGGCGCTTACGGCACGGGAGTGGCGGTCCTCAGAGCCAGGGCCTAGGTTCTCCGGAACCGCAAGTCGCAGCCGGGCGAAACGGGTCTTGAAATCTGGGGAATTCCCTCGGTTTTCATCCCCCAAAGTGGCTCGTCACTGTGCGCTTAGGCTACGGAGCTACCCAGCAAAAAGATGAAAACGTTGGCCATTTTGACAGGGAGCGGGGGGTGCGAAACATTTTCCCCCTGGCGTGCGATATGTCAATCGAATAGAGAATTTCACCCAGAAAACAATGGCGTGTTTTTTTTCCACGTTGCGTTAGTGGTTTTCGATTTAATGTGGCGTTTTACTTTTGTTTTAGGCAAAATGAATGATATTCTCCACTAACAAAGTGCCAGCGAGAAGAGGGGACCCTGAAATGTGTGTGTGTGTGTGTGTGTGGGGGGTGCGCCCGTGCCCTCACCCTCCGAAAAATCTCCCCTTCCATGCCAATTGGCACGTCGAGGGCCCGGTAAGCGACGGCCATTTGCCTCGGTCGTTACCCGGTTCTCTACATGCTAATGCCATCAGGCAAGTCGAGGTCTGGGTAGGAAACGTGGCTATACCACGTGTGTTACCGGGATCTCGATACTATCCTTTGGATGGAACGTGGGGGGGAGCTTGCGGTTCTGGGTCTGTTTCTCTTGAACCACAAGTCACAGCAACCCAGTTTTGGTGTCTTTTTCGCAGAGGAGACTCTCAGCAGTCCACCCTGGGGCCGTGAAGTACTCCCCTGGAATTTTTTTACCCTTTATAGCATGTAGACAGATGATGATTTTAGCCGGTGGGAGCACGCTATGACCCCCTGATTGCCAATTCCTCTGTGTTCAGGGGCCACATTGAGGTGCCCCCTTTTAGGTAGCAGTCTGAAGAACGTGTGTGCAAAATTTGGGGTTGCTGGCACCTTCCCCTCGGGAGTTGTGGGGTCTGAGGCCCCAGAAAGCTGATCCAGGCAGATCATTCTTTAGGAGGGCTGGTTCTTTTTGAGCTTTCGGGGTCCCCTGATCGGCTTCTGGGCATGCTAGCGGGGCGCACGAGGTGGCGTTGGAAAGCTTAGGACCTGCTCTGGGCTTGATAACAGGTCCTGGGGCCGTGAAGTACTCCACTGGAATTTTTTTACCCTTTATAGCATGTAGACAGATGATGATTTTAGCCGGGGGGGAGCACGCTATGACCCCCTGATTGCCAATTCCTCTGTGTTCAGGGGCCCCATTGAGGTAGCCCCTTTTAGGTAGCAGTCTGAAGAACGTGTGTGCAAAATTTGGGGTTGCTGGCACCTTCCCCTCTGGAGTTGTGGGGTCTGAGGCCCCAGAAAGCTGATCCAGACAGATCATTCTTTAGGAGGGCTGGTTCTTTTTGAGCTTTCGGGGTCCCCTGATCGGCTTCTGGGCATGCTAGCGGGGCGCACGAGGTGGCGTTGGAAAGCTTAGGACCTGCTCTGGGCTTGATAACAGGTCCTGGGGCCGTGAAGTACTCCCCTGGAATTTTTTTACCCTTTATAGCATGTAGACAGATGATGATTTTAGCCGGGGGGAGCACGCTATGACCCCCTGATTGCCAATTTCTCTGTGTTCAGGGGCCCCATTGAGGTAGCCCCTTTTAGGTAGCAGTCTGAAGAACGTGTGTGCAAAATTTGGGGTTGCTGGCACCTTCCCCTCGGGAGTTGTGGGGTCTGAGGCCCCAGAAAGCTGATCCAGGCAGATCATACTTTAGGAGGGCTGGTTCTTTTTGCGCTTTCGGGGTCCCCTCATCGGCTTCTGCGCATGCAAGCGGGGCGCACGAGGTGACGTTGGAAAGCTTAGGACCTGCTCTGGGCTTGATAACAGGTCCTGGGGCCGTGAAGTACTCCCCTGGAATTTTTTTACCCTTTATAGCACGTAGACAGATGATGATTTTAGCCGGGGGGAGCACGCTATGACCCCCTGATTGCCAATTTCTCTGTGTTCAGGGGCCCCATTGAGGTAGCCCCTTTTAGGTAGCAGTCTGAAGAACGTGTGTGAAAAATTTGGGGTTGCTGGCACCTTCCCCTCGGGAGTTGTGGGGTCTGAGGCCCCAGAAAGCTGATCCAGGCAGATCATACTTTAGGAGGGCTGGTTCTTTTTGCGCTTTCGGGGTCCCCTGATCGGCTTCTGGGCATGCTAGCGGGGCGCACGAGGTGGCGTTGGAAAGCTTAGGACCTGCTCTGGGCTTGATAACAGGTCCTGGGGCCGTGAAGTACTCCCCTGGAATTTTTTTACCCTTTATAGCATGTAGACAGATGATGATTTTAGCCGGTGGGAGCACGCTATGACCCCCTGATTGCCAATTCCTCTGTGTTCAGGGGCCACATTGAGGTGCCCCCTTTTAGGTAGCAGTCTGAAGAACGTGTGTGCAAAATTTGGGGTTGCTGGCACCTTCCCCTCGGGAGTTGTGGGGTCTGAGGCCCCAGAAAGCTGATCCAGGCAGATCATTCTTTAGGAGGGCTGGTTCTTTTTGAGCTTTCGGGGTCCCCTGATCGGCTTCTGGGCATGCTAGCGGGGCGCACGAGGTGGCGTTGGAAAGCTTAGGACCTACTCTGGGCTTGATAACAGGTCCTGGGGCCGTGAAGTACTCCCCTGGAATATTTTTACCCTTTATAGCATGTAGACAGATGATGATTTTAGCCGGGGGGAGCACGCTATGACCCCCTGATTGCCAATTTATCTGTGTTCAGGGGCCCCATTGAGGTACCCCATTTTAGGTAGCAGTCTGAAGAACGTGTGTGCAAAATTTGGGGTTGCTGGCACCATCCCCTCGGGAGTTGTGGGGTCTGAGGCCCCAGAAAGCTGATCCAGGCAGATCATTCTTTATGAGGGCTGGTTCTTTTTGCGCTTTCGGGGTCCCCTGATCGGCTTCTGGGCATGCTAGCGGGGCGCACGAGGTGGCGTTGGAAAGCTTAGGACCTGCTCTGGGCTTGATAACAGGTCCTGGGGCCGTGAAGTACTCCCCTGGAATTTTTTTACCCTTTATAGCATGTAGACAGATGATGATTTTAGCCGGGGGGAGCACGCTATGACCCCCTGATTGCCAATTTGTCTGTGTTCAGGGGCCCCATTGAGGTACCCAATTTTAGGTAGCAGTCTGAAGAACGTGTGTGCAAAATTTGGGGTTGCTGGCACCTTCCCCTCGGGAGTTGTGGGGTCTGAGGCCCCAGAAGGCTGATCCAGGCAGATCATACTTTAGGAGGGCTGGTTCTTTTTGCGCTTTCGGGGTCCCCTGATCGGCTTCTAGAATTTCACCCAGAAAACAATGGCGTGTTTTTTTTCCACGTTGCGTTAGTGGTTTTCGATGTAATGTGGCGTTTTTCTTTTGTTTTAGGCAAAATGAATGATATTCTCCACTAACAAAGTGCCAGCGAGAAGAGGGGGCCCTGAAATGTGTTTGTGTGTGGGGGGGGGGGGTGCGCCCGTGCCCTCACCCTCCGAAAAATCTCCCCTTCCATGCCAATTGGCACGTCGAGGGCCCGGTAAGCGACGGCCATTTGCCACGGTCGTTACCCGGTTCTCGACATGCCAATGCCATCAGGTATCTGGTCACACACGGTATCTGGTCACAGGAGCAGGACCCAAGACAGAGAAGCTGCGTCCCTCTAGACCTACCATGTGTGCGGCGTCGCTGCTGCGAACGCCAAGAAGGGCTGCAACTGCAGCACAGCGTAGGACACTGCCGCTCGACGACAAAGCCAGATAGCAAGCGCAATGTCAGAAGCTAGCATAGCGGTGCGGTGTGCACAGTAGCTTAAGGCTTGCCACTGACTGGCGCAGACTGCTAAACTAATACCCTATCACCATGCGTAATATCAGAGGGAAGGGGTTTCAAATGAGTCAGTCACCAGAATCATACATCCATCACCATTCACACATAGCAAGTATAGCCTATACTAGCGCATGGCGGAACAGCCATGTGTTCCATGAGCATGCCCAGTAAGAGGACAGAAGGACTTAGCCTCAGGAGAGATTTGCTGCAAGGCAATCTCCTCTGCAGTGGAAATATAGGAGGAGAGTGCAGAATGTGAGGATCTGTATCCCTGCTGAGTAAACGCAGAAATCCGACTCCTAACATTACCCCCCTCCTAGGGCACCCCCTCCCTGAGCCTTACGATCCACCTACTTGTGCCCGTAAGAGGTATAAGGCCTCAGACTCGTCCGCAGGCAAGTCTGATGTCCCGGTAGATGACAGAGAGGCCCGGGACATGTGGAAGGCCTCAGGGGTGGCAAGATCGCCAGGTCTGAAAAGGGGCCCGTGGGAGACAGCGGGAGCGGAAGTTACAGTGGAACGCAGTGGAACGCCACCGTGTGGCAGGCGTCTCCGATCTTCGCTTAAGGAAGCTATTCCGAGCACAAAAGGCGCAGGCCCGAATATATTTTTTAACATCCTGAGCCCTGTGCGGCCACCAGTAAGACCCTGCCAGGAGTTTTGTGGTCTGCATATAGCCACAGTGACCACCTCTCCAGGATGAGTGTGCCCAGGCAAGAACCTTTGGCCGAAGGTGGGGAGGAACAAGGGCCTTACCCGGCGGTACAGAATTTGGCCTTTGCGGGGCACTGTTGTTTTGAGACACCGCGTGTTGACAAATAAGACCACGACTGGAGTCTTGTGCCAGACACGCCTGGAGAACGGTGCGAGACACCTCCATGGGCTCTGGGGGTGGAACCTCTGGCTCGGGTAGTTCCAGAGGCTCAAAAAAATTGGGAGCCGGAGTAACCTTCCGTTTGGATTGAGCACGCTCCATACCGCGCTCCAAAAAACAGAGGTCAATGCGGGTGGAAATGGCAATCAGTTCTTCCAAACTGGCAGGAACGTCTCTAGTGGAAAGAGCATCTTTAATGTGCTCCACCAAACCTCTCCAAAACACAGAGATGAGGGCTTTATCGGACCACTCCAACTCGGAAGCAAGTGTCCGAAAACGGACGGCATACTGACTAACCGAGAGAGCACCCTGAGTCAAAGCAAGAAGCTGAAGAGAGGTATCGTGCGTGACCTGTGGACCGAGGAAGACCTGCTTAATAGCTGTTAGAAAGTGAGCAGCGGTCCGGACTTCTGGGTCACCACGCTTCCATAGTGGCGTAGCCCACACCAACGCTTTGCCCGACAGCAGGGAAACAATAAACCACACCTTGGCCCGTTGCGTAGGGAATCGCGCAGCCAGTAATTCCAGCTGAATGGAGCACTGGCTGATGAAACCCCTACAGGAGGCGCCATCGCCATAAAATTTATCAGGCAACGGGAGGCGGGTAACTGTCAGCGCGGGGGAGGACGTGGACATACGGGAAACTGCGTCTGTGATTGCCTTTACAGCAGCTTCGGTGGATTGTGCAGCTGAGAGAGCCCCCTCAAGAGTGGCCAGCCGGCCCTCAAGCTGCCGAATACACTGTAAGAGTTGCTGCTGTTCTGCCATCACTAGCCAGACCCTGGCGCTAGTATAATGTTAGGAACGGTGGAACACACTAAATAAAAATAAATAATAAAGTGCGTTCGCTGCTCAGGGTCCACCGCGCAGTAGGTGTAACAACCTGAGTGATGACAGAGGAGCAATATGGCGGTATGATACACATGGGTTCAACGTCACCCGAAGTGCGCAGAGCAGGCTCTGTTCACACACAGAGGTGCCGCAACAAAAACATACAAAACACTGAACCTGTTATTGACACAGGCTTCAGATAGCATACAAAATGCTGAACCTGTTAGTGACACAGGCTTCAGGTAAATGCACACTCGGTATCTGGTCACAGGAGCAGGACCCAAGACAGAGAAGCTGCGTCCCTCTAGACCTACCGTGTTTGTGGCATCGCTGCTGCGAACGCGAAGAAGGGCTGCAACTGCAGCGCGACGTAGGACACTGCTGCTCGACGACAAAGCCAGATAGCAAGCACGATATCGGACGCTAGCATAGCGGTGCGGTGTGCACAGTGGCTTAAGGCTTGCCTCTGATTAGCGCTGACTGCTAAACTAATACCATATCACCATGCGTAATATCAGAGGGAAGGAGTTTCAAATGAGTCAGTCACCAGAATCATACATCCATCACCATTCACACATAGCAAGTATAGCATATACTAGCGCATGGCAGAACAGCCATGTGGGTCGCCCTCCCAGGGCTGTTGGGTACTCGGTACCAGGCTGGTCTCTCAGAGGGGAATGTCACAGCAGCGGTGAACCGGTTCGTGGCCCTGGTCACCCATGTAAAAGGGATGAAGTGATGGAATAAAGTTTATGAGTGAATGATTTGTGACGCCACTTGTGGTGTTCGGCAATGAAGGTGTTAAGCCGACGCTGCAGACAGATCCTTTGGGACAGATGGTGGGGTGCAGCAAAGATGGGGTGGCCCTCTACAGTCAGGGCTGTAGTGCCATGCCAGAGCAGATGAAGAGGGTAGGTGTTGAGGAAGAGGGTGTAGTGTTTGGCACAGAGATGTAGCAGTGCTGGAGAGTTTGCAGGAAGAAGGCAAGGACACAACAGGGTGCAGTTTCTTTACCTTTACTTTGCTTGGCAAATGCAGTCCAGGGTCCAGATTACAGATGGCACAGGAGCTGGCTAGCCTGGAAGCAACTTAGGAATCTCTCTAGGCAGATGGGTTGTGTAGTCTCCTTCCTAGCGCTTAGTTTTAGGTACTTGCAGTACTGTGTTACACTGAAGTTCCACTTGCTTATTCTCTTTAGAACTCCCTCGTATGACAGACAGCTGTAGCCTTTCTCTTCTGCCTCACACGTCGCTGTTGTGCCTCCGAGTCTTATGTGGAATAGAGCATTTACAGCTTCCTATTCCTCCGGTTTCTGTTGCAGGACCATCAGTGTCCATACAGCCTTGGATACCGGACTCCATATAATGCGCTATAACTGGGAATGAGCCTGAACTCTCTGCTTAATCCCCCAGCTCTTCTCCTCATGTCCACACACATTGCCCTCCTCATACAAACTCCTAATTTCCCCTTCCTGGACCTCAGAGAGCAGCTCTTCCCCCAGTTTTGGGTTCAGAGCTCCCTCTGCTGGGCTGGAATGAGAACTGTGTTGTGTGTTGTGATTAACTGTCAGAGTGATCCTTTATTGCTTCCAAGCACGACATCACACTCCCTAGGAGGAAGGTAATGCCACTGTGGCGACCATACTCCTGGGGATGCCACATTCCCCCCTAGTGCAAGTCAGTACTCCTGGACTGAAGGGAAAACATGTAAACATATAAACAATTATAGATATAACAAGATTTTTAAAAAAATGAAAAATTACAAAAACCAAAGCTGAAAAATAGTCCTAATGATGATTAGTCCATGCGTCAATGTCCATGGTGCAATTCCTGAGCAAGATGGTGAACTATTTACAAGTAGAGTTCTGACCACACATAGTCCTGTGGTCCAATCGTCCATCAAAACAAAATAAGATCTTCAAAAAGTTTCTTGCAGAGTCTCTGTAGGCACATAAACTTCAACAGTTGCATATTTACATTTTAACAATTACAAAACTTATCTATTTGCGGAACCTTAAGGGTGGAATACCTTGGGTACTACGGACAGACCTACATAGCACTGGTGTTGTTGGGGAACTTACTGGATGCCTTGTGTTAACTACTGGTGTAGTGTGTGCTGTACTGGCTACAATACTGGTGCTTCTGCGTAGCACAGGAATACTAGATTTCCTAGGACCACTTCTACACACTGTGGGCATGACAAATTCACCACTGGCAGGGTGAGAATTCTCTTGTTCCACTGCTGGTGTAGCATCCACTGCTTGTACATGCTGGTTTTCAGGGTGGTCATGAGTAACTTCTTGCACTACCAGTTGGGGAAAGGTCAAAACTGGCACCAGTATGGCATTATTTGCTCTAGTCCAATTTGCAGGGAATTCTCCAAGTACAGTGCTGACCTTTTTTTCTTCCTCTATGGGCTGAAGGTTGTTTTGTTCTTCCATTCTGTCCTTTAGTTGGTCAGGGCACAGTTTCAGATGATCCCTCGATACTGCTGATGAGGTTTCTCCTCCATCCTTACTGATAAGGCACACTTTAGTGTTGTCGAAGTTTGATGGTAAGACGGTGTAGGGTTCAGCTTCCCATTGGTCATCCAATTTATGCATCCTTCTTTCCCTCTTTAAGACTTGTTCTCCTGGTGACAAGGGAACTGCAGGTGCATGTTGATTGTAGTTCTTTTCTGTTTTTGTCTCGCCTGAGCTACTCTTTTCTACACACTCTTGTACTCTACGGTACTGTTCTGCCGCTCCGTATCCCAGTCAGCATCTGGTGATGTTACCTCAGGTATCAGGACTCCCATATCCAAATCAATAGGCAGCTTGCCAGGCCTCGCTCTCATTAGGTAGGCTGGAGTGCAGTTGGTGGAATTCACAGAAATGTGATTGTAGAGGTCGACCAGATCTGGCAACTTCTCTGGCCACAGATTCCTCTCCTCCAAAGGCAAGGTCTTCAGTAGATCGATCACCACCTGATTCATCTTTTCACACATGCCATTGGTCTGTGGATGGTATAGTGTTGTCCTGATCTTCTTGCAACCGTACAAATTACAGAATTCCTGGAACACTTCTGCCTCAAAGGCTGGACCTTGATCTGTAAGCACTCCCTCGGGATATCAGTGTGGTCGACAAAAGTGCTGTTGGAATGCTCTGGCTGCTGTCCTGGCTGTTTGATCCTTGACAGGTACGACTACCAGGAATCTCGAGTAGTGGTCAACGATGGTAAGAGCATAAATGTAGCCTGAACGGCTTGGAACCAGCTTCACATGGTCCAGGGCGACCAACTCGAGTGGCTGTTTAGTTATTATTGGCTGCAAAGGAGCTCGCTGGCTGTTACGGTCCTTCCTGCGCAGGTTGCATTGTCCACACTCCCGGCACCAATTTTCAATGGCTTTCCTCATACCAGCCCAGTAGAATCTCTCCCGGAGCAAGGCCTTAAACTTCTTCCATCCGAAGTGTCCAGCTCCATTGTGGTATGCTTCCAAGACTATTGATGCCTCCCTCTTTGGGACTACCACTTGCCAGACCAACTCATGAGTGCGGGCGTTGATACTCCTCCAGTACAGCTTCCCTTCATAGATGAACAGCCTGCCTCTTTCCTTCCACAACTGCTGCGTTTCTTCAGGAGCATCTGGACCTGGGCGTGAGTCAGCTTGTGACAGTAGCTCCTTTACAAGGTGGACTGCGGGGTCGCTATCCTGCTTCTCTGCACAGTCCAGATGAGGCAATGGATTTAGGGTGGCCTCTTTCATGATAGACCCTCTGTTTCTCAATCCTTGGGCACATTGGGCCTCAATTGGCAGGTGGAAGGCAGGTAACTCTATTTCTTCGAGTGCCTCAGGGTCTTCTCCTGCATCTGGCAGATTGGGCATTCTGGACAGCGCATCAGCATTGGCATTCTTGTGCCCCGCTTGGTACTTGATGGTAAATTCATAGTTAGACAGCCGGGCCATCCATCGCTGCTCCAGTGCATCTAGCTTGGCAGTTTCCAAGTGAGTCAATGGGTTGTTGTCCGTGAAGATGGTAAACTTGGCTGAAGCTAGGTAATGCTTGAATCGTTCAGTCACAACCCAGACTATGGCGAGGAACTCCAGTTTGAAGGAACTGTAGTTGTCAGGGTTCCTTTCAGAGGGACAAAGCTTCCTGCTGGCGTAGGAGATCAATCTTTCTTTGCCATTCTGTACTTGTGACAGTACTGCTCCCAGTCCCACGTTGCTGGCATCAGTATACAGAACAAATGGTTGGTCATAATCTGGGTAGGCCAGAACTTCATCTCCTGTGAGAGCCATCTTCAGTCGAGTGAAAGACCTCTCCAGTTCCTCATTCCATTCAAATGTAGGACTCTTCTTCCTGGCCTTCTTGGGCTGGCCCACCAGAAGATTTTGCATAGGCGTGGCTATTTCAGTGAAGCCTTTGATGAACCTTCGGTAGTAGCCTACCAACCCGAGGAATTGACGTACTTCATGGAGGTTGCTGGGCTTCTGCCAGTACCGGATGACTGTGACTTTGTCAGGATCTGGTGCCACACCTTCTGCACTCACTACATGACCGAGGTACTGTACCTTGGGCTTCAGGAGGTGGTATTTGGAAGGCTTCACTTTCAGACCAAAGTTGGACAAGGCTTCAAACACCTCAGCCAGGTGCTTCAGATGGTCTTCATAAGTCTTGGAGAAAACAATGACATCATCAAGGTATAACAGAACTGTCTCGAAGTTTTTGTGTCCAAGACAGCATTCCATTAGCCGTTGAAATGTCCCTGGGGCAGTGCAGAGCCCGAACGGCATGTAGTTGAACTCGCAGAGACCCATTGGTGTAGTAAACGCTGTTTTCTCCTTGTCTGCCTCTGCCACGGGAACCTGCCAATACCCACTAGTGAGATCTATGGTGGAAAAATAGTTAGCAGTTTTAAGTGCAGCTAATGACTCCTCAATTCTGGGTAATGGGTAGGCATCCTTATGTGTAATGCTGTTAATTTTTCAGTAATCAACACACATTCTCATGGTACCATCTTTCTTTTTCACAAAGACTATTGGGGCTGCCCAGGGGCTACAACTGTCTCTGAGCACCCCAGCCTCCTTCGTTTCCCGCAACATACTTTTGGCACATTGATATTGTGTTAGGGGTATAGGCCGGTACCTTTCTTTAATGGGTGGATGATCTCCAGTGGGGATATGATGTTGAACCCGTTTTGCCTGCCTAAAATCTAGTGGGTGTTTACTGAATACCCGCTCATACTCCTGAGTCACTCGGTAAACCCCACACTTTTGGTATGAAGGGATGGAGTCAGTTCCCACATGCAGCTGCTGACACCACTCCTCTAGCTGCTTTACAGAGCCATTGTCCTCCACCTGGTCGGATGAGACCAAGGGCTGGTCGGATGAGACCAAGGGCTCTGCTGCCTGTATTGCATTGTTACAGACAGTAAGCAGCTTAGCAACTGGCATACCGAGGTATTGTGGCCTCCTCCTCCCCACAATTCAAGAGGCGTACAGGTACTCTCCCTTTGCGGACATCAACTACACCTCTGCCTGTCAGGACAGTGGGCCGGCTATCAAAGTACACTGGCTCTACCAATGCTTGGTAATCTTTTCCTCTGAGGCCTATGGCTGCCCGACACCAAATTAACATTTCACATCTGGGGGGTATCGCAATGGCGAAAGAATCACTCACTCTGACGCTGCCAATTTCTCTGCCAGAGAGTTCTACCTGCTGTCTTTGCATCAGGGCCTTGATCTCCTTCTGCAGGACTCGTTGTTCACTGGAACCAGCAGTCTCAGCCACCTGTTGCAACAAAACAATAACCTCGGCAAGACAATTTTCAATCACATTAGTACCTAAGGTCCTCATTAGGTTACATTCTCGTCGATCAATGTCTACAACTATCAGACCTTGAGATTTTAACTCTACTCACCCCACTTTAATGGTAATCTCTTTACATCCTACTTGCGGCAAAGACTTACCGGGCAGCATGGTGGCTCAGTGGTTAGCGCTGCAGCCTTGCAGCGCTGGGGTCCTGGGTTCGAATCCCACCAAGGACAACATCTGCAACGAGTTTGTATGTTCTCCCCGTGTTTGTGTGGGTTTCCTCCGGGTACTCCGGTTTCCTCCCACACTTCCAAAGACATACTGATAGGGAATTTAGATTGTGAGCCCCCATCGGGGACAGTGATGAAAATGTGTGCAAACTGTAAAGCGCTGCGGAATATGTTAGCGCTATATAAAAATAAAGATTATTATTTATTATTACCATTGCTGGCAACTACTGTCAGTTCATCACTTGGGTCGCGAGTAAGTTCAGAGTCAGCCCAATATCGCTTGTAAAGGATATATGGCATAGTTGTCACCTGAGAGCCAGTGTCCAGCAAAGCCTTCATGGGGATGCCGTCAATCACCACTGGGAGGACCTGTCGCCCTCCGACATACTTGGCTCGCCAGTTCTTTGGGCCTTGTGGTCCGACTCCTGGGGGTTGGCCCTCTGCCCCAGGGTAGCAGAATCTTGCGATGTGGTCTGCCTTGTAGCAGCGACGACAGTTGGGATATCCGTCCAGGTCATAGCGATCATTGTCTCTCCCTCGGCGTGGTGGGATCCTCTTCTTCCGTAGCCACGGGACATCCTCTGGACTGGAGGCCAGCTGGATCTTCTCCTTGGATGACGCCTGCAGGGACTGCACAGTTTTGACAAATGCAGCCATACTTTTGGTCAGCTCCTGGACCTGAAGACGCAGTTCGGCAGATGGGTCTTTGTCCACAGTCTGTGCATCAGCCTCCACAGGGCTGGGAGGTAAAGATGCAGCTTCTTGGTGGTATGTGATCGCTGGGCACCTAGGGGGCACTGGACGGCTGACAATTGGTTCATGCAGCACCCGGATAGCCTTTTCCTTGAAGTCTGCAAAGTCTAGGTCAGGGTTTTGTAGGGCTATAATGCGCAGCTGTGCTCTGTGGGTACTGGATAGGAGGCCCTCAATAAATTGCTCCTTTAGCAGTCTGTCTCCATCTTTCACACTGTCTGGATCAATCTGCTTGATGGCTTGCAGTGCCTCCTGCAGGTTAAGGGCATAGTCCCGTATACTGTCCTGCGCTCTCTGCTTACACCCAAAGAATCTCATCTTTATTTCAGCTGCAGGGCGGGTGTCAAAGGTGCTTCTTAGCTTAGCAAGGATCTTTTTAACAGTCTCTTTATCAGTGTCCTGCCAGGCTTTTACTTCCCTTTGCGCTGCACCAGTCAGCTGCCCAATAAGGATGTTCAATTTCTGGCTTTCATACAAACTGCACAGTCTCTCTTTAAATTCAATCAGGGTATGTGACTCCCCTGAGTACTGCGGTAGCCAGGCTGCTCCCGGTATATACGGCATGGACAGCGGCATTATGGGGACCTCTGCAGTGGGCGCTGATTCTTGTGGCGCTGTGGAGGCAGCGCTGGCTGCTGGATGCAGCGGCGCTATGGGAGTCGCAGCTGCGCTGGGCCCTGCAGCTTGTGGCACTGTGGGGTTTGCAGTGGCGTCCGCCGCTGCGTCTGCTCTCGCTTCAGACATTCTCTTCCCCCCTAGTTAATGTTTGCCAAGCCCTGAGTTTCGCTGGCTTACTGGCTGCCATTCTGCAGGCTGGAGGATCAGGGGACGCCGGGACTGCAGGCCTCGGCTTCTCACTTCTCGCGCGCTGGCCTCTTCCCGCGCCGCACTTCACTGTTTTGCGCTTTTCTGCTGGCTCCGCCCACGATGGCCCGCCCCTTTTGCTTCCTGTGCACGCCAAGCAGCGGGGTAATGGCGGCAATTGCACAAATAGTCTATGGCACAAAACACAGTCTCTGGCACACAGGACCCGGGGACACCGGGCTCCATAAATCCTGTTCATGATGCCAAAATGGGTCGCCCTCCCAGGGCTGTGGGGTACTCGGTACCGGGCCGGTCTCTCAGAGGGGAATGTCACAGCAGCGGTGACCTGGTCCAAGGCCCTGGGCACCCATGTAAAAGGGATGAAGTGATGGAATAAAGTTTATGAGTGAATGATTTGTGACGCCACCTGTGGTGTTCGGCAATGAAGGTGTTAAGCCGACGCTGCAGACAGATCCTTTGGGACAGATGGTGGGGTGCAGCAATGATGGGGTGGCCCTTCACAGGCAGTGCTGTAGTCCCAGGGCAGAGTAGATGAAGAGGGTAGATGTTGAGGAAGAGGGTGTAGTGTTTGGTACAGAGATGTAGCAGTGCTGGAGAGTTTGAAGGAAGAAATCAAGGACACAACAGGGTGCAGTTTCTTTACCTTTACTTTGCTTGGCAAATGCAGTCCAGAGTCCAGATTACAGATGGCACAGGAGCTGGCTAGCCTGGAAGCAACTTAGGAATCTCTCTAGGCAGATGGGTTGTGTAGTCTCCTTCCTAGCGCTTAGTTTTAAGGTACTTGCAGTACTGTGTTACACTGAAGTTCCACTTGCTTATTTCTCTTTAGAACTCCCTCGTATGGCAGACAGCTGTAGCCTTTCTCTTCTGGCTCACACATCGCTGTTGTGCCTCTGAGTCTTATGTGCGAATGGAGCATTTACAGCTTCCTATTCCTCCGATTTCTGTTGCAGGACCACCAGTGTCCGTACAGCCTTGGATACCGGGCTCCAAATCATGCACTACAGCTGGGAATGAGCCTGAACTCTCTGCTCAATCCCCCAGCTCTTCTCCTCACGTCCACACACGTTGCTCTCCTCACACGAACTCCTAATTTCCCCTTCCTGGCCCTCAGAGAGCAGCTCTTCCCCCAGTTTTGGGTTCAGAGCTCCCTCTGCTGGCCTGGAATGAGAACTGTGTTGTGTGTTGTGATTAACTGCAAGAGAGATCCCTAGGAGGAAGGTAATGCCACTGTGGCGACCATACTCCTGGGGGCGCCACACATGCGCGCCTTTTATAGCAAGCGGGACCTTCTGCACGCTTCCAGATCTCTGAGATGGACCAATGAGAACTGGAGCGGGACCTGAGCACATGACTCCCGCTCTCCAATAGGAGATCATCCCATGAGCATGCCCAGTAAGAGGACAGAAGGACAGCCTCAGGAGAGATTTGCTGCAAGGCAATCTCCTCTGCAATCTCTTCTGCAGTGGAAAAACAGGAGAGTGCAGAATGTGAGGATTTGGATCTCTGCTGAGTAAACACAGAAATCCGACTCCTAACACATGCGATACCGCGCTCCAACTGTTGGCCTTGACACAGGGTTCATTCCTGGTCAATAAGTATGCCATTTGGTTTCGGACACTGGCTTCCGAGCTGGAATGGTCAGACAATACCCCAATTTTTTGGAGGGGTTTGGCTGACCACGTTAAGGATGCTGTGGCCACTCGGGAGGTTCCCGGCACTCTGCAGGAGCTCATTACCAGCTCCAACCATATTAATCTCCGCTTCTTCGAGCGAGGGTTGGAGCGCTCCCAGTCCAGACAGAGGTTTAGGTTGGCTCCAACTTTCTCCAAACCTCTGGAGTCTCCCGATCGAGCGTTCAAGTTGTCGGCAGTTAGGGAGGTGCCTCACACGGGCTCTAAGTTCTGCCCAGATCGAACCTCCATAGCCCACGCTCACTGCCGACAGTCTGGTCACCTTGCCAATAGGTGCCCACAGCGTTCAGAGATGTCCGCGTCTAGTGGCAACAGCAAGAGGGTTACGAGACACCACACTGTTTTCCTCCAAGCTAACCTTTAAGGGGGTGTTGGAGTTCGGCTCCTCTCCTCTGGCGGTGGAGGTTTGCGTAGATTCTGGAGCACGCAGTCCCATTGGTTATGCTACCTCAGCTGGTCACCATCAGGGTGGTGAACGTTTCGACATTACCCTCGCAAATTACCCATCAATTACTCCATTAAAACTCTCACTGCCTCTGTCCTGTCACGAGACAGTGTCGCTCCTTATTATCGCCGAGGGCATTAACCAGGTCCTCCTAGAAGTTCCCTGGTTGCGCTGCCACTCTCCCCATATAGAGTGGTCCTTGGGGAGAATACTGGGTTGGAGCAAGTCCTGTGAGGATAGGTGTGTGAAGGACCGCGTTCAGATAGCCTCCACCGATGTCCTCATGGATCTCTCCGCACTCCCAAGTCACTACCAGCAATGCGCGGACATGTTCTTGAAAAAGTCCGCTGAGACTCTTCCGCCCCATCGCCCCTACGACTGTCCTATAGACCTCTTGCCAGGCGCAGAACCCCTCGAGGTCGCGTATATCCTCTGTCCCTTCTGGAGATGGAGGCCATGTCCCAGTACATCAGTGAGAACCTGGCAAGGGGGTTTATTAGGAAGTCGGTGTCACCAGCGGGGGTGGGATTCTTCTTCGTACAGAAGAGTGGAGAGCTGCGCCCGTGCGTTGATTACAGAGGTCTCAATGCCATAACCGTCAAAAACAAATATCCTCTTCCCCTGATCTCTGAGTTGTTCGACAGGTTGCGTGGGGCCCGGGTCTTCACTAAGCTAGACCTACGAGGGGCTTACAACCTGATCCGCATACGCGAAGGGGACGAGCAGAAGACAGCCTTTAATACCAGGGATGGCCATTATGAGTATCTGGTCATGCCCTTCAGCCTCTGTAACGCCCCAGCTGTCTTCCAGGACTTCGTAAATGATGTCTTTTGCGATATGCTCTCCACCTCGGTGGTGCTCTATCTGGATGACATCCTCATCTTCTCTCCAGATTTGGCTTCTCACCGGAGAGACGTCTGAAAGGTCTTCGACCGCTTGCGGGCGAATTCTCTCTTCGCCAAGTTGGAGAAGTGTCAGTTTGAGCAGGAGTCTTTACCTTTCCTGGGCTATATCATCTCGGCCCAGGGGTTGGCTATGGATCCTGCCAAATTGCAGGTGGTAATGTAATGGCAGGAACCCCATTCCCTTAAAGCGGTGCAGCGCTTTTTGAGGTTCGTTAATTACTACCGTCAGTTCATTCCCCACTTCTCCACACTGGTAGCTCCTTTGGTCACCCTCACCAAAAAGGGAGCCAATCCCAAGGTTTGGTCAGAACAGGTCTCCGCGGGCTTCTCGTCTTTTAAGACCCATTTTGCTGGCGCTCCTATCCTCCACCGTCCCGATGTGGATAAACCCTTTATCCTAGAGGTGGATGCCTCGTCTGTCGGTGCAGGAGCAGTCTTTTTCAAGGTCGGAAGCATCTCTGCTTCTTCTCAAAGACCTTCTCACCGGCGGAGAGAAACTACTCCATTGGGGACAGGGAGCTGCTGGCAATGAAGTTGGCCTTTTCCGAGTGGAGACATCTCCTGGTCTATTTACAAACAGCCCAGCGCTTGAACTCTCGACAAGCTAGGTGGTCGCTCTTCTTCTCCCGCTTCCATTTTACCTTGCACTATCTGTCCGGTGAGAAGAACGTCCTGGCTGATGCTCTCTCTCTCGCTCGGTAGTGTCAGTGGAGGAGGCTGAGCTTCGGCTAATCGTCCCCTCTGAGAGTCTGAGGACCGTGGCTCGGGTTGCCCTCGAGTCAGTGCCACCGGGCAAGACCTTTGTTCCTCCCCGCCTGCAGCCAGAGATTCTCGCGTGGGCAAACACGTCCAGGGTGGGTGGTCACTTTGGTGATAAGCGGATCACGGAACTTCTGGCAAGGACTTATTGGTGGCCGCATATGGCTCGGGACATGAGCGAATACATTCAGGCATGAGTCTTTTGTGCTCGGAACAGGTCCTCTAGGCAGAGGCTGGCTGGGTTATTGTTACCCTTTGCCGGTGGCAGACAGACCCTGGGAGATGGTTGGCATGGATTTTGTGGTCGGCCTCCCCAAATCCAGTGGCAGCACGGTCATCTGGGTGGTCACCGATCATTTTTCTAAAATGGTGCATCTGGTGCCACTCGTGCGGCTGCCTTCTGCCCGTGGTCTCACTGCGCTGCTCATAAAGCACGTATTTCGTTTGCACGGTATGCCGGACAAGATAGTTAGTGACCGAGGTCCCCAATTTGCGTCTCAGTTTCGGAGGGAGCTCTGCAGTCTACTCAGTATTGAGCTAAATTTGTCCTCCGCTTATCATCCCAAGATGAACGGGTTGGTTGAGAAAGCTAACCAAACTCTGGTCACATACCTGCGACATTTTGTCTCGGCCAGGCAGGATGACTGGGCATCCTTACTACGGTGGGCAGAATTTGCCCTGAATAATGCAGTGGCTGATTCCACTGGTCAGACTCCATTCCTCAATCAACTCCGCCATGCTGGAGGACTGGCCGCAAAAAATTCACAGAAAGGCGGACCCATGATACAGGAAGAATCTGATTCGTATATACAAGTGTATGGCCAGGTAGAAACAGGACAGGGCACAGCAACCAGAGCAGGACAGCTGCCGTGTCAATTTGTAATAAATGCAGTGGGACATTGATATGACCCTATCAATATTCCTAGGTCCCAACAATTGCTTACTGAGGCTGTCCAGAACGCAATCCTGTATGCCTCCTCTCTCCCCCCGATACGATGCCTCAACGTACAGTGGCTATACCATTAATCTCTGCCGGTATTTTTCAATATCCCAGGAAGGATGCTGCCATGGTCATAGTATCAGCAATAGAACGGTGCATACAGGGAAACCCCATAAAATTGGAGGAGGTCCGATTTGTCCTCTGCAGCCGCCTAACGGCCCATCAGGCAATACAATCTCTAAATGTAACAGAGCCTCCTGCCCCGCTCCCACAGCAGATGCCTCTTGTGCCCGTACTGCCGCTACCTCCTCCCTCCGAGTTGTCAGTAATATATGAATTTAAAGAAGAAAATGTGGAAACGACTCCTGACAGGTCAAAGTATACTCCCTTCACCCCATCACAAATAGACACTCTTTGCAATCAATTACCCGTTCCAGAGACTTCCCCCATGGCTTTCTACAGGCAAATGGCATCAAATCGAGAGATTTATTCTACTCCCCGAAGAGATCTATTGCACATACTTCGAGTAAAAGCTGGGGAGGGGTATTTTCCAATTATTGAGGGTGGCATAATGTATAATGTGGATCTGGATGGGGGAACCTATGAGAATGGTGTTGATTTCTGCAATGCTTTAAAGGTCTGGGCACAAGATAGATTGGCGGACCAAGCTACCTCTCTCACAGATGTCACACAGGACAAGGGGGAGACTGCCGAGAAGTTCTATGGGCGTCTTATGGTAGTATTTAGAGATCTGGGATTCTCACTGTATAATAAAGCCCATACACATCTTTTTGTGGCAGCTTTGATGTCCGGCCTTAAACCCGAATTGCAAGAGGCGATAATGTCAGTTAGACCTGATGTTGAGAATTCCACTCCGGATGATGCTTTGAAAGTAGTAAAAAGTTTTCAGAAGAATTTAACCCATTCTGCAGCGGCAGGGAAACAAAAATAAGCCTGCAGCTGCAGCTGCAGCAGCTCCAGTTCCTCCAATAACAGCAGCCCCCACCATTGCGCCCAGCGCGGCTGCGAGTACACAGCTGGTTCCTTATCACTGGAGCACACAGCAAACTCTGGCCCCCCCTCAGACTTCAGCTCCCTACTCCAATATCTCTGCTAATCCTATGAATAGGAACCTTCCTCCCCAGATCCGCTGTGCCAATTCTCGTCTACAATGCTGGCGCTGCAGCCGACTCGGTCACTTTCAGAGGGACTGTCACACTCCCGCTGATAGATGCTACCCTCAAGTTCTCTCTTCCAATCGTAATCTAAATACTGGGAACCCTAGAGGATACCCCGGTTACGGACAGCCCCAAAATCCTGATAATTGTCCATACTGAAGGGTTGGCCAACCAGGGTCTTCCATCACAATGTCCTCCACCAAACCTGGGGCATGCTCATCCGTCACGCTCCCTGTAGGGGACACCCTTGTTAAGTTCATGGTAGACACTAGGGCAGTCAATTCTATAATCAAATCATCAGATGTACCTACGGATATCCCTATTCAATTCTCAGATCAAGAGCTTGTTTTAATTGGAGTAGATGGCAGACCCAATAAACATACTCTTACAAAATCCATCCCTGTGGGACCCAAGGTTACTGCTCAGTTCGTGATCTCTCTCACATGTCCAGTAAATTTACTGGGGGTAGATTTATTATCACAGTTCCGCTCCAGAATACAATTCCAAGATGATGGTCAGATGGTTCTTAGGTTACATAACCCCTATGCAGATGAAGACAGTGAGGAAATCTGTATTTTGCATGCCCTTCCCACAGTTACGATGGCCCTGATAGGCCCAGATCCACCCCCAATATTGCCTGAGGATCAACGACTCACCCCATACCTCTCAGAGGTACCATCTAAACTTTGGTCAAAAGGTCCAAATGATATAGGGAAAATGCCCGTAGAACCAGTAAAAGTATTTCTCAAACCTGGTGCCCCTTTTCCCAAAGTCCATCAATGTCCTTTGAAACATGATCAGGAGCGGGGCCTTCAGGAGCAAATACAAACATTACTTGATAACGGTGCTCTGGTACCCTGTTTTTCTCCATGTAATACGCCCTTGTTTCCCGTTAAGAAAAAGACCCCACCTGGCCAGCCCCCTGTGTACCGGCTGGTGCAAGATCTGCGGGCAGTTAATGCAGCTACTATTCTGGAAACTCCAGTGGTGCCTAATCCACATACTCTAGCAGGATGCTGCTTGGTTTACAGTCATTGACCTTGCCAATGCCTTCTTTAGCATTCCGTTAAACCCAGATTGCTAGTTTCTGTTTGCATTCAGTTTTCAGGGACGACAGTTAACATGGACAGTTATGCCACAATGGGCCCAAAACAGTCCCAACCAGTTTGCAAAAAACATGAGCGAGTGTCTCTTGCCCTGGCAGTTAGGTCACCCTCAAGTTACGCTGCTTCAGTATGTGGATGATCTTTTGTTGTGTGCACGGACGGAGCAGGAAGCCATTGCTGCCACTGTTAGCCTCCTCAAGCATCTGGCAGCACTGAACTGTCGGGTTTCAGCCTCGAAACTTCAGTTCTGCCTTGGTCAAGTGATATTCTTGGGTCACTGTCTCCTTCAGGGTGTCAGACACCGCACAGAAGAAAGAAAAATAGCTGTCAGCTTCCTTCCTTTCCCAAAAGATGAAATTGAACTCCAACGCTTTCTTGGACTGTGCACTTATTGTCGTCAGTGGATACCGGATGCATCCCACATAATGCACCCCCTTTACAATGCCTTGAAAGACGGCATAATGAACTACAAGGAAAGATCACCGGTTTGCATGGAAAGCCTTCATCATGCCTTCTCTGAGTTGAAGCGGCTTATTGCTTCCGCCCCTGCCTTGGGTATCCCGGACTATACTCGACCGTTCCATTTGTATGTGTCTGAGAATGAAGGACACGCAGCAGGGGTACTTACACAATCACATGGCAGCAGGCAACGACCAGTGGGCTATTATTCGGCCCGCCTCGACCCAGTGGCCAGAGCATCACCAAGATATGCTGACGAGTTTGATCGATTCCACACGGGATACGCTGTTACCACAGAGGACACTGTAGTGCACGCAGCTGCACTCCCGCCTTCACAGTCAGCACAAGAAGCAGACCTCCAGGCTCTGTCTACTGCATGTACTTTGGCCAAGAACAGACGGGCTAATATATATACGGACTCACAGTATGCATTTGGTATTGCTCGCGATTTTGGGGCTTTATAGGCCAATCGAGGGTTTATTACTACTGCCGGAACCCCAGTTAAAAATGCTGCTGAAGCTGTTAAAAACCTCATGGACTCGATTAAATTACCTACTCAGGTGGCTATTATCAAAGTTAAGGCGCACGGTCCTAGGAACAGTCCACAGACTGTTGGCAACGCATTTGCAGATATGCAAGCAAAAGCCGACGCTCTTTTACCCGTTGAACCAACAATACCAACTATGGTGACCACACGCTCTCAGCGTAAACAGTTACAAGAAGCATTGACCCTACGAGAACCTGATGATCTACAACAGACTGAAGTTTTCTGGTGGACCCTGCGAGACCGCTTAATGACGATGCAGAGAATGTCTCCAAAGGAAGAGGTGAAGCAATGGAAGGCTGATGGGGCACGAATAGATAATGGTCTCTGGAAAAAGGACCAACTTGTGTGTCTCCCTAAGCGGATGTACCCTGCTATTGCCACATGGGCACATGGACCTACACATCGAGGAAAGAATCAGGCCCTCACACTGGTGCGAAAATTCTACTGGGCCCTGGGAATTTCCACAGTTTTGACAGCGCTCAACCGTGCCTGTAATATCTGTCAAACTTGTAATCCCGGTCAACTTCAACGTGTACCCCCGAAGCATCTTGCTAAGCCCGACTATCCTTTCCAAAGGCTCCAGGTGGACCATATCACGTTACCTAAGTCTGGAAGGTATGAATACTGTTTGGTTGTTGTTGACATGTTCTCCAGTTGGCCGTAAGCATTCCCTGTTACCAACATGACTGCAAAAACCACAGCAAAGAAACCGGTGATGGAAGTCATATGCAGATATGGGGTTCCAGAAGTTGTTGAAAGTGACCAAGGCCCAGCCTTTTCTTCTCATGTGTACCAAGAAGTTCTGACAATGCTTGGATCCACTGTAGCCCTCCATACTCCGTACCACCCACAATCCAGTGGGAAAGTTGAGAGGTTGAATGGCACACTGAAGGGACAATTGACCAAAATGATACAGGAGACTACGGCTCCATGGCCAGAGCTCCTACCCATTGTACTATACCATATTCGTACTACCCCTATTGCAAAACATGGCCTGTCCCCATATGAGATATTGTTTGGTACTAGGCCCCCAGTTGCAAATTTCCAACCTCAGCAGTTATCAGAAGAGACTGACCGTGCTGTTCAATATGTTATTCAGCTTAGTAAAAATCTTGCTAACACCCATGCTCTAGTTTCTTCTTCTCTTCCAGATTCAGCAGAAACCGACACCTGTCATAACCTGCAGCCTGGTGATTTGTTAGTCGTGAAAAGACATGTCAGGAAGCATGGACTAGAACCCTTGTATGACGGTCCATATCAAGTCCTCCTCATCACCCCTACATCAGTGAAACTAGAAGGAAGACTGACTTGGATTCACGCATCGCACTGCAAGCTGGTTAAACAAGCCAATAGCAAATAAGGGGGCATAATGTTCTGGTCTTTCGCATTTTCGATATTATTATTGGTAACCGCATGGGACAGCCTAAATTCCCCAATGTCCTTGAATAAGTTTATACAACATCATGAAAAATTACTGAGAGATTTGTTGGGCAATTCCCAGTCTCTGGCAGACTGTTGGATCTGCATGTATTCACCAATGTCAGCCACGAGCATCCCCTTTTTGGCTATCCCTGTTCCACCTGAGGAGTTATTTGCTTGGACTAACTGTTGTGACACACTCGCTAATAATGCCACAGATAATGCTAAATTATGGAATTTAACTGTTGGTATACCTATTGTGGGATGGGTAGGATACCCCTGGTGACAAGGTAACCTTTCAGGAAGCAATACCCAACTTCAATATTTGGCCTACAAAGGAGGGGCTTGGGTCCCTAAGAATAAGACTAGTCTAACAAATCTAGGGCAAATTCCAACATATGGTTTACAAGTCAGCTTCAATGTAACTTCACACTCTACTGATGCCTTCAAACCAATGTTGCTAGAAAGAAGGTTGCATAATACGTCATGGAAATTTTCTAATTTGTTTCCCCAGGGTTCTAACGAAACCTGTGCCAGTATTCCTGGCAATATATCTTGTAATGAGTCCTCTGAATATATACTAGGAACCTCCACTTGTGGAAATCCCGATGTAGGCTATTGTAGTCCTTTAGGACAATCTCCAGCTTGGTGTATGCTTCAGAATGTATCTGCATTCATAGACTTAGTTCATAGATTGGTGCTGCAACATTAAGCCCTATGGGATTTACCTGATGATATGTTCTAGGTATGTGGAGACAATGCTTATTAATGGTTGCCAGTAGGGGTATGAGGAACTTGTTCTCTGGGTCGCTTGACCCTGGCCACCTTTGTTATTCCAAACAAACAGTTGGATACACAGGCTATACCCAAACATACATTATACAAAAGAGCTGCAGACAATTCACTCTGCCCTTCAGGGAGACCACATATAGTGCAGATGAGTGTGGCCAATAAAATTGTCAGTTCCATTTTCATTTACCCTATGATTACACAAATGCGAGATAAATTGGTTAGGGCCACAGACTATCTAGATGATCAAATTTGGAATATACTGGACATACTTAATACTACTGTTGCTGTCCAAAATCAAATTATTATAGTCACTAATCAACTTACTATAGTGCTGGACTACTTAACAGCAGCACAAGGTGGTATGTGTCAGGTCATTGGACCCGCTTGCTGTCATTATATAGATCCTAACAGTACTATGAAGTTAAAGTTAAAGTTAGAAGACATTCGAAGACGCAGAGATCATTACAATAAAGACAATGATCGTACTAAGGACAGTTGGTGGTCAGACACCTTCTCCTTTCTCAATCCAGCCAATTGGTTTAAGGGAATTGGGGGCTGGATAGCTGGGATCTTACAAAGCTTGTTACACATTGCTGCCTGTATCCTTTTTGTATATGTGATACTAAAACTTGTTTTTTGGTGTACTTCTGTATGTATTAGGAAATTCTGCACCAAGACAGCTAATGACGATACCAAAGGTGTCGTTGTCCCTGCTCTTCTCTGCACCGATCACAAAAGGCTACTTGATGAAGATGTTGAAGCCAAGCACATGGCTACCTACAAAAGATCTCCACCACCGTCATCAAAAATTGTTATTCGTGAATTGCAGCATACAGGGGCATGGGTGCGCCGCGACAGCCATGACTGGTAACACGGCATCAGTCATGTGAAGACCAGTACCCCTCAAGCTGTTAGCTTGGGATAGCACCTCTGATGCTGCATATGTGTTAAAAAAATGTATCTAGGGGGATTGTGAAGGGTTAAAACAAAAGTCAAAGCTGAAGTTTCGTTTTATCCATTCTCTGAAGGTTTTATTTCTCCATTTTTTTTGCTGTAAGATAATTTTTTGTAATTGGCATGGGCTGTCATGAAACCTGACTGTTCCTATCAGGTGCAAGATAAGGGAACCGGGGGTGTACTACTCTGAAGAATATGCCACTATACTACTTTCAATGATGGACATATATGTAGTTTCCGGTTTTCTTGCAATATTATTGGCTTATAAAGTGAAATGATGTTATTGGTATTTGAGAACTTTGCATAATTAAGCAAAATATTATAAAAGAAGTGACTACAATAAACGGGTTACCGATCTCTTTGGATCGTCCCATACAGAGACACGTCTCCGTTTGGTCAATTGAGTTGCTAGCAACACTCTGTGGAATAATTTGGACATCACTGGCTCAACTATGAAGGGTTAATTTAACTCTCTCCCTATCAACCTGTGATCCAGTGTCCACGAGGGTGGTGAAGGGGATACCATCCACTACCACGCTCCCAGAAGAGTCAAATCGGTCTGTTCTCCTGCCGGTGCAATTCAGTTGCCACTGATGTTGCGGCATCCTCTTCGGCAATCGCCATGGGAGATCAACCGGGCTTGATGCTAGCTGGATCCTCTCTGTGGGGGGACAAGTTTGCAGAGTCTGAACAGTTTTACATAGAACAGACATATTTTTAGTCAGTTCCTGTACTTGCAGTCGTAAATCTACAATAGAATCTTCAGCTGGAGTCTGCACATGCCGAACTGCAGGCACCTTGGGTGAGGATACTGCCCCCTGGAGGTACGTAACTGCTGGATCTTTAACTGGCTCAGTGCAGACATAAGTAGAAAGTCTTAAGATATGTATGGATCTGTCTTTAAACTGAACAAAGGGTTCTGTAATGACATCAAGCGCAGTTGTGCCTTACTGGAATCAGACAAAAGACCTTCAATGAACTGTTCTTTCAGCATTTTGTTCTCATCTCTTACACTGTCTGGATCACTTTGTTTAATGGCCTGCAGCGACTCCTGCAGGTTTAAGGCATAGTCTCCAACAGTGTCCTGTGGTTTCTGTCTGCAGCTGAAAAATCGCATCTTTATTTCTGAAGCAGTACGGGTGTCAAAAGTATCCTTTAATTTAGCAAAAATGTCTTTTACAGTCTTTTTATCAGTAGCTGGCCAAGATTTAACTTCTCTCTGAGCAACGCCACTGAGCTGACTTGTAAGTATACTGACTTTCTGCTCCTCTGACATAGGATAAATTTCACACATGCTGCGCAGCTTCCCCTTGAAGTCACTTAAGGTGTGCAATTCTCCATTGTACTGTGGCAGCCATGTCGCACCCAATAAAAAAGGCATGGTGAGAGGCAATATGGGAGCTGCAGCTGCTGCACCCTGGGTGTCACTGGGATTAGACATCTTCCCCCCTAGTTAACCCTTGCAGGGGTGCGACTCACCGCTTCGGTTGATGCAGGTCGTTGCTCCTGTAGTACTTTAGGCATGCACGGTATCCTGTTCGAATCCTGTTCGTGACACCAAAATGACGTGCCCCAGGAGCCGTGGGATGCTCGGTGCCGGGTCGGTCATCTTAAAGGGATATGTCACAGTGGCAGTGACCCGGTCTGTGGCCCCAGGTGGTCATGTAAAAGAGGTAGAATTGAATGGGAATAAAATTTATGTAGTGATTTGTTACAACAGTTGGAGTGTTCGACTATAGTATACTACTGGGGGAGTAGACGGTGATGGCAGTGCAGATATTTAACCCTCTCCAACCAGGGCAGACCCCCAGAGATTGTGATGGAAGTAAAGGGCACAGAGTAATAAGGCAGGATACAAGAAAAGTCTATCATTTACTGAAGTTCAGGTGCAGTTCAGAGGAGATATCACAACTCTCACCAGGTTACAGTCTGCTCTGGAGAATGTGAGTTATCCTTCCTCTGCTGTGACTCGGTGTAAGCTTCCTGCTGTTTTATTCCCCTGAGAAAACAGCAGGAGCGGAGCTGCAAAGATCCTTCCTGCCCGGCGCTAGAGCTTCCTGTGTCTCTCTGACACAGATAGCAGCACGGCTGAATGATGTCATCATTGTGCGGCGCGGCTGCTGTGCTAGAGACACAGGAAGCAGCCGGAGGGAGAAGACGGTGATGCTGCAGACCGGACATGTGAGGTACTGTGCTGCCTGTCACTGCTGCTGTGTGTGTGTGCGAGTGACTGTGTATGTGTGTGTATGTATGTAGTGTGATGATGGGAGTGATGGGGAGTGATGGAGAAGGCAATGATGTAATATGTAGTATGTGTGTGAAGTGGATGTGTGTGTGTATGTATGTATGTGTCGTGTGTATGTGTGTGTGTGGATCGATGTGTATGTGTAGGCGGAGAAGGCCATGATGGGGTAATGGGGAGAAGGCCATGATGGGGTGATGGGGAGAAGGCCATGATGGAGGTGATGGGGAGAAGGCCATGATGGAGCTGATGGGGAGAAGGTCATGATGGAGGAGAGGGGGAGAAGGCAATGATGGAGGTGATGGGGAAAAGGCCATGATGGAGGTGATGGGGAAAAGGCCATGATGGAGGTGATGGGGAAAAGGTCATGATGGAGGTGATGGGGAAAAGGCCATGATGGAGGTGATGAGGAAAAGGCCATGATGGAGGTGATGGGGAAAAGGCCATGATGGAGGTGATGGAGAGAAGGCCGTGATGGGGAGAAGGCCATGATGGGGAGAAGGCCTTGATGGAGGTGATGGGGAAAAGGCCATAATGGAGGTGATGGGAAGAAGGCCATGATGGAGGTGATGGGGAGAAGGCCATGATGGAGGTGATGAGGATAAGGCCATAATGGAGATGATGGGGAGAAGGCCATGATGGAGGTGATGGGGAGAAGGCCATGATGGAGGTGAGGGTGGGAGGAGACCATGATGGAGGTGATGGGGAAAAGGCCATGATGGAGGTGATGGGGAGAAGGCCATGATGGAGGTGATGGGAAAAAGGCCATGATGGAGGTGATGGTGATAAGGCCATGATGGGGGTGATGGAGAGGGCAATGATGGGGATGGTGGGGAAAGAGAAAATGATGGAAGTGGTGGAAAGGGCAATGATGGGGTGGGGGAGAAGGCAATGATGGTGGTAGTGGAAAAGACAATGATGGGAGTGATGAGGAAGGAGGCAATGATGGGGGTGGTGGAGGAGAAGGCAATGATGGAGGTGGTGGAAAAAGGAAATGATGGGGTGGCAGGGGAGAAAGCAATGATAGTGGTGGGGGAGAAGGCAATGATGGAGGTGGGAAAGAGGGCAATGATGGGGTGGGGGAGAGGACAATAATGGGATGTGGGGAGAGGAGGACAATGAGGGGTGTAGGGGATTGGGATGGGAGGAAGGGGGACCTATAATGGCCTTAGGAACAGGGGGAGGTGGAGTACGACATTATTATCGCTTATTATGTCTAACACAGTCCCTTAGTATATAGTGTACTCACTTATTATGTCTAACACAGTCCCTTAGCATATAGTAAATGTACTTATTATGTATAACACAGACCCTTAGCATATAGTGCACTCACTAATTCTGTATAACACCATCCTTAGTTACATAGTTTCCTCTTTTATTATGTATAACACCATCCCTTATTACGTACCATCCTATCTAGTTATATATGGTGCCGTCCCTTATTATATAGCTTCCTCTGCTGTTATGTACAGTGCTGTCTCTTACATAGTGTATTCTTGTTAATTTTGTAATTAACATTGCCCTCTTTTATTACATAGTCCCCACTCATTTAGATATAAAGTGACTGTTGATGGAGGAGCCGGTGACCAGACGACTAGTCCACCATCTCCTCCATTAGAAAGGAAGCTTTCCTAGCCATCATTGCATTATACAGCTAACAAGACGGTATGTAATAAAAAACAGGGATCTATATAATACAATATGCAGGGAACGGTGCTGTACATAACAAGAGAGGGCACTGCATAATAAGGGACAGCAATATACATAATAAAGGAGACTATGTAATATATATATGTATGTGTGTGGCGCAATATATATATATATACAGTATATATATATATATATATATATATATAGCTTTGTCGCCATAAAAGGAAGAGGGCCCAGACACATTTCTTGCACAGGGGCTCCAAGCTGTCAGTGTCCGCCCCTGGATTGAACCCCAGGTGGAAGATTCCCTATAATGAGGCAGATGGAGGCACTGTGGGTGCTATAGAAGGACCTGTGATCCAGTGGTGTCCATCTTTTTAGGATTGCATAAACGTGCTCTCAGCCACAGTTTTGTGCACTTCTGAAAAGAATACCACTGAACAGAGGCCAGACGGAGTCCAGAGTAACTCTGCTGCCTCATTATAGTGAATAGATCAATCGCAGGCCAGGATTGATAATCTGCCCAACTGGGCATTTTCCCTCTGGGCCACGATGTTTCCATTCATAGTGGGTGCGGGCCGGTAATGCCCACTGATCTTGCCGACCGACTGGCCGCTAATCTGGCCACCGACCCGTTTTTCCGGCCACTGGCCCTTTAAATCTGCTGGCACGGTGGTTCTAGAAGGGTTGCAACAAGAATGGAGTTGATTTTTTGAGGTAATTATGCCACCGGAAGGGGCGGGCCTAGAGCTGTTTAGACCAGAGTTGATTTTTGTGATCCTCATTTTAGCCACTCTAATCAATATGGCTCTAGTCCCCGCCCCTTCTGGTGACATCATTACCTCAAAAAATCGTTCTAGTCGCTACTGTGCCGGAAGAGGAGCTGCTGCTGCCAGAGAGATATCTGTGCTTGCAGCTTTGTGCCTGTCTGCTGGTGATCTGTGCCCCTCAGCTATGTGCCGCCCAGTGATCTATGTGTCCCCCCTGTGATCTCTGTGGCTCCAGCTATGTGCCCACCCTGCGATTTCTGTAGCCCCAGCTATGTGCCCCCCAGATTTGTGCCCCATGTGATATCTGTGTTCCCTTCCAACTATATGCCCCCATGTGATCTGTGCCTCCCAGCAATGTGCCCCCCATGATCTCTGTGGTCCCAGCTATGTGCCCCCCTGTGATCTGTGCACATAGCTATATGGACCCCTGTGATCCCTGTGCCCCCCAGCTATGTGTCCCCTGTGATCTCTGCTCCCCCTGTGATTTCTGTGCCCTTCAGTTATGTGCCCTCCTGTGATCTCTGTGGCCCCAGTTATATGCCCCTTTGTGATCATTGTGGCCCTAGCCATGTGCCCCCATGATCTCTGTGGCCCCAGCTATGTGCCTCCCTGTGATCTCTGTGACCCCAGCTATGTGCCTTCTCTATGATCTCTGTGGCTCTAGCTATGTGCCCCCCTGTGATCTCTGTACCCCCTGTGATTTGTGTGCCCTCCATCTATATGCCCCCCGGTAATCTCTGTGGCCCCAGCTATGTGTTCCTCGTGATCTCTGTTCCCCCACTGATATCTGTGCCCTTCAGCTATGTGCCCTCCCGTGATCTCTGTGGCCCCAGCTATGTGCCTCCCTGTGATCTCTGTGGCCCCAGCTATGTGGCTTCTCTGTGATCTCTGTGGCTCTAGCTAAGTGCCCCCTGTGATCTCTGTACCCCCTGTGATTTGTGTGCCCTCCATCTATATGCCCCCTGTGATCTCTTGCCCCAGCTATGTGCCCCCCAGCTATGTGCCCCAATATGATCTCTGTGCACCCATGTGATCTCTGTCCCCCCAACTATATGCCCCCTGTGATCTCTGTGCCTCCCAGCTATGTACCCCTGTGATCTCTGTGCTCTCGGCTATGTGCCCCCTGTGATCTGTTCCCCATGTGATCTCTCTGCTCCCCCAGCTATATGCCCGCTGTGATCTCTGTGGCACCAGCTATGCACCCCTCTGTGATCTCTGGCCCCAGCTATGTGCCCCCCAGCTATGTTCCCCAATATGATCTCTGTGCACCCATGTGATCTCTGTCCCCCAACTATATGCCCCCCGTGATCTCTGTGCTCCCAGCTATGAGCCCCTGTGATCTCTGTGGCCCTAGCTATATGCCACCCTGTAATCTCTGTTGCCCCAGCTATGTGCCCCCTTGATCTCTGTGGCACCAGCTATGTGCCCCCCTGTGATTTCTGTCCCCCATAGCTATATGTCCTCCTGTGATCTCTGTGCCTCCCAGCTATGTGCACCTGTGATCTCTGTGCTCCCAGCTATGTGCCCCACTCTGATGTCTGTGGCCCTAGCTATGTGCCCCCTGTGATCTCTGTTGCCCCAGCTATGTGCCCCCTGTGATTTCTGTGTCCCATAGCTAAATGTCCTCCTGTGATCCCTGTGCCCCCAGCTATGTGCCCCCTTCTGATCTGTTCCCCATGTGATCTCTCTGCTCCCCCAGCTTTATGCCCCCTGTGATCTGTGCCCCCCAGCTATGTACACCCCTGTGATCTTAGTGGCTCCCAGCTTTGTGACCCCTGTGATCGCTGTGCCCCCCTGCTATGTACCCCCTGTGATATTTGTGCTACCATGTGATCTCTGTGCCCCCTGTGATCTTTGTCCCCCCCAGCTATGTGCCCCCCAGCTATGTGCCCTCCTGTGATCTTTGTATCCCCCTGTGATTTCTGTGCCCCCTGTGATCTTCGTGCCCCCCAGGTGATCTCTGTCCCCCCCGGTGATCTATGAGCCCTACCCGGTAATTTATGTGCCTGCCTGGCAATACCTGTACCCCCCAGTGCTGTATATCCCCCCTCCCCCAGTGCTGTAAATCCTCCCCAGGGCTGTATGTGCCCCTAACTGATATGTATATTCACCAGTGCTGCATTTACCCCAGAAGTGCTGTATATCCCCCCAGTGCTGTATATCCCCCATCTGTGATGTATGTAGCCCCCACCAGTGATGTATATTCTCCCAAGGGACATATATACCCCCAGGGCTGACGATGCTTCCTAGTGATGTATATAGCCCCTCAGTGATGTCTATTCCTCCCAGCCTCCCCAGTGATGAATATGTCCCAGCCTCTCCTGTGACATCTATGCCCCCAGTCCCTCCTGTAATTTATATGACCCCAGAGGTTCCTGTGATGCAGCAGTCTCAATGTTATGTATGTACAGCAGTCCCAGCGTCTCCTATGTGACGTATATACAGCAGTCCCATCGTCTCCTATGTGATGCATGTACAGCTGTCTCAGCGTCTCCTATGTGATATATACAGCAGTCCCAGCATCTCCTATGTGATGTATAGACAGCTGTCACAGTGTTTCCTATGTGATGTATATACAGCTGTCTCAGTGTTACCTATGTGATGTATATACAGTAGTCTCGGCGTCTCCCATGATTTACAAAACTTATTATGACAAAAAGTTGACTGCGCTCCTGGCCGTCACAAACCTGGAAAAGCAGCTGTGAGAAGCAACATGATCAATACCACCTAACATTACAAATGCACCAAAGAGAAGCAGCTCCAGCCGTCACATTAAGGGTGAGTTACCGCAATTGATTGTTTGACTAAATATACCGGGGTAATTTTCAAGGTGGTCATTTTTGTGTGGCCCCTGAATGATGGTACAAATTTCCCCCACCAAGAAACGGGTTACCCACCCCTGCTCTAGTGCATTCCATACTGAGACAGCTAGAATGTATGGTTGTAGTCAGGATCTGGAAGGAGCCCATACGTTCTAACTACAACCCTGCTGTTAGTCGAGCCCTGCAGTGCAGCACCAGGACGTATCAGGGACAGCTGGAGCTCCTACCTGCATGCCTGATCTCGGCTGCTGCCTGCTTCCATTTAAGTTCGGGTCTGGGTGAGTGTTCCCAGCCCTGAAACAAGTATACAGCCAGGGTCATACTTGTAGTGGGCACGGATCTGATTAAGGAAAGTGCCACTGACTGGGTGTGCCTTTCCTACCCTCCCCTTACCCCTGATTGGTTCGGGCATGACAGCTGCCCTTCCATGATTTAGTGAGGTGGGGTTTAAGTATGGGGGGGCCAATTGGGATGAAGAAGGGATTAGCACAGCCCCTTCCTACGTATATAAAGTCCTTGGACGTTAGCAGCCCTTCCTCTTCCTCCGTTCACTGCGGTCCTGGAAGTGCTTTTCCCACCCTCCCTCCCCTTTTTGTTACAAATTTGCTGATGTTATGTTATTTCGTTCTTTTATTCGTAGTTATTACAAGTCACGGCGGTGGAGAAGTTATGGCACGAAGCTACGGCTTGCCGGCTGACTTGCCTGCGTCTATGGAGCAGGGCATTGAGCGGCTAGCGCGTTTTAAGAAAGCTAAGTGCCTGTTTACAAAAGGTTGTTAAATTTTATAAAAGAAGTTTAATAAAGCTGTGACCGACTTTCACCCATCATTTGATCTCAGTGTTTGATTAATAGTGGTTAAGAGGGGCTGAGGAAATGCGTTAAGGGGTTACCTTCCCCTCCTTTTAGGTCGACACAGTCTGAGAAACTCGCACGAGACTGGCACCTCAATACTAGGCACTGCCACCGGAGCTTCAGACCAGAGCGTTCAGCTGCATAGAAAAACATGCAGCTGCACACTCCAGTCCAGAGCAGTGCCGGGTATTGAGGTGCGAGTCTCGTGTGAGTTTCTCGCAAGTGTGACCCCGGCCTACATGAAAATATGTTCTGATTCCCTTGCCTTTTCCCTTCCCTGGTCCAGAACTGGCTGCAGGCTGCCTACTGGGACTGGGGATATGAGTTATCATAATTAGATTTTCCCCTTCTTAAAGTGGCCAGTCCTCCAGCAAGTTTTGCACCAGGAGCTTATTTGTCAAAGAGATGCTATGATTTCTATAGGGACTGATTTTCCAGAGGTCATATCACAATAAGCCCCTGCAAAGATCACCATTCTTTTTTTGGATGCTGTATGTGATGGAACCGCGTGAGGACAGTGTGAAACAGTAATACTGCTTGTATACTGAAGGGTAGTTATGAACAATTATTTTTTAGGGTATGTGCACACTATCAGTAAACACTGCAGCTTGGACGCTGTGTACAGCCGCAGCATCCAGATGTTAAAGCATAGTGGATGGGATTTCAAGAAATCCCATGTTCACTATATGTCCGTAGACGGCTGCAGAGACGCACATGTCTCTCCAGACCGCAGCATGTCTATTTATCTTGCGTAGACACGAGTCTCCGCAAGATAAATTTCACCAGTACAACGTATTGGACACAGGCGGAATCACCTGCGTTCAATAGCCGGCAGCGCTTTGGATGCAGCGGACATCTGCTGTGTCCAAAGTGCTGCTAATTACTGACCATGTGCACATACCCATAACGGGGTTGTCCAGGCCTATGGCAAAGTCTGCACTCTATATGACTAGACAAGCTGTGAGGATTCTCCATCGCCGGCGGGAACAGGCGTTCACGTGACTGTTAATATGCGGTATGCATGCGGACAGCCATATTCTGACCAGTCTGCATAACCTCACTCAATATACAGTACTTGTATTGAACGAGGCCAGATGTGTCTCACAATGTGGCCTGATATATGCGTATCGCATATGGCCGCTTGGTCTCAGCACCGTAAAATCCTGACAGCTGCACCTGCTGGGAGGATTCCCAAATCTGCAGTCATATAGAGTGACACACTGTGAAAAATGTTGACAACCCCTTTTAAGAATGCTGGTTTCACAATAATATTTCAGTTAGACAGGCTTCTGATCAAAGGTGAAAAAAGATAATAATAATAATAATAATAAATTTTATTTCTATAGCGTCGACATATTCCGCAGCATTTTACATTTCAGAGGGGACTTGTACAGACAATATACATTACAGCATAACAATAATCACATAGATCATAACAGATACCAAGGGGAATGAGGGCCCTGCTCGCAAGCTTACAATCTATGAGGAAAAAAGGGGAGACACGAAAGGTGGGTGGTAACAGTTACCCTGATTGTATGTGGGTCGCCCCTCACACCCAGGGCAGCGGGGTACTCGGTACCGGGCTGGTGTCAGGGGGAATGTGTCACAGCAGTGGTGACCCGTTCCGTGGCCCTGGGTGACCAATATCAATGGCGGTGATGTTAATGATGTTAAAGTTTATTGGAATAGTTCGTGACGCCACCTGTGGTGTTTGGCAAGCAAGATGTTAAGCCAACGCTGCGTGCAGATCCACTGGGACTGATGGTGTGGTGCAGCAAAGATGATGTAGCTCTCCACAGGTGGAGCTGTAGTCCCAGGGCAGTGTAGGTGCAATGGATGAGGAGAGGCGCAGAATAGTATAGATGCTGGTACCCAGGTGTAGCGGTGCTGGAATAACTGGAGGACACCAGAGTATGCGGTTCCAAAGCTTTACTCACTGCTTGCAGTTCACACAACTGCCTGCCTCCGCACTGTGTTCTTCAGGTCAGGGCCCCAGTCAACCTCCAGGCAGGATAGTATTCTCCTCTCCACACTCCGCCAATATGTGCCTTACTGAACGACTCCTCAAATGCGCCTTTAGGTTCGAAGCACTCCAGTACTTAGTTACCCTGGAATGCCTCTCTCTAGGTGTTCCTAGTCTCTACTTGTATGACAGACAGCTGTAGCCTGCTTGGGGGGCTCCGCTCTGCGTCCCGGCTCACTATCCAAGTGCTGTTGTGTCCCAAGTCTGCGATGGGAGTAAGGCGTTGGTGGCTCACTACTCCTCCGGTGTCTGTTGCCGGACATAAAGATCCAATCAACCTCGGGGACCGGGCCCCTGCCTTTGCGCTCTGGACTGGAAGGGTTCTCTCTCTTTCTCAACCTGCTTCCCACCATCCTTCTATTCTCCTTCGTTCCGATCTGTTCTATCTCTCTTATGGAATCTGTAGTCTCCAGTCTACATCTCTTTCTCCTTCTCTTCCTTCACTGCCCCAGTTCACTGGGGCAGCTGCAGCACTCCTTCCTCCATTCCTTCTTCCAGGGATCCCCACTCTTCACCGAGTGGCTGTTCTCTCCTACTCTGCCTGCCTTCTTCTGCGGACTGACCTGAAATCCTACACCCTCTCTTTTATATCTAACTCCACCCGCCTCCCCAGCACCTTTCGTGTTACGAAGCAAGGAACAACAAAAGGCACCCTATGACCTTTCCAGCATAAAGCATGGATGGGTCCCTGCTGAACTATCCTGTGTGTGGGGTGCAGGTGTGGGAATGTGGAAGGGAGTTCCCACCCTACCTGGATGGTGGGGTACCACACCTTAGGAGAAGGTGCAGTACCTCTGTGGCGACTGAAGCCTCAGGGGCGCCACATATGGACCAGCCATAATGTTAAGTGTGTAACAGTTCAGATGCAGAGGGCTAATGGAAGCATAAAGCATGTGGGAACATGATGCGGGGAACCTGGTTATGGTAAAAAACTTTTGGCTGTGCCACATAGGGATAGATTAGGTTAATGTGTTGAGGCGGTAGGCCAGTCTGAATAAATGAGTTTTCAGGGCACGCTTAAAATTGTGGGGATTGGGGACTAATCGTATTGACCAGGGAAGTGCATTCCAAAGAATTGGCGCAGCACGTGTATAGTCTTGAAGACGGGAGTAGGAGGTTCTGAGTATTGAGGATGCTAACCTCAGGTCATGAGCAGAATGGAGGGCGCGGGTAGGATGGTATACTGAAACAAGGAAGGAGATGTAGGGTGATGCTGAGCCATGAAGAGCTTTGTGGGTGAGGGTAATAAGTTTGTACTGGATTCTGGAGTGAATGGGTAGCCAGTGTAATGACTGGCACAAGGTAGAGGCATCGGTGTAACGATTGGTGAGAAATATGATCCTGGCAGCAGCATTCAAGACAGATTGGAGGGGGGGAGAGTTTGGTAAGAGGGAGACCGATTAGAAGGGAGTTACAATAGTCGAGACGAGAATGAATAAGAGAAACAGTCAGAGTTTTTGCAGAGTCAAAAGTAAGAAAGGGTCGAATTCTTGAAATGTTTTTGAGGTGCAGATAACAAGAGCGAGCCAGTGATCGGATGTGGGGGACAAAGGAAAACTCAGAGTCAAGTATGACCCCAAGACAGCGGGCATGTTGCTGGGGAGTAATAGTAGAACCACACACGGAAATGGCAATGTCGGGTATAGGTACATTAGTAGCGGGAGGAAACACAAGGAGTTCAGTCTTTGACAGGTTCAGTTTCAGACATAGTGAGGACATGATGTTATACACAGCATTTAGAAAATTGTTGGTGTTTTCTAGAAAGGCTGGCGTGATGTCAGGAGAAGAAGCGTATAATTGGGTGTCGTCAGCATAGAGATGGTACTGGAAACCAAATCTACTGATTGTTTGACCAATAGGGGCAGTATACAAAGAGAAGAGGAGGGGGCCTAGGACTGATCCTTGAGGAACCCCAACAGTAAGGGGAAGATGAGAGGAAGAGGAGCCAGCAAAAGATACAGTAAAGGAGTGGTCAGAGAGATAGGAGGAGAACCAGGAGAGAACGGTGTCCTTGAGGCCAATGGAATGGAGCATAGTGAGGAGAAGCTGATGATCCACAGTGTTGAATGCTGCAGAGAGATCCAAGAGAATTAGCATGGAGTAATGACCCTTTGATTTAGCTGTTAGTAGATCATTAGAGACTTTATTGAGGGCAGTTTCAGTAGAGTGTAAAGAGCGGAAACCGGATTGGAGAGGGTCGAGAAGAGAGTTTTCTGAGAGATAGCGGATAAGACGGGAGTGGACCAGGCGTTCCAGGAGTTTAGAGATGAAGGGAAGATTAGAAACAGGTCTATAGTTAGCGGCACAGTTTTGGTCAAGGGATGGTTTTTTAACTAGTGGATGTATGATGGCATGCTTAAATGAGGAGGAAAAGATAAGAGAAGAGAGAGAGAGGTTAAATATTTTAGTTAGGTGAGGGGTGACAGCAGGGGAAAGGGGCTGGAGTAGATGTGACGGAAATGGGTCACTGGTGCAAGTGGTTGGGCGAGAAGATGCAAGGAGCCTGCTTACTTCTTCTTCTGTGACTGGTTCAAAATCAGAGAGTGAGCTAGATGCAGTGGGGGAGGGAGGACAGTGCATGGTATGAGGTGATTGGGAGATAATTTCCTGTTGGATCTGGTCAATTTCTTCATTGAAGTAATTGGCCAGATCGTCAGCTCGAAGCTCCGTGGTTGGGGCCTGTACTCTTGGGTTGAGTAGAGAATGAAAAGTGTCAAAGAGAACTTTAGGGTTATTGGACAGTGAAGTGATGAGGGTGTTGAAGTAGGTTTGTTTTGAGAGGTGAAGGGCAGTGTTGTATGTTCGAAGCATAAACTTATGATGGATGAAATCTTCGGGTAGGTTGGATTTTCTCCACAGACTTTCGGCGCACCTGGAGCACCGCTGCAGGAAACGTGTTTGCAGGGTGTGCCAGGGTTGTCGCCGTCTGTGTTGTGGTGTTCTAGGTATAGGAGGAGCAAATTCATCCAGGGCACTTTGAAGTGTTTCATTGTAATGCTTCAATGCAGAATCAGGACATGAGAGGGAGGAGATAGGGGCCAATGAAGACTGCAAGTTCTTCATAAGTTTCTGGGTGTTAATGGCCTGTATGTTTCTATAAATATGGACAGTGGGGGTGACCTGAGCAGCCTGGCGGTTCTTGATAGAGAATGAAAGAAGGTTGTGGTCAGAGAGCGGGAGAGGGGAGTTTGCAAAATCATCCACTGCACAAAGCCGAGAGAAGACCAAGTCGAGGGAGTTTCCATCTTCATGCGTTGGAGAATTAGTAAGCTGCAAAAGGCCAAATGAGGAGGTTAGAGATAAAAGGTGAGTAGCAGATGGGGAGAGTGGAAGAGCAATGGGGATATTGAAATCTCCCATTATGAGGGTAGGGATGTCACAGGAGAGAAAATGTGGAAGCCAAGTGGCAAAATGATCCAGGAACTGAAGGGAGGGGCCGGGAGGACGATATACCACCGCCACTCGCATGGAGAAGGGGGTGAAGAGTCTGACGGCATGGACCTCAAAAGAAGGAAAGACAAGTGAGGGTACTTGAGGGATAACCTGAAAGGTACATTTTGATGATAGGAGCAGACCAACGCCTCCACCTGCTCTATTGTCTGATCTTGGGGATCATCCTAAAGGACGAATAATCACAGTCATCCATCTAGTCCATGTAACAGAGCCCAAGTTAGACGTGTTGTCTAGTCAGGTAATACTGATCACCCCTCTGCAGGTTAAATAATCATTCTGAGACTTGAGTAGAGTAATGTTTGGATTCAGCTTTACTGGGAGCTCAAGCAGTTGACACATGACTGTAAGTATGCTTTTACCAACCAGATTCTCATCCATTTTTCTCAAAGGGGTTATCTAGTCTAAATCCACGAGTCTGCATTCACGCTATATGTCACTAGTAAGTATATTGCAAGTGTGAATATGGCCGGGTCAGAGCTGGACTGGCCATCTGGCAATTCTAGCAAATAGCAGAATGGCCTGTCTGGTCATGGGCCAACATTGCCTGCTACGTTGTAAACAGAATTGGTGTTCTCAAGACACCCATACTGTTAAGAGTTGTGACGGAGCACAAAGTCGCCGACTCCGTCGCTTATCCCAGCAGGCCACGGGTATCATTAGAAATATTGGTCATGTTGTAATTCTTGCTTTGCTCCATCCAGGGGAATATTAGTAATATATTCCATCTGGTGCTTGGGGATATGAACAGCATGGGCCTGTATGATTTCAAATGCCAGGGCTGAATTTCAGTCCCAGTCTGTACCTGGGCCGGGTGTATGCATATTGACTACTCGCAGTCACGAGACCAACTGACCGTCATTCCCAGCTCTGAACCAAAGAATCCACAAAGTGTGCAGTGTGTACAGTGTGAGGATTCACAAGTCTGCGGTCATATAGAGTGACAAAGAGTAAATGCAGACTTGGGGATTTAGACAACCCCTTTAAGGCTTCTTTCACACTTCAGTCTTTTGGCGTCAGTCAAAATCCTTCAAAGTGTGAAAAAATGGATCCAGTGAAGATTGGCTAAAAACTGAAGCACCGGATCTGTTTTTTTGACGGATCCGTCGAAGTTGCAGATTTTGGAATTTAAAGGAGGAGAGAGAGAGACAATTTTGCTGTGCCAGAACGGCTTTTTGAGTTAAATTAAATGAATGAAAAATCTTGTGGGCATGCTCAGTTTAAAAAACGGAATCCATCACTTGATTCCGTCATGTGACGGACGGTGACGGATCTGCCGCCCATAGTCATCCATTATAGCAAACAACGGACTGCGACGGATCCGTCACCATCCGTCTTTTCAACGCAGACAAAAAACGTTACTATGTCCGTTGTATCCAGGCGACGGATGCTGAAATTTCGAAGGAACGGTCAAATGACGGATGCAATGAATGGCCATCCATTGCAATCCGTCCTTAATGCAAGTCTATGAGAAAAAAAACGGATTCCGCTAAAAAAAGATCCGTTTTTTTCAAAAAAGGGCAGATTTCGACTGACGTCAAAAGACTGAAGTGTGACAAGTGCTTGAACCACCTAATAAAGTCCAATCTGAAGATTGCATTCTTTTAGTAATCAGCACTGGTGACTAAACATTTTCACTGGGTGGAAAACCCCTATAATAAGGATGTGCTGAGTATAAACTATAACTATTAGGCCAGGATAACACTACCGTATGTGATGCGAGAAACTCGCATGAGTCTCTCGCATTAACACCAGGCGCTGCCGCCGGCACACAGGAGCGGAGCAGCTGCTGCATAGAAATACATAAAGTCACACTATTGTTTAATCTGGATGTGAACCTGCTTTTCATCTTGTTCTTGATTACCACACACCAACTGCTTGATCAATACTGTTTACATTATTATCACCATATCCTATATTGACCAGTTTTTTCGGCTTTACAGCTAAGGTGTATATTATGCTTTTCTGTATCAGCTTAGTGCATTGTGAGGTTTTACAGGCAGCTAAGAATAATGTAACCATATGAATAACGACTGATACAGATCCATATTCACTTACAGTGAGTATTGTAGCACAGCCAGATAGGACAGGGTTAAACCCAAACTCTGCAGGCTCTGATTATTAGCACCTGGCTGCTCTGCATATAATCGGGCTAGGTGCTCACATTAGTCAATCTGCTTGGGAAAAGCTGACCAGAGTGGGTGATAGTGGAGCTGAAGAGAAACTGCACAGGCTGTGTGCACCAAACTGCAAGTATCACTGGTTACTGTGGACAATAGCTGTTTTGTTTGACCGAACTGAGACTAGCTCAGCCGTGCCTGAGTAGCCAGGGTATATATTGTGTAGTCAGCCCCTGGATAAGGCTAGGGATTTATGCTTATGGTTTTGTTTTTTTGGTCCTTTACAACCTGTGGAAAAAATGTCACATTATTCCACAAGAAACCTGTGCCTGTGTGCAGAGCCACCATAAGAGCATTACTGCCCTTACTAGTGTATGGAGCATGGTGAGCAGAAGCAAAGAGAGGGGCGGTGTACTTCTTCTTACTGGGCTCCAGGGGCAGGATTCGGCCAGGTCAGTAAAGGAACGCATGTCCGAGGACACACAATAAGTTAAAATCTATGCACAGCTATAGCTTTCTGCACGGCAATAGTTTAAAGCTGCCAGTCAATCAGAGGCCGGCAGCTGATGTCAGCATGTTATGTCATTGCCATGCACTGGCGCATCAAATGAATGAGGAAGAGGATGCTGCTGGACCGCGGCCAGGTAAAAAGAAGCTTTTATTCTACTGAAAGCTGCCATATGGGGGCTGGGATAGTAGAGTAGAAGTTGGGGAATGTGCTATGGAAGTGATCAGCTATTGAGCACTGTGTGCTTATTTTCTGCAGAGACGAGTCCTGGCTGGAAGAAGTGATGTCAGTCTGCACTGGATGAAGAAGAAAAAGAGAAGTTGAAGGACTTCAAAAACAAATTTCACTGATGAGTCAGTGTATTGCATACAACATACAGAGCTCCTGTTTATAATGTCACTGCTGATCACCATTACCTGCACACCGACACTATATACAGAGCTCCTGTGTATAATGTCACTGGTGATCACTGTATTACTTGTACACTGTATACTATATACAGAGCCCCTGTGCATAATGTCACTAGTGATCCCTGTATTAACTGTACACTTACACTATACACTGCATACTATGTATAGAGTTCCTGTGTATAATGGTAATATTAGTATTGTGGTTTTTTTTTTTTAATTAATGATGAGTTTTGTAGTATTCGGTCACTGTGGTCTGGTCATGGTGTGGCGATATTTATCCCTTGTATGTAATATTATTCGGACATTACAGTGCCTTGTGAAAGTATTCAGCCCCCTGGAACTTTTCCCACATATCATGCTTAAAACATAAAGATACCAAATATACATTTTTGGTGAAGAATCAACAACAAGTGGGACACAATGATGAAATTTATTGGTTATTTTAAATTTTTGGGGAAATTCAAAAACTGAAAAGTGGGGCGTGCAATATTATTAGGCCCCTTTACTTTCAGTGCAGCAAACTCACTCCAGAAGTTCATTGTGGATCCCTGAATGATCCAATGTTCTCCTAAAATGATTAATGATGATAAATATAATCCACCTGTGTGTAAACAAGTCTCCGTATAAATGCACCTGCTCTGTGATAATCTCAGGGTTCTGTTTGAAGCACAGAGAGCATCATGAAGACCAAGAAACACAACAGGCAGGTCCATGATACTATTGTGGAGAAGTTTAAAGCTGGATTTGGATACAAAATGATTTCCAAAACGTTAAACATCCCAAGGAGCACTGTGCAAGCGATCATATTGAAATGGAAGGAGTATCATACCACTGCAAATCTACCAAGACCCGGCTATCCCTCTAAACTTTCATCTCAAACAAGGAGAAGACTGATCAGAGATGCAGCCAAGAGTCCCATGATCACTCTGGATGAACTGCAGAGATCTATAGCGGAGGTGGGACAGTCTGTCCATAGGACAACAATCAGTCATACACTGCACAAATCTAGCCTTTATGGAGTGGCAAGAAGAGAGCCATTTCTCAAAGATATCCATAAAAAGTGTCATTTAAAGTTTGCAACAAGCCACCTGGGAGACACACCAAACATGTGGAAGAAGGTGCTCTGGTCAGATGAAACCAAAATTGAACATTTTGGCATAAAGGCAACACAGCTCATCACCATGAACACACCATCCTAACCGTCAAACATGGTGGTGGCAGGATCATGGCTTGTGGTGGTAGCATCATGGTTTGGGCCTGCTTTTCTTCAGCAGGGACAGGAAAGATGGTTAAATTTGATGGGAAGATGGATGGAGCCAAATACAGGACCATTCTTGAAGAAAACCTGTTGGGAGTCTGAAAAGACCTGAGACTGTGACGGAGATTTGTCTTCCCACAAGACAATGATCCCAAACATGAAGCAAAATCTACAATGGAAAGGTTTACAAATAAACGTATCCAGGTGTTAGAATGTCAAAATCGAGACCTGAAAACAATCGAGAATCTATGGAAAGAGCTGAAAACTACTGTTCACAAACGATCTCCATCAAAGCTCACTGAGCGCAAGCTGTTTGCCAAGGAAGAATGGGCAAGAATTTCAGTCTCTCGATGTACCAAAACTGATACAGACATACCCCAAGCAACTTGCAGCTGTAATCGCAGCAAAAGGTGGCGCAACAATGTATTAAGTTAAAGGGGCCAAATAATATTGCACGCCCCACTTTTCAGTTTCTGAATCTTAACAAAAAATTAAAATAACCAATAACTTTCGTTCAACTTCACAATTGTGTCCCACTTGTTGTTGATTCTTCACCAAAAATTTACATTTGGTATCTTTATGTTTTGAAGCATGATATGTGGGAAAAGGTTGAAAAGTTCCAGGGGGCTGAATACTTTCGCAAGGCACTGTATGTGGTTCGGCTATTGTAATACAGTATTTGTTCCTTTTATGTGGTATTATTCGGTCACTACGTGGTTTCGTCATAGTGTGATGGTATTTGTCCTTTGAATGTGGTATTATTAGTAATTTTAAAAAATGTTTGACACATACTTACAGAAAAATAAATAAAATGTACCTAAAAAGATTATTAGGTATTTTAAGAAATGTTTAATAGTTTAGAGTAGGGTCCGGCCAAAACAGTTTACCTTGCTGTTTGTGGTGGCGGCTTAAAAAAATCTTTTGGCCAAAACAAAAGCTGCTGGCTGTGAATGTGATATGGTGTTAGATGGTAACTGTTATAAGGTATGTCTCCACGGGGCATACTGGCTGCACTTTGGGCAAAGCGGAAACATGCTCTGCCCAAAGTGCCGCCCCCCTTTGTATGCGACTTGATACCGCATGTGTTCATTGAACATATGCAGAATCACCGCATCGTACCCATAGACAGGGTTATTTACAGTCATATGTTAAAGTTTGGGCACCCCTATTAATGTTAACCTTTTTTCTTTATAACAATTTTGGTTTTTGCAACAGCTATTTCAGTTTCATATATCTAATAACTGATGGACTCAGTTATATTTCTGGATTCAAATGAGGTTTATTGTACAGAAAATGTGCAATCTGCATTTTAACAAAATTTGACCGGTGCAAAAGTATGGGCACCTCAACATAAAAGTGACATTAATATTTCGTAGATCCTCCTTTTGCAAAAATAACAGCCTCTAGTCGCTTCCTGTAGCTATTAATGAGTTCCTGGATGAAGGTATTTGTGACCATTCCTGTTTACAAAACAATTCCAGTTAAGTTTGATGGTCGCCGAGCATGGACAGCCCGCTTCAAATCATCCCACAGATGTTCAATGATATTCAGGTCTGGGGACTGGGATGGCCATTCCAGAACATTGTAATTGTTCCTCTGCATGAATGCCTGAGTAGATTTGGAGCGGTGTTTTGGATCATTGTCTTGCTGAAATATCCATCCCCTGCATAACTTCAACTTTGTTGCACATTATTGTCAAGAATCTGCTGATACTGAGTTGAATCCATGCGACCCTCAACTTTAACAAGATTCCCAGTGTCAGCATTGGCCACACAGCCCCAAAGCATGATGGAACCTCCACCAAATTTTACTGTGGGTAGCAAGTGTTTTCTTGGAATGCTGTGTTTTTTAGCCTCCATGCATAACGCCTTTTTGTATGACCAAACAACTCAATCTTTGTTTCATCAGTCCACAGGACCTTCTTCCAAAATGTAACTGGCTTGTCCAAATGTGCTTTTGCATACCTCAGGCGACTGTGCTTGTGGCGTGCTTGCAGAAACGGCTTCTTTTGCATCACTCTCCCATACAGCTTCTCCTTGTGCAAAGTGGCTGTATTGTTGACCGATGCACAGTGACACCATCTGCAGCAAGATGATGCTGCAGGTCTTTGGAGGTGGTCTGTGGATTGTCCTTGACTGTTCTCACCATTCTTCTTCTCTGCCTTTCTGATATTTTTCTTGGCCTGCCACTTCTGGGCTTAACAAGAACTGTACCTGTGTTCTTCCATTTCCTTACTATGTTCCTCACAGTGGAAATTGACAGGTTAAATCTCTGAGACAACTTTTTGTATCCTTCCCCTGAAAAGCTATGTTGAATAATCTTTGTTTTCAGATCATTTGAGAGTTGTTTTGAGGAGCCCATGATGCCACTCTTCACAGGAGAATCAAATAGGAGAACTACTTGCAAGTGGCCACCTTAAATACCTTTTCTCATGATTTGATACACCTGGCTATGAAGTTCAAAGCTCAATGAGGTTACAAAACCAATTTAGTGCTTCAGTAAGTCAGTAAAAAGTAGTTAGGAGTGTTCAAATCAAGAAAATGATAAGGGTGCCCATACTTTTGCACCGGTCAAATTTTGTTTAAATGCAGATTGCACATTTTCTGTTAGAACAATAAACCTCATTTGAATCCAGAAATATAACTGAGTCCATCAGTTATTAGATATATGAAACTGAAATAGCTGTTGCAAAAACCAAAATTGTTATAAAGAAAAAAGGTTAACATTAATAGGGGTGCCCAAACTTTAACACATGACTGTATCTTGCGGAGATGGAGCGTCTCCACAAGATAAATAGACATGCTGCGGTCAGGAAAGACGCACTGCATGTCCATATACGCAGGGCCGCCGGATGCAGCCCTGCACGCATAGTGGAGACAGGATTTCATAAAATCCCCTCCAATATGCTGTAACATTTGGATGCTGCAGCTGTACGCAGCGTCCAATCCACAGCAAATAGTGAATGTTTCCGGACCATGGAAACATACCCTAAAAGTGTGAATGGTGAGGACATGGTGCAGAAGTGGAGTTTTTCCAAGACTAGACAGTGGGACTGTGTATAATGTCACTGGTGATCCCTGTATTACCTGTATACTTACACTACTGTATATACAGAGCTCTTTGGTATAATGGCCCTTATGGTAATATTAGTATTGTGTTTTTTTTAAATTAATGATCAGTATTGTAGTATCTGGTCACTATGTGGTCTGGTCATGGTGTGGTGGCATTTATCCCTTGTATGTAATATTATTTGGTCATTATATTGTGGTAATATGTGGTCCAGCCATGGTATGACAGAATTTGTTCCTTGTATGTGGTATTAGTCATTTTTAAAAATGTACCTAAAGAGCATTGAATATTTTAAGAAATGTTTAATAGAGTAGGGCCCGATCAAAAGAGTCTTCCTTGTGGTGGGGCTTAAAAAATCGATGGCTGTATGTGATCTGGTGTTGGATGGGAACTACTAATGTGTGATTGGTGAGGACGTGATGCAGAAGTGGAGTTTTTCCAAGACTGGGCAGGGGACTGTAGAATATGGGGCTCCAAAATTCCTGGTGACAGCCCTGCCTGTGTGAATGCTACCTAATGTCTGATAGTAAGAAATCCTTCATTGTGTGGGTTTATATAATAGTATTTATGCACTCATAGAAATATAGATCTATATCGCTTAAAGTATCCTCTAAAGAAAGCAGCACTATACAAAACTGACACTGCAAACGAGAGCACGCTTCAGAGTATCGACCCAGTATCCTCCATATATACATGGCCCATCCTTTGTCACACTGGAGGGATGAGACCCATAGATGGGTGTCTGTCAATTTGGTAGACAGCACTAAATTATAATACATATAATGGGTGAGAGATACAGACAACCATCTGGATACTAACTAGTAGTCTGCCACGAATGGCACCCATTTCTTCTTATACCAGAAACAGACTGGATAGATTCAATGTATCTGCAGTTTCCATCTGCTATGTGGCCATTGCCCTTTGTTCACATAGGTCCCTGTTCAAACAAGGTGGCTCTTCTTCCTATACTATTATTTATTACTTCCATACCATCTTTTTTATATACTAGATATATCTGTAATTCTGCTTATTTTGCCTATATTTTACTATTGAGAAACCAGAGCAATCTTCAAATTATCTACAAGCTTATACAGCCTGTGCCGGAGTGTGAGCATTCCCCACTCCAATATGGCAGGTACATATAACTGAGTGCAGTAGACATGCACAGATTGAGGGCAGCTCCCTGATCTAATATGGCGCCACACAACTTGATGGAGAGAAGAGAGCATGTGCAAATCAGTCAGTGCCGGGGTGTACACTGACAGCTTGGGGCCCCTGTGCAAAAAAAATGTTTGGGCCCCTCTATGTTTATGGCAACCAAGCTACAGATATTTGTCTCCTCTCAATATGAATATTACTGTCCCCTATTACATGATGCCCTCTTATGTACAGCACCATCCCTTACATATCGGAATCTCGTTATTTAGAGCATCCTGTTTTATTATAGTATCCACTCTTGTTATATAAAAACTGAAGTGATTGCTGATGGAAGTTGGTAAAGCTTCTTTTCTGATAGCAAAGTATGATTAACTGGTGAGATGTTGCACCATCAGCAGTCATGTTATATCTAACAAGAGAGGACACTGTAGTAAAGAGAGAGCGCTGTGATTAACAAAAATAACAAGAAAGCAATATGTAAAGAACGGTGCTATATATAAGAAGATATAATACTTTGTAATAATGGGACAATAATGTACATAAAAACAGAGGACGCAACATATTAGGGGACTGTCCCATACATAACTAAAGAGGATGGTACGTAATCAGGGATGCCCCTTCCTGGGATAATGTCCCCCATACTGGGTCCATTCCTGGGATAGTGTGCCCCTTCCTGGGATAATGTCCCCCATACTGGGACCATTCCTGGGATAGTGTGCCCCTTCCTGGGATAATGTCCCCCATACTGGGACCATTCCTGGGATAGTGTGCCCCTTCCTGGGATAATGTCCCCCATACTGGGACCATTCCTGGGATAGTGTGCCCCTTCCTGGGATAATGTGTTCTGTTCTCCAATACATAAAAAAATACTACTCGTCTTCCCCCTACGCTGCCTGGTGTTCGCTTCTACAGCCGCTGCAGTTGACTTCAGCATCCTCGCCATGGTGCATGATGTCGATGCCATGTGTCACCAGTCACGGGCACGCCGACGTCAGCTACCAGTCTCTGATAGGCCACTGGCATGTATTGCAGCTCAGTGAGCCAGCGGGTCCCCTGCACCACAAAACATTTCAGCAGAATGTGGCTCCAAGGACTTGCATCCAGCTGATATAGTCGTTGGTGTTGGCGTGCCCCCTCCACCTCTAGGCCCCTGGTGTAGTGAGTAGCTGGGATCACTGACATCACACTTGAGCCTAGAGCACATTCTATGTATATTACTACCGTCAGCAGTTATATGAGCAATCATTAATTATAACACTTGTGTTATCACATTATCTCTATCAAGCAATTAAGGTTTTAATATTATATGCACAATACCTGTGAACTGGCACAGGATGAAAATCAGTTATTGTTATATGCTTAATGACTCATGAGGAGATTGATATTATTGCACTGTATACATATGCAGGGCCAGCGTCAGCTCTTGGGTAAGTGTCAGGGCCCTGAGCAGGCTGGGGGGCCCACTCACCATTGGGGACACCAGCACGCTATGGGGACCGGTGCCAGCACCCACAAGTTGGCCCCCCCGCTTGCTTAGGGCCCAAGTACTAGTAATACTTACCTCTCCCTGTTCTTCCGCTGCAGTGTCTTCCACATCTTCTCACTCTGGGATGTTTCAGGTCAGATGGTGCGATGATGTGACTAGTGTGCTCCCTCTTCTCTGAACAGTCACAGTGCAAAAAGCCGGACGACTGCAATGCTGAGGAGTCTGGAGCAGAGCAGCGGCCAGCGAGGAGAGGTGAGCATTTCATTTTTTTTACGCTTGGTGCAATATATTGGACTCATATATACTGGAGCATTGTATGGGGCCCATCATATACTGGAGCATTATATGGGGCCCACGATCCTGTATGGAGAGCTATGTGGAACCCATAATACTGGAGCCCAACACCGGAACTGCTGTAACCCACCAACCTACTGTCTCCTTCCCCACCATCCTGTAGCATGTAAGCCCGAAAGGGCAGGGTCCTCTCCCCTCTGTATCAGTCTGTCATTGTTAGTTTACTGTAAGTGATATCTGTAATTTGTATGTAACCCCTTCTCATGTACAGCACCATGGAATCAATGGTGCTATATAAATAAATAATAATACTGTATAGAGGACTAAACTGTCCGGTTTCTGAGCTAAATAGTTATTACTCATGTAATGTAAGAAGTAAGTGAAATCTTTGGCATTGTTCTATACCTATATTTCTCTGCCGTATCTGTGTATCGTGGTATGTCTTAAAGGGACCCACTGAGACCATTTCCCCAGGGCCCATGAAAACCTGGAGCCGGCCCTGTACATATCAACTATTCTTTCCTGATGTATATTGATTGATCACTGATTATACAGTGTAACCTATATGTACTGTGCTTATACTCTGTGAATGTTGATGGCTTGAGAAAGGTTCACAGTTTGAAAAGTTGAAATGTCGCGCATATCTGGGTGAATAAAGACCACAGTTTATTTCACGATCTCATGCCTGGAGTGCTGCTATATTTTTTTTTTTTTTGCCATGTATCTACATCAATCTATATTCATATGGTTACATTTCTATATGAAAAACAGCTGCATACATGTGTCCATATATATATATATATATCAGTGTATAATACACAGACTTGATTATTCTGACACAAGCATCCTGGCTGAATGTGGCATGTAATACAAGAGTGTACTATTTCTTGACCAAATGTGTAACTTTCCATGACCCTAACTGGATTCCCATGGAGTCCTGTAAATCTTTTTATTCGGCTTTACAGTACACTGCATTATATACTGATTCTGGGTTACACAATGATTTTGGCCATGGCACAGGTTGTGCAGCATAAAATCATTGTAAGCTGCTGCTACATGACATAGCAGCAGAAATAAAGTGATTAGGGTCACAACACATCCCCTGGGTACCACGACAAGCAGATTGAAAAAAAAATCAGAACTTGTCCCACCACTGCAGGGGTCGCAATGTGACCCTCCTCACCTGTATCAGAGGCATGAAGAGAAGTTTGGCAGCTTGATCTATGCTGTAACTAAACATCATTTTGCTTCAGCATGTGTTTATGGGATAACGTTCCTGCCGTGCACGTCACTGTCAGCTGCTATCTCCACGGTGCAACACACTTGGATGCACATACACCTGACGTGGGGGTCCCCCTTCAGTATGGACCCGGTTGCACCCTCTGTAATTGCAATCATTACACCCATGAGTAATAGAGGACATGTGACAGTGCTATCACCATTGTGGTGTGAGGTGTAGTGATCGGTGCTGAACTGCCACAGATGGAAGCACAGGATCACTACTCAGTCAGTTTCAGTGCTGGAATGAATGATAGTATCTGCCCCAGCACTAATCTTAAAAGCCAATGATTGTGTAGTGCGTGGGAAGAGGGCAGCGCTGGAGGAGAGTTTAGGGGAAAAAAAGCAGAGCAATTTGCCTAGTGTGGGGAGCAGCATGTAATCAAACTCCATGCAGGCAATAAAGTGAAATTCAGGGTGTCATAAATTCAATAGAGGTGAAACTAGCTTTATTAATACATTAGAATGTTATTTTTTAATGCTGGCAGTATATCTCGGGCTGCGGCTGGCAGTATATCTCGGGCTGCGGCTGGCAGTATATCTCGGGCTGCGGCTGGCAGTATATCTCGGGCTGCGGCTGGCAGTATATCTCGGGCTGCGGCTGGCAGTATATCTCGGGCTGCGGCTGGCAGTATATCTCGGGCTGCGGCTGGCAGTATATCTCGGGCTGCGGCTGGCAGTATATCTCGGGCTGCGGCTGGCAGTATATCTCGGGCTGCGGCTGGCAGTATATCTCGGGCTGCGGCTGGCAGTATATCTCGGGCTGCGGCTGGCAGTATATCTCGGGCTGCGGCTGGCAGTATATCTCGGGCTGCGGCTGGCAGTATATCTCGGGCTGCGGCTGGCAGTATATCTCGGGCTGCGGCTGGCAGTATATCTCGGGCTGCGGCTGGCAGTATATCTCGGGCTGCGGCTGGCAGTATATCTCGGGCTGCGGCTGGCAGTATATCTCGGGCTGCGGCTGGCAGTATATCTCGGGCTGCGGCTGGCAGTATATCTCGGGCTGCGGCTGGCAGTATATCTCGGGCTGCGGCTGGCAGTATATCTCGGGCTGCGGCTGGCAGTATATCTCGGGCTGCGGCTGGCAGTATATCTCGGGCTGCGGCTGGCAGTATATCTCGGGCTGCGGCTGGCAGTATATCTCGGGCTGCGGCTGGCAGTATATCTCGGGCTGCGGCTGGCAGTATATCTCGGGCTGCGGCTGGCAGTATATCTCGGGCTGCGGCTGGCAGTATATCTCGGGCTGCGGCTGGCAGTATATCTCGGGCTGCGGCTGGCAGTATATCTCGGGCTGCGGCTGGCAGTATATCTCGGGCTGCGGCTGGCAGTATATCTCGGGCTGCGGCTGGCAGTATATCTCGGGCTGCGGCTGGCAGTATATCTCGGGCTGCGGCTGGCAGTATATCTCGGGCTGCGGCTGGCAGTATATCTCGGGCTGCGGCTGGCAGTATATCTCGGGCTGCGGCTGGCAGTATATCTCGGGCTGCGGCTGGCAGTATATCTCGGGCTGCGGCTGGCAGTATATCTCGGGCTGCGGCTGGCAGTATATCTCGGGCTGCGGCTGGCAGTATATCTCGGGCTGCGGCTGGCAGTATATCTCGGGCTGCGGCTGGCAGTATATCTCGGGCTGCGGCTGGCAGTATATCTCGGGCTGCGGCTGGCAGTATATCTCGGGCTGCGGCTGGCAGTATATCTCGGGCTGCGGCTGGCAGTATATCTCGGGCTGCGGCTGGCAGTATATCTCGGGCTGCGGCTGGCAGTATATCTCGGGCTGCGGCTGGCAGTATATCTCGGGCTGCGGCTGGCAGTATATCTCGGGCTGCGGCTGGCAGTATATCTCGGGCTGCGGCTGGCAGTATATCTCGGGCTGCGGCTGGCAGTATATCTCGGGCTGCGGCTGGCAGTATATCTCGGGCTGCGGCTGGCAGTATATCTCGGGCTGCGGCTGGCAGTATATCTCGGGCTGCGGCTGGCAGTATATCTCGGGCTGCGGCTGGCAGTATATCTCGGGCTGCGGCTGGCAGTATATCTCGGGCTGCGGCTGGCAGTATATCTCGGGCTGCGGCTGGCAGTATATCTCGGGCTGCGGCTGGCAGTATATCTCGGGCTGCGGCTGGCAGTATATCTCGGGCTGCGGCTGGCAGTATATCTCGGGCTGCGGCTGGCAGTATATCTCGGGCTGCGGCTGGCAGTATATCTCGGGCTGCGGCTGGCAGTATATCTCGGGCTGCGGCTGGCAGTATATCTCGGGCTGCGGCTGGCAGTATATCTCGGGCTGCGGCTGGCAGTATATCTCGGGCTGCGGCTGGCAGTATATCTCGGGCTGCGGCTGGCAGTATATCTCGGGCTGCGGCTGGCAGTATATCTCGGGCTGCGGCTGGCAGTATATCTCGGGCTGCGGCTGGCAGTATATCTCGGGCTGCGGCTGGCAGTATATCTCGGGCTGCGGCTGGCAGTATATCTCGGGCTGCGGCTGGCAGTATATCTCGGGCTGCGGCTGGCAGTATATCTCGGGCTGCGGCTGGCAGTATATCTCGGGCTGCGGCTGGCAGTATATCTCGGGCTGCGGCTGGCAGTATATCTCGGGCTGCGGCTGGCAGTATATCTCGGGCTGCGGCTGGCAGTATATCTCGGGCTGCGGCTGGCAGTATATCTCGGGCTGCGGCTGGCAGTATATCTCGGGCTGCGGCTGGCAGTATATCTCGGGCTGCGGCTGGCAGTATATCTCGGGCTGCGGCTGGCAGTATATCTCGGGCTGCGGCTGGCAGTATATCTCGGGCTGCGGCTGGCAGTATATCTCGGGCTGCGGCTGGCAGTATATCTCGGGCTGCGGCTGGCAGTATATCTCGGGCTGCGGCTGGCAGTATATCTCGGGCTGCGGCTGGCAGTATATCTCGGGCTGCGGCTGGCAGTATATCTCGGGCTGCGGCTGGCAGTATATCTCGGGCTGCGGCTGGCAGTATATCTCGGGCTGCGGCTGGCAGTATATCTCGGGCTGCGGCTGGCAGTATATCTCGGGCTGCGGCTGGCAGTATATCTCGGGCTGCGGCTGGCAGTATATCTCGGGCTGCGGCTGGCAGTATATCTCGGGCTGCGGCTGGCAGTATATCTCGGGCTGCGGCTGGCAGTATATCTCGGGCTGCGGCTGGCAGTATATCTCGGGCTGCGGCTGGCAGTATATCTCGGGCTGCGGCTGGCAGTATATCTCGGGCTGCGGCTGGCAGTATATCTCGGGCTGCGGCTGGCAGTATATCTCGGGCTGCGGCTGGCAGTATATCTCGGGCTGCGGCTGGCAGTATATCTCGGGCTGCGGCTGGCAGTATATCTCGGGCTGCGGCTGGCAGTATATCTCGGGCTGCGGCTGGCAGTATATCTCGGGCTGCGGCTGGCAGTATATCTCGGGCTGCGGCTGGCAGTATATCTCGGGCTGCGGCTGGCAGTATATCTCGGGCTGCGGCTGGCAGTATATCTCGGGCTGCGGCTGGCAGTATATCTCGGGCTGCGGCTGGCAGTATATCTCGGGCTGCGGCTGGCAGTATATCTCGGGCTGCGGCTGGCAGTATATCTCGGGCTGCGGCTGGCAGTATATCTCGGGCTGCGGCTGGCAGTATATCTCGGGCTGCGGCTGGCAGTATATCTCGGGCTGCGGCTGGCAGTATATCTCGGGCTGCGGCTGGCAGTATATCTCGGGCTGCGGCTGGCAGTATATCTCGGGCTGCGGCTGGCAGTATATCTCGGGCTGCGGCTGGCAGTATATCTCGGGCTGCGGCTGGCAGTATATCTCGGGCTGCGGCTGGCAGTATATCTCGGGCTGCGGCTGGCAGTATATCTCGGGCTGCGGCTGGCAGTATATCTCGGGCTGCGGCTGGCAGTATATCTCGGGCTGCGGCTGGCAGTATATCTCGGGCTGCGGCTGGCAGTATATCTCGGGCTGCGGCTGGCAGTATATCTCGGGCTGCGGCTGGCAGTATATCTCGGGCTGCGGCTGGCAGTATATCTCGGGCTGCGGCTGGCAGTATATCTCGGGCTGCGGCTGGCAGTATATCTCGGGCTGCGGCTGGCAGTATATCTCGGGCTGCGGCTGGCAGTATATCTCGGGCTGCGGCTGGCAGTATATCTCGGGCTGCGGCTGGCAGTATATCTCGGGCTGCGGCTGGCAGTATATCTCGGGCTGCGGCTGGCAGTATATCTCGGGCTGCGGCTGGCAGTATATCTCGGGCTGCGGCTGGCAGTATATCTCGGGCTGCGGCTGGCAGTATATCTCGGGCTGCGGCTGGCAGTATATCTCGGGCTGCGGCTGGCAGTATATCTCGGGCTGCGGCTGGCAGTATATCTCGGGCTGCGGCTGGCAGTATATCTCGGGCTGCGGCTGGCAGTATATCTCGGGCTGCGGCTGGCAGTATATCTCGGGCTGCGGCTGGCAGTATATCTCGGGCTGCGGCTGGCAGTATATCTCGGGCTGCGGCTGGCAGTATATCTCGGGCTGCGGCTGGCAGTATATCTCGGGCTGCGGCTGGCAGTATATCTCGGGCTGCGGCTGGCAGTATATCTCGGGCTGCGGCTGGCAGTATATCTCGGGCTGCGGCTGGCAGTATATCTCGGGCTGCGGCTGGCAGTATATCTCGGGCTGCGGCTGGCAGTATATCTCGGGCTGCGGCTGGCAGTATATCTCGGGCTGCGGCTGGCAGTATATCTCGGGCTGCGGCTGGCAGTATATCTCGGGCTGCGGCTGGCAGTATATCTCGGGCTGCGGCTGGCAGTATATCTCGGGCTGCGGCTGGCAGTATATCTCGGGCTGCGGCTGGCAGTATATCTCGGGCTGCGGCTGGCAGTATATCTCGGGCTGCGGCTGGCAGTATATCTCGGGCTGCGGCTGGCAGTATATCTCGGGCTGCGGCTGGCAGTATATCTCGGGCTGCGGCTGGCAGTATATCTCGGGCTGCGGCTGGCAGTATATCTCGGGCTGCGGCTGGCAGTATATCTCGGGCTGCGGCTGGCAGTATATCTCGGGCTGCGGCTGGCAGTATATCTCGGGCTGCGGCTGGCAGTATATCTCGGGCTGCGGCTGGCAGTATATCTCGGGCTGCGGCTGGCAGTATATCTCGGGCTGCGGCTGGCAGTATATCTCGGGCTGCGGCTGGCAGTATATCTCGGGCTGCGGCTGGCAGTATATCTCGGGCTGCGGCTGGCAGTATATCTCGGGCTGCGGCTGGCAGTATATCTCGGGCTGCGGCTGGCAGTATATCTCGGGCTGCGGCTGGCAGTATATCTCGGGCTGCGGCTGGCAGTATATCTCGGGCTGCGGCTGGCAGTATATCTCGGGCTGCGGCTGGCAGTATATCTCGGGCTGCGGCTGGCAGTATATCTCGGGCTGCGGCTGGCAGTATATCTCGGGCTGCGGCTGGCAGTATATCTCGGGCTGCGGCTGGCAGTATATCTCGGGCTGCGGCTGGCAGTATATCTCGGGCTGCGGCTGGCAGTATATCTCGGGCTGCGGCTGGCAGTATATCTCGGGCTGCGGCTGGCAGTATATCTCGGGCTGCGGCTGGCAGTATATCTCGGGCTGCGGCTGGCAGTATATCTCGGGCTGCGGCTGGCAGTATATCTCGGGCTGCGGCTGGCAGTATATCTCGGGCTGCGGCTGGCAGTATATCTCGGGCTGCGGCTGGCAGTATATCTCGGGCTGCGGCTGGCAGTATATCTCGGGCTGCGGCTGGCAGTATATCTCGGGCTGCGGCTGGCAGTATATCTCGGGCTGCGGCTGGCAGTATATCTCGGGCTGCGGCTGGCAGTATATCTCGGGCTGCGGCTGGCAGTATATCTCGGGCTGCGGCTGGCAGTATATCTCGGGCTGCGGCTGGCAGTATATCTCGGGCTGCGGCTGGCAGTATATCTCGGGCTGCGGCTGGCAGTATATCTCGGGCTGCGGCTGGCAGTATATCTCGGGCTGCGGCTGGCAGTATATCTCGGGCTGCGGCTGGCAGTATATCTCGGGCTGCGGCTGGCAGTATATCTCGGGCTGCGGCTGGCAGTATATCTCGGGCTGCGGCTGGCAGTATATCTCGGGCTGCGGCTGGCAGTATATCTCGGGCTGCGGCTGGCAGTATATCTCGGGCTGCGGCTGGCAGTATATCTCGGGCTGCGGCTGGCAGTATATCTCGGGCTGCGGCTGGCAGTATATCTCGGGCTGCGGCTGGCAGTATATCTCGGGCTGCGGCTGGCAGTATATCTCGGGCTGCGGCTGGCAGTATATCTCGGGCTGCGGCTGGCAGTATATCTCGGGCTGCGGCTGGCAGTATATCTCGGGCTGCGGCTGGCAGTATATCTCGGGCTGCGGCTGGCAGTATATCTCGGGCTGCGGCTGGCAGTATATCTCGGGCTGCGGCTGGCAGTATATCTCGGGCTGCGGCTGGCAGTATATCTCGGGCTGCGGCTGGCAGTATATCTCGGGCTGCGGCTGGCAGTATATCTCGGGCTGCGGCTGGCAGTATATCTCGGGCTGCGGCTGGCAGTATATCTCGGGCTGCGGCTGGCAGTATATCTCGGGCTGCGGCTGGCAGTATATCTCGGGCTGCGGCTGGCAGTATATCTCGGGCTGCGGCTGGCAGTATATCTCGGGCTGCGGCTGGCAGTATATCTCGGGCTGCGGCTGGCAGTATATCTCGGGCTGCGGCTGGCAGTATATCTCGGGCTGCGGCTGGCAGTATATCTCGGGCTGCGGCTGGCAGTATATCTCGGGCTGCGGCTGGCAGTATATCTCGGGCTGCGGCTGGCAGTATATCTCGGGCTGCGGCTGGCAGTATATCTCGGGCTGCGGCTGGCAGTATATCTCGGGCTGCGGCTGGCAGTATATCTCGGGCTGCGGCTGGCAGTATATCTCGGGCTGCGGCTGGCAGTATATCTCGGGCTGCGGCTGGCAGTATATCTCGGGCTGCGGCTGGCAGTATATCTCGGTTTTCCTTTATAGAGTTTGGATATAACAAACAATTTTAAAGCGCATTCAAGCTACAAGATATTGATATGCTATCCTCAGGACCTACAGTATATCACAAAAGTGAGTGCACTCTTTACATTTTTGTAAATACTTTGTTTTCATGGGACAACAATGTATCAAGGTGTCAAATCTTCAAAATAAAGTAGTACAGCTTGTATAAATGTGGCATTTCCTCTACATAACTCAACACGCAGCCATTAGTATCTAAATCGCTTTCAACAAAATTGAGTACGCCCCTAAGTGAAATGGCTAAGTTGTTCCTAGTTTAGTATTTTCCCTCCCCAGTTTCACGTAGCTCATTAGTGTTACAAGATCTCAGGTGTGAATGGGTGACAGGTGGGTTAGATTTGGTGTTATCGCTCTCACACATTCTCATACTGGTAAATGGAAGTTCAACCTGGCTCCTCAGGGCAATGAAACTCTATGAGGATCTGTAAAAATCAATTATTGCTCTACTAAAAGATGGCCTAGGCTGTAAGAAGATTGCCAACAACCTGAAACTGAGCTGCAGCATCGTGGGCAAAACCATACAGCAGTTAAACAAGACAGGTTCCACTCAGAACTGTCCTCGCCATAGTTGAACAAACGAGTTGAGTACATGTGCTCACCATCATATCCATTAGCTGTCCTTTCAACATAGACGTATTAGTGCTGCCAGCGTTACTGCAGAGGTTACAGGAGTGGTGGGTCAGCCTGTCAGTGCTCAAACCATATGACGCACACTGCATCAAATTCGTCTGCATGGCTGTCATCCCATAAGGAAGCCTCTTCTAAAGATAATGCACAAGAAAGCCTGCAAACACTGCTAAAGACAAGCAGACTAAGAGATGGATTACTGGAATTAAGTCCTGCGGGCTGAGACCAACATAAACATATTTGGTTCAGATGGTGTCAAGTGTGTGGCAGCAACCAGGTGAGGAGTACAAAGACCTACAGTCAAGCATGATGGTGGGAGTGTCATGGTTTGGGGCTGCATGAGTGCTGCCATCTGTGGGCAGCTATAGTTCACAGAGGGAACCATGGATGCCAACATGGTCAGCTTCAGTATTTCACAGTACATGATCCCCTCTCTTCAGAAACTGGGTCGCAGGGCAGTATTTCAACATGATAATTACCCCAAACACACCTCTAACATGACCACTGCCTTGCTAAAGAAACTGAGGGTAAAGGAGCTGGACTGACCAAGCATGTCACCAGACCAAAACCCTACTGAACTTCTGCATGGCATCTTCAAACAAAGGTGGAGGAGTGCAAGGTCTCCAACATCCACCAGCTCCGTTATGTTGTCATGGAGGAGTGGAAAAGGATTCCAGTGACAATCTGTGAAGTTCTAGTGAACTCCATGCCCAAGAGAGTAAAGGCAATGCTTTAAAATAATGGTGGCCACACAAAATATTGACACTTAGGGCACAATTTGGCCATTTTCACTTAGAGGTGTGCTCACTATTGTTACCAGCGGTTTACACATTAATGGCTGTGTGTGGAGTTATTTACAGGCCACACCAAATTGAAACTCTTATACAAGCTGTACCCTGACTGGCAGGGATGAGCGCAGATAACATATGCACTTGGCAGGGAAAAGTGATGAGAATATATGCACTAGGCAGACAATAGTGTGGAGAATATCTGCACTAGGCAGGGAATAGTGTGGAGAATATGTGCACTAGGCAGGGATTAGTGCAGAGAATATATGCACTAGGCAGGGAATAGTGTGGAGAATATATGCACTAGGCATGAAATCGTGTGGAGAATATGTGCACCAGGCAGGGATTAGTGCAGAGAATATATGCACTAGGCAGGTAATAGTGTGGAGAAAATGTGCACTAGGCAGGAAAGAGTGCAGAGAATATATGCACTAGGCAGGGATTAGTGCAGAGAATATATGCTCTAGGCAGGGAATAGTGAGGAGTTTATATACACTAAGCAGGGAATAGTGCAGAGAATATATGCACTAGGCAGGTAATAGTGTGGAGAATATATGCACTAGGCAGGAAAGAGTGCAGAGAATATATGCACTAGGCAGGGATTAGTGCAGAGAATATATGCACTAGGCAGGTAATAGTGTGGAGAAAATGTGCACTAGGCAGGAAAGAGTGCAGAGAATATATGCACTAGGCAGGGATTAGTGCAGAGAATATATGCTCTAGGCAGGGAATAGTGAGGAGAATATATACACTAAGCAGGGAATAGTGCAGAGAATATATGCACTAGGCAGGTAATAGTGTGGAGAATATATGCACTAGGCAGGAAAGAGTGCAGAGAATATATGCTCTAGGCAGGGAATAGTGTGGAGAATATGTGCACTAGGTAGCAAAGCGTGTTGACAATATATGCTCTAGGCAGGGATTAGTGCAGAGAATATATGCACTTGGCAGGTAATAGTGTGGAGAATATATGCACTAGGCAGGAAAGAATGCAGAGAATATATGCACTAGGCAGGGATTAGTGCGGAGAATATATGCACTAGGCAGGTAATAGTGTGGAGAAAATGTGCACTAGGCAGGAAAGAGTGCAGAGAATATATGCACTAGGCAGGGATTAGTGCAGAGAATATATGCTCTAGGCAGGGAATAGTGAGGAGAATATATACACTAAGCAGGGAATAGTGCAGAGAATATATGCACTAGGCAGGTAATAGTGTGGAGAATATATGCACTAGGCAGGAAAGAGTGCAGAGAATATATGCTCTAGGCAGGGAATAGTGTGGAGAATATGTGCACTAGGTAGCAAAGAGTGTTGAGAATATATGCTCTAGGCAGGGATTAGTGCAGAGAATATATGCACTTGGCAGGTAATAGTGTGGAGAATATATGCACTAGGCAGGAAAGAGTGCAGAGAATATATGCACTAGGCAGGGAATAGTGCAGAGAATATATGCACTAGGCAGGGATTAGTGCAGATAAAATATGCTCTAGGCAGGGAATAGTGAGGAGAATATATGCACTAAGCAGGGAATAGTGCAAAGAATATATTCAATAAGCAGGGAATAGTGTGGAGAATATATGCAACAGGCAGACAATAGTGTGGAGAATATATGCACTAAGCAGGGAATAGTACAGAGAATGTATGCAATAGGCACGAAATAGTACGGAACATATATACTGTACATTATGCAGGGATTAGTGCACATATTCATAGCACTGTGTGAGCAAGGCCACTTACAAACCTGGATCAGTTAAACTAGTTTTGTCAGGAGGAATGGGCCCAAATTCCAACCAACTATTGGGAAAAGCTTGTGGAACGATATCCCAAATATTTGATCTAAGTCATTTAGTTTAAGGGCAATGGTACCAAATACTAATTAAATGTATATAAACTTTTGACTTTGCAGTAAGCAATAAAAATGCCTTAAAGGTAACCTGTCAGCAGGATTGTGCTCAGTAACCTACAGACAGTGTCAAGTCTGCACCATTAGGCCGGGGTCACACTAACCGATGCAAAATACGGTCCGTAGTTTACATGCGTAATACGGATGAATGACCCCTAAATAGTGCTCCGTATGTCATCTGTAAGCAAGGTGTGGTTGCATATTTTGTGCATGTCTGCATCTGTATGTAATCCGTATGGCATCCGTATGCAATCCGTATGGCGAGATTTTCTCGCCGCCTTGCAAAATGGACATATAATGGAGCCCTATGACAGAGTTTCTAACAGAAACAAAATAATAGATATAGACACATAGAATACATATATATATATATATACACACAAGTCATTGAGACAAACATATATATATATATATATTTATATTTCACAGAGTTCTTCATAGCAGAATAGCCGCTAATTAAATTGCCGGCTTCTTTCAAATCATTCCCCAACCCGACATGAAATGACACCTGGTTTACATTCAGTAAAGCATTTCATTTCATGTTTTTGAATATGTCCCAGACTAATAATTAGATGAGGGTTTGTGTGCAAAATTTGTGAGTTGTAGTTGTTATTTAAAGGGGTTAATTCGTTGTTAAAAAATGTGTGGGCTTCCCTTTGCCCTGTAGCGGTGGCGAATGGGTTAATCTAACAAAGGGTTAATGTCACCTTACAATCGAATGGTGACATTAACCCTTTGTTAGATTAAACCACTCGCCACCACTATAGGGCAATGGGAAGCCCACGCATTTTTTAACAACGAATTAACTTCTTAAAATAACAACTAGAACTCCCAAATTTTGCACACAAACCCTCATCTAATTATTAGTCAGGGACATATAAAAATACATGAAATGAAATGCTTTACTGAATGTAAACCATGTGTAATTTCATGTCGGGTTGGTGAATGATTTGATAGAAGCCGCCAATTTAATTAGCGGCTATTCTGCTATGAAGAACTCTGTGAAATATAAATATATATATATATATATATATATGTTTGTCACAATGACATGTATGTTTGTATGTATATATATGTATTCTATGTGTATATACTGTATCTATTCTTTCATTTCTTTATTAAACCTGTCAGTGTGAGTTTACTGTATAGCGCACTGAATTGCCAGCTTTTATAAAAGACACCGGGTGCGTATTTCTCGCAAGTCACATGTGTGGTCCATGTGTAATCCTTTTTTTTGTGCACTCATAGACTTGCATTGGCGTATTACGGGCGTAGTACGCTGACAATCGCAGCATGCTGCTATTGGCACGGACAGTAGAATACGCCCAAGAAATATACGGCTGTTGGGAGCAAACCCATAGAGAATAATTTGTCCATGTGTAATGCGTGCTTTTAACGCCTCTCACTCGTCCGTATTCCTCGCCAGTGTGACCCCGGCCTTATACTTAATAAAATGATGCCTTGGTTGATGAAATCCGTCTTGTGCTTCTTTTTGCCGTCTAGTTTGCTTAGTGAATATATTAATGTGTATATTTAAAAAGACATGTCACTTCATCAAAATGGTGGCGTCTACGGGGCCTGTGCACTTGTCAGTTAGTGCCTATTATTTTGCTGTGTTGAAAAAAAAAAATTTACCATCAAAATGGCGCCGCTGGCTGCGCCTGCACATTGGCATCTATCGCATACCAATAGATAGTACTGTGCAAACGCCTCCGCCCACCCCTTGTTGCTACAGCCAAAAAATTTTACACTACAACAAAATGGCGCAGGAGGCGACTCTTTTACAGTAGTATCTATTGGTACACGATAGGTGCAAATGCACAGGCGCAGCCGACGGTGCCATTTTGATGGTGTTTTTTTTTCTTTTCAACACCACAATATAATAGGCACTAACTGACAAGTGATAATGTGCAGATGCTGGAGGCACCGCCTTTTTGATGAAGTAACATTTTTTTTTCAAATACACACATTAGTATATTCATTATGCAAACTAGGGGGCAGGTCAGTGAGGGATCAGTGACCTGTTAGGTATTCATAATGCAGACTGCTATCAGAGCACCATAAACACCAACCCCGTCTTAGAGCAGAAGCATATCATAAACACAAAACTAAAAATAAGGATTAAAAAAGTACAAGATGGATTTCATCAACCAAGGTATAAATTTATTAAGTTTAACAGCACCAACCTGACAGTGTGTGTAGGTTACTCAGCACAATTCTGCTGACAGGTTCCCTTTAAAGCATTCTCTCTCTCTCTCTCATTATTCTGACATTTGGCAAATATTAATAATTATGGTAATTCTAATTGACCTAAAATAGGAAAAGTCTATTCTGATTTCATGTTAAATATTGAGAAAAACATGTATATGTGCCTTTGTATATAGTGTATGTAAACTTCTGGTTTCAACTGTATACTCATTTATTTATATGTAATAATTGAGCTGTCAATATATACATACATAATAAGGTATATATATATATTTATCTCTCTCTATATATATATATATGTATATATATATATACTGTATATATATATATATACACACACACTCATATTATGTATATCTATATATATGTGTGTGTATATACATCTATCGTCACGGTGCATGTGTAGATTGCCGATGAACAATGTGCAAGCGCATGTAAGAAACATACTGCGCAAGCGCAGCTCCACTCTCTGACCCGGTGGGGGTCCGACTACCATTCGTCCTCCCACAGATCCTGAGAGTGGAGAGCCCACAGTGCTGGTCAGTGCCGCATCCTCTCTATTATTCCAGGTACCACAGTGCTCTCAGCCATGTCTGTATTGGGGGCAGCACTGCCTCAGTCACCTACATGGAGCGGTGGTTAGCCCCCTGTAAAGTAGGGGGTTTTAATTGAATCTTGCTGGTCACTATTGTTCTACCCAGTCAAGTTCTGATGTTTCCCTGTAACTTAGTGTAAAGTGTAACCTAAACCCCCACTAAGTCATAGTCCACAGTGGGAGGCAGTAATTCTATATATCACTGTGCAATCTGTGAGGTTTGCTGTTATTAGCTCAATAAATCTCAGCACTTACAGAGTCAGATGTATAATCTCCATCTCCATGATCTCGGTGCTAACTTCTTCTTCCGGCCACTGTATGGTCTGCTCCCTATGGTACATGGAACATATATATCTCATATAGAAAGGTACAAATACCATTAATTGTTAGGATGTTCAATACCATTAGTGATCATGACAAATGTGGCTTCATTCCTCCCCTCCTCCCTCCATTCTAGGTACTTTCTTTGCCAACATTTTACATTGACTACATTCCAGAGATACAAAAAAATCTGTCAGCAGGTTTCTGCTGTTTAATCTGAGAACAGCATTGTGTAGGGGCAAAGAGCATGATTCCAGCAAGTTGTCACTTACTGGGCTGCTTGCTGTAGTTTCAATAAAATTATTGTTTTATTAGCAGGATATTATCATTAGAGGACTAGTTGCCTCATGCCATGTAGTCCTCCTGCTCTGTATAACTCCGTCCCCACCGATGATTAGCAGCTTTCTGGCAAAGTATAATTTACCTAGAAAGCTGTCAATCAGTAGTGTGGGAGGGGTTATACAGGGCTCAACATTCAGAGCACTGATAGATCTGTACAAGAGAAAACAGGGATTTTAATAAAACTGCACCAAGAAGCCTAGTAAGTGGCACATTGCTGGAATCATTTTCTCTGTCCCTACATCATACCATTTTCAGATTATGTAGCAAAAACTTGGTTTCAGATTCCCTTTAAAGAGAATTTGTCACCAGGATTTTGCCTCCTAATCTGAGAGTAGCATAACTTAGAGCTGGAAACCTTGCTTCCAGGGATGTGTCACTTGTTGGGTTGTTTGCTGCAACCTAAACAGGAGAAAATCCATCTCAATGAACTTGTGAACAACCTTCTTCCTTTATTCACCAAAAGTGCTCAATAGAGGATAAAATAGAATCAGCGACGCAAGTCACATGATATGTGACATCGACACGTCTCTGGTGAATGCGCATCCATAATTATGGAGCTGTTTGCTGTAGCTTTGATAAAATCACGCTTTTATCAGCAGAAGATTATCTCTAGAGGACTAGTAAACCTGCTGCCATGTAGTCCTCCTTATTTATGAGCTCTGCACCCACCCCTGATTGGCAGTCTTTTTCCTATGCACAGTGTACATTGAGCAGCCGATCAGTGGTGTGGGCGGAGTTATACAGGGCTCAACATTCAGAGCACTGCTAGATCTGCAGCAGATAAAATAATTTTATCAAAATTGTAAGCAGCCCAGTAATGAGAAACATTGCTGAAATTGTTGCTTTTAGATGCGGCAGCAAAAACCTGGTGATAGATTCTCTTGAAATCCTCAAATTCTGTCTGACAGCAGCTGCCAATAGAGGATGTTTCTGTACGGGGATACCGAGAGAACTAGAAGATTATTGGCAGAAAAAGATCCCATGGCCTTTCTTGTCTTTATTATTTCCCTTTTTAAATTTACAATAGATGATTATTCCAAACATAATGAATTTAATTTAGTGGTGATTTTCTAACTATACACTGTTCATTGGGAAAACTGTCAGATGAGCTCTGAATACAGATCCCTAGAGAAGGTATATGTCCTTCCTTTCTAAGAAGCCATACTACCATAATGGCTCCTGTGTTTTCTCCTCCTACCATTGAACAAGTGAAGTAACAATCCCTGTGTTGTGGCATCTTTGTGCTGTAAGATACGATCCATGAGCGGTGCCCAAAACATGGCGGCTCTCTGTGTAGACAGATATTGTGTGCAGACAGGATCTACAGGGGAACATCCCTCCCAGAATATAATGACTCAGTCATCAGAGATAAGGAGACAGCTCCATCATTATGGAATCCAGAAGGTTGGTTTATATTAGAGCGTTACATTTTTATCACTTACCAAATTGTGATCCTTTCTATATATTTTATCATCAGTGTCGTAAATTTAGGGAACCCTGTGAAGTCCATCCTGTAGTACAAGGAAATACATCAATGCATAGATTAGGTAAGGGTTAACTAGAAGGTATGGTAACACTAGTAATTGATGGGAGCTGTTAAAATAGATGTTCCCACTTATTTATCCCCAATCCACAGTATAGGGAATAAGCTGCTGTTTGCTGGGGCTGCGTTCCCCGGACCCTCCAGCCCTGAGATGCCCCTGTAGCATGGAGCCGAGGTGGCGCATGCGCCCCACACACTGTACAATGATGAGAAAGACTCTTACCTGCGATTTACACCTTCAGCTGAAAAAGAAACAACAGTTTACAATTGGATTTATTGAAGTATTTAATAACAGTTGCAGCGGACGACTTATTTTTGGGTCGTATTCACACGTCTTTGTTTTTCTCATCTGCACAAACCCAAACTAATTTTCATCAGTGCGCTGCTTCCAATTTTCATCTAGTTTTACTCCATGTGTCCATTTTTTACCATCAGTATCTCATCCTTTTCTATTGTATGCAAAAAGAAAACCAAAACCTGATGGAAGTTTCCCAAGTTTCTCCTAGTAGTCAGTCAGTGGGTGAGTGTGATCCACAATTCGCCCCACAGCTGACATGTTACCAGCTCCATAGAACAGAAGGGCCAGTGAAAAATACTGGCAGCACCCCTGGTACATAGACACACACGTGACTGAGCCCTTCCTTTACAACGTGATTGTACAGAGACTTCCTTACACAATATCGGATCTGATCTGGCATCCAGCTTTCGGCTATACAGTCCCTACTGGACTGCAGGGGCGTCACATCAATAGCGGGGGGCCACACGACCCGTGAGTCCTGGGGAGTGTTGGCTTTGTTTCCCCATCATCATAATTTTACCATCAGCTTCTTGTTCCACCATTCAGCCTGAGACTCGGCTCAGCAGGCGCGATAGGCAGCAATAGATCGCGCCTGCTGTAGAAAACCTCAGCCCCACACTGCACAGACCGGAGCAGGGCGCTGGGGGACACGGCCAGGCATAAATGCTATAAATGCATGTGAGAAGAATGTGATACTTACATGGGATGTCAATCACTGCAGGCTGTAAAAGTAAAACAGAGAAGTGTAAAAAGTCTATGAAATCTTTCATCTTCTTACATTGTCCTGTACATCACATACTCATAGGCTTCCATTACACCCATTACACTAGACAATGAATGTGACATTATCACACAAGATAGACTGCGCTAGTATTAATAAATCTATGAGCAGAGCGCCAGTCCGTGCCCCATGCAGCATTCATACAGTCCATAAACAGCACGCCTGCTATGTGACCCGGCATCGGCTGACAGCTATAAGATATGTGGAATATATTTATACATTAGTTGTGCATTAGGAAGCTCTGGAGCTGCGTCCATTCTGTACATATTTATTGGGTTTAAAAATGGGGGTAAACTGGCATCGCTGCGTTACTACATCTGCCGTAATGTAACAAAGAGTTGTGTGTGTTTCATGGCACTGCAGCCTTGCAGCGCTGGGGTTCAAATCCCACCAAGGACAACATCTGCAAGGAGTTTGTATGTTCTCCCCATACTGATAGGGAAAGTAGATTGTGTGCTCCATTGGGGACAGCGATGATAATGTATGCAAAGCACTGCACAATATGCTAGCGCTATATATAAGTAAACGTTATTATGCTACAAAGATTTAACTCTTTAAATGAGTTGTCCACTACTTGGACAATTCCTTCTTGAACTAAATGTTTGGTCCCAATAAAATAATAAAGCTTAGACTCCCCTCCCATGCTGGTGCTGTTCCAGCAGTGTCAGCACTTGCGGTCCCCAGAGCTCTGGTGCCGTGTTGTGACACGTGGTGCTCGGCGCCCAATCAGCGCTGGCATCATTGTCCCCACCTTCGTACAGATTGAACATGAAGAGGAAGTCCGGGCTGCAGCTGATCTCAGTCTTCCTTCCAGCCCTGAGAACCCCTCTATACTTGATACCCAGCCTTGCTGAAGCTGACAGCTGAGCATTGGGGCCCCAAGCTGTCAGTTTTGCCTGGCAGGTTATCAAAAATACAGGGGAGCCCACACATTGTTTTTTTAATTATTTATTTAGAGAGCATGAGTCATCACCTGCTCTCAATGTTATTAGCAGCAGCTGGCGTCGGTTGATGGGAGCAGATGTCTCATCAGCCGACACCAGTGACTGGAGGTAAACTTTGTACCGCCGATCTCAGCGGTGGGTTCACGCTGTCATTTGTAGTAGTAGTGCATGGCAGACACTGGATATTCGGGCTCCCCATTCAAGTGAATGGGGTCCGGGTTTTTTAACAGTTCGTCCGAACCCGCTGGACCCAAACAACCAGGGGTCCACTCATCTCTACCCATGAAAGAAAAAAGTTTTTAAAAATGTAAAAAGATAAAAATTCAAATCAACCCCCTTTCCTCCAGTTAATATTAAAGAAAGGGAAAAATAAAAGAAAAACACATATTTGGTATCAATCTGTTCAGAAAAGTCTGACCTATGAAAATATAAAATTAACTGACCTAATCTGTAAAGCATAAAAAAGAATCAAAATGCCAACGTTGCAGGTTTTTGGTTGCTACAACTCCTCAAAAAAAATACATAAACGCAATCACATAATCATAACTACCTCAAAATATTATTAATACATCAGGATACCATGCAAAAAAAGAAAGTGTATAAAGAACGGACATCAGACAACAGAAATTCATTATTACATACACGTATAGAGACAGCATTACTATCACTATTCTGAATTCCACGGCTTTTCTTATTTGGAACTTACATAGATCGGTCTCTCGTTTGTGCTCCACATTCTTCTTCTTCTTCAATCGCACAATCCTGAATAGGACAAATAGAGAAGTTTCCATATAAATAGCCTAATCTCAAATGCCAACTTTATCAACAGTAAATATTACTGTAACTAATTAACAAATAAAAGGTTTTCTTTCTAAAAATGTATGGGACATGAGAATTGGGAAATAGGGGAAGCTTATCACAAGAAATCAGAAATTTGTATAGCTAGGAAATGGGGAATACTGAGGGCAGGAGCATCAGACGCGCATACTCACTCTCATCCACAACTGCAACTCTCAAAGGAGTTCCAGTAGAGCGGCTGACAATAGCGCCGATCCTGTGATGTCACAACATTCTAGAATGGCTGCAGGAGACAATCAGATCCAATATAATCCTGTATAATAAAGTATTGGAGGATTTATAGATATATGTAAATAATGTGATACAGCATATTATAGAAAACAGCACCCCTGCGCCCCCCCACTCCACACACACATGAACACATGTATAAAGAAGAGTATAGTCCAATTTTTTTCTTATATTGTTATTATACATATGCACATAAGTGTAGGGATACGGAATTTTATAACATGTTACTCAAAATTCATAGGCATTAATGTGGCGTTTGTCTTTTTCTCCAAGATTTTGGCGGTGTCTGTGGGGATTTTTGCCCCTTCAATCAGGATTGCATTTGTGACAGTAGACATTGATGCTGGATGGGTGGTCCTGGCTAGCAATCTTCATTCTTGTTCATCCCAAATGTGTTGGATGGGGTTGAAGTCAGGGCTCTGTCCGGCCTTAGCGGCTGCAGGTCCTTCACTGCTCCTTTGCATGGTGCTGCTCCTCTATCCTGGAAATGTTCACTGCACACTCAATTCAGTTCAAGCAAAATGGATGATTTGTATTTATTTCCATAGGTATAAGTCATGTATTCATGTATTGATTCAATGAATCTTTCTCAAATATGTCACAGGGTATTCCAGAGCCACGGTTATACAGGTGGTCCTGTAAGGACACTGTGCAGCGTCATATGTTATAGCACACCACATACTATTTGCGCTACCATATATACACACACAAGCCACACATTATATACTCACACCATACTATATACACACACCACATACTATATACACACAAGCCACATACTATACACACACCATATACTATACACACACATCATATACTATATACACACCACATACTATATACACACATACAAGCCACATATAACATACACACAACGTACTATATACACACAACATACCATATATACACACACAAGCCACACATTATATACTCATACCATACTATATACACACACCACATACTATATACACACCATATACTATACACACATCATATACTATATACACACCACATACTATATACACACATACAAGCCACATATAACATACACACAACATAGTATATACACACAACATACCATATATACACACACAAGCCACACATTATATACTCACACCATACTATATACACACACCACATACTATATACACACAAGCCACATACTATACACACACCATATACTATACACACACATCATATACTATATACACACCACATACTATATACACACACCACATACTATATACACACATACAAGCCACATATAACATACACACAACGTACTATATACACACAACATACCATATATACACACACAAGCCACACATTATATACTCACACCATACTATATACACACACCACATACTATATACACACATACAAGCCACATATAACATACACACAACGTACTATATACACACAACATACCATATATACTCACACCATACTATATACACACACCACATACTATATACACACAAGCCACATACTATACACACACCATATACTATACACACACATCATATACTATATACACACATACAAGCCACATATAACATACACACAACATACTATATACACACAACATACCATATATACACACACAAGCCACACATTATATACTCATACCATACTATATACACACACCACATACTATATACACACAAGCCACATACTATACACACACCATATACTAGATACACACATCATATACTATATACACACCACATACTATATACACACATACAAGCCACATATAACATACACACAACGTACTATATACACACAACATACCATATATACACACACAAGCCACACATTATATACTCATACCATACTATATACACACACCACATACTATATACACACCATATACTATACACACATCATATACTATATACACACCACATACTATATACACACATACAAGCCACATATAACATACACACAACATAGTATATACACACAACATACCATATATACACACACAAGCCACACATTATATACTCACACCATACTATATACACACACCACATACTATATACACACAAGCCACATACTATACACACACCATATACTATACACACACATCATATACTATATACACACCACATACTATATACACACACCACATACTATATACACACATACAAGCCACATATAACATACACACAACGTACTATATACACACAACATACCATATATACACACACAAGCCACACATTATATACTCACACCATACTATATATACACACCACATACTATATACACACAAGCCACATACTATACACACACCATATACTATACACACACATCATATACTATATACACACCACATACTATATACACACATACAAGCCACATATAACATACACACAACATACTATATACACACAACATACCATATATACACACACAAGCCACACATTATATACTCATACCATACTATATACACACACCACATACTATACACACATCATATACTATATACACACCACATACTATATACACACATACAAGCCACATATAACATACACACAACATACTATATACACACACCATATACTAGATACACACACCACATACTATATACACACATACAAGCCACATATGACATTCACACAACGTACTATATACACACAACATACCATATATACACACAAGCCACACATTATATACTCATACCATACTATATACACACACCACATACTATATACACACACCACATACTATATACACACCATATACTATACACACATCATATACTATATACACACCACATACTATATACACACATACAAGCCACATATAACATACTCACACCATACTATATACACACACCACATACTATATACACACAAGCCACATACTATATACACACACCATATACTAGATACACACACCACATACTATATACACACATACAGCCACATATAACATAAGCACAACATACTATATACACACAACATACCATATATACACACACAAGCCACACATTATATACTCACACCATACTATATACACACACCACATACTATACACACACCATATACTATACACACACCATATACTATACACACACATCATATACTATATACACACCACATACTATATACACACATACAAGCCACATATAACATACACACAACATACTATATACACACAACATACCATATATACACACACAAGCCACACATTATATACTCACACCATACTATATACACACCACATACTATATACACACAAGCCACATACTATACACACACCATATACTATACACACATCATATACTATATACACACCACATACTATATACACACATACAAGCCACATATAACATACACACAACATACTATATACACACAACATACCATATATACACACACAAGCCACACATTATATACTCACACCATACTATATACACACAAGCCACATACTATACACACACCATATACTATACACACATCATATACTATATACACACCACATACTATATACACACATACAAGCCACATATAACATACACACAACATACTATATACACACACCATATGCTAGATACACACACCACATACTATATACACACATACAAGCCACATATGACATACACACAACGTACTATATACACACAACATACCATATATACACACACAAGCCACACATTATATACTCATACCATACTATATACACACACCACATACTATATACACACCACATACTATATACACACATACAAGCCACATATAACATACTCACACCATACTATATACACACACCACATACTATATACACACAAGCCACATACTATATACACACACCATATACTAGATACACACACCACATACTATATACACACATACAAGCCACATATAACATACGCACAACGTACTATATACACACAACATACCATATATACACACACAAGCCACACATTATATACTCACACCATACTATATACACACACCACATACTATACACACACCATATACTATACACACATCATATACTATACACACACATCATATACTATATACACACCACATACTATATACACACATACAAGCCACATATAACATACACACAACATACCATATATACACACACAAGCCACACATTATATACTCACACCATACTATATACACACACCACATACTATGCACACACCATATACTATACACACATCATATACTATATACACACCACATACTATATACACACACCACATACTATATACACACATACAAGCCACATATAACATACACACAACGTACTATATACACACAACATACCATATATACACACACAAGCCACACATTATATACTCACACCATACTATATACACACACCACATACTATATACACACAAGCCACATACTACATACACACACCACATATTATACACACACCACATACTATATACACACATACAAGCCACATATAACATACGCACAATGTACTATATACACACAACATACCATATATACACACACAAGCCACACATTATATACTCACACCATACTATATACACACCACATACTATATACACACAAGCCACATACTATACACACACCATATACTATACACACATCATATACTATATACACACCACATACTATATACACATACAAGCCACATATAACATACACACAACATACTATATACACACAACATACCATATATACACACACAAGCCACACATTATATACTCACACCATACTATATACACACACCACATACTATACACACACCATATACTATACACACATCATATACTATATACACAACACATACTATATACACACATACAAGCCACATATAACATACACACAACATACTATATACACACACCATATACTAGATACACACACCACATACTATATACACACATACAAGCCACATACGACATACACACAACGTACTATATACACACAACATACCATATATACACACACAACCACACATTATATACTCATACCATACTATATACACACACCACATACTATATACACACACCACATACTATATACATACCATATACTATACACACATCATATACTATATACACACCACATACTATATACACACATACAAGCCACATATAACATACTCACACCATACTATATACACACACCACATACTATATACACACAAGCCACATACTATATACACACACCATATACTAGATACACACACCACATACTATATACACATACAAGCCACATATAACATACGCACAACATACTATATACACACAACATACCATATATACACACACAAGTCACACATTATATACTCACACCATACTATATACACACACCACATACTATACACACATCATATACTATACACACACATCATATACTATGTACACACCACATACTATATACACACATACAAGCCACATATAACATACACACAACATACTATATACACACAACATACCATATATACACACACAAGCCACACATTATATACTCACACCATACTATATACACACACCATATACTATGCACACACCATATACTATACACACATCATATACTATATACATACCACATACTATATACACACACCACATACTATATACACACATACAAGCCACATATAACATACACACAACGTACTATATACACACAACATACCATATATACACACACAAGCCACACATTATATACTCACACCATACTATATACACACACCACATACTATATACACACAAGCCACATACTATACACACACCATATACTATACACACACATCATATACTATATACACACCACATACTATATACACACATACAAGCCACATATAACATACACACAACATACTATATACACACACCATATACTAGATACACACACCACATACTATATACACACATACAAGCCACATATAACATACACACAACGTACTATACACACACACCATATACTAGATACACACACCACATACTATATACACACATACAAGCCACATATAACATACGCACAACGTACTATATACACACAACATACCATATATACACACACAAGCCACACATTATATACTCACACCATACTATATATACACACCACATACTATATACACACAAGCCACATACTATACACACACCATATACTATACACACATCATATACTATATACACACCACATACTATATACACACATACAAGCCACATATAACATACACACAACATACTATATACACACAACATACCATATATACACACACAAGCCACACATTATATACTCACACCATACTATATACACACACCACATACTATACACACACCATATACTATACACACATCATATACTATATACACACCACATACTATATACACACATACAAGCCACATATAACATACACACAACATACTATATACACACACCATATACTATATACATACCATATACTATACACACATCATATACTATATACACACCACATACTATATACACACATACAAGCCACATATAACATACTCACAACGTACTATATACACACAACATACCATATATACACACACAAGCCACACATTATATACTCATACCATACTATATACACACACCACATACTATATACACACACCACATACTATATACATACCATATACTATACACACATCATATACTATATACACACCACATACTATATACACACATACAAGCCACATATAACATACTCACACCATACTATATACACACACCACATACTATGCACACACCATATACTTTACACACATCATATACTATATACACACCACATACTATATACACACACCACATACTATATACACACATACAAGCCACATATAACATACACACAACGTACTATATACACACAACATACCATATATACACACACAAGCCACACATTATATACTCACACCATACTATATACACACACCACATACTATATACACACAAGCCACATACTATACACACACCATATACTATACACACACATCATATACTATATACACACCACATACTATACACACATACAAGCCACATATAACATACACACAACATACTATATACACACACCATATACTAGATACACACACCACATACTATATACACACATACAAGCCACATATAACATACACACAACGTACTATACACACTCACCATATACTAGATACACACACCACATACTATATACACACATACAAGCCACATATAACATACGCACAACGTACTATATACACACAACATACCATATATACACACACAAGCCACACATTATATACTCACACCATACTATATATACACACCACATACTATATACACACAAGCCACATACTATACACACACCATATACTATACACACACATCATATACTATATACACACCACATACTATATACACACATACAAGCCACATATTACATACACACAACATACTATATACACACAACATACCATATATACACACACAAGCCACACATTATATACTCACACCATACTATATACACACACCACATACTATATACACACAAGCCACATACTATACACACACCATATACTATACACACACATCATATACTATATACACACCACATACTATATACACACATACAAGCCACATATAACATACATACAACATACTATATACACACACCATATAATAGATACACACACCACATACTATATACACACATACAAGCCACATATAACATACACATAACGTACTATATACACACAACATACCATATATACACACACAAGCCACACATTATATACTCACACCATACTATATACACACACCACATACTATATACACACAAGCCACATACTATACACACACCATATACTATACACACATCATATACTATATACACACCACATACTATATACACACATACAAGCCACATATATCATACACACAACATACTATATACACACACCATATACTAGATACACACACCACATACTATATACACACATACAAGCCACATATAACATACACACAACGTACTATATACACACACCATATACTAGATACACACACCACATACTATATACACACATACAAGCCACATATAACATACACACAACGTACTATATACACACAACATACCATATATACACACACAAGCCACACATTATATTCTCACACCATACTATATACACACACCACATACTATATACACACAAGCCACATACTACATACACACACCACATATTATATACACACCACATACTATATACACACAAGCCACATACTATACACACACCATATACTATATACACATCACATATTATACACACACCACATACTATATACACACATACAAGCCACATATAACATACACACAACATACCATATATACGCACACAAGCCACACATTATATATTCACACGATACTATATACACACAAGCCACATACTATACACACACCATATACTATATACACACCACATATTCTACACACCACATACTATATACACACATACAAGCCACATATAACATACACACAACATACCATATATACACACACAAGCCACACATTATATACTCTCACCATACTATATACACACACCACATACTATATACACACAAGCCACATACTATACACACACCACATACTATATACACACATACAAGCCACATATAACATACACACAACATACTATATACACACAACATACCATATATACACACACAAGCCACACATTATATACTCATACCATACTATATACACACACCACATACTATATACACACACCACATACTATATACACACAAGCCACATACTATACACACACCATATACTATATACACACCACATATTATACACACACCACATACTATATACACAAACAAGTCACATATAACATACACACACCACATACAATATACACAAGCCACATTTTATATACACACACCACATACTGTATACACACCACATATTACTGTATATACACACAAGCCACAAACTATATACATGCCACATACCCACCTCATACTACACATACACAAGCCACATACTATGTATACACACCACATACTATATATACTCCACATACAATATATACACAAGCCACATCTAATATATAAAGCTCAAGTGTGTGTATGTACTGTATGTATGTATGTATGCATGTGTGTATGTCCAGGATTGGCATCCGCACCGTCGCAGCTACAGCCACAATATTTGGCACAGTCACACGTCTGGACCCCGAGAGTGTCCTAGGCTATGTTGTGAGGTGAAATTTCAGCCCCACGCGTTCCAATTCACCAAACAATTTTGCCCCTATCTACATAATGGGGAAAAAGTGTGTGTGTGTGTATTAAGCCCCGCCCCTCATTATGATGTCATAATGGTTGAGTATGAGATGGAGGATGTGTGATGGGTATATGGGCACTGAACTATGGGATGGAGGATATGTATGACGGGTATATGGGCAAGGGACTATGGGATGGAGGATGTGTGATTGGTATATGGGCACGGAACTATGGGATGGAGGATATGTATGATGGGTATATGGGCACGGGACTATGGGATGGCGGATATGTATGATGGGTATATGGGCACGGGACTATGGGATGGAGGATATGTATGATGGGTATATGGGCATGGGACTATGATATGAAGGATGTGTGATGGGTATATGGGCACTCGACTATGGGATGGTGAATATGTATGATGGGTATATGGGCATGGGACTATGGGATGGAGGTTGTATGATGGGTATATGGGCATGGGACTATGGGATGGAGGATGTGTGATGGGTATATGGGCACTCGACTATGGGATGGAGGATATGTATAATGGGTATATGGGCACGGGCCTATGGGATCGTGGATATGTATGATGGGTGTATGGGCACAGGACTATTGGATGGAGGATAATTATAATTTGCTATAACTAACCACAGTTAGTTACTATGCCCGGGCAGCGCCGGGCTCTTCAGCTAGTATTATATAAAAGAAAAAAGGGGTTCGGTACCATTTTAGCCAGTTGAAAAATAATGCATAGCATATTATATACACACACACACCATACTATATACACACCACATACACACCTCATACTATAAACCAGGAGCATTGCTAGAGTCCTATAAGATCAGGGGCCCAAGCCCCAAAGTGCATATTTCCCCATATAACTCCCCTAAGCCATTTAAAATATCATCTATACATACATAATTATAGTATACCAATGTTGCTAACCAAAAATACACAATGCAAAGACCAATATTATCAATATGCTACTTTAAAATATGGCTACACAATGTCCACTACCATCACCACTACACAGCGAATACATATTATAATAAGCAATATTATTATAAGAAAGCTGACTACACAGACACAAATGGAACCAAGATTAAGCTGGCTGGCTTAGTGATAGAAAACAAAGAGTGGTTATTAATGGGGCATACTCAGATTGGGCCAGGGTTACTAGTGGGGTACCACAGGGTTCTGTATTGGGCCCCCTACTATTTAATATATTTATTAATGATCTAGTGGATGGCTTACACAGTAAAATATCAGTATTTGCAGATGATACAAAACTATGGAAGGTAGTTAACACAAAGGAGGACAGTTTGCAACTACAGACAGATTTGAGTAAATTGGAGAATTGAGCTGAAAAATGGCAAATGAGGTTTAACACAGATAAGTGTAAGGTTATGCACATGGGAAGGAGAAACAGATGCTATAATTACTTACTAAATGGAAAACTGCTGGGGAAATCAGACATGGAAAAAGACTTAGGCATCTTAGTCAATAAGAAGCTAAATTGGAGTGCCCAGTGTCAGGCAGCTGCCAGCAAAGCAAATAGGGTCATGGGATGCATTAGAAGAGGTCTGGGGACACGAGATGAAAACATAATTCTCCCTCTGTACAAATCACTCGTCAGACCACACTTGGAGTATTGTGTGCTATTTTGGACGTCGGTGCTCAAGAAAGACATTACTGAACTAGAAAGGGTTCAAAGGCGGGCTACTAAAATGATAAATGGAGTTGGTTCACTACAATACCCAGAAAGGTTATCAAAATTAGGTCTATTTACTCTAGAAAAGAGAAGACTTAGGGAAGACCTAATATATATGTACAAGTATATCAGAGGGCAATACAGAGATCTCTCCAATGAACTGTTTGTACTAAGGACTGTGACAAGAACAAGGGGGCATTCTCTTCGTTTGGAGGAAAGACAATTTCTGCACCAGCATAGAAGAGGGTTCTTCACGGTAAGAGCAGTGAGGCTCTGGAATTCTCTTCCTGAGGAAGTGGTGATGGCCAACTCATTGAATGAATTTAAGAAAGGAATGGATGCTTTTCTTGTGAGTAACAGTATACAAGGTTATGAATAACATAATATTATAGGTAGATGATTGACCCAGCTTAGGGGAAGGAATTTTTTCCCTATGGAGAAAATTGGCTTCTACTCTGTGGGTTTTTTGCCTTCCCCAGGATCAACAATGCAGAACAGCTGCACTAAAAATAGGCTGAACTAGATGGACATAAGTTCTTCCTTCAGCCTTCAAAACTATGTTACTATGTTATTACTACGTAGATAAGGGAACTGAGATATGGGAGCAAAACCGATCTTACTACAAAGATAAGGGAGCAGAACCAAGCTTAATACAGAGCTATAGGAGCAGAACCGAGACTACTACAGAGCTATGGGAGCAGAATCAAGCTTACTAGAGAGATATGGGAGTGGGTCGCCGTCCCATGGCCGTGGGGTACTCGGTACCGGGCCGGTGTCAGTGGGACGTGTCACAGCAGTGGTGACCCAGACCGTGGCCCTGGTCGCCCAAGTAATAGGAAGATGTGAATAGTGAAATTTAGTTAGATGAATAGTTCGTGACGCCACCTGTGGTGTTCGGCAAGGGAGGTGTTAAGCCGACACTGCATGCAGATCCTCCAGGACAGATGGCGTGGTGCAGCAATGATGGTATAGCCCTCCACAGGCAGGGCTGTTGTCCCAGGGCGGTGTAGATGTGGAGACACTTAGGTGATGTATTGTCTGGCGCAGGGGATGTAGCAGTGTCAGGCAGACGGACGCAGGAAGGAATGGAGGACACCAGGGCATGTACTTCCAAAGCTTTACTCACAGTCTGTAGTGCCCGCTTCTGTGCCGTGTCCTTCGGGTCAGGGACTCAGTCAACCTCCAGGCAAGATGGAAAGCTCCCTTCTACACTCCGCCAACTTATGTGCCTTTCTTGAAGGTCTCCTCTAAAGCGCCTTTAAGTGTGAAGATCTCCAGTACCGTGTTACACTGGAGTTCCTCCTGACAGATGTTCCCAAGAACTCTACTTGCACGGCAGACAGCTGTAGCCTGCTTCGTGGACTCTCTACTCCTAAGTCCCGGCTCTCTATCTGTATTGCTGTTGTGCCCTTTGGTCGCCCTCGCACACCAAGGGCAGCGGGGTACTCGGTACCGGGCCGGTGTCAAGGTGGGAATGTGTCACATCAGCGGTGACCCGGTCCGTGGCCCTGGGCGCCCAATATCAATGGCGGTGATGTTAATGGTGTTAAAGTTTATTAGAATAGTTCGTGACGCCACCCGTGGTGTTTGGCAAGTAAGATGTTGAGCCAACGCTGCATGCAGATCCGCTGGGACTGATGGTGTGGTGCAGCAAAGATGGTGTAGCTCCCCACAGGTGGAGCTGTAGTCCCAGGGCAGTGTAGGTGCAATGGATGAGGAGAGGCGCAGAATGGTATGGAGGCTGGTACCCAGGTGTAGTGGTGCGGGAATAACTGGAGGACACCCGAGTATGTGGTTCCAAAGCTTTACTCACTGTTTGCAGTTCACTCCACTGCCTGCCTCCGTACTGTGTTCTCCAGGTCAGGGCTCCAGCCAACCTCCAGGCAGGATAGGATTCTCCCTTCCACACTCCGCCAACACGTACCTTACTGAATGACTCCTCCAATGCGCCTTTAGGTGCGAAGCACTCCAGTACTTAGTTACCCTGGAATGCCTCTCTCTAGGCGTTCCTAGTCTTTGCTTGTATGACAGACAGCTGTAGCCTGCTTCGGGGACTCCTCACTGCGTCCTGGCTCTCTATTCAGTTGCTGTTGTGTCCTGTTGTGAGTTCATTTTCCCCTTCGTCACTGAGGTCTGGTGAACTCCCTATTCTGGTAAAGGAAGGTAATGAGTCTGATTATCAGGCACCTGAGCCTGATGATGATGACTGGCTGAGTGGAGTCAAGGACTGGATATAAGGCTGCCGACGCCCTTCTGCCCTGCGGGTGATTTCTCTGTGGACTTCTAGGAGACCAGTCTGATTCCTGCTCCTCTAAAGCTAAGTTTTCTGCTTTGCCTGTTAGCATTTGTGTTTGTTTTTGTTTGCCTTGCTTTTCTGGATTCTGCCATTCCCTGCTGGGGTGAGCTGAATCTCCTTTTGCCGGTTGCTCTGTCTTCAGAATATTCCTGAGTACTGACATAGCTTTTTGAAGCCTAGCGTCTTCAGGGCCTTTTTCACTGTCAGTTTGTTGGCTCTTATTTTCATAGGGTTTTTCACGGATTGCAGACAGCAGCCTTCCTGTCCTTTCCTATCTAGTTAGCTTGGGCCCCGTCTTTACTCAGTCTATCTTTCTGTCTGTGTTAGGCTATGTGCCCACGCTAGCATTTTTAAACGCTCAGGAAAAGGATCCCCTTCCCAGAAATCGCGCGTCTTTTTCCGCGCGTTTTTTGCGCGATTTTTGACGCGTTTTTGACGCGTTTTTTTGACACGCAATTTCTGGGATCATTGGGGATGGCTAAAAATGCTCAGCAATGCGGAAATTAATGAGCATGCTGCGTTTTTAGCCGCTAAGCGATTCCTGAGCGGTTAAAAACGCATGCATTGGCACAAAAAGCCAAAAACGCATGCTAATTAATTTGATGCATCTTTTAAGCATTTCTGCAGCGTCTGAGCCGGCTCAAACGCTGCAGAAACGCTTAAAAAAACGCATTGTGTGCACACAGCCTTAGTGTTCTTTCTTCTTGCTTCACCGTCATTATATGTTGGGGGCTGCTTTATGCTTTGGGGTCTGCTCTGGGGCAGTTTAGATTTCCCTTTCTGTCTTTAGGCTTTATAGTCCTCCGGCTGTGATCGTGGGGTCTAGGGCATCGTAGGAACCCCCCACGGCTACTGCTAGTTGTGTTGATAGGTTCAGGGGTCTGCAATCCGATAGCTGCCAACTTCTCTGGTTTTCTGGACTTAGCTAGCATTTCTATTTTTGCCTCCTACGGTGACTCATTCATAACAGTGTCCCAAGTCTATGATGGAAGCAAGGTGTTAGCGGATCACTACTCCTCCGGTGTCTGTTGCCGGACATAAAGATCCAATCAACCTCGGGGACCGGGCCCCGGCCTTTGCGCTCTCTGGATTGGAAGGGTTCTCTATCTTTCTTCAACCAGCTTCCCACTGTCCTTCTATTCTCCTTCGTTCCAATCTGTTCTATCTGTCTTATGGAAGGTTAGGTTATCAATCTTATCAATCTCTTTCTCTGTTTTTCTCGTACCAGCAGCCCAGATCACTGGGACCTGCTGCAGCACATCCTTCAGACACCCATCTTCTCTCTTCTCTCTCCAACTAACCAACCAACTCCTCCCTAACTCTCACTCTTCCCACTCTTTTATATCATCTCACTCCACCCGCCTCCCAACACATCTCGTGTTATGAAGCAGGGTTCCACGAGGGGTGCTCTGCTAACCCCCAGCCTGAAGCTGTTAGGTGGCCCCATTGAACTATCCTGTGTGTGGAATGCAGGTGTGGAGGTCAGGAGTTCCCACCTTACCTGGATGGTGGGGCACTACACCTTAGGAGAAGGTGCAGTACCTCTGTGGCGACTGAAGCCTCAGGGGCGCCACATACCCCCCGTTAAACACAGCACGTCCGCGGGTTGTAAGACAACAAAAGGTACAATACAGGAACACACAAAAAATTTTAAATGCTATTCAACAATACTTATCTAATCTTCCTAATTGCATTTCTTAAACATTACAAACAGCTTAACTTCCTATCTTAGTATCAAAAATTTACTTAAGTGCAATTCATAGTTCAAAGTGCAATTATTCTTTCTCTCTCTTTCTACTGGATGCAAGACACTGACTATCTGTACTTGGCCTGTCACCTGTCACTTTCAATTCTTCAGTCTTTATTCAATTCTCACATTCTATCTCAAAACTTTTCTAATTCCCTGTATCAAATATTCTATAAAAGACATTTACTTTCCACAAGACACAACATTATCAAATAGGTTATCATAAAACAATCAAAGATTCTTGCAAAGTGTGATGTGAGACTTAGGTAGATCTCCTGGAGTGGACCCGCTGGACCATGGCAACGAATCTCCCACGGGCGAGCTGGCCAGGTGGACCACCCCCTATACAGGGAGTGTTTGGGGCAGGCCCGCGGGTAACTATCACCACGGCAGCTGGTACCCAGAGAGAATACAGGAGAGCTGGCAAGGGGCCAGAGATGCTGGCGGAGGACCTCCCCAGAAACAAGAATACGGATGGCGGACAGGTCAGGAACACAGGCGATACGGAGGGAAGCAGGCACGAACTGGAGAACTCAGCCAGGGGACCAGGACAGACCGGAGCACGAGCTCAGACTTCCAGATCCTAGGAGAGAGGACAGTGGAGAAGACGGGTAAGCTACAGGCAGGGAGGCAACGGGGGTGCACACAGAGACAAGGGCCAGAATCACCGCCAGCAGGAAGAGGCCGCCTGATATAGGGAGTCATGGCAGGGACTTCCGGGTCATGACCCCTCCCAGCGCAAGGTGAGGAGAGCGCGCGGCCTCAGGAGGGGTAGAGAGCACGCGTGCTCCTGACCACAGTGTGTGCACGCACGCCCGCCGAGGAACAGGAAGCTGAACCGGGGCGCGCGCCCGACGGGACACAGGAGACCAGGCAGGAGCGAGTGCCGGGAACAAGAGACGGGGAAAGGAGGAGCGCGGAGAAGGCCGAGGCAGCTGGGACCGCGGCGTGGAGGCCGCCAGAGAGTGGGCAGACTGCCGGCAGAAGAGAAGGTATTGGTAGGGGCTGCGGCGGCAGCAGCGTGACAGTACCCCCCTCCCTACGCGCCCCCCTCCGCAGAGTGGAAAAAACTTAGCCAAAATTCGAGGAGCCCGAATATTCTCCCGAGGCTCCCAGGACCTCTCCTCAGGACCAAAGCCCTTCCAATCGACCAGAAAAAAGGTCCTCCCCCTTCGCTTCTTCATGGTCAAAATGTCTTTAACCTCAAACTCATTGTCAGCGGAGACAGGCGGCGGCGACTGAGTGGCAGAGGTTTGGAAGCGATTGAGGATGACCGGTTTTAGAAGGGAGACATGAAAAGCACTGGGGATGCGAAGTGAGGCGGGAAGTCGCAGTTTGTAGGAGACGTCGTTAATACGAGCCAATACCTCAAAGGGTCCAATATAGCGGGGACCCAGTTTATGTGAAGGGATCTTGAGACGAATGAACTTGGAGGACAGCCAAACTTTAGCACCAGGGTGATATGGCAGGGAATCCAGGCGCCTTTTGTCTGCGTGTCTCTTTACCTTGTCGCGTGCTAACTCGAGAGCGGCCTTTGTCTTTTGCCAGATCCTGGAGAAATCCCCGGACAGATCAGCCGCCAGTACACCCGAGGCAGAGGGAACCGGTAGAGGTACACCCGGATGCTGCCCGTAGACAACAAAAAAAGGAGATTTGCCAGAAGACTCGCTGACGTGGTTATTATAGGCGAACTCTGCCCACGGGAGTAAGTCTGACCAGTCGTCCTGGTGGGCATTAGAAAAGTGCCGGAGATAGTTCACCAAATTCTGGTTAGTCGGCTCCGCTTGACCATTGGACTGTGGGTGGTAAGATGAGGAGAAGTCAAGTGTGACATCCATCGACTTGCATAGGGCTCTCCAAAATCGAGAGGTAAATTGGACTCCTCTGTCAAAAACAATATGTTGGGGTAGTCCATAGAGACGGAAGATGTGGTGAACGAAAACTTTTGCCAAGTCTCGTGCTGAAGGTAACCCGGGGAGAGAGATGAAATGTGCCATCTTAGAGAATCTGTCTACCACCACAAGGACGACGGTACAATCTGCAGACCTGGGTAGATCGGTAATGAAATCCATGGCAATGTGTTGCCAAGGGGACAATGGAACTGGAAGCGGATGCAGAATACCGGAAGGCAAATGCCTAGGCACCATGGTTTTAGCACAGGACGGACAGGAAGCGACAAAATCTCGGACATCCAGGGGAAGAGTCGGCCACCAGTAGTAGCGGGAGACAAGGACAAGTGTTTTTTTAAGGCCGACATGACCAGCAAGTTTGGAAGCATGCCCCCAGTGTAGGATCTGTCTTCGGTCCATCTCTGCCACGAAAGTCTTACCACGTGGCGGCGAGACGAGAGAGAGAGGTGCCACCGTGATGAGCCTGGAGGGATCGAGATATGTGTGGGTTCCTCCTCCAAATCTGCAGAAAGGAAGGACCTGGACAAAGCATCAGCCTTGAGGTTCTTGTTGCCGGGACGAAAGTGCAGATCAAAATCGAATCGGCCAAAGAACAGAGACCACCTGGCCTGCCGAGGATTGAGTCTGTGCCGATTGAAGGTAAGTCAGATTTTTATGGTCCGTGTAGATTGTAAACGGATGTAGGGCTCCCTCTAATAAGTACCTCCATTCCTCCAGAGCTAATTTGATGGCAAGCAGTTCCCGGTCTCCGATGGAATAGTTTCGCTCCGAAGTGAAGAAGGACTTGGAAAAGAAACCGCACGTAACAAGTCTACCAGAGGGAGATTTTTGAGACAGAACTGCTCCGGCCCCAGTTGCGGAAGCATCCACCTCGAGGATGAAAGCTTTATTGGCTTCTGGGCGATGGAGCACGGGTGCCATGGCGAATGCGTGTTTCAGAGACAAGAAGGCGTTCTCGGCTTCAGGGGACCAGGCGTGCGGATTAGCTCCCTTACGGATCAAAGAGGAGATAGGACCAGTCAAAGAGGAAAAATGAGGAATGAACTGCCGGTAGTAATTTGCGAAGCCAAGAAATCGCTGAATGGCTTTTACCCCATGGGGATGCGGCCAGTTAAGCACGGCAGATACTTTCTCCGGGTCCATGCATAAGCCTGAGTCAGAGATGACGTATCCTAGGAATGGAAGGGTGGACTGTTCAAAGGTGCATTTCTCCAGCTTAGCATATAGGCAATTCTCCCTTAGGCGTAACAGTACTCGACGGACATCTCTCCTGTGGGCGGGCAGATCGGGAGAGAAGACGAGGATATCGTCCAGATATACGACCACACAGGAGTACAGAAGGTCTCGGAAAATGTCATTTACAAATTCCTGAAAGACTGCGGGGGCGTTGCACAAACCGAATGGCATGACGAGATACTCGTAGTGCCCATCCCTGGTGTTAAAAGCGGTATTCCATTCATCTCCGGAGCGAATACGGATGAGATTGTAGGCTCCACGGAGATCCAGTTTGGTAAAGATTTGCACCCCTCGCAGCCGGTCGAATAACTCGGGGATGAGAGGTAGGGGGTATTTGTTCTTGATAGTGATTTCATTAAGACCCCAATAGTCGATACACGGGCAAAGGGACCCATCCTTCTTCTTGACAAAAAAGAAACCTGCTCCGGCGGGTGAAGATGACTTCCGGATAAAGCCCCTGGCCAAATTCTCCTGAACGTACTCAGTCATGGCTTGGGATTCGAGCGGACTCAAAGGATAGATTCGCCCCTGGGGCGGAGTTGAACCTGGAACAAACTCGATCGGGCAATCACATGGCCAGTGCGGTGGAAGAGTCTCTGCCTCCTTTTTGTCAAAGACGTCAGCAAAGGCCCAGTAGGCCGGGGGCAGATCCGCTGGACCCAAGGCAGGTAGCGAAGTCATGAGAGGTTGTACCGGAAGAAGACATTTAGTCTGGCAGAAACGACTCCAACGAAGAATGTCTCCAGAGCGCCAATCCAAGACGGGTGTGTATCCTCAACCATGGAAGACCCAGAAGCAAGGTGTGGGACAGTGACGGCAGCACGAAGAAGGCTATCTTCTCACGGTGCAGGACCCTGATCTGTAACTCCACCTCTTCGGTGACCAAAGTGACGGTCTCGTGCAGGGGAACACGGTCGACTGAAGCTAACTGCTGGGGAACCTCCAAGGACCTGACAGGTATCTGCAATCTTTTTACCGCCTCGAGTTGGATGAAGTTCCCTGCAGCCCCTGAGTCAATATAGGCCACCTCAGAAAAACGTTTGGATCCCAGGACAAACAAAACAGAGAGGGTCAAGGGTAGAGAGGTATCACAGACACCTAGGGAGGCCTCTCTTACCTGTCCTAGGCTGAGGTGTTTCCCAGCCTCACTGGACAGGAACGCAGAAGATGGGAGGCGCTGCCACAATAGAGACAGAAAAATATTCAGGATTGAGAGTCCTCAGTAGTTGATACCTTTTAATGGCTAACTGAAAAGATGGTAACACATTGCACACAATAGAGACAAAGACCATGTGTAAGTCTCTCCTGGCGACGCAGCTCCGCTGGTCTGAGTCAGTCCACTTGCATGGGCTCCAAAGCTGACGCCACGGTGGTAGGTCGTGGGCGAGGAGGACTGCGTGGAGAAGGGGAAAAACGAGAAGGCCTTCTCTCCCTGGCGGCTTCGCGGGAGCGCTCCTGGAAACGCAGATCAATTCGCGTTGCCAGAGAGATGAGGTCCTCCAAAGACGTGGGTGTGTCTCTCCCAGCCAACTCGTCTTTGATTCGAGCCGACAAGCCGCGCCAAAAAGCCCCCACTAGAGCCTCGTTGTTCCATCCAAGCTCGGAGGACACTGTACGGAACTGGATGGCATACTGCCCCACAGAGAGAGCACCCTGGCGGAGGTTAAATAAGGACTCGGTGGCCGAGACCAGGCGACCGGGCTCATCGAAGACTCTACGAAAGGTCTCTAAGAAGGTCGCAAGCTGGGAGACTAACGGGTCGTCACGTTCCCACAAGGGATTTACCCAAGCCAGCGTCTCACCCTCCAAATGGGATACCACAAAGGGCACCTTGGCCCGGTCGGTAGGATACTGCAGGGGCGTCAACTCAAAATGCAGCTGGCATTGGCTAATGAACTGCCGCCTGAACAGGGGCAGCAGCAGCGGTCTGGAGAGCTAGTAGGAGTTTATCCACCGAGGCCATGTAATTCAGAATGTGGGCCTGGGTGTCGCGCTGCTGGGCAAGCTCCTGCTGGAGGCTGGAGATCTGAGAGGCAGTCCCTGGATCGGAGGCTTGCAAAGAGGAAAGACGGGACTCCATAGATTTGAGGAATGACATGATCCTCGCCTGATTTTCTCGGAGGAACAAAAGTTCCTTCTGGGTCGGGGTACCAGCGGGATCCATGGCCTGATTATTCTGTGATTTGAGACTTAGGTAGATCTCCTGGAGTGGACCCGCTGGACCGTGGCAACGAACCTCCCACGGGCGAGCTGGCCAGGTGGACCACCCCCTATACAGGGAGTGTTTGGGGCAGGCCCCGCGGGTAACTATCACCACGGCAGCTGGTACCCAGAGAGAATACAGGAGAGCTGGCAAGGGGCCAGAGGTGCTGGCGGTGGACCTCCCCAGAAACAGGAATACAGATGGCGGACAGGTCAGGAACACAGGCGAGACGGAGGGAAGCAGGCACGAACTGGAGAACTCAGCCAGGGGACCAGGACAGACCGGAGCATGAGCTCAGACTTCCAGATCCTAGGAGAGAGGACAGTGGAGAAGACAGGTAAGCTACAGGCAGGGAGGCAACGGGGGTGCACACAGAGACAAGGGCCAGAATCACTTAGCAGGGCACAAGTGATAATCAGGCACCGCCAGCAGGAAGAGGCGGCCTGATATAGGGAGTCGTGGCAGGGACTTCCGGGTCATGACCCCTCCCAGCGCAAGGTGAGGAGAGCGTGTGGCCTCAGGAGGGGTAGAGAGCGTGTGTGCTGCAGACCACAGTGTGCGCGCGCGCCCGCCGAGGAACAGGAAGCTGGACCGGGGCGCGCGCCTGACGGGACACAGGAGACCGAGCCGGAGCGGGAGCCGGGAACGAGAGACGGGGAAAGGAGGAGCGCGGAGAAGGCCGAGGCAGCCGGGACCGCGGTGTGGAGGCCGCCAGAGAGTGGGCAGACTGCGGCAGAAGAGAAGGTATCGGAGGAGGCTGCGGCGGCAGCAGCGTGACACAAAGGTGCTGAACATTGCTCCCAGCCAGGCTTTCTTGCTGTGTCCCTTGAGGTAGACATCATTCCTCGAAAAGTGTCCATGCAAAAACATTATCTTCGCAAAGTGTCTTTATATGTAAAACCAAGAAAGGGCACCTAAAGAGGTGCAACTATTTACAATAAAACTTTTTGGATTAATCAGTGTCTATGATCTCCACAGTTCCATTTCAAAAGCAACGCTGCCAATCAAAACTGGGCAACATGATGAACAAAAAGGCAAAGGCACAACTGGTGCAACAAACCCTCCTGGGTAACAAGATTTAGTAAATTATTTCAATTGTGGTCCCCTCCTGGGGTTCTGGTAGCTGAACTGGAACTGTTCTCAGAGGTGGTATCTTCGTCCCGTTGGCTACTTGCTAGCCGCATATACTCAATCTCCCATACAGAGGGATAGGGACTGTTGGGGCGCAGGGAAAGGGCCATGGATATTTCTACTGTCTGTGGGGATATGGGTCCCTCCAGTTCCATAGGAAGTTCAGGAGATGGTGCCGCAGCCCGAGGCCGCCAGCCAGGAACAACTTGATCATCTCCCCTATAGGCACTGCAGCCGGGGATCGTCGGCGAAGGTCAGTGGGCCCGTTCCTATCTGTGGGTTCCGCTCCCAAAACCAGGGTCAGACCGGGGGTAGCGATCATACCTGGCGTTTCCAGCCGCGGTTCCGGCTCTGCTTCCTGGTGGTAGATGGCAGCAGCCGCAACTCCCGGAGTGACTGGTGGAGTAGGCCGCAGTTGGATCCGTGCCGGGACCAGGCCGGTCTCAGCTGGGGTTGATGGTGGAGGCCGGTGCCACCGCGCCCGATCCAGGCAGAGACACGGTCCCGGTCCTCCATTCTGTTCCAGAGCCTTCATGTATCTCCTCCGGACGGGGCTCCCCCAATGACAATATCTGTTGTGAGGCGGTGGCAGACGCAGCTGAGGATGAATCAGCGGTCGCAACCTCCGCGTAGGCGGACTAGGGGCGAGTGACTTCTCCCCTCCCTGTTCTTCTGTCTTCTCATCTGCTTTCATGATGGCATTCTGGCGTTCTCCTCGCTCCGCCCTTCTGCTCACCAGAGGCTTCATCTGCCCCTCCTTCTGGGGGCGGCGTCTTCTTCCAGCGCCTCCATACCAAGCCAGTGTACGAACCCCTCGGGGGGGTGGGCCATGCATCGGTCACATAGTAATTCAGGCAGGGATGGCCCAAGACTCTTCGCAGTCTTTTCTTAGGACCTCCCATCTCTTCACGCCCTTCTTCTCCGCACCAGTGGCCATTTCTAATGTCCATTTTACAGTCTATTTAATTTGGTCTTCTGCACATTTTCAAAAGTTGTAAATCCAAGGCACACAGAACCCGATGGCATTGGGTCTCGTCATCCTGTTCGTGACGCCAAAATTGGGTCGCCCTCGCACACCCAGGGCAGCGGGGTACTCGGTACCGGGCCGGTGTCAAGGTGGGAATGTGTCACAGCAGCGGTGACCCGGTCTGTGGCCCTGGGCGCCCAATATCAATGGCGGTGATGTTAATGGTGTTAAAGTTTATTAGAATAGTTCGTGACACCACCCGTGGTGTTTGGCAAGTAAGATGTTGAGCCAACGCTGCATGCAGATCCGCCGGGACTGATGGTGTGGTGCAGCAAAGATGGTGTAGCTCCCCACAGGTGGAGCTGTAGTCCCAGGGCAGTGTAGGTGCAATGGATGAGGAGAGGCGCAGAATGGTATGGAGGCTGGTACCCAGGTGTAGTGGTGCGGGAATAATTGGAGGACACCCGAGTATGCGGTTCCAAAGCTTTACTCACTGTTTGCAGTTCACTCCACTGCCTGCCTCCGTACTGTGTTCTCCAGGTCAGGGCTCCAGCCAACCTCCAGGCAGGATAGGATTCTCCCTTCCACACTCCGCCAACATGTACCTTACTGAACGACTCGTCCAATGCGCCTTTAGGTGCGAAGCACTCCAGTACTTGGTTACCCTGGAATGCCTCTCTCTAGGTGTTCCTAGTCTTTACTTGTATGACAGACAGCTGTAGCCTGCTTCGGGGACTCCTCACTGCGTCCCGCCTCTCTATTCAGTTGCTGTTGTGTCCCAAGTCTATGATGGGAGCAAGGAGTTAGCGGATCACTACTCCTCCGGTGTCTGTTGCCGGACATAAAGATCCAATCAACCTCGGGGACCGGCCCCGGCCTTTGCGCTCTCTGGACTGGAAGGGTTCTCTATCTTTCTTCAACCTGCTTCCCACCGTCCTTCTATTCTCCTTCATTCCGATCTGTTCTATCTCTCTTATGGAAGGTTAGGTTATCAATCTTATCAATCTCTTTTTCTGTCTTTCTCGTGCCAGCAGCCCAGATCACTGGGACCTGCTGCAGCACGTCCTTCAGACACCCATCTTCTCTCTTCTCTCTCCAACTAACCAACCAACTCCTCCATAACTCTCACTCTTCCCACTCTTTTATATCATCTCACTCCACCCGCCTCCCAGCACATCTCGTGTTACGAAGCAGGGTTCCACGAGGGGTGCTCTGCTAACCCCCAGCCTGAAGCTGTTAGGTGGCCCCACTGAACTATCCTGTGTGTGGAATGCAGGTGTGGAGCGTGGTCAGGTGTTCCCACCTTACCTGGATGGTGGGGCACTACACCTTAGGAGAAGGTGCAGTACCTCTATGGCGACTGAAGCCTCAGGGGCGCCACACCCTCAAGTCTTAGATGGGAGTAGTGCATTTACAGCCCACTACTCCACTGGTGTCTGCTGCAGAACCATTAGCGTTCATACAACCTCGGGGACCGGGAGCCGGCCTTTCGCTTAGAACTTCTAGGCAGGGTTCTTCCTCTAACCCACGTCCTCTGTGTTCCCTTTTACTCCTACGTTCCGTGCTTGTCCTTTCCCTTCTATGGAAGCTCAGGCTTCAGGTCAACGTCCTTCTCCTTCTTTTCTTTCCTTTCCCGTGCCAGCGTCGGCAATGGAGGCGTTAAGCCGACGCTGCATGCAGATCCTCCAGGACAGATGGTGTGGTGCAGCAATGATGGTATAGCCCTCCACAGGCAGCGCTGTTGTCCCAGAGCAGTATAGATGTGGAGACACTTAGGTGATGTAGTGTCTGGCGCAGGGGATGTAGCAGTGTCAGGCAGACGGACGCAGGAAGGAATAGAGGACACCAGGGCATGTAGTTCCAAAGCTTTACTCACAGTCTGTAGTGCCCGCTTCTGTGCCGTGTTCTCCGGGTCAGGGACTCAGTCAACCTCCAGGCAAGATGGAAAGCTCCCTTCCACACTCTGCCAACTTATGTGCCTTTCCTGAACGTCTCCTCTATAGCACCTTTAAGTGTGAAGATCTCCACTACCGTGTTACACTGGAGTTCCTCCTGACAGATGTTCCCAAGAACTCTACTTGCATGGCACACAGCTGTAGCCTGCTTCGGGGACTCTCTACTCCTAAGTCCCGGCTCTCTATCCTTATTGCTGTTGTGCCCTCAAGTCGTAGATGGGAGTAGTGCATTTACAGCCCACTACTCCACCAGTGTCTGCTGCAGAACCATTAGCGTTCGTACAACCTCGGGGACCGGGCCCCGGCCTTGCACTTAGAACTTCTAGGCAGGATTCTTCCTCTAACCCACGTCCTCTGTGTTCCCTTTTACTCCTACATTCCGTGCTTGTCCTTTCCCTTCTATGGAAGCTCAGGCTTCAGGTCAACGTCCTTCTCCTTCTTTCCTTTCCTTTCCTTTCCTTTCCCGTGCCAGCTGGCTCAGGTCACTGAGGCAGCTGCAGCACTTCTTCTTCCATCCCTTCTTCCAGGGATCCCCACTCCTCCCGAGTGGCTTCCTTCCTCACTGACCTCCTGTCAGACTGACTTGTCATTCTAAACCATCCCACTCATATATATATTCTGAACTCCACCCACCTCCCAGCACGTCTAGTGTTCCAAGAAGGGAACCACCAAAGGTGCTCTGCCTCTCTCTAAGCAAAGAGCCGCAATGTGGTTGTGGTGAACTACTCTATTGTGTGGGGTGCGAGTGTTGGAGCGTGGTCAAGAGCCTCCGACTTACCTGGATGGTGGGGCACCACACCTAAGGAGAAGGTGCAGTACCTCTGTGGCGACTGAGCCTCAGGGGCGCCACAGGAGCAGAACTGAGCTTATTACAGAGCTATGGGAGCAGGATCAAGCTTAATAGAGGGATATGGGAGCAGAACCGAGCTTACTACAGAGCTATGGGAGCAGTACCGAACTTACTACAGAGCTATGGGAGCAGAACCGAGCTTACTACAGAGATATAGGAGTGGGACTGAGCTTACTACAGAGCTATGGGCGCAGAACAGAGCTTACTAGAGAGATATGGGAGCAGAACCGAGCTTACTAGAGTGATATGGGAACAGCACCAAGCTTACTACAGCTCTATGGGAGCAGAATCAAGCTTACTACAAAAATAAGGGAGCAGAACCAAGCTTGCAACAGAGCTATGGAAGCAGAACCGAGATTACTACAGAGCTATGAGAACAGAACCAAGTTTACAAAAGAGCTATGGAAGCAGAACTGAGCTTACTAGAGAGATATGGAAGCAGAACCGAGCTTACTAGAGAGATATGGGAGCAGAACCAAGCTTACTAGAGTGATATGGGAACATAACAAACCTTACTAAGGATCTGTGGGAGCAGAAACAAGCTTACTACAGAGCTATGGGAGCAGAGCCGAGCTTACTACAGAGATATGGGAGCAGAACCGAGCTTACTACAGACATATGGAAGCAGACCCGAGCTTATTACCGAGATATGGGAGCAGAACCAAGCTTACTAGAGAGATATGGGGGAGGAACCGAGCTTACTACAGAGTTAAGGGAGCAGAACTGAGCTTGCTACAGTGATATCAGACCAGAACCCAGCTTACTACAGAGATATCAGTCCAGAACTGAGCTTATGGAGCGCCCACCAGGGCCGTGGGGAACTCGGTACCAGGCAGTTCTTAAAGGGGAAGTGTCACGATAGCGGTGACCTGGTCCGTGGCCCTGGGCATCCAATGAAAATGTTCAATAAAGTTTATAGTGGATGATTTAAAAGGAAATTCGTTCATGATGCTACCTGTGGTATTCGGCAAATAAGGTGTTAGCCGACCCGGCTTCAGAGTCCGATGGGGCTGATGGTGATGCAGTAGAGTTGTTACAGCTCTCCACAGGTAGAGCTAGGCCCCAGGGTAATTGTATGTGTAAGTGATGAGATGATGGTGGTTGTAGTGCAGGGCAGATGGTATAGCAAACAAATCTGAGGACACATCAGGGTTGTATTTCCTTTACCTTTACTGAATTTATAGAGGTGCCGATGGGAGCACTGGTTACAGGTGTCAATGAAGGTCCAGGCAGCCCGAAGCAACTTAGGATCCACTCAGCCAGGTGGCTTGGAGGCCTCCTTACTGCGCTGCTCTATTTGAGGTCCTTGCTGCCTAAAGCTCAGCTCAGTCCTCTGTTCCTCTCACTGTCTTTTAGAAAACGTTACTCGCATGACAGGCAGCTTGAGCTTTTCACAGGAGTCGCTCCTCGTGGCATCTCCGGGCTCTATCCTGCTGCTGTGCCTTCAGGTGTGTGATAGGGGCCAGAAGACCTGCAATCTGTCCTCCGGATTTAGCTGATGAGACTGTAGTGCTCTGCAGCTATAGACTCTGTTGTCCAGTTCTAGCACTGAGCTCTGGGATGAGCGTTGTCACAACTCCTCTTCCCAAGCTTCCCTATACTTTTATCTTCCTCTCTGACTCAGAATGCACTCTAGTCTGGGGACAAGCTTCTCACTCGTCCAGTTCCCAGCACTGACTGACTGAAACTCTAACTAACTTCCTCCTCCTGACCAGATAGAGCAGCTCCCCTCAAGTCAGGTTCAGAGTTCCCCCTGCTGGCCTAGAGCAGGATCTGTGTTGCATGCTGTGTATACCTGGCCAGGGGATCCCTCCTTGCTTCAGGCCTGACATTATCCCCTGTGAGGAAGGCAATGCCCTTGTGGCTACCGGACTCCTGTGGTGCCACACTTACAACAGAGATAAGGGAGCAGAGCCAAGCTTACTACAGAGATAAGGGAGCAGAACGGAGCTTACTAGGTCTACTACATAGATACGGGAACAGAACCAAGCATACAGCATATATATGGTCCCTGAATCTAGATTACTACATCGATAGAGTACGAGAACCAAGCTTACTAGAGAGATAATGGGAGCAGAACCAAGCTTACTAGAGAGATATGGGAGCAGAACTGAGCTTACTAGAGCTATGGTGGAAGAACTGAGCTTACTACAGAGATAAGGGAGCAGAATCAAGCTTATGTGATAATCATGTGGGAATAGTGGATGAGGGCAGGTATATCTCGCCCAGATTCCTTTCCTATGTGGCCTAGTCTGGTTAGTATCGCACCTGCTTGCTAATGAATAATGGGAGGTGGATATAAAAGGATGCCAGGTGGTTGTGTGAGTGTCTCAGCCTGGGAACACAGAGAGCCTGTCTGTGTGAGAGACACACGTGAGTGAAAGCAGTGCCCACTGCAACTGTGGTTTGGCTGGACGGGAGAAGCCCGCCTGTTGGTAGTTAGGTTGTCCATTGTTTAGTTAGTGCCGGACAGGCAAGGATTTGTTTTATGTTTTTTTTCTTTATGCATTGCTTTCACCGTTAATAAACCTGACCCAGTGTCAGTTATACCCGGACCCCGACTCTGCGCCTGAGTTTCATGCTGAACGCACGTGACCTTTGACCCCAGCAAAGCCGATCCCGGAGTGTTTTATCACACTTGCTACAGAGATATCAGACCAGAACCAACTAGGTCTGGTATATAGATACGGGAACAGAACCAAGTTTACAGCATAGATATGGTTTCAGAATCTAGATTACTACATTCATAGAGTCCCTGTTCCCACCATATGTATAGTATGATGGCTCCAGTTCCCCCATATATATAGTAGGATGGCCCCAGTTCCCCATATATATAGTAGGATAGCCCTAGTTCCTCCGTATATCTAGTAGGATGGCCCCAGTTCTCCCCATATATATAGTATCATAGCCCCAGTTCTCCCCATATATAAATTATGATCGCCCCAGTTCCTCCTTGTAACGCCGGTGTGTTTGTACTTTGCTTCCCCGGCGTTACTCTGCATGTCTGCATTAACCCTTTGCTCCTCTCCTCCTAACTAGCAGGGATACTGTTGCCTGTTACCGTTATGGATGCTGCTCAGGTCCCTGCCCCGCTGCGTAGCCGTACATGCGTGCGTGGCTCAGCTGCTTTGCAAGACCACCCGCTGGTGCGGTCCCTGGCTGCTGCTGTGGAAAGCTATCGGTGGGTTAATAGGTCCTCTACATTGTGTATGGCTTACCACGTATGTTCAGGCTTGCAGCTCTCGCCAGGTGTCCTCTGCAATGCTGATTTGTTTGGCCTTGCTTAGGGTGCGCGCGGCCACACCTCCCCTGCTTTTATGAGGAATGGGTGTGTGCTACAATTGCTGCTCCAGCCTATCACTGTGAGGCAGCTGCTATATAAAGTTCCCTCCCCCTTTGGGGCATCGCCAGAGCTTCGCATTGAGTTCCTGAACCTAGCGATGTGAGTATGTGTGTTCAGCTCCTGCTCTGATTGTGATCAGTTCTGGGGGAGCTGGTGCTCTTTGTCCCCATGTGAACTGTGTTTTGCCACCTGCCAGGAGGCAGAATATCCTGGCCCTCGGCCCTGTCCGCCTTCCCAGGAGGCAGAATATCCTGGCCCTTGTCCGCCCTCCCAGAAGGCAGAATATCTTGGTCCCTGTGTTTGTGTGGAGTCTTGCCTTGCACCTGTGTCTTGTTCCCTGAATCCTGGATCCTGAATTTGTTCCTGCACCTGACTCTGTCTGAATTGTGTCTTGTTTCTTTGCCTGCTCTGGGGGCAGTAATACCAAGATCGCCCTTCCTGGAGGCTGCATATCCAGGCCCGTCTATGTTGTGTCTTGTTCCCTGAATTCTGGACCAGCTCCTTTACCTGACCCTGTCTGAACTATGTCCTCTGTGGGATGTTCCTGAGGTCCCTTCATGTCTTGAACCCTGTGCCCAGTGACTGTGACTCTATGCTACCTGACTTGCTGTGATTTAACCTGGGTTCATCTAGGAAGTAGGAGTCCGGTGTGTCCGCTGGGTTTCTGCCACTCTGTGCTCAGCTGGGGATTCAGTGCAATTCCCTGCCAGTTCCAGTCCAACCCGGCAGGGATTGCACCAGACCGCTGGGGTTCCTTTCTAGGTCTCTGCCAGATGACCGGAGCCTGATGACCACGGCCTGATGTCCGGTGTCTGACGACCCCTTCCAGATGTGCTGTGCCTGATGTCCTCTGCCAGATGTCCGGATCCTATGCTTCTCTGCCCGATGTCCGGAGCCTGCCGATCGCTGCCAGTGGTCCGGAGCCTGATGACTGCGGCCTGATGTCCGTAGCTGATGCCCGCAGCCTGATGTCCGGATCCTGTCGGTCGCTGCCAGATGTCTGGAGTCCGATGCCAGTGTGCTGATGCTCTATCTAAGATCCGAGTCCTGATGCCCTGCCTGTGTCCTGATGTCCAGTCCATGTTCCTGGTGTCCTGATGTCCGTGTTCCTGGTGTCCTGATGTCCGTGTTCCTGGTGTCCTGATGTCCGTGTTCCTCGTGTCCTGATGTCCGTGTTCCTGGTGTCCTGATGTCCGTGTTCCTGGTGGCCTGATGTCCGTGTTCCTGGTGGCCTGATGTCCGTGTTCCTGGTGGCCTGATGTCCGTGTTCTTGGTGGCCTGATGTCCGTGTTCCTGGTGGCCTGATGTCCGTGTTCCTGGTGGCCTGATGTCCGTGTTCCTGGTGGCCTGATGTCCGTGTTCCTGATGTCCAGTCCGTGTTCCTGATGTTCTGCCCGTGTCCCGATGTTCCGCCAATTATCTGAGGTCCACCCAGTGATGACGTCCTTCTCGGATCGGTGTTTGATGTT